>NC_133904.1:43684472-44311759 GCF_964199755.1 Larus michahellis
ATGACCCCTTAGGAAGTCACTGTCCAAAAGCTCCATGTCACAGATAACAGAATTAATCTAAAAACTTGACTTTCATGCCATTCCTGTATCACCTGACATTGGTTAAGCTGTTGATGTGGTGACACCACTTTCTTCCATTCTGACCAATACAGTCACACCATGTCCGTTTTCTCTTTATTTCTTCAGTAGAAGTTGTTGAAACCAGACACTTGGTCATTTGCAGTGCACTTGGCACAATAAGGTCCTGGTCTAGGGTTAGTGCTCCCAGGCGACACGATAAGCAATCGGAGCAGATTTCTGAAACAATATAAAGGCACTGAAGGAAGCCTTGGCTTCTCCGGAATGGAATGCTTTGTTGGGTGTCTAACAGGAGGTTGTGTGCATTCCTGCTCTGCACTTCTCTTTTTTTTTGGAGGTAAACCAGTACATTTTCGTTATTTATTTTTACTGTCAGTTTAGATAAGAGGCATGAGGTTGTAAGTAGTTTGGGGCCAAAACTTCCCTGTCTTGTGTAACTGAAGAGCATTTAGCACCCACTGCCTTGAATAATACTGCGCTAAGTGTGACGTACAAATGCATTAGCAGTGAAGATCCAGCTGAGACCAGGCGTACTAGGCACAGACATTTTTGCAGTCTTCCTCCTCCTTATTCACGTGACAGAAGCTAATTTTAAAGGAAAAAAAAACTTACAGAATTCCAAGAGAATAAATAAAGTGAAAAACATTGGTACTATTTTATGGTAGCATGAAGCAGTATCAAATAGTAAGTCTTAGCTGGAATGAATCTCAGTAAAAGTTGTTTTTAAAAGTGCAATAAAATTCTAATATCCTCTGAAAGGTTATTATCCAAGTAAAGAAGGCATTTATGTATAAAGCTATGCCAATTTGTCTCGTCAAGATGGTGTTTTTCATGACACCGAATGCGAACTAATTCTCTTTTCACTTACCTTGTGAGTAGCTTTATTCCAATACCGCTGAAGTCAATGACAGGGCTGCCGTTAAATTCTTCTCAAATAATAGCACAGAACTAATGGTAAAATGGCCATGAGATGGCAATTCCAGCTGGCAGTGTTTACAAAGGAGACTTCATGGGGAAGTTGGATAAATTCAAAGCCAAAGTGCAGTAGAACATTAGTCTGGATTTGCAGAAACAAAAATTTACTGTAACAAATGAAAAAAACTGGCATAAGTTTGCATTAGTGCCATTACATTTAATTGGTGGAATGTAGCAGAACTATGGAGTTATGAGCTGATAAAGAGGTTTATGGAAACCAATTAAAGTACAGACATTAAGAATGGCTGTACTTAGTGGCTGAGAACAATTGCTAGGCATTTCCTGAGGTTGTGTTCGTTCATAGAGATGTTTTATTTGCTAAGGATAGTGCTCTGAAAAGCAAGTAGCTTATTTTATTGCTTTCTGTTGTTTCTGTATCTACCCACTTACCGCTCTAAATAGTTTATTTCTACTGATTTGGTTGTTTGTGTTTGTTTGATTTGAAGTTCTTTGGGGTTTATTTTATTTCTCTCTGTGCATTCCTTCCTTGGGGAAGATGGGCATTCACCTGTCACCGGAAATCCGTCTGCCTTACTGTGGCCACCTCCTGAAGAAGTAGTATCATCCACAGGAGACGCTTGCATAGTAGTTCTGGACCAATCTGCTCCTAGCTGCTAGCAATAAGCAGCTGAAGAGAAGGCAAAGCTAGCGATTGGATTAGTATCCAGTAACAAGCATTTCTGTCACTGAGTGAAGTGTCATATCAAATGAGTCTCTCCTGTGGGATTTAGATATCTTTATATCTGGACCTTTTTCTACCCTCATACTTCAGCTGCCCACTTGTCAATTGGGAATAATAGGAATGTTCCTCTTCACAGGTATGTAACTCATTCTCAGGAGCATATAGGTAGGATAAATATTTCAAAGGCAGAGGGACTTATTTATATGACCCTCCTTATCATAATATCTAGCTAGAGTGGGTAAATTGTCAAAATTTCTTTTCAGGCATGAAGATCCCAAAGAACCAGCTCCCCTACAGTACTTAGAAAAAGACTACTGATTTCCTAGACTAGAAAATGGAAAGGTGGGGGAGATGCACAATAAATATATTTAACTGATACAATTCTGTGGTTCAGGGAAAGGTGCAAAATCGAAGAAAAAAGCTACACACAGCCTCTTCAAATTAAAAATGGTACTTTTTTCCTCCTTAAAAAATGATACTGAGCAAAGAACTAGGCAAATCTGGCAAAGTTGCTGTAGGACTACGTGCACTCATTAGTTCCTGTGTAGTTGTATCTTCCTATGATTTTGTTTTATATGTGCCACTTTTGAGTTCCACCCCATGATCCTTGTGCTACTGTGGGAGTGATGGAAAGAGTTCCTAATCCTGCTGCTCCAGATCTGTTGGCATTTTCATTCTTTATTCAAGTTTCTCCCCATTCAGGTCTGTCTTCAGGTAAACAAGTCTTTTTTTGCAGTCTCCCTATGCAAGAGAATTTTCCCATGCCCTTAATCAGATTTAACTAAGTCCTTAATTGTCTCATTGTATTCAGCCAGATTTTCTAATACGGTCATTTGCATCACTTAGATGACATAGAGTGGTCATAATCTGGCTGCAAATTCCCTGTGGCAGAAACTAATGGCTGGAGAGAATTTGACAGCTTTGAGTTTCCCCCTTTTCTCCAACAAAGTTGATTTATTGGAGAGGAATGGTGGAATCTGGGAGGGGGTGGATGAGATCAGCTGTGCCACATCAGTCAAAGGTGGGGAAAGAGTATGGCGCAGTGGGTTTCAGCCACGTGTAAGATGCAGTGTTGTAAGGGTGCCTGGTTGTGTTTATTTATGTAATGTGAATGCAGTAAAATTTGACCACAGAAGTTTGGATAATAATTTATGTGTCTCAAATGGGTGAAATATTTAAGTGTCACACTCCGCAGATCCCAATGGCTGTGCTATTTAAGGCAAGTTCAGTTTTTATCAATAGATCATTTGTGACATATGACAAAAAAGAAAGAGTGCCTGCGGCGAAATAGATTTTTAGCTAGGTCTGAATTAGATTTTATAGGTCAGCTATTCTCAGTTAATTCAATACCATCTGATTGCTAAAAAGGTACTTAATGAGGCTTAATTAGAAGGGATGTCTTTTATTGTCATTTAATGCAATCGCGTTTATACGAGCTCAAGGATTGACAGTAGGTTTTTCTCTCTGTGATTCTTGGGTCTCAATCTAACAAAGGCCAATAAATGATCCCATCTGCTCCCAGGTTTCCTGTCTGATGCTTGTAGTGTAGGCAGCGTGAGGACAAGCTTTAGAGAACGTATGACCCCTGCACAGGAAAAGTCTCAACCTTAAATTGCTTGCTAGCTTGATAAACGGAGAAATAAAGCAGTAAATGCCATAGTAAGTTGAAAATTGAATTTTCCATTTCAAGGGAATAGGAATTTTATGAGAAACTCTACTGTTTGAAGATTCTTCCACGTTTTTTATCTCGTTCTACTCTCCGATTTTTAAATTTCCTCAGAATATGCTCTGTTAATGTTTCAATGTGGGCATAACAGCACAAAAAAAAAGCTGTTATCTTTCTGAAGATGATTTAAGGGTAGTTGTTTCTTGGTATTGACTCTACATGCAAACTTTTTGTAAAGATGCTTCCTGCGTGTCATAATCAGTTTGCCTCTTATGTATATTGTGCTGTAGTTCCCAAATATGTTGTGAATATAAAAGACAGGTGTTAAAAAAGCAAGTACATCAGGAACTAATCTTTAAAGCAAAATCACAGCATTTTAAATTAAATTTCAAGTATTTGAGAGAGAAATGAATCCTTGAGTATTTGGGGGGAATATTTTTTTAGAACAAAGGCAATACCATCAAATATAAAATCTTTCAAAAATATCTTGGTCTTGAAAAAAACTCCAGCATTTTCAATGTTTTTTTTAAAAGAAAATGTGTTTGAATTTTACAAAAAGTTTTCTACTGACCAGCCAGATGGAACAAGCTTTGCGATCAGACTCCTAAGAGGCTGCCGCATTATTTTCTCTGAGATAGGCCCGGTTCTGAACACCGATACTCGGTGGTGTTTTAAGTGAAGCATAAGTGGTGTATACATACAACTAGCCGCTGTGCGAGCCTCAAATGACCCAGTGCACAAATGCGCTTTTACTCAACTGATACTGGAAACGCAAAGGGCAGCCAGACTTGACTGTCAAAAAAAAAAGTAAAGGATGTTGACACGACAATAAATGGCTTGGGTTTGAATTGTAGTAAATGTATCTTCATCAAGCTCCCAGACGTGCTTCTCTCACAGTTGAGTGCTGTTAAATTCTATACAATAACAGCCTTGTTAAATTAAAATTAAATGCTAATTTAACACATCTAAAGGCATTATCACATTTTGTGCTGAATTGTGTTTTTTAATGACTTCAAATCATGTGTGATGTATTTATTACAAATTTCTGCTGCAGTTTTTCTGGAGAATTTGTTGGTTTTGTTTATTGAATTATATCCTGTTCCCTGTCAAGCTTTTGCAACAAGCAAAGAAGTCACAAAGGTCAGTGAAGCACAAACTAAAGGCATAAACAAGGAAGTGGTTCACACAAAAGACACAGAAATCTAATGACAAAATAAGGGACAAATAAAATTGTAATGAAGGTGATGCAATTAGGATTTACAGGAGGACTTTCAAGTTATGCTTTCAGGCATCAAAATCCTGCCAATTGAAATGCTAGATGAGTCCTGGTGTACTCATAGGTTGATTAGAAGAAAAGGTGTCTTTCTTCTTTAATGAAATAAGGATATACTTCTTTTCAATACACCATGCTTCTTGAACAACTAACCTTTAACTAATGTGCTAATGCCACTTCCAATTGATGTACCTATTTAAAATGAACAATGCTAGTGACAGAATACTGAAAACAATTAAGCTGAACTTGTCAAAATTAATAGAAGAGATGGCATCTTCATTGTAGCCAGCAAAGGCTATTAGAATCAAATGTTTTTCGTAAGTAGACTTTGTAGTGTTTGTGTGGGGTTTAGAAAAGATGCACGTTTCACGTTCTCGTCTTACAAAAGCTGTACCGAGCTCAGTGATCTGAGTAGATCCCAGCTGGACTGAGGTAAGCGTTTCCTTCAGGAAACACATAGTCTTTAATTCTTTCCTTTCTCTGATGTTGCTGGTGAAAGGTACCCCCCGCTAGCCCTCCGGAGGTTAACAGGCCTCCTTCAGATGCCAGCCAGTATTGCTAAGCTGGTCTGACCTTTCAAGTACTGATGGGCTTTGTAGGTATACCCTCAGATTTGTTCACGTGAAACGATACTCCATGAAAAATACCTGTTCATGAGGAAAATGAAAGAATGTAATATAATATAATATGTAACAAACTGTTCCACAAGCAACAGAGATAAGTAAATTTAGTTTCCTGTAGATTTTTCTCCCATGTTCTGATATCCAGCTTCACACTAAGTGCCCTCTGTCATCTGATTCATTACCACAGTACCATTTCCATCCCATAAATCCCTCTATACTTGAAATCTTCTACCTCGCGCTTGCTGTGGATCTCCCTTATGGACATTATGATGTTCTTCTATAAAATATAATCATCTATGCAACTTGGTAAATAAACCAGACTTCCTAGACAGCGCCCGTTAGCAGCATTTTCTCTCCGGTGTTTGTATCATTATTTTATTGGAAGGGATAAACTGCCATTGTAATGATGGTCTTTTCTAAAATAAAAAGCTGAAGTCATTATGCTAATACAAGGTAACCAAACAAAGGTTGTGGTATATAGTTTAAGGATAAGCTGACTTTCTGCGTTTTGCTTATTCTGGACTTAGTCAATAACTTACCTATACTTTGGTAAAACAACTTAGATTTGCTATTTCTCTCCCATCTACTGAATTAAAGACAAGGTGCTAATCTCAGTGATGTATATTGGGATCTTCCTATCTTCCACGTGTTCTGGCTAAGTCTTCGTAGTATTAAAAGTAAGCCTTTGGAGTGTATTTCCACAGAGTGATAGTACATTGCTATTATTTTTGGAACTATATTCGATGCTGTATAATTACTACTGTAAGCTCTGTGCCACCAGAAGCCTTCATTAATCACAAATATTTTGCTCTTCTAGTTACGACTCTTCCTTCCCTTGTTCCACTGACTTCCGCTTGCTTTCTTATTTTGTTTGAATCACTGGCTCAGAGCAGCTATAAAGTGTAGACATTTATGGCAAAAACAAAGAACAGCAAATTCCACACTGGGCAATGTAGGCAGTCGTTTGTTTGTTTGCATGCTGAGAAACCTGCCAAAAGTACCAGAACTTCTCTCTGGTGAATAATGTAATAAATTAGATTTCATCACCATGTAATCACAGATCCATGAAAATTGGATATAAAAATCTTTCTTCAAATATTTCTCAATGGAGCCCATTGTGCTATACACACCAACTCTGCTTGAAAACGTACTTGCTTATTAGATGCCTGTGTTTGCTTTTCAAAAAAAAGTCTTTTTTACCTCAAAAGCTGCATGGAAGCTCTGCTTGTTACTAGCTAATAAAAATGCGTAAAGAAAAGATGACTGTAAAAGTAGGGCATATTTGTAAGCATCTGCTACATTTAAATGTGTCCGTTTGAGTAGGCAGCTCCACAGTTGAGCTGAACTAAAACAAGACCAGAAAAGACTTTACAAATATTCTGATTTTCTTTTGAAAATTTCACATTTTTAGTACACCAAAATGTAAATAAATAAATGAGGAGGACTGGAAATGTTCAAGAAGAGGCAATGAACGTGATATGGTCTGGGAGTACTTTTGTCATGTTTATTGACATGTTTTTATCTTGAAGTATGCAAGCCAGGTGATGGAGGGCCAGATGCACTGGGATGCATCAGTCAGTTAAAGTATGTCAGGCCAACATTGCTGAAGAACAAATGAAGACTGTGGCCTCCATGAACTTACGAGCTGATTTTCTGAAGTATTAGTTCCTCAAGAACTAAGTCAAAACTATTAGTAGGGTTTGAAAATGCTCAACATAGGAAGGTATGTGGTAGATCCACTGGTGTCCTGCTCTTCTGCATGGAAGATTTAAGGCATCCTAAATGAGATTATTTGACACTGTCCCTCACGACACCCTTGTCTCTAAATTTAGAGACATGGATTTGATAGATGGACCACTTGGTGGATAAGGAATTGACTGGATGGCCACACTGAAAGAGTTGCGGTCAATGGCTCCGTGTCCAAGTGGTGACCAGCGACGAGTGCTTTCCTCAGGGGCCAGTACTGGGACCAGTGCTGTTCAACATCTTTGTCGGCAACAGGGACAGTTTTTTAATACGTAGTGCTAGGTACATACTGCACTTTGGTGATAACAGTGAGCTGGCAGGAAGACGAGGGAATGGGTGGGATCAAGGGAAGGTGCCTGTAGGCACCCTCTCCAAGAAAATGTTGTGTTTAACAGAAGGCTCCCGTATTGTACTCTTTTCTCCTGTGGCTTCAAGCACCGTTTACAGCTCAGAGATCTATGGACCCCATAGTTTCTTTGGTGTGTTCCTTTTGATATGTTTCAGAAAGTGGGTTTTTCTGTGCGTGTGTGTGTTCATTTCGGTATGTAGACAGCATTCTAAGTCTCAGAATCCTGTTTTATTGTTTTAAATATAGCTCGTTAACATTATTTCACCTCTTTTTTTTTTTAATTAAGTGATAACTACAGCTTTGTGCAAGAGGTTTTTTACTTCTAATAGTCTCTTTTATTCTGCAGTTTAAAAGCAATATCTTTTTTCCCCTTTCCTTTAATATAGTCTTGAAAATTTTTATACACTTACTGTGAGCTTCAAATAATGGTATCTTTTAATAGTCTTCCTATCATGGGTAAGCGTCTTTACCCTTTTAGCTGCTCCTTTTTTTTTGCTTTCAGAAAGCTGCTTCTTTTTCCTATAATGCTCTCCTTGGAATTGAGAGTTATTGTGGTTGTGTGTGGCTTCTTCACACCTCCAAAGACACTGAAATCAATTTTGAATTGAAGAGTTGTTCTTATTTAGAAAGCGGGTCTTCAGTAATTGCAGTTTGTGCTGGGCCCAACGTGCTATTAAGGGAGTAATGAAGAATTACTTTTGCATTTCTGGATTCTCCTTTTTAGCGACTAATAATTTAAGGCATTTTGCTTTTCTTTGTCTTTCATCTTATCACGGGTGTCAGAAAGACAGTGTGGAAAGTATTGTGTAGGGATATTGCAATTCTTTGGACAGCTTTACTTTATAAAATTATTATTACCTCATCTGAACTCTGCATTCAGAGGATGAAGAGGGAGGAAAAGAATTCTGCCTGGACCTTAATCCATTTACCTGTCATTGTTTCTCTAAACTGTAATTGTACCAGGTGGTACATTGTTATAAGGTAGTACATGTCTATTAATCATCATTCAAAGGGGAAAAAAATATTAGCATTTAAAATTAATAATCTGATTGAGTCTTTGTTTACTGAATATTTTGTCTCAAGCTTTTCATTGCAGTATAGGAAAGAATATGCAGAAGAATCTTACTTTCATGCAAGATGTACAAATTTCTAACAACACTGAAAATCCTTGTTTTCTTTAAAAAATAATCCAGGAATTTCCTTTTAAATTAAGGACTTAATATTTTATGTGATTAGAAATAGCTTTGGGAACATTTATCACATCATATTTGAATATTCAAGACCATGATGTATTTTGAGCAGGTTTTGGGGAGATTCATTAGGGAAAAATGTGTTGTTATTAATAGTAATTTGCAGGAACTTTTGTTGAAGATTTAGTTCCTGCTAGACTAGATATCTTGCAAATAAATGATAAATACAGTAACAGCCTTACATTGAGAAAGTGTAAAATCTGGGACTTGAGTTAGTAAGAAGTTGCATCATTGTTAGCTTCTCATCTTCCAACATTTACTAAGGTTGTTACTATGATACAATCAACTTTGGTGGCATTATTTTTCTTTTTAGTACTGTTTCAGAAGAGATCAGGTGGAAAAAAAAAAAGAAAAACCTCTTGTACTCAGTATTCAATTCAAACATTCTGTACTCTCTTTCCAAAGTCTCCTTAGTGTAACACTGGACATCCAGAAGAAAACTGAATCTGTTTTTCAGAAACGGGGAAGTGAATTTAATATCAGCGCATAACACCTTTGGTTAGAAACGTGAGTTTTAGTTTTTCCAGTTCTTTAAAGCATGTGGACTGTTTTGGGCCAGAATTTTCAGTGAGAGAAATGGCTTGGCTTAACCTTGGGAGCAGCCAAGCTGTGTTGTTTCTCTGCAGTCATCTTTTTTACACTCTCTTGTGGAGAAATAAGAACTCAGTTTAGTATGTCCTCCTCCACCAAATCACACCAGGCCACTCTTACAGGAGCTTTGACCAACACTCCATGCATGTTTATTAGGTAAATTATGAATATTTAAGATCAGATTGGGAACGCCCCTGAATAAAATACCGTGATATTTTTTTTTTCTTTTAAAGCATGTGGTGTTTTCAAAATGAATTTGAACATGTTTTGCCTGTCATAAAACATGATTATGTTTAGATTGCTCATTTTAGAAAATAGCACTTTCAGTTTAAAGTAATTGAGAATTGCCATGTAGTTTTTCTCTAACTGTTTCTAATGACTAATGCAGTTAAAATTACCCAGTGTAACATTCATCGTTTTAGAATGGATACTATTAACTGGAAAGGAAATTTTTTGGACATAACATTATATAAATAAGACAACTGTACACACACTAAAGGAAATTATACTACAAAAAAAGAAATGGATTTCATCCATTCTGCATGTATTACTCCTTGGAGTTAGGTCTGATATTATTTCAAAGGCACTTCTCTTAAAATGGCATCGACAAAGCTGCTTTGATTAGACAAATGACGGCACATTTGAACAGAGTTCAAAGCCTATAAAAAGAGCATGTGTTTTGATAGTGGGTTAAGTGCATTGTCTAATACACTAAACAGTTAAAAGGAGGACAGTTAAAAAAAGCTCCATGCAGGTCATCTGTTATTTTATGAAATTCATCATCAGTTGCAAGATTTCTTTTTTCCCTTTTTTTTTCTGTTGTCTTTTTTTTTTTTTCAAATGAGGCAGTCCATTTAAATAGAGTATCATTTATTCTAATAGATAACTAATTGGACTAATCGGCTACTGTAATTAGCTACAGATCTAGTACATCTTTATCTTAAATGTTGAAGGCCTCATTAAAATTCCTCCTTGTGGAGAGGCGAAGAAGAAGGTACCATTAAACTAATTGTTTATGCAAAGTGAAAATGTTCTGCTCTTTTACATGATATCAAATATTTGAGCACTTAAGGATGCATCTTGGGAACCCTTATCCATCCAGAAGGACTCGCCTTGGGATGTGCTATGAGCAGTGAGGATGTGGTAACCGCATTCCAGCCACTTCTCAGCACCACAGCACCCCGCAGAAACCAGAGTCGGGCAAGTGTTCAACTTGAAAATGTTAATGCCTCGTCAAGAGGTGTAAAAGAGAAGCCCAACAGATGCACAAGATTTCTGGCAAGAGAACCTTGGTTATAATATCTAAGATTTGGCTCAGCAGAAATTTACATTAATATCTAGGAGAAAACAACTTAATTTTTTAAGTTAATGTACATACTGTAAAATGATAGGTTTTGCTTAACTGCTAATTTCAATTAGAACTTGAATGTTCAATAAGGATAATGTGTACTAAGGATAACGTGTAGTGGAATCGTAGTTTTCTGTTATACAGTGGGAGGTTGGTGTTTGTTCTCATAGCTCACAACTAAGAAATCAGCTCCTCATTTTTCAAAATAACAGCGAGGTCAAACTTCTGAAGCTGGCGGCGTAGGTCAGAACAATCACCTGAATCTTTTTATGGTGGAGAATTAGGGGCCACTACTATTTTTATCATTAAAGGAAATAATTCCTATTTTGTAACAGCGGAAGGCCAATGGCTACAGGATTTTCACTGTGAATACTGATCCTCTCCCGAGACTAGCTCCCACACAGCAACAAAGACAAACAAGAACATACAGAAGTGCTCTTAACTCAGCTGGATGCCATGCAAGCCCTCAGTTTATTTCTGTTTTCAAAGGTTTGTATTTCTAAATGTTCAGGAAGCAACAATCAGGGAAAGAAAAGCCTGTATAACTGTGGTCCTCTTGTCTCCAGATATCTTCATCCCAACACAGACCATGGGAAAGCTGGTATCTTTCTGTTGGGAACTGGGTGGTATTTTTGTTTCCTGCAACAGCTCTGCCTTTAGTCCCTTCTGAGCAAACCATGTGTAGCACTGAAATCTGCATTCAGACAACCCACCAATCCGCCAAGATCCTGCATTGAGTTTTATTGAAGTTATTATTTGCTAAAGAAAAGGAGTAACTCGGTTATTTGAAGATTGCTGTTGGGCAATGGGAAATGCATGTTCTCTCCCAGTCTCTTTGATGCCCCCATGTAGATTGATTCTTAAAAATCCTAAAAATACAGAATGTGAAATTACAGTAACTTACGAATGTTTCTGTCAGTTATTTGTTAGATGCACAGCTGGCTGGTGTGTTGACTTATGATCTTGTACGTTGTGAGTTTGCAAACTTCTTTTGTAACGAAAGCTTTTAGGAAAGTGATTCAGACTTGATAAGCTAATTGGCTTGATCTAAAATGACTTACTCGTATACCTTATCCTTGAAACTTTATATGCTTTATGTATGTGTTTAAATGGGCAGTACTTATATGGGGTTTCTTATGACTAAATGATGGTTGACTCATTCCTGGAAGCTTAGAAATTCTCTCAGATGGCAATTTAAATATGGGTTAAAATATCATAAGGCAAAAATGAAATGATAAATGTTGATCTGAGACAATATTAGGTTTTATGCAGGAGAATTTGTCTTGCAGCCACTTTTTGATTCCTTCTCTTGTCACGAGCATCATAAATAAATCAGTTTTGTTTCAAACAGTTTTAATTTGTGAGTTTTCACATTCTGCTTCAATATCTTGAAACTGTAGTATAAATTTGCACTAATCCATTCATTCTTCCTCTGTCATATGCAGTCTGACCTCACATAAACTGGTGTAAACAGAGAAATTACTTATGCCAGCAAACATACTGTAATTTGAGGCTGTTAAAGTAGAGGTGAGAATCTGGCCATGAGTATAAATAGAATGTAATCTACTTCCCTGAGGTCTGCAGATTCAGTAACTTTTGATATTTATGAATTCAGACTCTAGCAATGGTTTGTGCTGACATGTAGCTCCTTGATGCAGCTTAAAATGGGGTGAAGGAAAATTTATGGGAGGAATGTACGTCCAGCTTAAGACTGAGTCTGGAGGTAGGGCTGTGAAAGTGAATCCTTCATTCCTAATATACTCCGCCCCATCCCTCGCATGCACACCTCTGCTCCTGTTTAGTGTGTATATGGTCTAGATATTTCTCTGCGTAACTTAGCAAGACACTGGGAAACTGAACTTGTTAAAGAACATTTTTGCCTTTTGAAAAAACATCAGAAACACAATTTCCACCAAAACCCTCCTCACTGTAGATTTCTGTTTTGCAGGAATGACTTCTAGGTTCATTGTAGAATGGCATTTTCTGAGATGTACTTTTTTGCTTTCCTCAAATTCTGCACTGCTGCAGTGATCGCAAGGACATGTGTGTTGGGGAAAGCACCACTGGGTCAGGTAAAGCAGGTGACCGTAACTTTCATCTCTTTGTCCCTAGGTATGATGACTTGGCCCTGTAGGCAGCAAGAGTCCCAGGGAACTGTCGGGGCTAGCCTTCGCATCACAACAAGCATCGCCAGAGCCGAACTCATGCAAATACAAGAGTGAGAGAGTGGGAGAAAAATAAGGGAGTCTGTGGTTTGGACTTCAGGCTGTGAAATAGAGACTGTCTCATCTCTCAGTCACGGTAGTCCTTCCATCAGTTCGTTGACAGCCTGCAATATCTTTAACTGGCCAAATACCTTGCAGTTATTTCTATTTGTTGAATCAGCCATGCAGAATACAAAAAATTCATCTCTTATGGAAACTAATTTACAGGCAACTCTCAAGTGCCTGTGCTGTCAGTTAATGATAGTAGTGTTAAAAAAGATAACAATTTTCATTATATTCATGATTGCATTTTTTGCCTAAACTTCATTTTCAAAGGGAAATAGTTTTTCGTCTATTTTATATATGTATGGTTCTGTAAATTTTCTGCTGTAGTTGTTTGCATACAATCATCAATTTTGCTATCGTAGAGCTATATTGTTGTAGTTCTCATTCAAAATGAAGGGAACATAAATTGTTGACTTAAGCAATGTAGTGTTTCTGATGTTTGAAGTAAATCCTGCTTGTATAATTATCTTTCACGGTAGTAGGACCAACTAAATCACGACTCTGCCATACTAGGCATGATGTGTGAGATAGCTTTCATTTTGCCTGATGCTGCGGAAAGACTAAAAGTTTCTACAGCTGGTATTGTGGAGTTAGGCTCTCTGTCTATGTTCTATAACTCACACCCGTGAAGGTCAGAGACGGTGCAGAGAGTATGCACGTATACACCACTGTCCAGAAATCTGGGGAATGCCCCTCTGCATACGACCCAAACTTTTTCAGTCCACAGTGGCTCAAACAACAAATGAATCCCATCTGGTGACAGAAGCCAGCCTAGATGAAATAGCAAGCGTGGAACCAAGGACACTGGAGCTAACCTCAGCGATTTCCAAAAAGTCAACTAAAATGTGGTAAAAGAGACAGTCATTGTCTTTAGATTTAGATAGCATGTGTGGGCGGGTTAAATATGTGCATATTAGGAGAGCGTGTATGTAAAAAATAACTGGTGTTTCTAGGAGACAAGGTAGACATACAATGTATGAGAAGTGAAGAAATGTCATTACCATTTACAGATGTGAACTGAGTTACAGGAAAATAGTTACAGGAAAATACCTTACATGCAAAAATAACACCGTCCTAAGTTTGCTTGCAGACAACCAGTAACAGTAGTTCTGAGAGCTGTGACTTGCCATACTTCTGGCAATGAATCCCCATCTAGTTTTATCCAAACGTCACTGTTCATTAAAGTATTCAAGTGAATAGAAAAATTATTCTCCTTTGAAGCCTCTAGACTATGCTTTCCAAATTTCATTGAGATTAATTTTTAAGTAAATTGAATAACTGTGGTCTCCTAGGCTTTACATAAAAGTGAAATGATTGAGAGAGGTCTTGATTGAGTACAGAAACATTTTGTAAAACTCTATTACTATGTAGGACAAGCTGTGTATTCAAAAATTCTCCTACCCTGAATTATAAGCATTCCAGCAGTCAAATGTACCTCAGTTTGGAGTGAGGGACCCCAAGCGAGTCCACTTTAGTAAGGAGGTAATGGTGAATCAATTGGGTGTTTTCTTTACTGACTTTCTTGGTAGCGCTAAGCATTACTATTTGGGTTTTCCAAAAGCACAGGAACAAAATGCTACTGTGCCTATTGCTATATAGCTTTGGCATGTGCTGCAGCTTATTGGAACAACCTGTGTTTCTCTTTGAGTGACTGGGGTATGAAGAGGTCCTGTGAATAGAATAGCGTTTGCTAATTGTACCTTCCACTAGCCTGTGGACAGGCAAGTTGTGACTGAGCCAGAATGTTTTCCACAGCAGGAGCGAGTACCTCATTAATGGGCTCCAGGGTTGCCTGATGAGTTCCTTTTTCCTTTCACTCTTGCTTAACTCTGTTAACTTCAGTGGTTTGCTGTGGTGTGGAGGGATATAAATAATGATAGAGGTAATCCTGTAATAAACATGTGGCATTGTACAACTGCACAGTTAAAGTTGTGGTCCTTTAGTAGCTTTTAGAAGATTTATCTACTCTAGAGCGGTTTACTAAAAGGCACAACTGATCTTAGGAGTGCTGTTAATGTAGCCATAAGAAGTCCAGATACACATGGGTTTCATACACATATTTCCCATATTTAAGATATCTTTTACTTTCTGCTGAAGCACTAATGATGGTTGAAGAAAAAGATGCTATTCTTTCTTCCTGATCTCATGATCAAAGCTGGAGTTTTTGATACAGAACAAATCACACTAAGTGTCAGGCACTTGGGATTCAGAGGTAGCAATGTCTCTATGACCGGTCACAGTGGGGAAAATAGTGGTTGATAATACAAAAAGAGATGAAATGTAGGACTGAAACAGTCACTTGTCTAAACTTCTCTCATTTTCTAGCCCCATGAGATAGACAGACAGTTAGATAGATAGTATTTTATTTCATTCGTTTAAGTGCAGAAGAGTTTTAATTTTAACTGTAAGAGAGTAGTGCTGCTCCTCTCAGTCAAGTTTGTGAATATCTGAGTCATGTTCTGCGTGACTAGGGGACAAAATCTGAAATACCTAATATCCGAAAATAGCAGCCATGCCTTAAATTAGGGTCAAAGACTGGGATGGGGGTGCTTCTCTGGAAGCACGTATTAATAGATAAAGCCGAGTGCTAGATCTATGACTATCGCTAACACAGAGATAAAGGTACAGTTTGGGTCTCTTTAGAAGTTAAGCCATTTATGCACGGATGAATCAGAAGTCAGCTCTGAACGTGCCAAACTTCTATCAACTATCATTAGGCTTTTACAACTTCATTTTTTGGTCTTGTTTTTTTTTTTCAAAAGTTTTCCAGCTTTTTTTCATATTTGTTCAGCATAAGAACAATGGGCCTGTAACAGCATGTATTTGGCTCGTTTCTGCTCAGTTATCAGCTTCCTGAGCAGAAAGCCTTTTATGGCTTGTGACACAACTGTTAATTACGAGTATTGCTCTGCTCATGCTTTGGAATACTAGTGGAAAATTAAGTGATTGAGAGAGACATAAAATTGGCCCACCTTGCGTCAATGTGGCATAAAAAAGGTCTGATTTGGGAAGTCAGCCTCTTGAATTCAGTGATATGTGGAGGAGTCCAAATTTGTGTTTCTGGCTCATGTATAATGGAGTAGCAAAGACAGCCTTGATTTTGCAAGGTGCTCTCCAATACCCTGAACTTTTCTACAAGTGGAATTTTATTTCCACAAATTTTATTTCCATACCTCTCTCTCACCAAGGAAGCCCTGCAGATTCCGTTCCTCCGTGCACCGATATTATGGAAAAAGTTTAGTGAGTCTGTTCCCAAAGTCCTCCGTAGAGATGGGTTGTAATGAAATGACAAAGACACACAGTGGTTGGAAATACGAAGGGCCCCTCAGACGATATTACCAGCTGCAAGAGGCGTAGGGAAGCGACTAAGAGCAGGAGGAGGAGCGGCATGGTCAGTGCAGCTCTGTATACGGAGGTAACCTGGTGCTGAGCGCCGTTCACTCTTGTCGCCTAAAAAAACGTACCCTGGGGAGGAGCTGCATTATCTGCTTCTTCCTGACAGAGCTACCCCAGCCTATAGGTGACGGATGCCTCTTGAGTAAAATCTGGTGCCCTGTCATTTTTCTATGCAATATTTACTAATAAGTGCAAAATAAACACCAACAGCCAAGCAGACATCGTTTGTTGTGTGCTGCGTAAGGCAACCAATCAGCACACTAGTTTAGGCCCTTTCTGTCTTGGATTTCAGCTTTCAGATAAACACAGCTTTCCATTCTGAGACAGTGTTTAGCCTAGCTTGAAAAGTGGGCTTGTTTATTTTTAGTGCTTAGAAGGATCAGCTCCCAGACAATTCATTTTTCATGCTAAACCAACTCATAAATTACTTGGATGCTATCTCAGTCACATCCCAAAAATGCCAAATAAGTGGAGGTCACATAATGTAAATTGAAGCTGTCCAAGTTCATCTACCGTTTTTTGTGTTTGAATGCAATGGAAGGGAAAGATCCATATACATATACGTGTATATATATATTCTTGAGCTGCTTTTCCACTCCATCTGCAATCCTTAAACCATTGCGGGAATACAGTTTCCTTAGTGAATAACTGATGTTGGTGAGTAATGCCAATTCAGTCTGAAGTGGGCAAGGGAGTTGGACTAGGCCCGTTCTTTCTAAACAATAACTTTGTAAGAAATGCAACTTGCGTGAGTTGTCATCATCAAACAACTTGGCCTTCAATTGTTTTATTTATGTTGGGAAATTTAAGGAAATAAAACCCCAAAATAACAACAAAAAGCCCACACAACTCTGCAATTGAAAATCCACAGTAGTTTTGGAAAAATCACAATGTACGTTTTCTTTTTCTGCCAACAATGGGTCTATGTCATTGCCAACCACAAACTCAGCTACTAATGACAGCCTCGGGTAGTCTATTCAAATTCCTAACACCTCTCAGTGATAAGAATGTCTTGTATTGTCTGCTTACATAATGCAGTACCTCTTAAAACAGATTAAACAATCAATTACATCAGAAATTTCTGGCAATTAATTGACATACAACTAATAGCTTACAATTTACAAGCTTCCTAAAGTGCACGCTTACTAAGCAGTTAAACTTTAGACAGAATTCAAGTTTTAAATTTTAAAAGACCTCTCTCTGCCTGAGTACTGGTGTGCTGTGTACAGCTGGGGGCTCTCCAGTGCAAGAGATAGGGAGCTACTGGAGAGAGTCTGCTGAGGGGCCACCAAGGTGATGAAGAGAGTGGAGCACCTCTCCTAGGAGGAAAGGCTGAGAGAGGCGGGACTGCTCAGCCTAAAGAAGGCTGAGGTGGGGAACTCTCATGAATGGTGACAAATATCTGGAGGGGTGGTGTTAACAAGACAGAGCCAGGCTCTTTTCAGTCCTGTCCAGTGAGAGGACAAGAGGCAGTCAGCACAAACTGAAACACAGGAGGTAAGGAAACACTTTTTACTGTGAGGGTGACCGAACACTGGCACAGGTTGCCCAGAGAGATTGTGGGGTCTCCCTCCTTGGAGATACTCAAAAGCCGTCTGGACGTAGTCCTGGGCAACCTGCTGTAGGTGACCCTGTTTGAGCAGGGGCGTTGGGCGAGGTGACCTCCAAAGGTCCCTTCCAGCCTCAACTGTTCTGTGATTCTGTGAAAATATGTACCAAACTTTACAGTAAGAGAAACCACAAGAAGGAATGCAAAAAAGACTAAATTATTTATTCAAAGACCTTAATTACCTTGCAATGAAACTGAATGTTGAGGGACAGATTTTCTAAATAGAGACTGTAGAGTTGTACAGCCAAGGACAGCAGTTAGTCACTGTTAGAAGATGCCATACCTCCTAATCTCCTCAATGCATGAGAGAGAGAAACAATTTTCCTTAAACCTATTTAACAGATGCTGCACGTTTTGTGTCCCCACATGCCCAGGGCTTAGGGAGGAAGAACTACTGTCTCCTCACTGAAGCCAGCTCTTCCCCTAATGGAATGTTTTGGCAGCAAAGTTTGTTGTGTGCAAGGTCTGCAATACTGGCTAGCCCTTACGTGGACTGTCAAAAATAGGTAACAGAAATGAGGGTTACAGTCAGGTTACTATTTTATTTTACCTTCATTTCACCCACAGTCTGATATTAAACAAATTCTTTCCTGTTTTTACAGGGCGCCATTTTGGTACGTGGGAATTTTTTTATTATTTTCTGAGCTACATTTGCAGACACATGCGGGATAGTTAAATAACAATTTTTTCCACCTCTTATATATTACTTCTATTGTTTTGTTCCATACATAGTCATAAATCAGTACTTTTCATATCGATATCAAGAAACTCCACTTTCCAGTTACAGCATATGGACACTCATATCTGAAAAATATAAGGATAAAAGGTTGCTTGTGGAAAATGGTCAGCCAAGTTGTACTGTTCAAAGAGCTAGGGCTTGATCGAGACTTTACAACTTTGAAAGTAATGGATTATTTCAAACAACAGTATTACTTTTTTAGTTGTTTAAAGGATTTCGCAGTCTCTAAAATGACACTTTGATTTATGCCCCTACATTCTGGTGTCTTACTGCAAAATATTTATCTAATCAATTGTAAGACTGTCACAGAGGAAAAGTCAAGTGCCTATTTAGAATGCAAATTGGTATATACTAAAAGCTGTAGTGTTTGCGTGTCTGCTACCGTGTTCTGTCCCCTTTTGTGTTACTAACATCCGATGCTGCTGAATATTTAATTAGACACTGAGCTAACTGACTGAGGCCTTGTTATATTAAACATTAATAATATGGGGCAAAATTCTATTGTTCAGCCCCAGGTGCATGAAGGACTCAGTGATCTGAAATTTAGTCTAAAACTGATCTTAAGGCAGTTGAAAGTGTGCATTTTTTTTTTAATCTCTGAAGTATTTGGGGGCAAAAAAAGATCCTGTATTTGTGTTAACAGTTCTAAGTATGGCTTTCCAGTACTTAGGCTCTTAGAAGTAGAGAAAGTTGTGATTTCTTTTCTGATTACTTCAGTGTAGTAGCCTTTCTCTCTTTGTGATTGCTAGCTGTCCTGATTTTCTGTTAACCACAGCTATAAGTGAATAGAAAACATCCCTTAAAATGTCTGCCTGAGAAAGTCTGGCCTGTGCACCAGCCATTCTCTTCCAGTTCACAAAACTTCCAAAGTCATGAGACAAGATTAGCCTTTTTCAGGATCCCTAAGTCTGAGGATATCTGAAAGAATTCAGACATATTTTTATACCCTTGATATGACCAAACTATACTTTAATGTAGCTCAGAAAGTCAAGGCATGCAATACAGGAAAATATTTGGAGAAATTTTAAAACTGTTGTTTATACTTTTTTCTCTGTAATATTGCACAGACTCTTTTTGTCAGACATTGGGGGGAAAAAAATCTGGCTTTTGCTATGGCAACACAGAGGACTTAGAAAATGATCTCTCAGCATGGAAGAATGATGACTCCTAAAAATAGTGTAGAAGCACTGAAAAAGAGTGAGATTCTCTCTTGTGCCAAGGTCTTTTCAGCTCAGGAATGGGGGTTCTCCCAAAGAATTGGCTGTCATTCTCTCATCATTAAACTTCTTTAAACGTAGAGTAATTTAGAGCAACCTATACACTGGTCTAATTTATGACTGTCTGACTATTGTTTGCAAGGACCCATGTATATATTGTGAGCTGTCAGAGCGCGACAAGACTTTGCCCAACTTTAATGCATCCCCAGTCTTGAAGCGAGGGGGAGGGATAAATAGCAGAGGATGAGGATCCTCTAATTTTATACTACTGGTTAGCTCCAAATAGCTGAGAGAAGTCTTAAGCTAATTAATGTTTTTAGCCAGATTTAGGTTCTTTGTACTGTTCAAAGAACTTTCTACGCAGGTAGAAAATTGATCACAAACTGCTTTAGGAGCTGGCTGGTTTGCTTCACTAATCCAAGCAGCCAACAATTTATGAACAAAACAATGTCACAAATCTGTAAGGTGATGTTTAGTAATACGGCGTTGTCATTGCCACCTTTGAATAAATCTACAAGAAAGAAGAGCTGGCTGTAAAGTTCTAGAAAGTTCAAGCTAAGTACTTCAGTGATTTTAAAAATGACTCTGAAATACCTCTCACTTATATTTCCAGTTAATGAGAGTGAATAAAAAAACCAACCATATGCCAGATTTTTTTTAATTGCTGACATGTGCGTTCCTTAACCAGAAATTAAAATTAAAATAAATGAAACCCCCAACAGTATCTTTTTATGCAAAACAGAAGTACCAAGGAGCTTCTTGTAAGGCTATCCTCTACCACCTTCTGTGAGGATCATATAGGTTTTTCCCCGTTTGGAACCAAAATCTTGCAAAATCCACTTACAGGACTTCTGCATCATCCAGTCCAGTCCCTAACCTAGTTGTTCCCTTCATTCTTCTGTACAGTACATCTTACACAACAAAACAGTCACATATGAAAGATAATAAAAAATAATATATCGAGACAATAAGATCTATTTCATATGCCCCTTGAGTTCACTGGTTCTAATTTTCCCCTTTTGTAATTGCATGTTGTACAATATTATCTCACGGCTTTCTCAACTGTAATGGTTTATAGTCTGCTAGCCAACTGTAGAGTGTTCTTCAGCTAAATTTGCATCTTTGGCTGATACATGTTTAATGGGACGTAATTTCTGCTGCTGTTCCTGACACTTCTGTTTCTAGCCCAACATGCTTAAGTGGAGACTGGTGTCTCATAGCTGTATTCTAACTAGGAGCACTGTGAGCATTCCTTATTGGGAGTATTTCATGTTATTTTTTTCTGAGGTCAAAAAGCTGTCAACTGTCTGCCTAGAACCCTATAGACTGCTGAAAGTGAAAACCATTTGTGTGTCTTGTTCCTCAAAAGCTTCGTATCAGCCTCATAAGCAAATGTAAGTATTTAAAGGAGTCCACTGACCCATGCGTATATACGATACACTGAGCTTTTTGTGTTCACGGTGATGTTACTCTGAAGTACATGGGTAAACGTCCTCTGCCTACAAGAAAGGTTACTCAAAAGGTATTTGGAACTGCTAGATTTTGCTCTGCCTTTGCTCTGTGTCTGTGCCCATGTTATCTGAAGTTATTCAGACTTACACCTAGTGTTCGTATAATTCACCTGACAGTTGACATAACCCACAGGGTGGGTATTATCTACACTCAGGGATTCAATCAATGGCCTTTCAGCCCACATCCTTAAATGAATGAATGCTTCACTCTGTGGCAACAGTCTCCCTCTGAACAAATCTCTCCAAACACACGTATCCCATGCGGAGTTTAGAAATATTCTGTCCTTACACAAATCAGCTGTATGAGCTTTCTGTGTTATGAACTTTCTGTGTTCTGCAAACAATTAAGTTTAGTGTGCTTGAGAGGCTTAGGACTGGTCTACCCGTTTTGTTCTTTGATGAGGGTTGTGATTTGTTTTCTTCTTTACTGCTGTAGGTGTGTTAGTGCTGTCCCTTGAGTGGTTGCAGTTATTTTGCCATCAGGGTGCCAGGGTATTTTATTCACCTTTTAGTAAAGGTATTATCTACACATGTATATACTCCTTTATGTTATTATCACTAAAATGCTGACAGAAGGGGGAGTTATATTGTTCTAGTCTTTACTAAACCAGAATCTATTAATCCACTTATCCTTTGTCTTCAGTGTGCTTCTCACACTATCAGCCCCAGCTGAAGCATCGGTCTAACACAGGATTCTCTTAATATATATATTTTTGACCTTTTCCTTTCCCAGCTAAAGGGGCTCATTCTCTTCCACATTCTTTTCATGTAAATGGGACACTTACAATCTCGCGCCCTTTGGAACTGGGATTAGATCTGCTTTGTTTTATCATGCCAAAGCTGCCTTTCCTTGTTGCTTATCATCACCCATGTTGTATCCTTGCACTGACATTGCTTATCCACGGGGAGGTAACTTCTGGCACGCAAAGTGCATTGCAGTGCTAACTTTTACTGGTGGCAGCTGTAGTTACCTCTAAGCACGTTAAAAAGAGCTTCCTTTACATTTAAAAGGCTGGTTTTGTAGTCATGAGAATATCTGCACCCTTGACACTCAAAGGTGGAAGCCCCTTATCTAGATGCCTCACGTGCTGCATCCAGAAAGTATGAGATTTTGAACAAGAAATACAACCAAATCTTGTAACTAATTCGGTAAACTGAATGCAAGAACAGTCACCTATGAAACTGACTGCAAAACCTCTTTGGTAGTACAAAGACGTGTATGCAGCCTAGAGAGATTATTAGTCATGCTCGGTAGGACTGGAGCGCAATGATTCTGTTACATCAGGAGTTAATAGAAAACAGTATTTTACAAATTTGAGTATCACAAAGATGAAGTATTTGAGCATTTAGACTGTGGAAGGTCCTTTTGTTGGTTGGTCCCAGGAGAAAACTCTTTCTTGTTCTGTGGAAACACGGACTACAGGGGAAAAGGAGAAGAGTATGTCAACATCTTGTAATGTAAATGCATTATTTTAATCTCCAAGGGCTGGCTGTTGATACAGTTCCTTGCAGCCTTCCCTCACCCTTTCTGCCTGCATCTGGGGCTGCAGTGCTTTTCTCCTGGTGATAGGTCCAAGAGCATTTCCGCTCCCTGGTGTGGAAGAATCAAGGTTGCAGTTTGCCACACCACTTGTGCTGGTGATGGAACCTCCTGAGAAGCTTCCCCCAGTTGCTGTCTTCATTAGGACTAAATTTCTTTATAAACAAAGGACACCTGAACCATGCCTGCGTAGAGTTTTGCTGGGACTCCATTGCCGCAGAGGAGCGGTAGTGAGACTACAAGGGGGAGCACTCCTAGAGCTTTGTTGTGTGCTTAGATCCTGCCTTTCCTCCTTCCAGTGGGTTTCTCAGTGTAATAGGGCATGGTCATCTCTGGTTTGAATGTTAGGCTAGCTTAGGGCACTGCTGTAAATTTTGACTTCTAATATTAACCGATTACAGCCGCTCACTGCACTCTATGTTTGTTAAAGATCTTTTTCCAAGTGTAAAATGTGTAGCTGCTTTAAAAGAGAACTCCACACACACAACTCGGCTTTTGGGCATTTTATGTAGAAACTTTCTTTGATGTACTGCTCAGCTCTGCTTGCTGACATGAGGCAGTCTCAGCCTGTTATGGAAGCAGAATCATCTCAGACACCCACAGAGTAGAAGCTGAGTGAAGCTGCAGAAAAATGAAGCGGGCTCTTTTCAGCTTTGAATCAACCCTAAACCCAGAGAATTAAGACTAATAAGATCTGGAGAGACCCAAATGTTGTACCTCTGGACCGGACCATTAGGAATATCTACAGTTAGGGAAAGGAATTATGTGCATGGTATAGAAATAGAATGTGTATTTGTACTCATAAAAATGTCTGTATGTGCAATTATGAATTAGGAATATGAACATTAGAAATACGTTTCCTGTACAAGAAAGAAGCTCTGTCAGAAGTCAGGGACTTGGTCTTAAAACGAGTACTAAGTGGCATGTGACCACCGTATGTGTTGACTGCTTGCATTTTTATTCTGAGAGACATAATAAGTTTCTTTCACTTACAAAAAAATAAAGCAATATGTAAAGCAGTCATGCACGTAACCTCTTCAAAGTGTTGTCTGCACCTGTTAGTTTTCTAGGATCATGTATCAAAATGTTTTTGTAGTTAGAGGACCATTGAAGCTTCCTGTAAGTATAAGTATTGTGTATAATGTAATATTATTTGTGAAGAAATAGACTAAATGTAGTTTTCTAGGTGTTCAGACAGCTAGTTTGAATCATTCTTCATGTTGCTGCTAAGCAGATGTCGTTATTAAGGATGATGCATAAAACACTGTAATTGAAAACACAACAACAGAACCTCAGGATTATTACAAGGAATGGTGTTTCTCCTTGGGGTCAGAAGAAAATTAACGTTCAGATTTTTACAGTGCTCCAAGTCTTTCGTTTCTCTCCAGAAATGGAAATCAATCCATCAAAACGAACAGGAAATGTGGGAAGCACTCACCGCTGGTTTTTTATTTATTTGGTGCTGTTAAGCCGTTACCTAGCTGGTGAGCTCTTTCCTTCCAGTTAATGGCGGTCACTGGCCAGCAGCTTTAAATTATGTCTCTTCTTCATAACTACTGTACTAACATTGAAAAAGCTATAACATAACAGTGGGGGTAGAGGACATACCTGTTTTCTCATACGACCATAGTATTGGAGAAGAGGATCAGTAATTAACATTGTTCTTTCCGATGAATGTGCAGGGTCGTATAGATTGCTGATGGCACATAGAACTGGCTATGGCGAAACAAGTCTCCCTGCTTTCAAAAAGGGGCCGTGCCCTTGTTACCTGGCGGCAAATCTGTATGAGCTTTGTGGCCTGATGGATGGGGAAGAAAGGCAAGCTTACTGGAAATAAGAAGTAACTAAATGGCAGAGCTGTTGATTCCCCTGGACAGCCACTGGTTGTTCAAATTTGAAGGAACTTGGTATCTTTGAGACCTTTCCTCTTTTGGCCAATGTTCTTGAAATTAGCCACGTTATTGGAAGTTACTGCTGACAGAAGGACACACACAAAATAATACAATTGCATAAACCTCATTTTAATAGAAAATCCGCCTCATGATCTGAGTTTTTAGAAGGGAGTCATGCTGGATTCTTTTATCAAAAAACCCTTTTCTTTTATAGATTTTGTGCCTTCTGCACACCAGAAAACTGCAGCTTATTTAAAAAAAACCCCAAACCTATTCTGGAGTGGTGAGGGCTAACCATTCCTGGTGGCTGTAACCGGGATATGTTAAGAAACGTAGATTGCTGACTCTAAACTCTGCTTTCCCAACTTTGGAGTTTTTGTACTGTGTGTGGTTACCTTTTCCAATTCTGTCGAGTGTAGGCACTTGGAAACCCCCGTTTTCTGTAGTGTTCTGTGCTGAAGTTTATTACTGGCACCGAGGTTAATGGAAGTTTGATGACACTGGTTTCTAACAGCTGTTGGATCAGGTCTGTGGCTGGGCCTTTAAAGACTAAGGTAGTGAAATGAAAGCTATTATTGAGTTTATTGGGTCATGAAGAAAATATCTTTAGGTCTTCATCCCAGCTCTGGAAAGGTGGTTTGTTTTTTTCTTTAAACTATTGAAATTTTATCCCGCCTACCTTTTGATATTGTTTTCTGGTTTTTTTTTAGAAAGACATCTTTGGTATCTAACCCTATAAACACACTAATAAAGAACTGCCTCAGTGAACCAATCACAAAAAAGTTTAGAGTGAATTTGGTGGTACTTCGAGGAAGATTAGTTTCCTTGTTACATCCTGTGAATGTCAAATTCTCACTTCCAGGAGAAGAACTGACAGAGAAAGTGTAAAGACGTATTTTTTCAGTGATACATCATCAACTCTGAAATGGAGAGGAGAAAATTCTAAGTTACAATTACCGATAGACTTCTCTCTTACCTGGCAAGCATTAGTTCTTTTTTTACTAGAAAAATACATTATGAAAAAATAGAAAATGAGCTATGGTTTGAGAAGTTCCTTATGCTATTAAAAAGAAAGGACAATAGTATTTGTATGATCTTTAAAAACTAAGCAATGATGACACATGAAAGGCTTGAATGAATGGAACAAGGGGTGATTTGCTGAAGTGTTTTATAGAAATCTCTTCCCCTAGAAGCATCACTAAATAGATTAATTTATTAGGAAAGCACACTTTTTCACTGAAGGAGAAGGCTTTTTATCCTTATTTCTGTCAACTGTGTGTTCTGGTAGATTTCAACATTTTTTAATCAAAAGAAATTATTTAATATCTTGACTACATAGAATAAGACATCTTGTTAAACTCCAAGTCAGCTAACAAATACAAATTGTGCTGGCTATCTTTAATTAGAATGTATTTTTTTTAATTTCTCCTGTCAGGCTCCAGGGCATCTATCCTTATAATCAAAACGTTCTCAGGGGAGAGGGGGAGGAAGAGAAACCTGAACCACTGAAATTCAAATGAAAATGCAAGCGGTGAAATGGAGTGAGCATTACCATTTGAGATGAAGCATTTATAAAACACTCAGGTGTTTGCTTCTGAAGGAGATTTTTATTTTCAGGCAGTTAGAAATCCCTTGCAGCACTGGAGAGACTTGTATAATGTTGTAATTGGCATCCCTGACCTGTTTTATGTATACTGCAAGAAAGTTTTTTCCTGCTCCTTTGGGAATGTCAATTTATAGCTCGTAGAATGCTTTCTCTTGCTTGCAAAGTTCATGATAAAACAGAGCTCCCAGAATTCCCTCATCTTTCTCTTTGAAGTTCCAAAGTTATTAAAAATACTTATTTAGCCTTTTTATTAACGTATCGGTGGAGATACTGTGATTCTTACAGGCTTTTTTCATTATAGCATAGAGGAAAATTAACGGGTTTACTTGTGATACAGGGAGCATAATCATCAGGTGTTCTTCCCTGCACACTCTTAGATAATATTTTTTGCGATAGCTTTGAAGAGGATTCCACTTAGCAGACTGTGAAAGCATGACCTTCAAAGTTATGATATAATGATGTGTACAGTGCCCTGTAACCAAATCTAAAGCGCGTGCATTATGTGTTTGGGTGTCATTTTTCAAAACACTTTTATTGCTCATCTAGGCCTGGAAACTGTGTTAAAACCAAATCAAGCATTCATTCCTGCAAAAGAGGCAAAAGTACAGCTGTATTAGCTGTGACAAAATCAGCCTCAGCTCTGGCATGGGGGGGATTACCAAAGGCAAAACAAAGAGCATTCAGGAGCTGCAATATTTGATTGAGATATCGAAGGTGCATTACAAGTACTAGCAAGATTTTGCAGGCAGGTAGTGTAATTACAGCGATGAGGAAAAAATTTTCGGGTCAGGTCCTTAATTTAGATAATTCTGTCTTAATATTCAAGGATAATAAACCAAAAGATTAACATTCTGAGTGCTGAAAAGATTTTTCTGCCTTCCAACGTTTCGCTCCAGCCAGCTTTGCTGTGGATATGCTGAATATCTTTTTTGCTTTATAACATGGACTGTGCTCTACAGAAATGGAATTAACGCTTTGCTTATTGGCACTCCCTCCTACCCTTCGTTCTCAAGGGGGCAGCCTTTGTCAGCTGCGAGTCGTTATTTCAGCACCCTGTAGGGGTGGGTGCTCGCCAAAGGAGAGCAATAGCATGGGCACAGCGTTTCAGACGCCTTTTCTCTGCCGTGTAAGTCCTGTGGAGCTGCAACCGTGCACCCACCCCATGTGCCACGCTTGCATCTGCAGCCACAGCGTGGACATGGCAAGACTTTGCCATTGCAGCAGAAAATAACAGGTACAAAAATGGTAACCGTTGAGGCGTTCCCAATTTTAAAACATACTTTCCTCTGTGTGAAATGACCGTTATTGAACAGTAAAAGAATAGGATTTGCTTTGCTTCTATTCATCAAAATCTCTTCCCTTTTCCCAGAAATTTGCTCCAACTTGACAAAATGTATGGTTTTCCGAGTAACAGCTTATATTAACAAACTCGAAGGTTAATAGGATTTGAGCATCTTGAAATGTGATTTAATTTGGAAGACTGTAGTCTGTGAATATTAACTACTGACAAATTAAATTACTCAATGACAAATCACATCAGGCACCTACGTAATATCAATAGGTATTGTCATTACAATAATTCTCCCAAACAGTAGGGCGCAGGCAAACTCTGCATTAGTATTTTGGCTCAAGGTGTTCATTTGCAAATGAACAATTCGTCATGTGAAGGAAAATGGAAACAGCTCCAGGCTTGTGTCAGATTGCCCTGGTGTTAACGGCTGCTCTTTGATATGACATTGTCTAGACCTAATGCCAGTGGGAGTAATAGAGGGCAAGAGTGGCCATTCCGTTATTTTGGATGAATTAGACTATTGGCTGCCACTACTGCCACTATTGGCTTCTAGTGATCCATATCCATACCTTGCATTAATGAAAAAATTGATATGCTAGGCGTTTGCTTCCAAACTTCAAAAATATATCCTCTATATACATACACCGTTATAAAATAAGTACCTAGTATAGTTATTATTTCTTTTTTTCTATCTAAAAAAAAAAAATAAAAAAAAATAGAGCTGGTCTGAGCCAGGGCCTGCTGAAATTAACAGGAGCCATTCTTTTGTTTTCTGTTGCCTTTATATTAGCTTTTATAGGAATGCATTACTGAGCTGCCATCAGGGACATAATTTGTTCTGGCAACTGTAGAATAAAATTAACAATTGGACGGTTATTGCATGGTGCAGCGTAAGGGAAAGAGGTGCAGCCTTTAGTCACATATAAGAGTATAGCTTATTGCCAAGGCTTATGCAGACAGAATCTAGTTAGAACCAGGGCACAAATTTGTACCTCAGCTCACAAAAAACGAGGGGAACAGACGTTAAATTTACAAATTCTGTTGTAAAGAACTAGATTTTAGGATATGTTACTGTTTGTTTGAAATCTTTTGTAATTGACTATCCAATTGAAGAAAAACTCTTATTATGAAATGTTGTTTGTGTGTATATGGTAAGAGACTAGACATATTAGGATTGTAAAGAGCATTCCATTTCTATCACAGAATACACAGTATATGCAGAATATGATGGATTAACATTTTACAGAGTCAAAGATAAATTTCAAAAGTCTCTGAATTCAGTCAATACTTTGATTTTGTTAAAAAGAACCCTGAGTATTTCTTAATATTATTAAATTCATGTCTATTGCGGGGCTACAAGCCAGGAATTAGATAAATTTGTTCATCTTATTTTTAAAATAATGCTGTATAGTTACGAAACAAGGCACACGGCTTCTTTCTTTGACCTTTTTATGTTTTCGATAGGCATTTTTTTTCAGTTCTCAGGCAGTCTCTTTTGAGATATGCCTTATCCTTTTTACAGATATTAACAGCCTCACTATAAGAAAACTAAATCCAACCAGAAACCTCTGCAAGGCCCTGAAGGTTTGTCTTCTCCATTGGGTTTCATAAATTTAGAAATAGTTTGTCTCAGCTGAAACCCACAACACAATCTGCTCCAGTTACAAGGTGTCTTAGAGTAATATCTTCGATACTTTAACAGAATATTGATGTTACATGGAGAAGACATGCTAGGTTACCTTGACCTGCCAATATGGGATTACAGATGTATTAGTATATTTGACTTCGTTGCCAGCTCTCAAATGATCAGAGAGACTTTTGTTTCTTCTCCCAAGAGCACAGCACAATAGACTCAGGTTAGGCTTTCTTCCTCATTTATTGCTGTGTCTTTTGAGAGTAACAGTTATTTGGTACCATCATGAAAAAGTCTTCTCCCTCCTTAGTATTCATTGTCCTGCGATAGGCCTCTCTCTTATTTCTTGGGATGGTTTGAAGACATTTAAATGCTTTTCACAGTCTCCCCATTCTAATCAGAACACTGTGGAAAGTGAGAGCAAAATTCAGCTCCTGCTTTCTCAGCTTTGTCAGTCTTGCTGGTACTGGATCTACAGCAGAGTCATGTCAATGAGAAGCACTTCACGTCACAACAATGTGACATAAACCTGGAGCTATTTCCTTTCTGTTTCACATGATGAATTGCTCATTTGTAAATGAGCACCTAGAGCCAAACTATGAGTCCTGACTTCGACTACATTGTAGTGTTCAGAAAACTCTCCTCGTTTCCAATTCACTGCAAACTTGAAAAATCACACAGTGTTTACTGACAGGTTAATAAAACCTTTCTAGTCAACAAGGACACAGTTTACAGAATTGCACGGAATCACTGGAGGAATTGAAGCTTACCCTAATGTTGAGTCAAAGGCAAATGAAACTCCAATAGTTCAACCACACTTTGTTTTAAGGTCTAAGATTTGGTCTAGCACAAATGTGAGACCACCTACATCAAAACTTAACTTTTTTTTGAAGTGAAAAGGCCCCCTTCCATGATTACAGAATTCATCTTTTCCAGTATGTACATTCATTTTACTGCTTTTTTTTAGATTTATATAAAAGACTTAATAATTTTTCAGTGTCCAGAGATTTATGTTGTCTTGTAGTTACTGAATCCCTGGTGTTAAATACCACCTAATTACTTTGCTAATTAATTTGATTTTCTTTTAATTTTCAGGCCTCTGACTGGTGATATTACATAAAACATCAAAGCACTGTAGAATATTTTAGTTAATATCAAGACATCAAAAACAAGAAGATAAGTTGTTTTACCCCAAGCCCTGGAATTTTAAGACTTTAGGTGCAGTAGAAGCAGATTTGCTGGTAGAAAAGTCATGTGTAATCGTTTCTCCTTGTTTTCATGAACATGAAATATGTCCGTATGTATAAAAACCTCATTGCTTAGAATATTGTGAGTAGGATTTGGATGCTTCTAACGTTACAGCCATTTCAGGATGCTCAACTCTGCTCCCATGGGAAGCCAGCGTTGCAGAAATGGTAACAAAATAAATTTACAAAGATACCTAGCTTCTTAAAGATTGAGAAGGTTTTGTAGTTGAAATTATTGATGTTAGCCTAATTATTGATGTTAGCCTACCTACCATTGTAACAGTGGTTAAATAACTAACATGCCTATGCTTAGCAATCCCACTAAGTATGTACTTCTAGATTTAAAACATAAACAGTTTTTAGGCATCCTTTGTGCTGCCATTCACAGTCTTACCATTATGTTGTCTATGTGGTTAATTTTAATACCCTCTGTCCTACATCAGAATGGAGAGCTGTTCATGGAATTTGCCATCAAGATTACTAAAATGCTACACAACTGGGGTCAAGGATTTTAATATATCAGAGAGTTTAAAATAACTGGTAGTGATGACTGCTTCTTTACAACTCTTTCCCATTTCTGTTTCACTGTCAAGTCAAAAATTCTATCCTCACGAAGTTATTATGACAGAATTCGGAATTTGTCAAGTTATAACTGCTTCCTGTACATATGACCATACAAAATAGCACCAAACATAATATGCAGATATGATTAAACTACAGTAGCAATACTCAAGCTAAGTAATTTAAGACCAACTTCCATCCCACTAGAAGCCTAAAAGATTTCATCAACCTATATTTTACCCGGCTTCAAGCTTCTGTGTTATCATTATTGATATGTTTCTGATATAAACCAGACCAATTCACAAATATTGCTAGGTAAGTAAGGAAAAAAAAGTTGTAACGTACTTACAAAAAGCATAAATTGTTCTCTCTTAATTAGTGTAGTTTAGTAGTGTCCTTTTGAACTGTACTATGGCTGTGATTGTAGGTCAAGATAACTCCCAGCACTCTAAGAGAAATTCTTTTCTTCACTCTTCTGAGATTTATATTTCTCATTAATGAAATGTCAAAGTCATTTAGGAACCATATAAGTCAATGAACTCCTCATGCATACAAAAATTGAGAAGACAGTACAAAAATCTCTTTTGTTTTTTTATTTTTTATATTAAAAGTTTTTGGGGTTTAGAAGAGAAATGGTGTAAATTATTCAGCTTTTCGGTTAATGGCATTATGAAATGTTTTGGAATGCTCTTAATTCTCTTCTTTTTACACGACACAAGTAATATATAGATTTTGTTACAACAAGGAAAAGGAACCCAAGGTAACCTGGCATGGCTCTCCCATAGAAAATCATTATTTAAGCTGAAGAAGTTGTGTGCCAGTAAAAAATATCAACTTCCATCACAAGGAATAAAGAAACTTTAATGATTTATATGACACCATACTGTGTACAGCTCTGGTCATCTGACTTTCAAGAAAGATGAACTCAGGACGGAACAGGTTCAGAAGATGATAACTAGGATGCTTAGAGGAGCAAAGTACCTGTCTTAAGGGAAGACACTAGACAAGCCTGGCTTGTTGAGCCTTATAAAAAGAGGGCTGGGAGGAAAAAGGAGAAAAGCTGCAACATATGAATATCTATAAAAGTAAAGGGAGGAGACAAGAAAGTTGTGAAACACCCTGGCAGAGAGATGGCCAATTAAACACATATTGGGTCAAGAAAAAGTAGCCCTCAATAAATTAGAAAAAAGTTCTGAACTACAGGAGCAATCAGATTCTGGAATAATCTTCCAGGGAAAGTCGTAGGGAGAAACACATAACCACATTCAAAACAGAGCTTGAGAAACTAATGAAAATGATGATATGAAAAAATGTTTGTGATAGCTGGGAATCTGAATCAATAATGGACATCCCTTTGACTCCTGTCTTCCCTAATGATATTTTCTGACTTCACCGAAGAGTCAGGGAGAGAAACTGAGGGGCAATAAGGTCCCCGTGCCCACAGGGAAAAGAACAATTCTGCATTCAGGGCTTGTGTTTGGTGGCACATAGTACAGTGAACTGTATTGGCTGCGTTCTGAATAATGGGGATATAATGTAATATTGACTAGTTACTTCATCTGGGGAGTGTGAACCACCCCAAGCCTGAATGAGACCAGAGGCATTTGGAAAAAGTAGTACAGAGTACAAAAGGACAGAAATATGGTTCTGAGGGCATCCTGAATGCTGCTGTTTCATAACTTTCAAGTTCTTGATTTCAGAATATTAATATGATCTTTTTTTAAAGATCTTTCAGAACTACAGTATCTAGTGCTTAGTGGTCTATAGTGAATATTGGTCAGCAGTGGATATATAGGGATGAGAGTAACAGTGGACATATGCAGACCGATACTTTCCTTTTTCCAGCAGTCATAAACTTAGAGAGTTCAGAAGCAGAAGGAGGCAGGCCAGATGATTATAAACCTCGGAGTTTAATTTGTTCTTCAATACTGCTTAGAGACAGCCGTACTTGTGGTCCCCACAACACTGTGTGGCACTCTGAAATTTTAAATTTATTTTAAATCTGCTGCCTGATCATTTATATGGGTAGGCGCTACTTCTTGTATCATATAAACTAGCAAATCCCTGCCTTTCAAGACTGTATTGTGGCTTGTCATGTGTCATCTCTTTTCAAACCTGAAGTCATAAGACTATTTATTCTCTCAAAGTGAAGGCTGTTCCATACTTCTGATCATCTTTCTATTTTTTTTCTGTATCTTTTCTAATTCTGCTGTGTTCCTCTTCAAGTTGGTGTTATCAGAATTTCATTCAAACCAGAGGAAACACCGAGGGTGGACTGTGTTTTCTTATTCTCAGGGTTTTTTTTTTCTCTATTATTTAACATTATTTGCCTTTCTGGACCTATAACAGGTATTTTCAGACAACTATATGAAATGACTCAAATATTTTTTTTTTGATGGTAAAAAAATTTGAATCCCATATTGTAAATGCTGGGATTATTATTATTGATTGCAATAATCAACGTTGCATTTCATCTGCTATTTTATTCTGAATAATTTGTATCACGTGGAAATGTTTTATCTCAGCGTTCACTCTCTTTTCCAATTCATTCATAATACGCTGAATAGCATCTGTTTACAAAACAGACCCCACTGGACCTCTGTGGCAGCCATCATCCGTGGTGAATGCTGGCTATTTCTTTTTATCCTTGTTTCTTAGTTTTTAATGTGTTACTGATCTGCAAGAGCACTGTTCTCTTTTGTTCTGTGAAAGCTTTCCTTCTTCAAAAGCTCTTTTAAAAATCCAAGGACAATGTATTGACCACACTACACCTTTCTACATGCTTGTTGGCTCCTTCAAAGACCTGTAAAAGGCTTGAAGAACGTACCTTCCGCCTACAGAAACTGCATGACTACTTTGCTTATGGTTATCCAAGTGTCTGACAGTTCTGGTTTTCATTCTGTTAGCTATTTGCCTGAAAGTCACAATTACTTATCTATAGTTTCTTGTATACCCAGTGGAGTCCTCCTCAAAGGCTAGGGTTGCATTTGCTGCCTTCCGTTCCTCAGGTGCTGATAAGGATTTAAGTGACAGATTGTATGACACCACAGTTAGTCTATATTTTGCTTCCTACTTATGTGTATTCAAGTCTTCTCTAAGGACTCGAGTGCATGGGAGAGTACAAAATAGTTGTTTAAAAGCTGCATTTTGTTCACCTTCCTCACTGAGATGAGAGAGAGATGCTAATTTTTCATTACGGTGTAAATCAAATATATCATTCAGCCAGCGCGACCTTGCCGGCAAATTCTAAATATCTTCCCGTCCTTGAGATTTTGTTTAGTACAAATGGCTCATATTCAATATTAGCTGGAAGAAGATGAAATATAAATGCTGACTTACAGGTTATAAAACACCATGAATGATTTATTAGATATCAACAGGATATTTAGCATTTATCTATCACTGTGTTCACAACAGATAACTAAAAGCACAGAATAATCAATACAAGGGAAAGTCATACTTTGTTCCTTATTTTCATCTGATGTAATAAAAAAAAAAAAAAAAGAGCTTTCTACTTTCATTAACATATTTTTTTCAGAGTGAGCAGCTGTCCATAGGGGCCTTCACTTTTATTTTATAACACACATTTTGTCATGTCAGGTGAGTGAATTTTACTAGAAGCACAGTTCTCTTTATCAAAAATTTCTTCTTTGTCTGGCAATAATTCTCAGTTCGTTTTAGCCTGCTCTCACATGGTCCGTGTTGGCTCAGTGATTTAAAACCCAGAGGGTTTTCAGCCCTTTTTGTTTATTTCTTCTAAGTCACAACTGTCTGCATTTCGGCGATTGTTAGCCAGTTTCCTTTATGTTTATACTGTAATGGCCAATCTGCTACAAATCAATCGAATCAACTGCAAGAGATTTGCAGAATTTTTTTTTTTTTTTTCAGGCAGGCCAAGGTGCTGTTGAAATGACTTGGCCGTTTTCCTGAAGAGAAATATGGTTCTGCTAAGATGAGCTTGATTTCTTTATTCAAAAAGAAAAATCAGGTCTATAGAACATGAGTCTATTTTGTTTGCTTTTTTTTTTTTGTTTTCTCTTCCCAGTGGAACGCCTCATGTAGCTAGAACCATGGCATGGGCAGCAGCAGAAAAACTCAGCCTGAGTTTTCCTGCCTCTGAAGCTGGAGACTGGCACTTTCAGCAGGAAGAGTTCCCACCACCAGCTTTTTGACATCTGCCATTCTTTCTTTTACCAAGGGACTAGCTAAGTGCTGTACGTTCATTTCCGCCAAAGCTGAGCTAGTCAGGAAACAGCACAAGTCCTTTACTTGTTGTGGCTAAGCTATGTTTCTTGCTGGCAAGAAGATGCTATTTAAATGCTATCAAATCGCACTTCTCTTAAGAGAAATCAGAATAACTTCCCTTTAAAACTGCCTGCTGTCAGGAAATATTTTTAATGCCAGAATGAAATATACACAATAGACAGTATTTTTAGGAAGTGTCTACTGTATTGTTTAGGGTCACGGTGAAGTTGCCAAATCCAGAAAGCTACAAATTGTGGTAGATTATATTCTCATCTTTTGCAAAACATCTCAGATTTTACAATGCACGTAGTTTACTCCTTTAATATTCTAGAAATGGTTTTCAGTGCATTCCCGCAGTGCTGATCCACCCTTTCTCCCAGTTACAGGACCCTTGATCATCTGTCTACCCTTAGTCCTTGGAGTTAGCACCCCAACAACCCAAGAGTTTTTCTAGTGTGGCAGCAAAATCCATGACATTCTGCAAGAAAAGCTCCTTTTTCTTCATTACCTGGAAGATCTGGCTGTGTGTCTAATTTCTACCCTTCTCAGCCATCTCCTTATCTCTGCTTATGCTGAAGGGTCCTTCCTAGCTGAAAGCATTCCTCTTCCTCTCTTTATGTCCCAATTTGCCCTTGTGAGCTTCTCTCCTTGAGCATGACCAGTTGCCCTCTAGAAAGGGACGATCTCTCTGATTCTTCATTTAGCCCACATGCCAGCTCCGGATCTTTCATGGTAGCACTTATATCTGAGGGTGTATTGTTTTAGCAGCGTAATTGAAAAATGTCTGAATCTCCTCATCTCTGAATGGTAGGTGGCGTTAGAAGAAGAAAGGAATGGATCTTCATGCTTTAAAATTTCAGATCCATTATTAAGCAGCTGTTGTTAAAATGTCATGAAGAAAATGAACTTGCTACTGTATAATGTGTTTTATTGTGAGGGGTTAAGAAACACTAAATATAAATGGAATGTCATCTGTGGAGTGCCTGGTAGCAAACCCCCTGTATTCCCAGAACATCACTGGTGTAAGCAGGAAGACCTGGATTCACACTCAGCTACAAATACATGCTCATAGGGAAATCTATTCTACATTCAGGAAAATCTAAGTGAAACTTTACCAGGTATGGTAGCGTGACTGTCTGCTGTCTGGGATAAATGTCTTCCTTAATACCTTTTGGGAATGCTTACAAGGGATTTCTCGTGTAATTAGGAATACCTCGTCCTCAAATCTATGCTCTCTCTTTATCTGTTGTTCTTTATCTGACTGTCGTTTCCATCCTCTGCAGTGTATCCACAGTCAGGTGAAATTTTTATTTTCTGGTAAGACTTCTCTTTAAGTACTGGAAAAGTCTAACTGAGCTGTTTAGTGAATAGCCAGCAGAAATCCAGGAGGACTAGGGTATACTGATCCTTTGGAGGAGACCAGCAGAAGACTTTGAAGGAGAAATGTAACACAACAAAACATCTAGAGACTGTAACCAGAAACAATACAAAAAGAATCCATGAGCTCCTCTTTGCCTGACAGTCTATCCCAATAGTACATTTTGAGGTTCCTTTGCTGTTGCTTCCAGAGAAGTCAGTTTTTCTCTGCTGATTTGTATTAGATCTATTAAAAAAAGTTGATTGAGGACAAGAGTGTAAAAATGGATGTAAAAGTTGAGTAAAAATTTGACTTCTATATTCCATAAAAAGTCAGTGGAAAGAGTTAGGAGCTTCCAAATGTTGTTCTTATTCCTGAATGCATAGACACCAGAATGAGCCAAGAGGAAAAACTGAATTTCTGCCTCATTTTGTTGTAAGCACAAATCTCTGGGCTGCAAAATCAAAAATTATCTTGAGTCTAGAGTACATACTCCTAGACTTCAGAGACTCTGTTGCAACAGGTTGGAAACAGCCTGCAAAAGTGTTGCTGTATTGTACCATATTCGACAAGGTACTTCATATTTAAAACTCACCTAGCTAGAAACCTACCAAGAATTAACTTATATCTGCAACAATACCACTCGTTCAGGGGCTAAACCAAAAGGCTGTGTTTCCAAGCAAATTAAAAGAATTGAACAGAAAGAGAAAACAGAGCTAAACCAAAAGCTAATACAGGGATTTTATTTTAAAAAGGGGGAAAAAAAGTTCAGCACAAAAAGCATCAAAGAAAGATCTATTGTGATGAAAATACTGAGCTTTAAAAGCAAATCTAAGCCAAAAATAAAATTATCTGTTCCTTTCGGTACATGCCACATAGAAATGCTGTTCTGAAATTGCTTTTCAAAGTGTAGAACAAGGACTATGCTTTATTGTCAAGCTTTTCATATTATATTAATAACCCATTTCCTTCCCGTTCAAATTGTATGTCCTGCTGTGCATGATACTTTCTATGTTAATAATATTAAAATGAAAATAGCACAAACTAGATATAACTCAGTTATGGCTCTTGCCCACTGTTGGGAGTCTTCACTTCTAACTGTTCCCAATGCCCTGCCTATCAAATCTGTTCGCAGCAGCAAACACACTTTGTGCATTGCAGTGGAACTTCTTTTTTTTAAGCAAAATGACTTTTTAGCAATTTTTAATGTTATAATATTGATACTATGTAGGCCTGTAGGAACGTGGAATAGAAAGGAACTTCTCCAAATAAGAAGCAATCTGATACACTTTATGCGTAAACCAGATGGCTCCACACAGACTATAAAAACCAAAGAAGTAGAGACCAGAGGAGCTGGGCATTATAGCTGGTTTCAGCACAGTAGCACCTGATAAGTTTCCTGAAGTGCTTGAAATGTTTGTACTTTAATTTAAGCTTAAGTGCAAACTTGAGTAGAAAGAGTGAAGAGATTAGTTCTGGTCAGTGGCATGGAGTAGGAGGTTCTTCGGCTTTTTCTTCCCCTTTTGGCTGAATTACTTCTCTGTGTAAAATAAAAATCTGAAATAGGATCATATGCAAATAACAACAATCTGTCTGTCTGAGTTGAAAATCCAAATGCCCTGTAATGTTTTTTTCAAACTTGGTTTCTAAGTAGAATTATACTCAGGCTTGAATTCTCTACCTGATTAGATATTCAACAACAGTGTAGAGAGGAAATTTAAACCTTTCACTTAGAAAGCAAATTAAAATGAAGCCATTCCCTGGAAAGGCATTCCTGTGTAAGCACAGGAAAGAAAAACTGTTAGAATTCACTGGTGTGAATGTTCAGACAACACTGAGTCCAGCTGACAGCAATTGAGAGGAGCTGATCCTTGTTTCCAGAGACAACAATGAAAACAGAAATCATGTTCCTTATAGATGGTGTGAAATTGGAAGCTCTGAAAACTGACAGAGGGTCTTCGATGGATTCTGCTCTCTGAAATTTGTGTTTGTTTATCATGGTCTAATTAATAGAGAAAAAGTTAAGATGTGAAAATGAAAAATTCTGCAGTAAGGTCTTTTCCTAAAGACATACACATCAATTCAGTGACAGAGCTGGGATGCATGACGATTGGCAGGTCTTGTTCAAATGAGCAAAGGTTATAAAACTGATGGGAAGATGCAGCACCTTTGGCCCTTTGCAGTGGTGTTTGAATACATATTAGTTTACACACTTTGGACACTGTCATTAATAGGGAAGGTGAGTAGTTATTAATATTTCTTTAGAGTAAACATCATGGCTTTTTGCCCCATGTCAGTTCCCCCAAGATACTCAGCTGCTGTTTCCAACCTGAGTTATGCCATTTTTGCGGCATTGACGTTGACTTTTCTGTTGTGCTTAAATAACATTGCTTATTAGTCTGTGGTTCCCTTTGCTCCTCTCTGTTGACCTCAGTGTTTCAGTTGGTATTACTGCCTGTAGCATTCTGGCACAGCCTATTGGAGTCAGTGATTTTTGTTTCTATTTTCTACAACCGACTCGGTGACATACTCCACTGCCATTACATTTACGTTAATGACCCTCTGTTAAATTACTGCATTTCTTATCAGACCTAGTTCTGGAAGTCACCACCTTTCTGTATTCGTGGCTTAGGAAAGCTCTGAGATAAAAATTTTTGGAGGTTGAGAAAATATTCTGAGGAAGCATCACAACGCTGCTGACTTGTTGTTCATATGATCCTTTAGACATGTGTTCTTGGCCATTTGAGGGAAAGGATGCAAGGAAATTGCAATTGTTCTACTAGAAAAGGCCATTTTATGTATTCAACCCGTGATGCTTATTACTTTGAAGCAGATATTGTAGAGATCTATAATCTTCATGCTTACCAGTGTCTTTCTCCTCTATGAATCCCTTTAATTCTACTTAATAAGAGGATTCCGTCTGTAATTGTGCCATCCAGGAGGAATGGGAATATCCCTTCTGAGTTCCCCAGATCTGAAGTGGTCGGATAGCTAATGTCAACTAGCAGTGAGTTAGTTGAGGTTTGTTTGAACTAGTGTCAGCTTAAGTGCTTCTTTTTAACAAATTTCTCTTTTTAACACACCAGCTAGCATAAAGAGAAAGTAACTGAATAATGCAGTTATTCATTGGCTGTAAATAGATAGAAATATGTATTAACATATGCTGACAGTTAATGGTGGTTTACTTTTTATAAAAGAGTTTTATCATCTGTCTGTCCAAAGGATCTCACCACAGAAGCAAGGCAACATTTAGTGGGGTACATCTGTACATCTATCTTTCTTTCTTTTTTTTTTTTAGTGATAGTTCAAGTTGAATGTTAACCAACTGTATTTTCTGTGGCTTAGCTGTAAATCTGATCTTTAGTCACACGTCTCATTTGCACCACGTTTTCTTTTTTATTTTAGTGATTTAGTGCAGCTTAGTTTAAATATGCAAAATAAACATGGTTTTCTGGCTACTAAACCAAAACAAATGTCTTTTTCCCACCTACCAAACTTTACGTTTGCAATTAGCATTGTGCATAGCAAAACAGAGGCTGTGGAACACGTGTGAGGACCCAGCGTTACCAGCAGAAGGAAAGCTTGCTAAATGCGAAGCATACCCACTGGGCAGCTCAGAATCTAGGGCAAAAATTGCTATTTCACTCCCTCCCTCCCTGTATTTACATATCTTTTATATAAAAGTTAGTAGCGCTTACTTGAAAGCAGTTCTGTAGCTGGGTGTTTGCAGCAAGTAGGCAGAGCATTTTAAAATTTTCAGCTTTAAAGACCAGTAGATGCTTGATAATGGATAGTGGCAAACAATTCAGTGAAAACAGGAAAAAGAGTACACTGTGAATGGTCACTTATCTCTGAAGGACGGCTTAATTTACTTACAGGTGGTTTGAGTTTGCAGTGTTCCTATCCATCACTCTGGATTTTGCAGACTGAAGCGCATCTTACGCCTCAACAAAACCAGGTGTACCCAAGTGGGGTTACTAGCGGTCTTTAGGGAGTCTAATTCATCAGCAAAGACATTTCACTTTACAAATGTGCCATAAGTCTGCTTTGTCAACTTATATAACACTTAGTTGAATTATCCTCTTACTACAAATTAAGGAAAGTTATAGCCTATATATGGATTCTTTTGTCTGCCGCCACCACCACCGCTGTGCATTTTCCTCAGGCTGTGCGTGAACCAGAGTTACAACTACGTGGAGGTCAGGGAAGAATAAGGGCGTTTTTAACTGCACACCGTGAAGGGTCATTTTAAAAAAATTCTAAAAAATTCAGGTTCCGCTGTAAATTACCTGTCATTCTAGCAAAGCCTGGTGGTGCCCCCATCAATAACTCTGCATAGTAGCTTTGTGAGCGGCCTGTGGAGTCCCTGGTGGCTGCTTCTCAAGCATGGCTCTGACCTGCAGGATTTGAGGAGGCTTCTAGTGAAAGGACTGGGGCACAGTCTAGCCCTTGGCATTTGGTCAATGGAAAGTGTGGCTTAATATTAAAAAATTAATGTTTTTTTATTGTTCCCAGAGCTGTGCTAATTATTCACATCTCGTGGACTCAACAAGCTGTAAATAGCAGGCAATCATGCATTATTTGTGAATGTTCTCCCTGCATTTTTACTTAGTCCTGTAATTACCAATATACGCAGTTAATAAGGAAACCTGTGAATCATTCCCAGGGAAGCCTTGTCATGCCCTGTAGACACCTGGATTAAACATTTCCTTACACTTATTTACAGATACGTTCTTTACTTTTTTCATGGAAACCAGCTAATAAATCTTTCTCAAACGATGTAAATCGTTGATATATCTGTAAGCTAAATCCATTTGATTTTGTGGTTCGTCAAGTATGGTAAGGGAAATCTTATATTTCTGTTGATTAATATTTTACTATAACATTGTTCTTCCTGTTCCAAATGCCATCTCATCTGTGGGAGTTGCACACAGAAGCTGTAGAAAGTCTTACAGTTTCCGTATGCATGCTTACTGAGATGCTGGAGTTTTGAAATATTGTGAAGGTGTTCAGACTTCTCAATGGATTTTAAACACAATTTACAAAAACTTTTTAGTACTGTTCACCTGTTTGGTGCAGCCTGAGATTCCCTCTCTTCTTTTGCAGTATCTATGTTGTCTTCTCCTTGTAGGAATGTTGGGCAAGGGATCTCAGAAGCTCCAAAGGTAAAGAACAACTACCTGATTATGTTCTGCAATGCTGGCAGGGCCTATGAATGTGTATGGTGTGAGCTATGGATGAGTTGAGTCTCCCTTTTTGCCCCGGCATGCGCCAAAGTGCTAGAATCTTTTCCAGATACAAGTCAAGTGAATGGGCTTCTAGGAATGAAAGGAGCGGTGAAGAAGTGCTGAAGAAGTACCATTTTTCTATGGGAAATTCTCTGATCTGCTTTTTTAGCTTCAGGCTATGATGGCTAAAAGGAGCCTAAATTATTAAAGCTCATGTCTGAAGATCAGATTCCCTCTCTATTACCTGTAATGACAATTTAATCCTTTTTTTCTTTTCTAAAGATGGAAAAAAGTAAAACCAGTGGAGAGTTAAAACAAGTTCAGAGCACAATGAAACAGTGAGTTCTCACCACCTTGATACTGCGCTGTAACCCACTGTTTTCTATTTCTGAAAGCATTTGCATTGTTCTATGCTGCATTTCAGTGCATTTTATAATACCTTAGTCTAAATTTATTCTTTACAGGAACATATTCGCTTACTAGGGGAAAAAAATGAATTCATAAATTCCTCATTATCCTGATTCATATTTTATGAGAATCAAGAAAAAAATGTATATAAAAATTCTAGAACATATTTTTCTTGACTTTCATAGCATTCCTATTTTGATAAGGTGGCTTCTAGATTACGTAAACATTGAGCTTGGGTCTCCATATGTGAAGAGACAGGAAATTAAGAGTTTCTTCCTGAAAAGTAAAATATAAAACCAATAATTTAACTTTCTGTATTAGGGGCAACATTGCTTAATATATTTAGTAATTCCAGAAAAAGATGATGAATAGGAAGGCAGCAACATTTGCAGAAGGTACGGGCATATTGGTTAGTCATCACTAAGGAAGACTGATTTACGGTGTGTGGGAATGGAAAGAAGATGGTCGTACTGTTTTTTCCGCTTTAAACATCAATTATGTGGTGAAGCGCTTCCAGACTTAGCCGCCCCGTGGTCTTAGTCCATACTGTATGCTGATGGATGAGTTCACCCGGATCATGACAGCAAAAGAGACTCACCATCGATACATACAAAGTATTAAACCATCTATGAAAGTGGAAAGGATTTGGAATTAATTATTCAGTTCAGGAAAGAGATCTGGATGTTGTTACAGACAGCTTAATGAAGACTTCAGCTGTGGCCAGAAGTCGAAAAAGACATTAAGAAGCATAGGGAATAGGATGGGGAAGAACATGTAAAATATTATAATTAGACCTGATTGGGAAATGTTCCCTCAGCAAGGGGTAATTTTGATAACTCTGAACAAACCCCACACATTTATTTGCAAAAAAACCCTAACCATTCAGACCAAAAATTTAATGACTTTCATAAGGAGTCTAGTCAATTAATAACAAGGATAACAATAAGAAGAATGTTCAAAAGTATTTTTGAAAGAGGTAATAAACTGGGTGTTTCATTTCCATGCTTATCCCGGTAAGGAAATATTTAGTGGTGAGAACAGATTATACCACAAATTGTAAAAGTTGTGCTGGCCACTTTTAGAGGAAGATACAGGACTATAAGGCTAAACGAACCAGAGGATCAGGCTAGTGCAGTGTTCTTATATTCTTGCCCTTTGCCTATGCTAGGTGAGAATTAAACCATTTATACATGGGGCAGTATTTAGACATGAGCTCTTTTGATGGGACTAGGGTCTGGGCAACGGGAATTAAAAGGTGTCTCATACATCAAAGAGAAATGCTACAAAAATAAAAAAGAGACTGGAGAAGAATATTGTTAAACTACAGGAAATTTGCTGTGCGCTCTTAAATGAAAGATGCAAGCGTTTTTGAAATCTGCTCTAAAAAGAAAAGTATACTGAAGTTAATAATTAGTGCAAAGCAATATAGGACCTGGTTAATATAGCTGCACTCCATTGGCCTCAGTACAGTACAATATGCTCACTTCAATGAAATTATGTCACTTTTAATTTTAATAGTTTTATTAGGTATCTGCTTTAGGCTGTACTTGAATGGACACAGTCCAAATTCCCCGCTGGTGTAAATTAGCATAGCTCCATAGGGATCTTAATAATTTTAGCATTAATGATCTGATCCAAGCTAGCTTGAACATAGAATTTCCCTTTGACCTTGTGACAATTTTTTTATTAATTTCCTCAAGAAAGTAAATACAACTAAGCAGAGAGTAGACCTTGCTACATTTGTAACGGTATTTTCCACAGGACATTACAGGAGTTGAAAGATCAAAACCTCCATGAATGAGTAAAGGATATTGGAAAACACTGGGAATGGAAATAAGCGCTTCTCAGCTCTGAGGGCAAAATACTGCATTGGTGTTTGTCTTATCCCCTCAGCTAAAGACGATGAAATATTCCGTGCTTTGTCCTCCCTCTGTCAGTCTCAGTAAAGTCTCATTTTCTTTTCTTATTAATCCGGAACAGTTGTTTTCCCCTCCCATCTCTTGGCATATCCGCCCCCCCCCCCCGCCTTTTTTTTTTAATCCTAGCAATTCTGTATTCTTTACGGGTCTTATATCCCATCTCCATCTTCTTTTTATTTCCTTTGCCTTTCTTTTATGCTTCTCTTCACTTTTTTCTCCCTTATCTTTTTCTTCCCTCTGTCTCTGGAAAGTTCAGTGTGGAAGTTAATCTAACCGCATGAAGCTAACTGATATGATCAGGACTTGTGAAATAGAAACTAAGCTCTCACTGACTTTTAGAGCCTACCTGTGGCAAATCTCACATGAACAAATTGGTTCTTGACATTTGGTCAGGTCTGCCTGATTTTAAAATACGCTTTAAAAACAACCCGTAAGCCTGATTCTCCTTTTATTCTGGAGATGTTGTACATTTGTTTCGAAAAGCTAACTTCTCTGTAGAACAGTTCCTGATATGATAAGTATAATCAAAGTCAGTCATAGGAAACTTACAGTTAGCTTGCTTTATTATAATCCCCTATATTAATGAGAAGTTACAGTCTTCTTTCGTGTACCTACAAAGACTCAAGCTTTGTAAGAAAAAAATATATCTTCTTTACATCTTTAATATATATGGAAAAAGCAGACAAACTTTTGGCCTTAGAAAAACCCAGAGGGCCCTAGGAGAGGAAGGAGATCTGCTTACCCCAGTCATATTCCCGGGATTATTTGCTTTCGTTGTGTCTTTGGACTAAGACAACCCAACGCTGCTGCCATTCTGATGACCCTGAATATACCTGCCATCCTGTTGTCCAGGCAGATTAATTAAATAACTGCTGCCCCTTTAAGGACGTAGAATAGGCCTTATCAAATACATCATAATAATTAGGTTCTTAATTAAAAGAACTAATTGCTTTCAAACTTATCCTATTGGGAAACAGATATAAAAAGAGTCCGATCCGCATAAGCTAACCTCTGTAACCCGTCGTAGGACACAGGATTGCAGCTCTTACAACCATTGCTGATCCTGACACATGCAGCAGCCTGGTTAGTCCTGTGCTAGGCAGGAGATGTGACATTAGAGAGGCTTTTGTCAGGCACAGCGACTCGGCTCTGCACTTCCAATCTCTCTTTTGAGCAAAGCGGTTCAGAGACAGCAGCCAGGTCCCAAGTCCATTCAAATCAGCGTGCAGGTGCTCAGGAAAGCTGGATAAAGCCCCTAGAGTACAGACAAGCAGAAACTTTCATATTGCTTCAAGGACGCAGGAGACTGGCGTTAAGTTTCACTTAACATATCATGTGTAAGGAGTTCATAGAGTATATTAAAGAGTGGGTCCAGTCGCGCCTTAGAAACCACTGTTCTGTATGAGGCACCAGGCGGTACGCGGCACCAACGCTGTGAAGGCACGGCGGTGCGAAGGCTGGGTTTTCACTGCAGCTGATTGGGATTTTGAATTGAACATCCAGTTTCCAGAGGTTCTCTCTCTCCCGGTTTTATCTTTAGAATCATAGAATCACAGAATCATAGGGTTGGAAGGGACCTCTGGAGATCATCTAGTCCAACCCCCCTGCCAGAGCAGGGTCACCCAGAGCAGGTTACACAGGAACGCGTCCAGGCGGGTTTTAACTAACAAGTGATTCCTGGTCTTTCCTCTTTTATTCAGAGGACGGCATTGACCGTCTGTATTTCAAGCAACTGCAGCAGCCCTACTAAATTTACCCACAGTTCCAAATACACATAGAATATCACAACCATAATGCCCTCATTCTGTCATATTTGCTTGAAATATGTGTATTTGTGTATTAGGTAGTCTTACCCTGACTAGAAAAATTATGAAAAGCAGAATTAACTGTTTTTCAGTGTTCAGACAGCTTCAATCTGTGAGTACTATTAAAAAATAAAAATAATTGCATTGAGATCAGAGATAATTATCTCAGAGGCATGTTGATATTGTTTTCCTTATCATTTGTTTAATACGAGTAATTGATTCACCAGTACTTTTTAAACCTCCTAGTCTAATCAAAATCTTGTAAGAAGTGTAAAGGCTTTAAAAGAAGACTAAATAAATGGGAAATAAATGAATGGACTTGCTGAGTGGCAATCTTCGTATATCTATTTTGCAACAATAAAGTCAGTCAGCGCCAAAAAGGTTTTGTATATTTCCCAAAAATACAGACACAAGATATGAAGGTGGTGCTATAACGACCAAAATGCAGATACTTGACTGGACATGGCATAAAATGGGATGTTCTGGCTTCCATTTCAGAGGGAAATCGTTCAAGCTTCGTTGTGCAGTATAGTCTTTACTGATAGAGAAGCAGCTATACGTCATTTGAGCAATTTCCTTTGCAATAAAAGGTACGGTGGCTTTTACATTGATCATCTTATGGGATAATCAATGGATATGAGCATTTGATGGCAACAGGTTATTAAAGAAAGAGTCACTAGTTATATATAGGTAAAGCTCTTGCTTGGCCCCAAACCCCTAGCAGAAGAGAGAGAGAGTGATTCCTCTGCTTGAAAGGGGGCAGAAGGACAGAGGCACTGAGGGCTGCCATTCCAGTCTGTGTAACACGTGCATTAAAGTCCCGTGGAACTCTCTGGGCCTCTGTGTGCTGGGCATGATGTCCATCCTCCTGTGTCCAATGGCAGAATTTCCACTTATAACATTGCTGTTAAAATAGGCTCTTAGGAAGTACATTTTTTTCTTTGGAAACGTAGGAAATGTGCATGTGTCTCCTCAAACGTACGTGTATTCATTTAATCTAGCTGTAAGATTTAAGGACCTTCTTATAAAGCAGTTGTGAACTCAACTGTCTTTAGGTTCGTGAACTGAACAGCAAAATCTTTCAGCGGCAGAGATTTGCTGAGCAGCAGAGGAAGGTCTGCTGCTCTAACATGTCATATCTAGGACACGTAAGGATTGCTAGTTTTTGCAGGAGTGACGTGATCTCACTGTGAAGCTGTTCATAGCAAGAAGGGAGAGGTAAGGCAGAGTTATTCCCAGGCTGAGAAATACAACACTGCTGAGCAGGCTTCCTCCATTGCAAAGGTGCTGGGCCAGAAACTAGTGGCTGGGCGCATGCTGCGTAGTTTAAAATTCTCTTTTCAGCCACAAACTGAGTGTCTCCTTACAAATCACTTTGTTGCTGGGAGGATTTTCAATTATATGAAAGCTTCCTATAATACACCGCTGCTGTTCCAGTAAAGTCTTTAATCCTGCTCCTACTGAATTTACATGGACTTCAGTGATACAGGATTGCGTCAGAAGGGTGCAAGTGGCTTGTAATATCTTTGATGGGTGTATTTCATCCTTTCTCAATAAGAAAGAAAAAAAAAAAAGTAGATAATGGGCTGATATTTTTAGAAGAGTTGTCCCTACAGCCTGAATTTTCTTTTATACTTAGCATGCCTTAGAATGGAAAGTGAAGGGTATCAAATAACAATGTGCAACAATAACAATACATATTTTACACTTCAATAGAACTCAAAATACTAGCTGACGGAATCTAACGACTTGTGAAAAAAATACCTTTTTGCAAAGACAGGAGTAATTCTGTAATTAATATGACTCATCTATATGACTTTTAAAGAACTGTTTTAGGTTACTTGATTTCTCAGTTTGAGATTCTTGCTATAGAAGGAAACGAATGACATGCATTTTTGTGCACTTACCAAATTTACATTCTACGTGTGTTTGAATTTCCCATGGGGACATCCTTATCTTCCTTATAGTTCTTCTGGATAAGCCCACAATAATGCAATTATTGCATGGATGAATTGCCCTATTTGATCAGTTGATATCTGAATATTTTTTTTAGTGGAGCCAACGTAGATGAATAAGAAAGATAGTTATTGCTGTTGTATTTATTTTATAAAGGAGAGAAGTGTGGATATGTATAAACTGGGAGAGAAGAGGGGCTCACCTAAAGCAAGATTACAGCCTGCATTGTCTTTCTGTCTCCTTAGTACAAAACAGAAGAGTAAAATATGCATCTTTATTATTACAGAGAACAAGTAATAAAAAAGAATGATTATTTACTTGCTATAGAAAGTAATATGTGTGGCTTTCCAAGCGAAGATTAATGGTGTTGAATCTGTGAGTAAGATGTTAAAAAGCCCAGTCAGGAAAGTCTTTGTTTTATGCATTGTATTATGCGTTTTGTCAGTATGGCTCACAAGAGGTGGATGGAGGCGAGCCTGTTTGGGGAGGGGAGTCTAGACATCTCCAGCTACTTGATCATTTATCTTTCCTTGACTTCTGCAAAAGGGATGACTAGAAGTCATACCGTACAAACTGGGATGGCTGCAGGGGCACCTTTTTCCTTACATGAGCACCTTGGAAAGGCTGCAGCAGCTACTTTGACTTGGGATTCACCTTGGGAGCTGGGACAGAGGCCTCAGGGGATGAGGATGGTGTGTCCTTCTGGAACTGAGTGTTCCTTATTTGACTGGGGCACTCTTTATCTGGACAAATGTGGCTGGTGACAAAATACCAGCAGCTGAAAAAGAGATAAATGACCAAATTTTATAACCTCACATGACCTGTCTGGGTAACAGTATTTCTTCATGTTTGCACTGCTAGACTAAAGTGGGCATTTAGGCATCTTCTGGAACTGCTCAGAGCTTGAGAAATGAATGAGCATTAGCTGCTTAAAAATACTTGGTATTTCTTTTATGACTGGCTGTTCAAGAGGTAATCTGTGGTTCGGCCCAACACTTAGACACCAGTAAGCCTTTGAAAATGCTACCTTTTCCTCCCGAGCTTTTTCATTTACAAATGGATGTGGGAAAAAGATGGAGTGATTTGTCTCAGTGAGTAATAAATAGCAAGTGAGGTCACTCTCTATAAGCAGCAACTGTTATGATAGACAGCAGATCATAAAGCCATGGTTGGCTAAACAGAATAATTTTAAATACTTTGCTAGATTCTCACAGCAACTGTATGTGACTGGCGCTGCCTCAGAGTGATCAACATGAAGATTCGCAGCACTTGGGGGAATCTCTTGCTTGGTCACTATGCAGTACAAAACAACTCACAGCCCCCTCGTGGTAGTAACTCCTAGGCATCTTCCAAATGACTTTCTCTCTTGTGTACTTCTCTTAAATCTAGTGGAATACATGAGATGCAGCAGTGTCTTTGCTACTCTTAAAACTTCCGGATCTTTCTCTTTCCGTAAATATATCCAAATGTGGCCTTTAATAGCTGGAGAGGATGTAATTTTCCTGCTGTTGCGACATGTGGTGCCACTGGAGGATTTATCTGCTACCAAATGTCATTTGTGGTTAGGGCACCTGTGTTTTAAAATGACTACAAATCTCAAGTCACCTCTCTGAAAAAGCCCTATTGCCTGAAACTAGGTTAGGAGGGAGATGAGGACCCATATCTCAGGTATCTATGTGGGATTCGAGGATTAGGTAAGTGTTGCTAAAAAGGTGGTTTTCACAGGAGGATTTGAGCATAGGCACAGAAGATTTGGTACAGCGTTATCTGAGCCAGGTATCTTCAAGAAGGGAGGTGAGTGGAGGAGATTAAAGGCTTAGGGAGCCCTGAGAATTTGTGGTTGTGGGCATGAAGGAAAGAGGTATAGGGGGCTGCATACCACTAACTATATGCCCTTCTCATAAAATTTGTTTTATACAGGAGAACATTTATTTCTTCTTTGCCTTGATTCTTTTTTTTCCCTTGACAAGAGTTTCACCTTGCCTTTAAAGCATGGACAATTCATTTGTTTCTACAAGAAGTTTGAAGATCCCTGGGGATGTGACTTGAAAATAAAAACTGCTTTGGAGGTTTCATCTTTTTCTTGTTCAATAGGACTTTCAGCTCTTAATTTAACTTGGGGAGAAGACTAGTCTAACTAACTCATAAAGGCATAAATAGCGTGCAGACAATGACAATTTGCTGAGGTGGGTGAGATGAATCAACTTGTGGTGGGGCTGATTTCTTCTGTTATCTATAGAAAGAACACAGATGATTAAACTAGACAAGATACCTCGTGCTTAGGTAGCTACCATTAAATGACATGGATCCCACATGAATGACAAAATCAAACAGCAAAAAAAGCAACATTTATTAGAGAGAACCATCTGTGGAGGCACTAATGCTCATAGTTCATCTGTCAAAGGACTCCTATTATCACTGGAGTCTAAATCTCTTGCTGCACCGGACTAAAGAGTACAGTACGGCCATACATCATTTCTCTACATTAAAAGGGTAGATCAGTGCACAATTTTTAAGAACAAGTCAAGCACTGATTCCAAGGGAGCAGCTTTGCTTAAAAATTGATGGTGCTGTTTGACCCACTTTATTCCGAGGGCAGAGAGAGTCCAGTGTTCTTCTGTCATCCGTGCTATCAGAAAGCACTTGGAGCCAGGGTCAGTTAATAAAAAAGACAGGGCTCATCTGTTCTTTCACTTTTGAGGTCATCAGGGAGTCCCGTCTTCCTAAGTCTCCTGTTCAGGATGGTCCTGTTCATATATTTGGGACAGATGAAAATTTATCTGAGTCTAGAAATGCAAGGCTCGTTCTGTGGCATTCCCTATCTTTTCTACCTCCCCTCACCCATTCAAAAACAGAATCATTTCTGAACATGATGTTGTTCATCATAGAGGAGACAAAACCTATCGGCCTATTAACAGAGAGTTGAATTATTTAAAGCAGTCGTGCCCAGTGTTTGCCGTCCCATGGGAAACAGTTGATTGATAGCATGGTATTGGCAACATGTTTTCCTCCACAGGGGTTGGGGACCGCATTCAACATAATGTCTGTTCATCCAATAGAACTTCACCCCATGCCTCCTCCTGGTATCTTCAATTCAATTGCTGTGGCAAAGTGGTAGGCTTGTTTGTTTGGCCAGTCAGGTCCCTTAAAAAGAAGGCAGTGACAGATTTTGCCTCCTGTGTTTATATGTACCCTGTCCACAGTGTGACTGTGTGGAGCAGTCAACACACTGAAGGGAAGGAATGCCATCCAGAGGCTGGACAGGCTTGAGAGGTGGGCCTGTGTGAATCTCATGGGGTTCAACAAGGCCAAGTACAAGGTCCTGCACCTGGATCAGGGCAATCACAAGCACAAATACAGGCAGGCTAGGTGGAGAATGGATTGAGAGCAGCCCTGAGGAGAAGGATTTTGGGGTGTTGGTTGATGAAAAGCTCAACATGAGCCAGCAATGTGTGCTCACAGCCCAGAAAGCCAACTGTGTCCTGGGCTGCATCAAAAGAAGCGTGGCCAGCAGGTTGAGGGAGGTGATTCTGCCCCTCTACTCTGCTTTGGTGAGACCCCACCTGGAGTACTGTGTCCAGCTCTGGGGCCCTGAGCACAGGAGAGACATGGACCCGTTGGAGCAAGTCCAGAGGAGAGTCACGAAGAAAATCAGAGGGCTGGAGCACCTATGCTATGAAGACAGGCTGAGAGAGTTGGGGTTGTTCAGCCTGGAGAAAAGAAGGGTCTGGGGAGACCTTCTAGCGGCCTTCCAGTATTTAAAGGGGGCCTACAGGAAAGATGGGGAGGGACTCTTTATCAGGGAGTGTAGCGATAGGACAAGGGGTAATGGTTTTAAACAGAAAGAGTGTAGATGTAAATTAGATATTAGGAAGAAATTCTTTACTGTCAGGGTGGTGAGACACTGGAACAGGATGCCTAGAGAAGCTGTGGATGCCCCGTCCCTGGAAGTGTTCAAGGCCAGGCTGGATGGAGCTTTGAGCAACCTGGTTTAGTGGGAGGTGTCCCTGCCCAGGGCAGAGGGGTTGGAACTAGATGATCTTTAAGGTCCCTTCCAACCCAAACCATTCTATGATTTTAATGGGTAAATTTGGGAGAACAAACTCAGCATGAGTAATGATGAAAAAAACCCAAAACCTTTGGAAACTGTGGGAAACCTCTGATCTGTGCTTTTCTGCTGTCGACGTTATCTGTTGTCACAGACAGAGCAGCAACACGTACCATTCAAGGGACTGTACTCGGGTGCCAGTTTGTATCTTAGCAGCTCCACCATTGGATTCTGTTTGGCCTCCAACACCAAGTACTTCCTCTTATATAACCATTTTAATATTTATCTTCCTCTTGCCCTTGTTGAGACACCTTACTTAAATTTTATCTTTAATACTAGTGACTGCTTATTCAGTGCAATGAGATTAGGAGGGTTGGGGCAGACTCCTGGGGCTTTCTCGAGGACAGCTGTGTGCGCTGTTCGCACTTTTCCAGTCAGCTGAAACACAGAGGACTCCAGTCTGAATTCCTTAGCCCTGGGATTTCCACCAGCCTGTTGGATTTCTTACCAAATTAGCCAAGTTTAGGGGAATGTAGACAGCTTTGGATGGGTAGATGTCAACCCAGTGCAACTGGCTGAATGTGTATGCCTGGCAAGCGGTTCTCGAGGAAGGAAAAAGGCCAGGTGCCTGCTGTCTGGTTTGGTTATGCCAAAGCCCACCAATGCCTGGCTGAGGAATCTGGGATGGCATGTCATGCTGGAGGAGCCTGTCTCTATGTGTGAGTGAGGGTCCCTCCTGGGAGAGCAGTACTCTCCTTCTTGGTGGCCTTGACCTTTTCTTCGGGGCTGTGCTTTTGTGTCTCTGTTGCGGTTCCACTTCTGTCCCTTCCTTCCCTTTTGCAGAAGCAGCCTGGCCCTTACCCAGCCTGACTGCTCTGCCCAGAGGCAGCAAAATGCAATTTATCAATTCAATTAATTCAATTAACAAGCAAAATTCAACAGATCAGAGAACCAGCATTGCAATCAACATTGCAGTCCATGTTGCTAAATGGAGTTACTCGAGCTAAGGGTACCCTGTTATTTCCGCATTCATATTTTATTAATTTGGAAGAAACCGTTATGGGTATTATTAAATTGGAATCTCATATAATGGCAAGTGTTGTGGAAAGATGCTTGGCAAAGCTTGCGAAGTTTTGTTAATTTTGCTCAAAGCTTTCACAGCTTTCAGCGTGGCTTTTTTACAAAGCTAAACTTAGAGGATTAACACCGCTTCCTCATGGTACTCTGTTTACCAAGGGAATGTTGGTCAAAGGGAGAAAAGTGGACAACTTCAGACTTTTCGTGTCAGTGCTACTTACAGAACAAATATCCATTGGCAGGGTGAGAGCCTGAAGAAGAAGAAAAGAAGCTTTCTACCTATTGTGCAATAAATCAAAAGGTTCCAGTGAATTTCTTTGAGTGTTAGCAAAACTGCTTAATCTAGGATTTCAAAGGGTGATCAAAACTATTTTCAATTATTCCTGACTTGCACTTGTATCATTCCAGACTGAGCTGAGTCTTTTTCCCTAGTACATTCCTTTATTTAAAGGCAATAGAAAGAAGAGAAAGAAGTGCCTTTCAATGATCAGAATCCCAACGTGTGGGAAATATGACTTCAGTTCTTCCTCTGGAAAGTCTGAATAAGACCAAATAATTACAAGTTCTTCACTAATAAAAAGCAGAGGAAAAAAGAAACAATAACAGAACATTTTCAGAAATTGGATTTTCGTTATCTGTAATAATACAGGAAGCTTATCTATTGTGAAAAGAGCAAGCCTGATTCTAATGTGGCATAAATATTTGCATGACAATAAGGTTATGTATTTTAGATGAAGACAATGTATTGCTCACAAAGAAGAAGAAACAGCTGTGGCCATTCTTGGGAAAACATGACTTTCTAAATGTGACTTTGTGCACGTCCCAAGACTCTACAGCTAGTTTTCTTTGAAAGGAAATTTGCTGTTACAGTGCAGTTGCCATTGATTACAGACTCACATTCAAACTCGGAGGGTGGCAGAATGGGTATGTAAGTAGTTTTTGTAAGTTAAGTAGTTTTGATCTTTCAGAATAAGTAAGGAGTCCCAAATGGAGAACACAAAAATACGCCTTTCTGTCTCACTACTTTGTATTGCTAACTGTAAGACTTGAGAACTAAAACGGTTTGTAAAGCACCAAATGTATAAATGTACCAACCAAAGAGTTTTATTGCAGAAATTATTCATTTGCATCCCAAAATGATCTAGGTGGTGGACTTTCAAAGATACCTTTTTTTATAATTGTGACTAAAAATTCCAAGCCAACAGCAAATCGTATTGGTTCTAAAGCAGTGAAATTAAAGTGAACAACATACTGTGTTGCTTATAGTGCTGATCCACTATCGGTGTAAATGTCGATTGCTTAGGTTAAGAGGTCTTCGAAACAAAGTGGCTGCATCCTCAGCTACTATAAACCATTACAGGGATGTTTATGGAGCTAACCACTATTTACAGCAGCCAAGGATCTGGATACCCTTATTTAAATAATAATAATCTCTGTTATTCTTAGGATAGAAAAGTTAACACTTAAAATCTTTAAGGTGAACACGTTAAAAGGATCATGGAATGTTTACATTCCATGACCTCCATTTTTCCCAGAACTTAAAGAGAACAAATCTTTTGAAGGACTATTTGAACTGCTTTTGATGTACTTCTGCTGGTCCAGGACAGGTGGTTGACACTGCACTGCTAGAAATATATTGTGGTGTACCATGTATCTTATGTTCTAGATAAATAGCCTCTAAACAACTGCTAATTATCTAGAAATATAAAATTGTGCATGGGATTAGAGCACTTAACACATCCAGCCAAAAAGAGCCCGTGTCATTTACAGTCCAGAAATCAGGAACAATTGTTCATGTGGTCCATTTTATGAATCAGCAAAGAAAGTGAGAGCATCCGTTTTAGCAGTCTCAAAATTTAGATGGGCACAAAATTTCAACCTAAACCAGAATAACATACCTCCCCAGGGAATCGATTTTAGTAGGTTAATCAAAAGCCGATTTAAAAGTGGAGGTGAAATTGTGGCTCCGTTGCATTGAATGGATGTGCTGCCACAGATTCTTGTAGCGTGTAGTCCTACATTTACAAACCAGCTCCCTGTTGCATGGAAGCATGCTCAGATTCCTAGGCACGGCTTGTCCACGTACGTTCTGGAAGACTGTCTGTGGAAAATGGTGGGCTTTCCGACACAAATAGTTGGATTTTACAGTATGCAGCTGGGCTGTAATATGGAAAAATATGCCCACGATCTCCATTATCTGGGCAAGAGAATTATCACAGTAACTACAGAGTAGAAAAAAAGAAAGGCTAGAGAGTACAGGGAAGAGATAGAAAAGGAAAGTTGAATGAATTTCTTTCTCTCCCCAGAGTGCCAGGTTCTTATTTCAGCAGCTGTCTGCCACTCAGAGCCTCTTTTGGCTCACTTGCCAGCATAAAATCTGTCTGCAACAGCCAAACTGACTTAATGCAGAAAAAGGGTGAATAAAAAATAACAAGCATGCTAAGAACTACTGTTGAAAGGATTCTATAGGGCAGAAACAGACAAGGCGCTTCAACTCAGCCAGAGAGAGAAAATTTAGGAGATGGGATGCTCTGCATTTTCAACAGTTTAAAACAAACGGTAGCTTTTTTCTTTTTCATTCCGTGTATGTCATCTCCTTTTACAAGGAGATAGTATTTTTTCCCTGTACAAGGTTTAAAAACATAAAACCAAACTAAATCTGAAATGTACACACCGCTTTCTTAGATCAGAATAACATATGCCAGGGAAAGAAGCAGTAGACTACTGCTGTATTTGGATGAGGCTATAAAGCCATAAGTACTGGCTTTGAAAAACAATTATACCTAGCATTTCTCGTCAGTAAATCTCACTAGACTAAGGCAGAAAGTATCATCCTCCTCATTTAATGATGTGGAAATTAAAGCATGGGGACACAGGTATGCCTTGTGCAAGGTCGCTGGCAGAACTGAAAAGAGAACACTAATTTCTCAGTTCCCAGCAAATGAGCTCTTAACTAGGCCCACTGCCTCCCTATCGAGAGAAAAAAAAATAATTAAATACAATAATATAAACAAAGTCCTTGGTAGTTCAATTTTAGACATTCACTATGAATTATCCATTAGGACTCTACAGCTAGGAATTATTCCCACGCATTATTTGGAGAATGAGAAGCCATGGAAAACATAAGCCACCAGCAAACAAATTTGTAAACATTGCGTTATGGAAAAGAAGGCCACACTAATAAATACGAATTATCCACTCAGTTCTGGTAAGTAGCTTATGAGTTAGATGGGATGGAAAACATGGTCTCAGAAAACACAAGCTAAAAAACTACACCGCTAATTAAAGTGTGAACTGTAGCATTAAGCGTTTTCCCCACTATCATTGTCTTTTCACATGAGCCATGCTTATGTCTGAATTGCAGTAAATCTAGTATAACTTTAAGGCTGGGATTTCTCAGCTGTCCAAGAAAATTTCCTGTCCAGTTCCCTTAGCCATTAGGAAAGCTGTCCGTGTACCACTTGCCTTCTACAAAAACTAGGCATTTGTGCAAGCTCTTTGAATTAGGAGCACTAAAGTCCTTAGCTTTCTGGTAGTCTAATTTTAACATCTTGACAGTTAAGACAATTATAATCTGTCTTCCACCCCTCCCTTTTTTTTTATTTCTCACTGTCTTGCATAAAAAGATAAAAAAACCCCACACAAGTGTTGTTAGGGTTCCTTCTGATTCACTAATAATCATAATAAGCCCCTCTGAAACCTTCAGGAAAAAAAAAAAAAAAAAAACAGAAAATTTGGAAGGCTTTTCCCAACCTCTAACCCCCTCTCTTTTTCCTGTTGTAAGTAAGCTCGTAAGGTGAATATTGTAAGGTTTTCCACAGATACTTATTAGTGTGTATGTGTTGCAAGTTGGAATACATCTGAATAGAAGCAACAGCTCAGCAGAATGCGGCAGGCGTGATGGGAGCAGTAAAGCTTCGCTCACTTGAGTGGATCACTGAGTTTCTCAAACTCTGAGCGTTTCAAGCCTCAGCTGCCCTGGTGCTTGAGGAACTTGGCTCCTCGTGAAAGAAGATGAAGGAAAAACAAAGACTTAGCTGAACATATTCCATTTGCCCTCCATAGCAAGAGTACAGTCAGGAATAACCAAGAATTAAAATTTAGCAAAGATATCATAACCTTGGGATTCCAAGCAAAACCAAGCAATACTCCTACTCCTAGGAGTAGGAGAGGTGACAGCTGTTAAGATTTTGGCCACACTTTAAGCCAGAAGGTCACATCATGGAGTACTCGGACATTACTGAAAATCTGATACTTAGTGACGCGGGTATAAACCTGGGAGTATGCTCACTTTGGATTTATGTTGAGTAAGCATTCAGCCTGGAAAACTCCCAAATGGCATTTTAAGTGCTGGTAAGAGGAAATAACCCCTTTTCTCTCTCCTCTGCCACTCACACTTCGTAAGTTCAGTGGCTGCCCTGGTGAGATTCTTGTCCCGGGTGCCACGGCCAGGCGACTCCACTGGAGCGGCTCAGGTGTAAAGCTAGCAAAGGTACTCTGCATCTACACCTGAATCGCTCAGATGTGACGGTACCCCGAAACCTTTAAAAGCCTCTGTGACAGCTTTGCTTCAGAATTGTGTTTGTTCTTTTGTGATTAGAAGAGAATTACATGTAGTCATAGCGTAGTCATTACATTTTCACAGTTCTCTCAGATTTTTCTGTTCATTTTAGCTGTCCAGCTAAAATACTGGCATGTACCAAATCAGTAACAAATCCCTGGGGAGAAGGAAAAAAGTTCATAGCATGGGAAAAAACTGCCTCAACTCCAATTCCTCTGCCTCTCAGACGAGAGGCTCTCAGAACAAAAATCAAGACGTCTTAAAATAGACTCTGTCATATTATCGGTGATCTCGAGGGGATTTTTTTTCCAGGCTTTTGTATGGAAATGGGTCTTATCTCAAGAGGAGATAACTGCAACAGGTCTATATACATTAGCTGTGCCTTTTCCAATGCAGACAGCATTCTTAAAATGGCTGTACTGCCTCCTACGCAGCAGATAACTGGTGCCTAACACTTCAGGCTTTGGGGAGCAATGCACGAGCAGGGCGAGGAAAGGAGATGCAAGGAATCTGTGTTGCTAAGACGCAGCTCTGTACTTGTTCTGTCACCATAAAGAATCCTGATGACATATTGCAGGCATTTGGTGATTTTGGTGTTATTTCTGTTATACTGCCAATACGGGTTTACGTTATCTCGCTTTCTGAATGGTAGTGCCACCTTCCTTTTTAAGATCAGCAACAATGTTTTGCATTGCTTTTGTTTTGCAACTAGCCGCATATATTGATCTGAAGAGTTTGCTGAAAAGTTGGTTTTTACAAAGGGCCTTAGAAGTTGAAAGACTATGGCGTTATTTACACAAATGGTAAATTCATTGTATTTTTAAAAATAGAGATAAAAAAGATTTGGAAATACTGCAACGAACTCTGCTCTTCCAAACTTCATCTTGATTACTTTTTCAAGCACAGGGGTAAATTACCATTAGCAGTGGTAATTTAGATGCATGCACAAATAGGGTAACAATCAGAGATGAGAACCAAATTCTGAACACTTCAGTTACCTGAACATCCTTAAAGGTAATGGAGGTGCATCTGGCCTCTAATTTCATCCCTCCAAATGTTTAACAGCACGTTACAAAAGCCGCTGCTGTACTCAAACGAGAGCCCTCTGTGTTTATCATCTCAGGAAGAAAACCAGTTTTATGATGTCTTGTTTTTCAGACTTCACTCATACTCTTGAGTCTATTCGGTCTTTAGAATGACTGCATCTCCGATTGCAGCTCCAACATTTCTTTCACTCAAAATGATCTATTCATCTGTATTCATAAACATGTCAATCTACTGGTTCAAAAAATCCAACCAACCCTCCAATAACAAAAAAACAACAAAAACCTTCTCATTAATCCACCTCCCTCATTAGCTAGGATTAAAAACCTTAGTCAAAATGATTGGCCTTGTGCCCAGAAAAGCTATGAGATCAATAATCCAAACAGACTTAATGATCCTCTTACAAAAGAATAACTTTTGTACTTCTCTGACAAAACACTTTGAAAAAGTGAAGGGAAAAATACAAGAAATGTCACATCATCTGCATAAGTTAATTTATCTATTGGTTTGGAGTTGTACGGTTGGGGGAGGGACTTTGGGGAATAGGGTTTTTTTTCTTCTCTCTCTGTTAAATGACATTTATTGTCTGCAAAAACAGTAATATGAAAAATCATAAACTGTATCAGTGATTAGCCTGTAAAAGCCTAAGACGTTTCATTAACATTTCCAGTATCTCATTTCACTCATGAGCAGTTTAAAATTATGGCATTTGTACTCCTATAAAGATCAGTATTCTTTAAGACTTTTATTTACGCAATTTAACTTGTTGGTATCCTTATTTTGACACTACTAATTACAGCTTCTAACTTTCAAAAGTTTGATTTTTATTTTACAAACTCAAGTGTTGATGGGAAGAAAAAGAAAACCAAACTCAATCCTACTGTATATCCACAAGGAACATTTCTGTCATGGACAGAACGGAAATTTCTTGGGGGAGAGACGGGTGGACACTCAGCAGACCAGGTATGTCGCATGTGGGTACGCTAGAAAATGATCAGGCTGGGCTGACTGCAGCTGCGTGGGAATTAGCTCTCTAATCAGTGCTCATCATCTAGCTTCTCTACAGTTACTGGAAAAAAGCAGGCATATCTGTAGCCCAATTGGTGCCACATAGTTTGGGAGGGAATAAATCACCTTTGAACTGCCTGATTTTTGCTGTTTACTCCAGAGACCCCTACACAACCAGTTTGAGTCTTAAATTTTAGTGGCTAATTTTGGCAAGATCAGCCCACGCTGCAGGCAGCTCACTGAAATTACAGCAGAGTGGGATGCGATACCAGTAGCTTCGCACAGCTCATCCATTTGTTCTTACTCAGAAATGCTGCTTGCATAGCCAGGGCTGGCACACGGGAAATCCTGCGTGGAAGCTGAAACGCTGTTTGATCCTCCTCTCCTCCGCTCCACGAGTGGAAGGGGGAAGAGCTATGCAGACGTATTCTCCAGCGTATTCACCACTGGGATCGGTTGCCTCATTTCACATGGGGCTACTCAGCAATGTCACAGGAGGAGGTAAGGGCTGAGCTGTCAGTGGAGCAGGGACATCACTTCCCTTCTAGGCTGAAATCGGTCCTCTAGAGATAGCGAGAGAAGAGAAGGAGAGCCTAGGGGGACAGATATGAGGGGAAAGGTTGGGGCGTTACGTGGTGAGGGCTTGAGAAGCAGATAATGGAGGTGAGGTAGGAACTGAGCAAATGCTGGAACCCAAAAGGATGAAATCTGATGGAAGAGAGAGGCTGCAGAAAGGAGGGCTACCAATGGGCATTTGGAGTGGCTCTGCAGCAGAGCTGAGAACCCAGAGAGATAGAAAGTACGGACCCTTTTGCAAAAAGTGGCACTTCGTGGGGAAAAAAAGGGGAAGGCAATTAACCTGTCATCTTCTGGGTGTGTTCTGTTGCTAGCAAAGCCACAGCATCGTCCCAGATGTCTGTCTAGGAACTGTAGGGCAATCTGGGCACACTAGTGTAAGGTTAGCATCTCTCCCCATTTTGCCATTGAAGTTACTTATTGAAATCCAGTTTCTAAGATCGTTGCTAAACTTCATGCTTACAGAGAAAGATCTCTTCAGAAATGTATTCATGCATTGGAAGTGTACTGCCCCTCATTTTCACTGGAGATAACTGCATAGTTTTAACAGCGCTTCAGTCTGCACCGCTGCTGTTTCTGTAAAGGTCATTATGTCCACTTTCACAAAAGGAAACTTGTGAAGAAAGAAAACTATATTTGCATCCCGTTTTCCTGAGGAAAAAAAAATACTTTGTTAACCTGGTTACGTAATTTTCCCCGTTCGACTTTTCAAACTATGAAGGAAAATTTTTTCGGACTCATTATCAAGCCATAACTCCGGCAAGCAGCTCTCCCCTAACAAGCAGCAGCTTCCAGAACTGCACAGCTAAAGAATTGTAGAGACCTTCCACACAGCAGCTGCCGACACACTTTCCCTGTTAAACAAATCTCTTTAAGTGTAACTGAAAAAAATCTCCTTCTCTCTCACCTAGACACACTATGAAAAGAATTTCTTAATAGATGTCAGCTGAAGGATTTAAAAACAAACCTAAAAGATCTACAGCAATAACGATTTTTAAGTTGGTACTGGTGAGGCAAAATAAAATCTAGTCACTAAATAAATTCCACTAGGAAAGCTAAGGAAATGTAAAGCAACAGCAACCTCTGTAAAATATGGCTGTGCTACCAAAGCAAACACGTTAAGACAGTCTGAGACTGAAACAGTAAAAATAAGCAAGATAAAATTACTAAAAGAATCATTTCTCTACCTCTTGTTTGCAAACACTAGAAAATTGAAAACATTTTTGTAGGAAAAATCAGCAGTTTTCTGAGCAAAAACCCTGTAATTGGTTCTGGTTCACTAGAGAATCATAAATAATAATATCCTAGCTGCAAGAGTGCCAGATAAAACATGGTACTTGCTTTGCAGGCAATACTAAAATCATACCTAGAAAGAGTTAATAACTTTACTGTAAAATAATACTTATACTTTTCTTAAGGTTTCAGTAATAGATGCTTTTAATTACCCAGGGAAAGGAGCCATAATAAGACAATCACTACTGGAAGCTTTCGCACAAGTACCTCACTCAAAGATGGATGCTATTCCAGTCAAACGTTCCAAGTTCAACTAATGCGATACCATTTCGCCTCCTCCTTCTTGAAGTGAGACCATTTTGAAGACTGATTCTGCAGCAGTTCATTGTAGCACTTCAGTTTTAAACCTGATCTAATGAACAGCCATAGATGCTATGGACTCTAAACATAAAGAATTGACATGTTAGCATATTAATGTACTCAGATGTCACATAAATCATTAGCAGACAGTTTACTGAATGACTCAGATAGCTGGCAATATACACGCAAAGCCTCTTTAGCTCTTAAATATAAAGCAACTTCCTTTTGGCAAAGTCCTGATTAGAACAACATTGATTGTAGTTATTTATAGCTCAAATGCTATTGCTGAAAATTTCTCAAAGTTGTAGATACTGTATTATTAACTATAGTAAAGCTCTAAAAATCAGTCAGCAGAGGCCACTTCAATCTCCGCATGATAATAAAGGATTATTATGTGCAGTAACCTATTTATGAAAAGGAAACAGTGTGCTTCTTTCAGACTCCATCAATTGCTTTAATAAGGAATTGAAAAGCCTGGCCTACTTTATATGCAGATCACCATCCCAGTTGCATAAGGATTTACAATAGACAAAACAAAACTGTTTTTGTTGTAAATAAGGGCTGTTTGTTTAAATGGCACAATAATGTTTGCATCTAAAAATTATTTAGAAGCTAATAAGGCTTAATAAAGTTTGACTGTGTACTTGTTAATAAAAATGGTTTCAATATTCTCCAGGAAGGAACTGTAAATCGAAGGTGATAACGCAAAGCTTGAAGTAAAACAGGCCTGAGTTAAGGGGAAAGGAGACGACTTACTGCGTTTGTTCACTGCGGGGCTTAAGAAAACCAATGTTGAGAATGGAATTCAGTTAACTTGAAACGTTTTATAAAATTTAAGATAAGGAACTTAATTGTACTTTTCTCTGGTAGATTAGAATTATTGCAGTATTACTTTTGCTTTAGAGACTGAAAACTTGACGTAGTTCAGGCTCCTGAAAGTTAGTGTGACGCACATACTGATTTCTGCTACCTCGAGTTGGAGGGCTCCGGAGACCCAGGTTCAAATTTTACTTTTGGCATTGGTTCATTTGCCTGTATGTTAATAAATTTAATGAGGTGTGGGATGACCCCTGCTGGTGTCCCTGCTTATTAAAAAAAAAATAAAAAAAAAAAATGTATCTGGCAGGAAAAGGACATGTTAATTGCAGTCCAAAAAAGTTACAAATATAAACTCTGTCACAAAATGTATAAAAATACCTAATTTGATGCATAAAATATTATGAGTAATGTTCTCTTAAGTATGAAAATAATCTTAAACCACTGAACATTACTGTGTTAGAGCTGCAACGCCACATATTAAGGAGGACATTAATTGTTCAGTTCACTGTGATATTATGTTAAACGTCTTTTATTAATGAGCTGTTACTCCCAGCTGAGGCATTTGATAACCTCTAGTCCATTGCTAAATCCTCTCAGTGAATCACTCTAAACAAACCTAGAGGGAAAAAATACCCCAATAATTTACATTTGAGTCTGTAAGGTCCTAGAACTAGATTCATTTAAAGAAGGGCACCTTTCCTAGAAATCAAACCTTCTGATTTAATGCAGCTGACATACAGATCTATTTTACAATTTTTTTTTTAATTTCAAAAATACAACACATTAAAATAGGTTCAATTTATCAAAGCTAAGAGCAACAATTAAGTAATAATGTACTTAAAGTGCAAAGGCACTTTAACACAAAAAAGTGACGCCCAGTGGCTATACTTGGTAATTGAAACAGCAGTACTGTATATTATTATTTACAAAAGAAAGTCATAGTCCAGGAAAAAAAGATCTTTGGAGATCTTCTACATAATACAATAAGTTTCCACTTTGACATGAAAAGAAAAAAAAAAACCAACAGAAAACTCAAAAGACCCCCTTCCTCATTTCCTTCAATTAGAGAAGAATTATGCAAGATCTATTACAGAAACATACATTTGCAGTGACAGTTCCTACAGAAGGGTCAAAAGGAGAGAGAGCCAGAAATAACTTAAAGGGAACGTTGCAAAAGCAACACCATCTCCCTGCTATGCTGTAAGGGTTCCATTTCTCTCTCACTCCCTCTCTAATTTAAAAAGTGGAAATGTTGGGAATGCGACAAATGACATCAGCACTGAGTTCAGACTCAATCAAACGTGATGCTGAGCTCATTTAAAAATTTTGTCTCCCACCTCCCCCCTCACAGCTGACTGATTGCAGTTTGTTTTTCCAGAACTTCGAGGTAGTCTGGTTCTGTTTGTAGCTTTCCTTGGAGTAAAGGATGCTCGGGTTTAGACTGTTCTGCAAAATATTTTCTGGGAGTTCCATATAAAACAGTTTTATTTATCCTGTCCTGGTTTTGGCGTCTTGATTCATATGAAGGGGCAAACTGCCTTTTGGGTAAGGTGCAAAAGTTATAATGAACTAATCCTCCGGCGGGGAGTTCCTTGACCCTTTCTGCAATATTTTGATACAGAAGCTCTGGTTCCCTCGGCGAGGATTGCTTTTCCAGTAATTCAGCTGCACTGATTGTAAATGCGAGACTGGTGGGGTCTTCCTTTTTGTGGTCAAGATTGCTATAGCTAAACTCATGGAGATTCCTGTAATAGGCAACTGGATCCCCTTCCTTTTGCATGTAGATGGGGTTTTGGCACATCTGTCCAACAGGAGGGGGAATGTAGTTATAAACATGTCCTTCAGTTTTATCGTGGGTCTCGGTGTTGTAAGACCCATACTGGAGCTGAAATGAACTTATATCTAAGTTGTTTGCGCTGCTGGGCATGCTTTGCACCCCCTTCCGGCGCTTAAGGACAAAGACAAACAGGCCTGCCCCAAAACAGACTGACAAAATAAACACAACCAGCAAGCCTAAAATTAAGACAGACAGCGGAACTTCAGTGTGTATTTCCGGGTAGGAGCTGGGCGAGACACCAAGGAGATGGGGCGTATCTGTATTCATGGAGAGGAGAGAAGAATCTGACAAGTTGGGGTTCTCTGGGCAGATGGCTTCTTTGCTCAGGAATTTCAGATGCTCTCCGGAGTGCTTGGTGGGAGACTCGCATATGACTTCATTGATAACTACAGGGGGATTTGACTGCTGGTTGTTCTGGTTAGTGACTTGCTCTATCCAGTTCCTCAGCCCCAGGATGTCACATGTGCAGTCCCAAGGGTTCTCCTGGAGGTCTATCTGAATTAGCGCCGAGAGCTGGTCCAAGACTCCTCTCACAGGCAGGTGTGAGAAATGGTTGTTTCTAAGGTTGAGTCTGGTGAGGGAAGTGCCGCCAAAGACGTTGTCAGGCAAGGATCTGAGCAGGTTGTTATTAAGAAATAACAGATGAAGATTACTCAGAGTATCAAAGGTGCGTGGCAGGATCTCCTTAATGACATTGTACTCTAGGTAGAGATATTGCAGGCTGTGCAGCCCGTCGAACATAGATGGGTACAGAATCTCAAGGTAGTTGCCATTAAGATAAAGTCTACGTAAACTTGTGAGGTTTTTAAAGGCACCTTCTTGTATCACTGCAATTCTGTTATTTCCTAGGTGTAACAAATCCAGAGAGCTGTACTCTACGAGATCAGTTCTATAAATGACTTGCAGATAGTTACTGGTAAGATAAAGTTTCTTTGGACTGGTTGGCCTAGGGTGGAGATCGGAGATGTTACTTATCTTTTTCTCTTGGCAGTTCACGTTTAAGCCGTTGTCTGAGCTCTGTGAAGTACAGATGCAGCCAGCTGGGCAGGTGATGGGCACAGGAGACTTTGTCTGGTAAACCATGATAGGTCCGAATATTTGTCTGTCTTTCGACACAGTGACACGGGGTGTGGGGCGGTTCCTGGTTTTGGGTGGCCGGCTGGCTTTTGGGGCTCTGGTAGGATTGATGGCAGAGTTGGCTGTGGGCGATAGCCTCGAGATGTGTGGGTCTGAGAGGACAGGGTGTTTTTCCCTCTGGTTTGAATCACTGGAGCTTTTCCTGGGGCAAAGATCTTGCCTGGTGAGCTGGGTCACATCTTTCCCATGAAGCCTGAAGGGGGTTTCGCAGACTATCTCACCCACGAACACGGTGATGGTGTCTAGCCAGGCCTTGAGTGGCAGTAAGTCGCAGGTGCAGTTCCAAGGGTTCTCCTCCAGCTGGATCTCCATGATGCCTCCGATGTGCTCCAGAACACCAGCAAAAGGCATCATCTTCAGCCGGTTGCCCCGCAGGTCCAGGTGAGTGAGAAGCACAAAGCGGAAGACATTGCTGGGCAGGGACAGCAGGAGGTTGTCATTGAGAATCAGCACTTTGAGCTTGTTTAGCTTGCTGAAGGCCCCCGCCTCAATGGCACTGATGTAGTTATAATCGGCCTGCAAGTACTCCAGACTCTCCAAGCCCAGGAACGTGTCCTCCTTCAGCACTTCCAGCTTGTTGTTATTGAGGTGCAGCCTCTTGAGGGTGCGGAGGCCGCTGAAGGCCCCTGTGCGGATCTCCTGCATGTCGTTGTTGCCCAAATGGAGGGTCACGGCATTGGAGTAGTTGACGAACTCATTGGGGAACAGGCGGGTCAGCGCGTTCCCGTTGAGGAACAGCTGGTAGATCTTGGACGGTGGCGGCAGGAGGAGGCTGACGGTTGTAAATCCTTTGTTTTCACAATTAATGTTCAGCACGTTCTCCTTCTCCTCACAAGGGCAGCGGCTCTTGCTGCAAATGTCTTTGGCAGGTTTGCGACTCTCTGTCTGCGAGATCCCAGCCACTGTTAACAAACTGAGCAACCAAACACCCTTCAGCATCTTTATGCGCCGTCGATCCCCGCTTCAGTACCTACAGTCAAACCTTTTGAGACAGGTAAGGAGAGAAAGAAGAAGTCCCCAGTGAAAACGGCCAGGAGCGGAGGCTGCAAGGGGAGGGCAAAGCAGGTTGCAAGGTTGGGGGCTGGGGGGCGGCAAGGCAGCCCTTTGCGAAACTCCTCTGAAATCCCCCCCTCCTCCTGTTCCTCTCGGAAAGCGCCTGCGGAGCTGCTGTGGGGGGAAGCCCCGTCGGGGAGCTCTCAGAAAACCGGGGTCCCCAGCGCCTGCCCCCGCCCGACCCCTCGGCGGCCGCCGGCAGAGCGGTCCCTCCCCGCCCGGCCCGGGGCAGCCCCCGCTCCCGGCTCCCGCTCCCCGTCCGCATTTAAACCCGGGTGGTGGAGAATAAATGACGGCAAACCCTCCCTGCCCCCCTCCCGGCAACAGGGCGCCTCCGCACCGCGCTCCCCTAGCCCGGCGCTCCTCGGCTCCTACCTGCTCTCGGGGCGCCCGAGGGGGCAGCAGGGGCAGGGGCCGCCGCCGAGCGCCGCCGCCGCGTCCCGGCGCCCGGCGGCGAGAGGCATCGCCCGCCTCACGCCTCAGGTGGAGCCCGGCGAGGAGCCGCCGTCCCGTCCCGTCCCGTCCCGTCCCGTCCCGGCCGCGGCTCGGCGGGGAAGTTGGGCCGGGCGGGGGGGGGGGGGCGGCGAGGAGCGGCGGCGGCGCCGCTGCGGGAGCGCGGGCAGCTCCGGCTCTGCGCGGGGCGCGGCGCGGCGCGGGGCTTTTGCCGGCTGCCCCGCACGGAGCCGCGCTGACGTCACGCCGGGGGCGGGGGGGACACGTTTTTCCCAGCCCCCCTCACCCCTTCTGTCTCCCCCCACCCGGCTCCGTCCCCCCGGCTCCCGGTGGCTCTCGCAGCCGGCTCCGCTCCCGGCTCGGCTGCGCATCGCCGGAGCGCTCTGACAGCACCTGCGGCCGCGCCGCGCCCAGGACAGCGCGGGGACCCGGAGCCGGGGAGTGGAATAAGGTAACAAGCGGATTTACCTGGGTCCGGAGGATTTTTTTTTAGCCCCGAGTCCCTAAATCCGTGCCCTCAAAACCGAGAGCAAGTCAAGCAGCTTCTTCGGCAGAAGCCATCCGGCAAGCGCACACACACACCGCACGCACCCCACATACACGCACGCACCGCACACCACACACGCACCGCACACGCACAATCTGGCTCTCGGAGCAGGGGTGCTGCAAAACCCGGATCTGGCATCAGCATCTATCCCCCATGCCGGTTGCAGCAACTCCTTTCCCCACATTGTCGTGCCGAGCTCTCTCCAGCGCGTTGGCGTTTTCTACACGTTCGGGGAAGTTCATCCCCTTCCACCAAACTGGGCTGGCGGGTAACGGCAGTCGTGTGCCTGCATCCCTCCCTCCACGCTCCCGAAAGCCCACCCGAGTGCTGAGCAGCTAAGACCACATCTAACCTGATCGTTCACACTGGCTAGACTGGCCCCGCTGCCAAATTGCTGTGTTACGGTATAGCCTTTGGCTGCATTTAGAAAGAACAAAATGTTGGATGTGGGTTATTGTGACCTCGCTTAAGCACCATGCCCTGGGCACAGATCTGTTTGATGGGAAAGGATTGCTGCTCTTGATCTTTATCTGTAAGGTAAAACTTTGGGTTCACAGTGGGAAAATAAAAAGACACTCCACAATGAATTTTTAAAGTGCTAATATGGCAGGGTGCATTATTACCAGTTTTTTATAGGGAACTATAAACACTTCAGTCTTTAGAGTGTAGAGGTTTGCTGCCAAAAGAGCGCTGGACTTGGCAAAAGTGGTACTGTCATCTTGTGCTATTCTTTAGCCATTAAGTATCAGAGCCCCCATTTTAGGAGCAGCAGGAATCTATTTTCTGTTCTTACAGGGTTTTGAGATCGGAAAAGGTAGCATGCTACAGCAGCCAGCGCAGATGCCTTTGCAGCGCTGCCAGGTAGCAATAGTGCTGGAGTTTGCATTTGGGATTGGAGCAGCTGCAACTTCCCTACCTAAAATTTGAAGAGGTTGTGGAAAAAGCAGGAGCATCCCACACTGGAACATGCTTTTGGTGTGGTGCTGCATGAATTTCATCAAGATTGGGATTCTGAAATGCACTCAGAGCTGCTCCATTTCTAACTCTCTTTATGCAGCTGAATTCAGGAGCAGAGATTGTTAAGATCAGGCAAGATGTATGTAGCAGGTCTGGGGTTTTACAACACCAATACACCAACAGACAGATTTTTTTCTACAAGGTTTTTTGCTTGTTTTCTGCTTTAAATGTTAGCATATGGTTTTGGGGGAGCAAAACTGAGCTAGCTACAGAAATACCAAATCTTACTTTCAGACCTTTCTAACACAGTCTAGGGGCATAAGCCTAAAAAGAGAAGGTAAAAGTAGACCCAGGTTGATTTTTTTGTTTTGCTTTTCTGAAGGGAGGATATTCACACGCACCTGCCCACACTGACACACAGACGGAGGCGCGCACACGTTGCTAGAAAACCTACCTTTAGCGCATCTCACCTGAGCAGCCCTGCGCAGCGGAGCCAGCGCTCACAGGGCTCCCTGCAACGCACAGCCCAAGCTGAAGGCAGAAGTAAGTCCAGTGCATCTTCCTCTCATCTCACAGCGTACGTTTGTTTCGTGTCCGTGAGTTTCAGTGATGTGTTTGGTTGCTGGTGAGCAAGGATCATGTCCTGGAATTGGCTCATGGGGCAGCGTACACTGTCCCGCTTGGCCCGTGTTTACTAGAACGTAGGAAATGTGTTTGTGGTAACTGCTGACGCTGCCCGGGAAGGGGAGGTGTACGCATGGCACGCCTCAGCAGTAATTACCAGATTCATGTGGGATGGAAGGAACAGCATGTTAGGGGATTGCAACAGTAATACGACACAGAGATGATACTGATTCTATTACACTGCAAATGCACGCATATAATAACCACTGTTGGAGGCGGAGGAACAAGGATTTAAAAAAAAAAAAAAGCTACAGCTTTTTATTTAGGAATAAAGTCATGATTTCTCAGCATGCCTGAAGTGTTTTATAATCCCTTCAATTAAAAACACAAAGTATAAAAGAAGAGCTATTTTTTTGCCACCTGTTTTACTGCCTTTTGATTCTGCATGTTGAATGCAGGAACATTTTCAGGCTGTGACTATCTGGGAGCCTCCAGGAATGGAAGGCCAGGAGGCAGGTTGATACAGCAGCCTGCGAGGGTTTGGGAAAGCTCAGTGTTACACCTGATTTGTAAGCATTGTGAAGGTTTCTTTTTTTTTTTCCCAAATACTTTGCTGTGTTCCCTCATCCTCCTTTTTGGAGCAAAGTTATGAAGACTGAGTACAGATTCATAAACTTAATGTCAACCTAGATTATAAGGCTTACTGGCACCATTGTGGCTTTTGGATCTTGCATAACCCAGGCCATCAGCTAAATTGGAATTAATTCCTGTTTAAACTAGATCATACTTCCTAGGAAAAAAAAAACAACAAACAAAACAAAACAAAAAAATGAAAAAATAATAACGTATCCAGACATGTTTTAGCAGTTGCCTACGATGAAAATCTGCCATAATGTTTGATAAATTGTTCCAGCAGCTTTCATCTCCCACAGGTAAAAAATTGCGCGTTCTCTGCAACTCTGCACCTGGCTACCTTCAGTTTGAGATTTTTGTCCTTGTAATATCCTTGTCTGCTGGCTTAAGTGCCCTTAATTATCCCATACCTGTTTCCCATGGGGGCACTCCCAGACCGCTGCAGAGCAAGTATGAACTAAATACTTCACCAACTTCAAACAGTCTGTGTTCGCCCTATGCTGGTGCACACACCAGAGCAGCTCTTGGCTCCTGCATGGTCCTAAAGCCACCACTTGAGCTATCTGCTGGCAGGGAAAAATAAAAGTCAGACCATGGCATGAAGCATAAGCACATAAAATTTGGCACAGATCATTACCCTTCCTGCCTAGTGCACACCATGCTGTTGGCCTTCTGTGACAGCAAATATCAAGGAGCAGAATAAGTCTGGAAATGCGGAGATGATTTTCTCTCTCCACATTGTGTCTTCAGATAGAATCTGAACGCTACTTATGCACCTTTACTTATCAATTTATATAAATGAAGAACATATCCACCAAGTCTCATGGAATAAAGAAAAGAATGCAGCAAGAAACTAAGCAAAAATCTCCGTGAATTGGATGGAGGGCAAGATTTAAGTTTTACTGATAATTAGAAACTGTCAAGGTAGCCTGGGTGCTGGTGGTGGGTAAGGAGGGATTTATTTGTGTTGTATAAATAGATGCCAATATTGATTTTTGTGAACAAAACATGATGACTGATGTGGTGAAACGATGGGAATTTATAAACGTAGGTATTTAGTGATCTCATGTGTTCCTCGTTCTGGGATCCTGAACTGCATAATACGAGATGCCTACTCCATGTCAGCTTCTGGGGTTCGGAGATAATCATTGTTACTATTCAACAAGTTCCCTACATTCTTGCTTTCCAAGGGAATATTTCTCTGCATGCCTTTGTGTGCCTATTTGTAGCCGTAGAAATTCTCCCTCCGTGAGTATGTATGTTTTTGGACTCTTTCCTGTACTGTAAGTGGGATATTTTTGTGCCTCACTTAAAAGTAATTATTAAGGAAATAAACAGTTTCCAGATTTAGCAGTGAGCAGTATGCAAAATAATTGTTACTTGTAATCCAAGGTTTTATTTCATCCAGCAGCACTGGAAAGCATGCTGTAAAGGAGACGGTGAAAGAGGAGGCTCTGGCTTTTATTTTCTTTCTTTGGGCAAGCGATGGGCAAGGGATGAGTGACGGAGGGTGAGCGTGAAAGACCAGGGGAAAGGAACTGGCAGGCTCTGCTCTCCGTGGCCCTGGCGTCCATCCCCGCTCGCCCGTGCTGCCCAGCAACAGCGAACTGGTGCGATGCGTGCCCGCGAGAGGCAGAGGAGGGATGTTTGTGACGAAGTCTCCATGGAAGGAGAGCTGGTGGGTGCGCCAGTCCGTGGGCAGAGGGGCACTGCTGAGTGACAGGGGCTTCTGAACGCGTGGTACCTACTGACCTGCTGTTTGCAGGCGGTCAGGAATGGCCTTTGCTATTACCCATAATGAATTTCCTTGGTTTCGAGATGCATTTTTTAGCTCCGTTTCCCCCAACCATTCAAGCATCTGGAGAGCCATGGGCTACTTCAGAATGTTGTTTACTGACACTTCATGATTACCTACTGTATACATAGACGAATTCAATGAGCTACGACTTAAAATCAACCTGCTTTGTAATTCTTCCCTCAGTGGCTGCTTCCTGCATGCACTCAGATCCTGGCCAAGGGTACATGTTGCTGAGACCCATTATCTAATTTCAAGATAATTTCTTGCAGAGAGACTTCGCCATGATTTCTTTCAGTGTATCTGGGGAAATCTGTTTTGTAACAGCACAGCACGATTGTACACAGGTGGTGCAAAACACAACAGTAAAACTATCAGTTTCTGATTTTTTGTATCATTAACATGGAATCCTAACTCTCTTAAAAATAAGAAGTGAATTTTGTGAGTTATAATACCAGTAATATTGGTTCCAGCAGGAAATGAGATATAGAAGCTGTCAGCCTGAAAGCATCCCCGGTAGCAAGTGCGCTGGGGATAATGACAGACTTACCATTAGGTAATTAACAATGCACTTTATTTTAGCTTTAGCCACTTGTTTTTTCTTTTTTGCATGGAAAAACAAATCTCCCCTCCCCTTGTGTACACACACACACCTTTCAGCATAGGATCCAGCAAAGTACTGTAAGACAGTTGATATTTATGGACGTGTTCATCCTGTTCAGCAAAGTAGTATGTCTGATCCAAAGCCCTTTGGTGTCAGTGGAAGGACTTCTACGGATTTCAGTGGAATTTGGATCAGATCTTTGAACAAATGTTTGACTTAAAAGAATGCACTTAGGTCTTATTGAGTGGGTTAAATATTTTTGGAAGTGCTTTATTTCATCATGTCAATGGGTCTTTTTCTGTGATAGGAACAGCGAGATGAATCTTCCTGATGATAGATACTCTGTGATGACATTGCCGAGCATCAAGAACAAAAAAAAAAAATTTTTTTCCATGCTTAAAACAGCAAAGGATTTACTGTTCCTTTCGTTTCAAATGAGTGAATGCCTACAGGAATATTTACCGCTACCATTTATAAGTGCAATTTTTCAAATTTCCTCGGAGTCATAATCTGCGTGTTATGTATTGTGAATCTTTTAACTGGAAGTGTCCCATCGTGCAAGCGCAAGTGCACACAAGTGTTTTCAGTTGTTCAGAGGGTCTTGTTGAAATTATCAGGTCTTCTTGCTTTACTGAATGGACATGCCTTAGTAATGGGGCTCAGATTTGCATAATGCAGTTGAGGTATGGGTATGATAAATGTTCACTGTTGAAAGTCTGGTGGGTTGATGCGAGAGGTTTCTTCCCTTTATTTATTAGTGGTAAAAGAAACATAATGAAATCTCTCCATATCATTATTTTTATGGCAGTAAAGTTGAAAGAATCCAAATCCCACTGTGCTAATGACATATCTAGCAATAAGTGAGAAGCAGGAGCAATGGGTGAAATTCAGTCCTGGGCAGAGGGCCAGCCCGGAGTGATTCATCATGAAAGCCCCCAATTAAGACCTCAAAACAGGGCCTAAGTGGAACTCCAGTGCCCTACGCCTTGAGCTGGCTTTCTGCAATGGCGTGGGGGGGAAAGTTCCTCCAAATGAATTATTCATCATAAATAAAGCATTCTATTAGTTTAGCCTCTTTTTCTTGATTCCTTGAATTTATTTAATTGAAATTACTCACCAAATAATTTCTATGAATAATCATGGCCTGAGGATTATTTTTGAGCAGTTCACAGTGAGCATTTCATATTCCACATTCGGAATGAGAGCTGTGTCATTGAGTTGTCATTATGCACAGAGGTCACATATTTCTGATTTTGCTCCAGAAAAAAAATGAGATGAGCAGAAAAAAAATCAGTATTTTTTCAGAGTCCGTGAGTTCCCAAAAATTCCTTCCGTTAAGTTAATTCCATGAGATGTTTGTGAACAGTTTCTGACTGAAGAAAAATTTGGGCAGTTATTGGCGTTTTTCACCTGGTTTCTAAGAGAAACGTAACTGTGCTCTATGTATGTGTATATGTCTGGCTGTCAGCCGAGGACCCCTCCCTTCGCAAATATTTCGAACCAGATTTGATGAAAGGCGGTGGCCATTAGGGATTTTAGTTTCCCACTTCTTCAACGAAAGTAAGTGACTGAGAATTGCCCCAGCCAGCGCAAAGATTGCAGCCTGGCCTCATCCACTGTTATCTATCAGAAAAATCCGCGTCAGACTTTGCCTCAAAATTGAAAATTTGTGTTTTGGCCGCTCACCCAACTGCCCGTCGGGAGCAGGGAGGTGGATGTGCTTGTAAGCATTTGACTTGTTGTTTGCAGGCTCCTGCGATATCAAGTAATAACGCATTGGAACAGCCCTATGGTTTGAAAACGTTTTCACTGCAGATCAGACGCGCACCGTTGTTTGTAGGGCTGTTTCAAGGTCTTTTTTCTGCATGGGCTCAATGTGAGTACTTCACCGTGTAAAGTTACGCAGGTGCAAAAGAGGTTGCGGGACTGAGATGGTGGTTTCTGGTGTCAGAGGTGAAGGTAGTTTATGGCTTGTCACTCAACACAGCGCGGGCCAAGAAGCCGCCTTGAGTCGACAGGAAAGAAGAAATTACACTGAAAAAGCAAGCAGTTTATCTCTGCAAAGGGGATGTAATAAATCAGGGGGAGAAAAAAAAAAAAAAAAAGAACAGTGATGTAGCTTTTAGGAAGAAACGGTTTCTGTTCTGGTTTTCCAAGGATAGAAAAGTTAAGTCTCTGAGAAATAAGGACTTCTTTTTTTTTGACTAAAGAAAAATACTCCCTGCTTTCCTGCAGTCTTTCCCACATCGCTTTAGCCAGAAACTTTGCTGTCTCTGAGCAGTAATCATTTACCTGAAAAATACCCTATAATATTTCTCTTTGTGGAGGCCGGTCGGTTACAAATAGTGACTTTGAAGCGTGATGTATAACTCCAAATGGCATGAAAAGAAATTGATGAGACGATTAGAACTTATGAGAATGGTGCTTGCATTAGTATGTTGGGGAGAATCACTTAGATTAAAGAATTCCAAACTCCGGGGAAACCTTAAAATTTATTTGGCATCTGAAGTAGCTCCCCGAGTTGTTATTGCACAAAGCACAATACAAACATACATAAAATCCTGACCTAGACTTCAGCCGCTGACAGATCGCTCTTTGACTTCATGGGGCCAGGATTTCAGCTGACTTCTACTCCGGGGAGCTACACACAAACACACACAAATCTCGAGTATCTAATATGGCATTTTATGGTGAGATTCAGGTGGTCGGGTAGAAAACAGGCATACTCGGAATCTCCTCCCCTGTTGACAGTGATCAAATTCTGATGGTGCTTAAAATCACTTTATATCTCAGTTTTTAACGTTACAGTTTGCCTGGGCCCTGTTTTCCTGGGCATCCTCAGAGACATTTCTGTCTTGATAGACTCATTTCAAAGCAAAGCAGGGATGCGCCCAACGTGGCGCGTTAACTGAAAGGGCAACAGGAAGGGAAGAAGTTATGGTAATACTTCTGCTTTGTATTGAAATCATTATGGCCCAGGATGCTGAAGATACTTAGTGATCTCCTTTCTAGCCTAAATGCCAGGGGATGCCAGGGGACATCTGAATCTGTTGAGCAGTCAGTGGGTGGGTATGTGTCCTAACGGCCACACATGGGGGACCTTGTTTCTTGTGTGGTGTCTTTCTAGTCCGTTAGATTCCATGCGGAATGGAACAGCTTTGGCGAGAGGGAGTGGGCATTTGGCCTTGATCGAAAGTGTGTGTATGTAGCCCGTAACACTTGTAGCATTTCTTTCCATTACAAAGCATATGATTTATGAATAACTGCCCATTGTTTTTATGGCATCTTTTTTTTACCATCTAGCAGTCTTTTTCCTGTAGATCAATAAAATCCTTTGCACAGCAGGAGATTTTAATGTCTGCTTCATGACTGAGCATCAAGTGAAGCTGATAGGAGCAGAGGACAGCTTAGTCAGCTTTGGTAATCAACTCTGGCTTGAAATCTTGAAAACCGTGGGCAAAACCAGTTATTTGTGTGCTTATTTGCTCCGGAGTATTTTTGCTTTGCAACCACTACGCTGGTTAGCATTTGAGCTTTCTAACTAGAAATCTTGCTGTTGCTTTTGCAGATAGAAGTGTTTGGCTTCATTATTTCTAGCTGGTGATACCGGTGCACTTAGAATTATATAGGGATGAGATCATTCCTTTGCAGCTATTTGGCTATGAACTCGTCAGTGGTCCTGATCATCTCCAGTATAAGCATTGCAATACTTCCTTTTTTAGAGCCGTTGAGGTTTTCTGAAGCCTCTCTTTCCTTATGACAACTGCTTGTTTACTGTTGCTAATATTGGTTTTTTCCTGATACAAATACCTGCTCTTTTGACAGAACACTTGAACGTCAACAGCCTATGGGTCTTATTTTGCAGATCACAACTTGCACTGTATCTGCAGTGGAATTGCGCTCAAAAGCAGATGCATTGCACCCACAAATTTCTCCCCCAAAAAGCATTTTTCGTTGTTATTTTTTACCCTTTTTATCGTTAACTTTTGTATTCAGTATTATTAGTGTTTTGTACTGCCGGAACATCTAATAACATGAGTCATGGACCAAGCCGTCGTTGTTGTATTGTTACCTGGTGTTTTGCTTATCTGTTTCTTTATTCCGTAGAGTGCGAGTATACCTGTGAGAAAGTGGTCATATCGGTTTTGATCTATACCTTAAAAGCTTTTGTAATTTTAAGGTTTAGACCTAGAATTATAATTGTGGGGGATGCGATGCTGTATGCAGAAGCAGAATGATAGCACTTGCCAGGTAGTTTACAATGATGTACTAAGAATTTCACTATTTTTGAAACTGAACGTGGAGGTGAAAGATGTACCTATCTCTGAAAGATAGACGCAATTAGATTGACAACTTGTATGTCAGGCTTCTTGCTGGTGTCATTTAAAATAGCTGAAAGAGGGTGTTGCCACTTCCTTCCCCCATCCCCTGAAATGAGGCTTATACTGGAAACGCTGACAAGACCCTTATCTTTTTAGATGGCACCATGCACAGCTTTAAATACTGGTTATGAATGTTAATGTGTTATCTGAATGATATTTTTTCCACATGTAGGCAGCTCAGGATAGAGTCTCGGTAATAAATTTAACGAGTTCAGGGGGAAGACACAGTATGCTTATGTGAGTATTATAATGACTGGCATTTTTGCAAACAGCATATGATAAGTGGTGCAATTTTATTTTCAAAGTTTAATCAATAGAGAGCTCTTTGATATTGCCGTGTACTTTGCAAATAGATGCTTCCTTGGGATGACAGCAAAACAGCTTCTCTATCGTGGTGTGTTGATGCTTAGGTTTTAATCAATCTGCTTTAGTGATTGTCATAAATTTTGATATTCCGAAAAATAAATAGAAGCTATAAAATAATTACGCTTCAGGGTGGCATCCTGCTGCTGCTGGCCTGGGTCATCTGGCGTTACAAAGAGTTAAAAGGGTGCAAAGTCCATGACTGTCCCAAGCACAAGAGCATGGGCTGTGTACCATTTTATTCCCTTGTATTGTGATCCCATGCCAGCTGTTGCATAGGAGATGGATCTTTGGGGGCTTAAGAAGGACCTTATCAATGTATTGTGTTAGCTTTTGGGAGTCAATTTCCTCTCAAATAAGAGGAGTCAGAAATGACCTTCACCCCCACTACTGGGAGGCCACAGCATTACAGTAATTTTGATCCCCATGGGTGGGCAGACCGTGTGTGCATGGACATCCTGCTAGTCCAGAAGCCCTGGGATGGTTCCTTCAGGGCCCCAGCACCAGTACTGGTGCTGTTCAGGGAGGCTGAGAGGAGCAGAGCGTACCTCGCCTTCTCTGCGGCATTTCGAGCCAGCACAGAGGAGTTCAGAGAGGTGCCCGCTGGGTGAGCTTTGTTCTTGCTGAGCAGACGCCGATCGCCTCTGTCTCTTTTGCTCTTGAAAACAACAGTAGCTGTTGAAAGCTGAACTTCGAAAGATCATTTCGCAAACATTTGAAGGCTGGCCATGTCCATAAAGAGCTGTGGTGCCAGCCCAGCTTGTCCTCCATACTGCAGCAGCCTGCACAAATTCGTCCTGGCCCCACAAAACCAGTCCCAGGGAAGCCTGCTTGGAACAGATGGCATTAACGATATATTGGATGTGGCAGCGTAAGGACACACAGTATGAACTTGGAGATAACCTTTGGCAGGGAACTCTCTCTGTCTCTCTCATTCTTTCTGATAAAAATATAGTAACTGGTAGGCATTTGGGAAACAAGGAAGCTGGAGCATTTCAGGTGACTTGACCTGAATTTAACGGACTGCCACTAGCAGTGATGCAGAACCTTCAGAGATGTCAGTGGGAGATCTGTGCCTGGCACCGCTGCAGGGTATGACCCGCTCGGCATCGGGCTGGATCCTGATCTCAGCACAGAAATTCCTTTAGAGGCATGAGAGGCTACTCCAGGCTGACATCAGCATAAGGTCAGGGTTTCTGTGTGCTGTGCATATTAGATGAGCTGTTATAGACACCCATGAAAAAAATGGTCTTTGAAAATGTATTTATTTTTAACGCTTTTTAATTCCAGCAAGAAGATACTGTTTCAGCAGCCAAATACCGCAGCTTTAGCTGCAGTTCTGCTTATTTTCATACGGGCAAAAGATTCAAGAGAATGACCTAAAGAGCAAAGGGGGTTTTTATCCTTTTTATATAATTTTATTATGTGTTATATGTGGGGGGGGAGCTCTGCATATGTAAATATATACATATATGTATGTACATGTGTTTGTTCAAATAACGTGTGTTTTTCCTTTGCCGTCCCTAGCCAACATGAATTTCTGTGCTGCCTCCGTAAATATGCCGTAATGGCTGATTCTTTTGGATTCTTTGTGCTATCTTTGCTTATGCTGAATAGCAGCCGACACTTTAATTGGGATGACTGAGCCGAGTGCGTTTGCCTTTGGAATTGGACACTTTTCAGTGTGAACAGAGGGTACCACAGACTGACTGACTCTTCTGTCTTTATCCTCAATCAAAACTCCATTAAATCAGACCTGTAGTTTGTAGCAAGGGACATTCTCTGTTGCATTGAAATGCATGGGAAAGGCTGGAGACTCACAGCTTTTAAGGTTAATTAGATCCTGAAAAGAAAAATTAACTGAAGTTGTTTTCCTATCTTTTTTCCTATTTTTTAAGAGCCTTCTTAATTACCTTCATCTCTGTTGGTGTATTCATGTACACTTTACCCTTTATAGGAAAAATACCATGTACTTTTGAGTTTATTAAAAACCTTTTTGATAGACGGATTTTACTAATTCTTATTTTAAACTAAAATGAAGAAAGTGCTGGTGCATTGTGTTAAAATTTATGTGTCAGATCTTCCTATATATTAATATGAGCCAGGCAGTTAATCTTTATTTATGTTTAACTGAGCATTAATATTATTCACTGCTTAGGCACTAAATGAGAATTTGATTTTCAGTTGGCTACATCATGTTTGGAAAATAAAGGAAGGAATAGTTTGAGGCATGACCCTTCAAAAATTCTTTGGTGGAGGTGGGGGTTTCATTAGCGAAGTTTTTTTTCAGGGTCCCATTACGTACCTGCTGTGAAACCTACTGTTGGTTCAGAAAGGTAAATAATCTTCTTTTCAACTCTGTTTGGAAGGTTGCCTTTGTCTGCGTGAAAACATGCTTCTTGTATCGATATAGGAACAATAGTTAGGCAACCTGCCCATATGCCAGTAGAAAAATCACTCCTGTGCCCCCAAAGAGGGCTCTCCAACCCGTTTATCGCTGCCAGCAGAGCCAGTCCCCTTGCAGGAGACCATGCAAGGTTTGAGGCAGTAGAAAACTGTTGGCTGGAGTCAGCCTTATAACTTCTTTTGCATATATCCCCAAACTTCTTTCATCTTTGTGTGGCTGAAAATAGAGCTATTTTTCATGCTTACCCTTTTTCTGTCGGTATACATGAAGAATGGAATGCAATGTAGGAGGGAGACGTCATCTTGTTCTTTTATTCAATTTTACTTGAATTGATTTTGCAGATGAGGAAAGTTGCATTCGTAGTCCTCCTCCCCATTCCAGGTTTCCTTGTGTTAGGTTCACTTCCAGCCCTTTCCCCCACATCCCTTTAAAGAGTACCGTGTATTCGGTTCTCTAAACCTTAGCAATAGTCTGGGCATGAGGTGGCTTGAAGAAGTTCAAGAAAGGCACTGTAATTTCAGCAATCATATGGCTCTTCTCATTCTAATTAAGTTCCTTGCTCCATGTTAGATTAAAGCAGTTTTCCGTGGCTTCTTTACTATTGCTATACAACACACTTCAGTCATGAAAGAGCAGTGTTCTCGATGGATTGCAGGATTTTCTTCTTGATCCTTTTTTTTTTTGTTGTTCCTATGATCTCTTTCTTCTCATCTCAGCTCTAGGTTTTAGATCTGTTGTACTGAATGTAAAAAGCCTGGCAAGAACAGGACTGAACAGAGACTGACAAGATAGACTTCCCATCAATCATGTTACCAAAAGAAAGCAGTCAAACTGGAAGAGACACAGAGGAGGGACTGCTGTGGGAGTGCAAAGGAAAAATGGGGTGAACTCCATTTTAAGAGCCCGGTTTGGACATCCCAGGGGTTATCAGAAATAATCAAATGCCGGAACTGGGAGACATGTCAGTGTAAAACAGCGCTGCGATGCTGAGGTGAGGTGATATCTCCATGGTGCTTATGAGCCAGTGCGTGCTCCACTTTGCTTTGTTTCTTGGAATAGGTGGAGGATCTCTGCAGCATATGGCAGAAGGGCAGTCACAGAATTGTTCTCTCTTCTGTATATATATTGGGCTGTTGAAAACCAGGAGATATCAATGCTTCTTTTGTTCTACTCCTCCTAGTGGTACTGTGACCCAGTCTTCTGCCACGACTAAGCCCCATGTGCTCTCCTATTCAGGACCCTTGAAGCCACAGTGTGGTTATTCCCAGCTGGGCAAAGGCAAGTGAGCAGAAGCTGATGTAAGAGCACATCCCTGCATTTTTCTTGATATTCTAGTGCTCTATTTACGTGACCACCCTTAGGTGGTCCTCCAGAGCTAATAATCTTCTGGAGATACTGAATTAATGTCATACAGTCAATCAGGCTTAGCTTCAGAAATTATCTTGACCTCTACTAGAGCTGATAGTTTAACTTTTCCATTCTAGCCTATGTTTTGCAAGCACAGATTTGGTGTGCCAAAGAGGCAGACTGGAAGGCTCTTCTGAGCATCTAAGACTTCAGTCTCCTATACTGTGTTTTGATCAGCTTTGCGTTGGATCCTTAGAGTCCAATGCTAAGTCGCTACGAAAAGCTTGCAAACAGGGTCAATGCGTGATTCTGCTGCAGCGTTTCCTTCACACTCAGGCATTTCACACCTGATGTCATCTAAGAGTTCTTCAACAGAGCCTCATTTGACACATCCTCAGGCATCCAGGAGCATCGAGAAAGTTATTGATTTCAGCCAATTTACAGCGCACTCTCAATTCTTGTCATTCTTGTTTGCATAGCTGTGGGGTTCTGCCATGTCAGAGCAAATAGGCATCAGTTGACACGAACAGATACAAGCAGAATCACTGGGGGTACAAAGGCGTGAGGGGGGGATGTTCACAATTAACTAGTGGCTTTTAAAGGGAGCTGAGTCATGGATTCCCCCTGTGGCTTTGGAACTGCCAACAAAACAAAGTGCCGGGCTTATTTGACAGTTAATGCGGTACTACGGTTGGTACCAGTGCAGTGCCCAGGAACGTTGACTATGGCTCAGACGCCCCTTGCTCTAGACATGGGAAAACGCTGAGTAAGATAGTCATTGCCCTAAGTGTAACTACTGAGCGAAACAGAGATTCCTTGACAACATCAATATCAAAACAGCCTCCAAAGAGCACAAAACCAATCTCCTTTGTAATATGTACTTGTTTTTGCTGGTGTTGGAAAACAAATTGTTTGGATTCAATACAAGGGACTGTCTGATAATAAGTCACTTTTATACAGAGAAAAGTCAAGATTCTTTATGTAATCGCTCAGTGTCAGAAGAAAGCTATTTTACCAGAGCTTAGCGAGTTACAGATGTAAACCCATCCTTTTCTGGCATCTCCTGAAAGTAGTTTATTACCTTGCTAACAGGCAAAATGCCATCCAAGCAGATGAGCTGAGGTAGGCAGCCAAAATACCAGGACCGGGTTCAGCAAGTGTGTTTGCGGAGGTCGAAGCTCCTGGAAGGCAGAGTAACAGAGGTACTGCGTCCTGAGCTTCTGGGGCTGCCACCTGCTAATTGGGTAGACTGTTTCTGCCTTAGTGCTGATCAGAGTTAATGCCCGAAATCAAAAGTAAGCTCAATAAAGATAAATTTGCAGCATGAGAGAATTCATCGTGTAATCGAGAGGTACTGCAATAGGGTATAAGCCAAGCGTTGGTATTATGTAGGTGTGTGTAAGAGTGTAGTGAGGCAAGGTCCTGAGGCATTCACGGAATCTGAACAGTTTGCCATACAGTTTAAAGAAAATTAAGGGTCCTAATTTCTGTTTGAAGTTATAGGCTATATAGAGCAGAGGAGGGAAGACTCCTGCAGCTAAATTGCATCCTTGCGAGCTATTCCAAATATATTAAAATTCCTCCCTCAAATTCTCTAGAAATGGTCCCACGTCCCTAGAACATACCACAGGACTTTCTGATTGCTGCATGATCTTTTCAGAGATGCTGAGGGAATTCGCGTATCACCATAATGTCACGTAAAGACTTTCCTATACTGAGGCAAAACTGGCTCTGCCTGCTGTCCTCTGTGATATAGAGGACTCTGGCTGTAAGAAAACCAGAGAAATTCCTGCCACAGAGGTAGGAATGGGGGAACAGTGCTGGGAATACTGCTCTTTTCCATTAAGCTTCAGCCTCGTCTTTCATCACCAGTGAAAATTTGTTGCCTTACAGCTGAGTACCACTTATCTCTATCCTGAAGGCCTCCTTCACTCAATAAGGGTGAGAACTTATGTAAAAGCTGCTGAAACACCTATGTAATTTTTCCTTTTATAATAGTCAGCGAAGTTTTTCCAATCCCCTTTTTATTCAGACACTTTGGGATATATGGCAGGTGAAGGCTTTTGAAATAGAGTGCAATCTAACCTGGAAACATGGGGGAGCTTTATTTAAAGCAGGTGTATGCACACATACCTCCTACGAATACAGCCTCCTTTTTGCCCATATGAAAAAACACTCTTTCCCAGAATTTGCAGCCGCTGCGTCCTGTGTGCGTGCCTTACACATTCAGGGCATCAAACTGTGATCAGCAGGATAAGGCCGGAGAGGCCAGAAACTGTTGCTTTCTGCTGCAGAACATCCTGGCAGGATGTAAAAACAACAAAGCAAGCCTCTTGGAGACTGCTGAGGAGGTCTGTGCTGTACAGGTAGCGCGCACCGTCCTCTGAAAGGCAGCAGCATGCTTACACAGAGGATGAGCCACCTTTTAAGGTGGAGAGAGCCAAGCTAGGATCTACGAAGACCATTTTGTGGTGTGTGTGTGTTCTGCTACTTCATTAGCAATACTCGATGTAGCTTCAGCGCTCTGACCCTTGATGACCTGCAAGCATGAAGCTTCTTCCAGTTGCTTGCCTCATCTACTTCTTGATCAGGTGGCCTCTAGTCCTGACCCATAAGCTGTCAGCTGGCTCATCTGTCCCAAGGCACAGCCCCAGGCACCCCAGCTACTCTTTCACATCAAGGGCAGCTCTCCCTCCTCGCCGTCCCGACCCGTCCTTCCTGAAGAGCTGGATCCATCCATGGCAGCTCTCCATGGCAGCTGACTGTCCCTTCCTTCCCCCCAGAGCTAGTGCACTGCATCGCTGTGATCCCAGTGAGATCCCAGCCCAGCCCAGGACCTCTAACACCTCCTGTTTGTCCCCACGCTGTATGCCGTAGTGTACAGGCACTTACTGGGGACCATTATGGACCACTATGAACCAGCACTAAGGCATTACATCCTGCCCAGGAGACTCTTGCCCGAGTAGGGCAGGTGCAATGGAGACCTACCAGCCCCATAAAGACTTTTTTTTTAACTTGCACAGCGCTTTCCAGTCCTAACAAACCACTTGACATTGAGGGGCAGATATCTCACCGACGGCTCAGAGACCCCTGCGCGGCACCTCAGTTACAACATGCTGCGTTCAGGTGGCTGTGTGAGCCGAGCTGCCTTGTGGTGGTGTTTCCCAGGTGTGCCGTGTACACAGTGTTTAACAAGACCATGACCTGAGCCCTCCGCGTAGCACTCATTAGCAGCGGGCGCAGCCCCTGGCGCTGGATGGTGCATACTAACTACTTGTTTTCGTCGTTCCAGGGCATGGGAACTGCCTCCACAAGTGCCAGCATCCTCAGCCTTTCCTCGTATGGCATTTGGAGCCTGCCCTGCAGCAGCTTCGCCCGACATGCTGGCTGCCAGCGCTCGGGGCTCCGGGGCAGCCCACAAGGGACCTGCAGAGGTTTGGGTAGGTTACAGGTGATCACATTTACCAGGGAAAAAAAAAAGGAAGCCATCATTTGTTCAGAAGACTGCATTCAGGATTGGTGATAAGTAAGATTTTGCCTTTTTTTTTTCTTTCTTAGTGTGCAGATATCTTTTTCATAACTTCTCTTTTGCCTTGAGGCGAGACAGGCTGTCCACTGCGCTGCAGTGTGATGCTGTGGAGCTGGCAGCCTTTCTTTTTTCACAGCCCCACGCTAAATGCAGGGCAAACAGGCAGGAAAAAAAAAAATATCTGAAAAGGGAGACAGTCGTGCCATTCTGTTTTCCCTCCCCCCATTTTCTTCCTGCTCTTTTCCCCAGGTCTTTTACCCCAGTAAAAATGCAGGTAAAACCCTCCGAGTCTCAACTAGCAAAATCAAGAGAGCCGCAGGCTCGGTCAGTACATATCGGCTCTAATTTCTTTTTTATCATCTCGCCTCATAATCCAGTCAAGTCTTCCATGTTTTCTGCTCCATTCTTTGGGTCAAGAAGACACTGGTTAATAGCCAATTATTTCATACCCTAAGGAAGTTTTGGGAAAACAGTTCCTGGGAAGAGTCAACGTGTTTCAGGAAATAAGACTAATATTCAGTAGGTGAGATGTTTCCCTTTGCTCTCCTTCGTAATACTGTCCCATCCCAGCACAGGCTGAATTTGTAGCTGTGGTAGGTATGGTTCACATAGAGCATAATAGTTTCCTTGAGTTTTTTTTTTTATTTCTTCACAAAAAATGAAGGTTTAGCCAGGGCATCATGGCAAAATTCCAGTTAGGTAATTAAATTCTGCTTACTGAAAATTCCCCTTTTAAAACCTGTCCCAGAATACAATCTGCATTTCCTGTGAGCACTTTAAAAGGGCTGATTAATTTTAACTTCACAGCTATCCGAATTCTGAAGCCTGCTGAAATTATCCTCGGCTGCCTAAACCAGAACGTGCAGTTCTACCCGAGGTATCTAAAGCTACGTTTTACATGCTTAATTGTTGTTGTCTGAATTCTTGTTTAGATACAATTCACATCGACTCAGCCTGTTTACCAACGAGGTCAGATTCTGCTGACTAGCAGGAGTAAACACAATTATTTGCACGTGAAAAGCAAGCACCATTTAAAGCTGTATTTTTGTTAACATGTAGAGTAGACCATGAACAAACTCAATTTGTGCATCGAGGGCCATTTGGCGTGTGCAAAAATACAATAGTGGAAAAAAAAAAAAAAAACAGGCTGAAAGATAACCTGCGGTGTGCGGTCTGGAAAAACCAATCCAGAACAGATGATCCGCGGTATAAATTACTGCGATTTATTTATTTATTTATTTTTATTTACTTGTGCTGCTTTAATTTATTAGTGTTTATTCATTTGATAGATTGCATTTAATTTCGGTATGAGAGCTTCAGGATGAGCGTTTGATGCTAATGGTTGGAATTTATTCCCGGGCAGCAAGCCAACGTGCCACGGCCGTGTTCCACTCGTGCCCTCCAAGCTGTATTTAAGTGGCCTTCTGCTGCCCTTGGGGTATGTTGTACCCAGGAAGCTTAAAGCCGAGGCAGGCCTGCAGCCTGCTCGCTGGAGCGAGGGAAAGATGGCTCTCCCTCTCTTCTCTTCTCCTCAGCAAGAAAAGCAAATAATTGGATTACTGGCCCCTCGATTGTGCTCAGCACAAATGGTTCAAAAGCCTGTTGTCCTGGACCTCTGAGATGAGACGTAAATTGATAAAGAGAACAAATGTGTCGAATTGGTCTAATATGTCAGTTTAGGCCTGAGTAAGTGGAATGGCTATGACTGCTCTTAACAGCTAAGTATATGTAAGACATCTGCTGCTAGACTGGCCACCTGAAAAAAAAAACAAACCAACAATAACAGTAAAAAGGCCCACCCACAGGAGACTAATAGATGCATAAACGAATGCAGGTTTTCCTTCCTTGCTTATTTTTATCTCTGGAATAGAAAATCAAAGCAAACAGGTCAATCCATTGCAGGGTTAAAATTAAAATTACCTAAGGATATATGCAGCACATGAAATATTGGGGCTGATAGAGTAGGACCTGACTGCTTTGTTCTACTTATACCTTCACATGCATTGACTTGAACTTTGAATTTTCTACTCTGTCATTTTTTGTTACTTGCATATATGTTTCATGTATTATTTAGGGCTAAATTCTATTTGTTACATTGTGGTTTTAAGACATAACATCAGCTAAAACTGGGAGAAGCATCCTAACAGATTTTAGACTACTTTATTGTTGTCGCTATTCTACATATTCACACGTGCATGTCATGATCCAAAATATTTTGGGGCAAATCATTCAATTGTGCAAAATAAATGAGTCCATGTGAAAGTGTAGCTGAGTATAAAGCTGGGTATAAAGCATAAATCCCTATACTTTACACAGTGGAGAAAACTTATTTAACAGCCAAGGATTTGACGCTTACATTTTATGTTAGTCTGGTTTCTCTACATGTTTCTTGTTAAAAGTGTTATCTTACTGTCCTTTTGTATTCATGTGTCTGCAGAGCAATAAATAGCTATTGAACTGAGGCCGTCATCACGATCGTGTCTGCGTTTATGTCACTCCACAGCTCTGATGAATGCAGTCTGTACAGGGAGCAGAGGGCTGTAACCTTGGATGATGTAAGTTGGTAGCTCCTGTGTCGAAGTGAATTTTTTGCTGGCCAAATACCTGAGTAGAAATTCTAATGACTTGGGTCTAGAATAGAGCCTCCAAAACTGACTAATAAAATACACATTAAATTAGAAGCTGAGGTATGTTTTTGCAGCTTGTTGAGATTCTGGCACATATTTGTATTAATAAGATAATAAATGCATAATGGATGTGACAGTTACCCACCTGAACATTTTCAAGTTAAAAAAAGACCGATAGACAACGCATTCCATTAGTTCTCTCTTTTACAACTAATAAACTTCCAGTTCATTAAGTTATTACATGCCATTCCTCATCTCACAAATAGAACCCATAATTCAGTTTTTCCCAGAGCTGCACATTCTTTAAGTCTACAGACTAAATTACCAGAGCACATTTTGTCAATAACGCTTCTGTTTGGTGGGGGAAGGAGGGGGCAGTTAAGTAAAGTAATACGAAGTGCAAGCCATTTTTTGTGTCAGAGGTCATTTATTTGCTTCAATATTGCTTTTATTCTATTTATATGTTCGCTAAACGATGATTATTAGGTCAGGCCCATGGTTAATCACTGCATTACATTTAAAATGTTTTACATTTTGTTGCAGACTCTTACACTTGCGAATCTTTAGAGTTATCTTGAACAGTAAGCTGTCCTTCTGCAATGAATCCCTGACAATCTATTAGTTCAGCCGTGCATTTACTGAAAAATAAATGCTTTCTTCTGTGAGCAGTGGGAAAGCCACAGCGGCAAACAAAAATCATCCATATTCTGCAGTCCTAAACCAAAAGACTTGTCGCTTCCTGAGCCAGAATTGCCCAGCGCAGATGCAGGCAGCCAGTGAAACCTTCTGCATGGGAAGTTATATGGGACTAATTTGTGTCCTACACCAAGTTTCCAACACTGCTCTTCTCACCGGGGCTTGAAGTGGGATTACTGTGCTCTCTGTTGAGTATAATATATAGTATCTATTTGTAAAAAATACAACCTAGTGATAAAATGCTCGCCTAGAGAGTGAGATAGAGTGGTCTGGGCTCTTCACAGCTTGCAGTGATTTAAAACCACTTCTGCAGTCCAGAAAAACTGGCGATTGTGATGGGGGGAAAAATGCAGTCTACCCTTTGCTCTGTCAGCTCCGGCGTTTAGGTGGATGCTCAGATAAGGTCCCAATAGGTTGTAACTAACCTCCCCCAGGAGACAGCACTCTGCGAGGAGGGAGGCGAGGGCGAGAGCCGGGAGGGGGAGCAGGACAAAGGGGCCGTGCTGCAGCGTGTTTAGCCCTGTTTGGGGGCTAGCGGGGGAGACCCTGGAAAGCATTGCACTGCCTTCCTTGTGGGGGAGTTGCTATAACCCTGGGAAGGCTCGGAGCCTGCCTTCTTCCCACGTCTCAACCTCTTCAGATTAAAACCTGCGTGCTTTTTTCCTTTCAGTGGAAATTAACAGCTGTGAGCAGGCATAAATTTTTGGCAGAGGGAGAAGGCGGCATTCCCTACCCCAGACTGCCCCAGGGGGGATATGGTTCAATTTGCTGCAAGCATGCAAGCTGCAATTAGCATCACCTGTATAGGGGAATAGTCAGTGTTAGGAGAGGAATGAAAAATATTAGCACTGAACAGGAATATTCAAGCCTGGACACTACTGGGGGGTGTGTGTGTGAATAAAGTTTTAGCTGGTCCGGATCTGTCCAAAACACTATCACATTGTATTACAGTACTTAATATCAGCTAGTACTTCTCATTAAATTTGCAGCTAACAAACACAGAGGTGATTGTTGTCAACTGAAGAAATAACGGTGTCATCGGAAAGCACTTTTTTAAAATGAAGAGCTGTAAAATGGTGCTATGACAACAATATAATGGGGTTACTGTTCATGGCAATTACAGACTCTGAATAATAAATGAGAGAAAAATGGAAAATATAATGTTTTTTAAAAAATGGAAAACGTAATGAATGAAAGGGGAGCAAAAAGTTTCTAACCGATCCTTTTCCCAGAGATCACTCAGAGCAGATCTCATGCAGAACAACCTATCTTGGATGAAGATGCAATTAGCGTATGTTCAGTCTCTGCAACAGTCCCTCACAGCTACAGCAGCGTATACGTCTGTAGATCCATATTGTTGCTTGCTCTTGGGCTTATCTCCATCCGGGCTTGAAACCCCACTCAGAATATGTCCTGACTTCACAGTATGGAAATCATGCTGCCTCGCCTATATTGTTGCCTTAAGCTAACCTCTGAAATGACGGCTCTCTAGACCGTCCTGGAAGTGAGTCGATAATGCTTTTGCCTTATCAAAGCATTTCTAAAATCAGATTTATCTAGATAGCTAGATAGTGAAATATTCAGTATTCTAATGGAGTTTCATAATCTATTGTCACTCTCTACTGTGACTGTAGCCTATGTAATTTAATTAGCCATTTATAACTGTAGTACATAATATATTGTCATGGTTTAACCTCAGACAGCAACTAAGCACCCCACAGCCACTCGCTCACTCCCACCCCCAGTGGGATGGGGGAGAGAATCAGAAAAGTGAGAAAACCTGTGGGTTGAGCTAAAGACAGTTTAATAGGTAGAGCAAAAGCCGCGTGTGCAAGCAAAGCAAAACAAGGAATTCATTCACCACTTCCCATCAGCAGGCAGGTGTTCAGCCACCTCCAGGAAAGCAGGGCTCCATACACATAATGGTTACTTGGGAAGACAAACTCCGTAACTCCAGACATCGCCCCCTTCCTTATTAGTAACTGCTGGCAGCTGGAGTCTAGCCTCCAATCTTCTAGCAAAGAGTAACTTCATTTACCTGAGCTGACCCCTCCTGAGAGGCCCTTACGCTGAATTTATCCAGTACTTCTGAGCTCTTGCTTTATGTTAAAAAAAAAAAAAAAAAAAAGAACTTATTACCTCTAAGCTTGTTGCTTTTTTATCAGGGAAAGTTTTAATGAGAAAGTTTAACTTATCAATGTTAAGGTTTCTACTAATTATGTGAAAAGCGTTTTTTTTTTCTCCAGCAGTTTCTGTTATCTGGTACTCCTGAACTAGCGGGTAGCATCCACGAATAGTGTTATACTGCTTTAGTCTTTAAAAAAAAAATAATTAAGAAGTTATTGACTACTATAGCATTTATATTCATGGGCACAGTTAAAACAGACACTTAAGAGCTGCATGTTGTTTCCGTAGTTCCAGAATTGGAATAGCTCAGCCTTTCTGCTATAGCATATGCTGTTTCAGTAGCAAGACAATTTATGATTCAAAATAATACACTTGACAACAGAAGTGATCGGTCTAGGTCACATCTAGTAACTTAAGCATGTATTCTTGCTCGTTGTTACAAAAAAAACCCCAAAGCTAATTAAGACCTCGGCATTCATTCCTGGCATGCCGTCTGTTTTCACATGCTGGCTGTTTTTATTTTACGGGCCCATCATGAGCTGATATGGTAGTCACTTTTTTTTCCTACTGAGTGAGTAAATTACAAATCCTGGAGCAGGGCTCCGTACGCTGTAATTCTTGCCCATAAGACCTATGAGATATGTTCAAACTGAATGATCCACTACTCGGAGGAGTGATGGCTTCTTTTATAGGCCTCTTGTTCTTGTAGACAATAAACCACCGATACAGACTATGAAGACAAGGACATGTTCACCATATTTTGGTCTTTTCCTGAGTCGGGCACGTACTTTTGTCTGCGCTGTGCAACTCCTCACGCCTTCAGGACCAACTAAGTCCTGTCACTAGTAGTGGTATTTTTTCGCCAGTCTATGCTTTGAATATTAAAACTCTGATAATTTCTGGTAACGTTTGTGCCTCTCTTTAAGGCAAATATAAATATGTATTTCATACTCAAACCCTTTTTAAAAGAGGTTATTGTTCCTCCTCATATTCATCTGCCCAGAAAATGTTTTTCTTCCTCCAGACAGACTCTACCTCCTATTTCCTCAGTCACCTTGTAAATGTAGAGCATTACCGTACAGAGAAAGCGCAGCTTTTTCACTGACTCTATGACTTTGACAATTGCACTTACTGTAATTTTTCTTCTCTCCTGTCCATCTGGAAAGATCCAGCAATGTTATTTTATCCATTATGTGACCTTCTTGCTTGGCATTCCTTTGTATTTGCTCTAAAGCCAGGCAGGAAGAATTGAACAAGGCAGGGATGCGTGGGAAAGGAGAGGCCAGGATTGTTACAGGTAGAGCACAAAGCAGGCGAGTCTGGGAAGTTCTGGTCTGTGACGCCGCGTTGAGCACCCTTGCATTGCATGCCTGTCCGAAGGCTAAAGGATAACACACACGCTCATGACTTCTTCATGACTAAAATTATCTTTCATTCATAAAAGCAAGGTGAGGTACGACATTTTTTTTATACTCGTGTTGGATATTATGATTGCAAAACCCCCACCCTCAATACCACCAGCCCCCGCCACAGGCTTCACCGGGTTTCTACTACTGAGTAGTATGCTTTATAATTTTGTGTGGCAAACTGTTTTCACGTATTTAAATATAACGTCTGTCTAGGTACTGATTTTATTTTCCTGTTTAATTTATTCTCCAGATTCTCTGGCTTTCAGTCAATGCACTGGATGATTGAATTATTATCCCAATAATGAGGTTTGACACAATCTATGCCAGTTACCTATGTGACCTGCTAAGTAGGTTAATTGGCAACCCTGAATAATTATCAGCCGCCTCATCTTGCTGACTGAGGGTTGACAATAAATGAAACATAAAGATTCTGAAAAAGACACACAGTTTTCCATTTCAACTTCTGAATTGTTCCAAGGAAACCTTTTAACTAGTAGCTTATTCATAAAATGCAGCAATTAAAAAAATATCTTGTGAACATTTTGGTCATATAAAAATATAGATGCTTGCTCTTCTGCATCATCATGCCTTCCTAGGAGAAAAATCTGTGGCATATTAGATAAACAGGTCCCTCTATTCTGCAAATTGCTCGTATGAGTGAATTGTATCCTCAGAGAGCAAGCTCAGAAGCAAGGAAGATTCAAGAAGTCCAAGTGATATTTGTGGTGGCATTGCAAGGATCACGTTTTAATGCTTTTTTTGTGAAATCTTGCGAACTAGAAATTAACTTTATTGTTCAATGAAAGCTGTGGTTCTTCTATTCCCATTTCTCAGGAAATAGTCAAGAAAAATAAATATTATGCTACCTGGTGACACTGATATGTATTATAGATCTATTTATCTTTTCTACCTTGCTCCTTTCTGAAAAGCCAAAATGATATTTCTTTCTGCCCTAGAAAACAGAAGATTGGAACTTAGAGAGGAAGCTGAATGGACTCCTAGGGATGAGAAGGTGGGGAAAAATATGTAAGATATAAACTTGTGGTCTTTTCACAAGCTAATCAGCCCAAATTAGTGGTTCAGAACCACAGACTTAGGCAGACTTCTCCCAAAGTCAGTCCTCTGCCCTGGCCAGAAATCCCACCAAAACTTGGGGCAGGAAGAACAATCAAAGAATCCATTTCTTGTTATCAGCAGTTAATGACTGCAACATAAAGTGTCTTCACAGACACACTTTGGAGAGCCCTGCTTGTGCTCCCAGCCTGCGAGGAAGAGCTGCTCTGCATACATTTCCAGGTGGAAAATGTTTCCATTTCTAAGCACATGCTGTAATGGAAAGCAGAGCGTGTACTTTCCTGCGTCCGGAACAAGGACTCTGCACGTAGATACCCATTCCAAAGCCATTGGATCTTTCAGTTAGTCGGTTTATGAGCTTTGGAGTGGGGCGATACAATTCAAGAGAGGATCCCAGCTACGATGAAATCACTTAAACCTGAGCCTTAGCAAGTGAGCAGAGCTCAGATTTTGAGAGCGCCCCACACGTTAAAACCAAACATACGCTCAAGTGCTTTACTGGTTCATGGCCACATTGAATGAACACCTACAATGACCTAAACGGATTTACTCCCCAACAAATTTACCCGTTCCTTTCCTCCTACCTACACATACATTTGCACCTCAGCTAACCACTTATGTCTCTATTTCCTACATTCTACTTTTATTGAAAACGTTATGGCTTGCTTAATTTCCCCTAAGCATGGCTTTAATTCCCTCTTAATTTCCTCTATGATTCATCAACAGGGCTTTTTTACCCCTACCCAAAGAATTTCAATTTTACTGAACAAATTTAATCAAAGCAAAATTGTTAATCAAAGCAAAATTTAAGCAAAGCAAAACAAAAAGAAAGGCTTATTAAAGAAGCGAAGCTGTGCTGTCTCTTTGTGCTCCTTCATCTTGCCTCTCTCCCCATGAAAAGATGAAGGAGGTGCTGAAGATGCACATCAGGTGAAACTACTGTCTACAAATGGCAAAAATAATATCTTTCACCGCTCTGCCTGTGGATTTTTTTTGCTGATATGTGGTCCTGATGTCTAAAATTATAGGCATTTAGATGTCAGGTAGCAGGAGAGAAAAGAAAAAAAGAAGAGGTATTATAGTAAAATAGCAAAGAACCAATGTCTTAGCGATAGTTGTAAGGGTTTTTATTCCTTAAAAATAGCATGGCTTTGTAAAGTTTTTATCATACCTGGTAGAAAATTAAGGGCTGCTGATATTTTGCAACTCGTTGCTTGTTGATTACATAAGTGTTTTTGAATGAAAGAGCACTGTAAGGTTCCGTCAGAAGCTAAGCTGACATGACTTCTGCCTTTCCTTTTTGTTACGATAGTCAATAGCTTAGTTGTAAGGAATATAATTGCTCTTTGTGACTGTATTAGACGTTCTTTTGGGAGAGCTAGCTAAAATTTGAGAACAGAAAAGCATTTCTGGAAAAAAAAAAAAAAACAACAACCCAGCATGCCAGACAAATCAATAATAAGTGGACGGAGCTGAATCTGAGACTTTTGGGTTGGGTTAGAACCTAAATCAAGACAGTATTGACTCTATAAAGCCTGGATTTTTAGGGGTGGCTATATCAAAATCATTATTGCCTACTTGCTTTATTTGAAATCTTCCATGCATTTGTGCAAGCAGATCCATTCTGCAATTATATTTCTTTTCTTGAGATAAAGTCTTCTATTTGGTATGTGTAAATTAACAAAAGGTGAATTGTATGTGATATCTCTCTACTAATGACATTTGCAAAGGAAATGAAATATCTATACAAAGTCTTCAATGCATAAATTATGTACAACTTATATATATAAATTCTTTACAAGCTGTTCACCATTACCTCAGAAATGATTGTTTTATTTTCTGGAAAAAGGATACAAGCATACATTGATCATCAGAATGTGAAAGCATAAACCGTGGGCATTAATGATTTAATACTTTGCCTTTAGGCAGTTTCCCACCCAAGATCTTCTTACTGTATCCAATACATCCAATACTACATTATTGAAACGTACCACACCTTTGTGAGAGGTAGATGTTTGTATACCTATATTGCAGATAAAGCTGCAAGAGCAAATGCGAATTTTACCTGTCTGTGCCCTGAGTTAGGCATGAATCTTGTGATCCTGTGCTTGGCAAAGCACTTGGACTGATCCTGACTGTTAGGAAAGCTCAGTGGGGCTTAGTACCTTAGGCACAGTTACATGGTTCCTGTTCAGAACCAGTTTGTGCTGGCCATTTCAGAGCGTGCGTAGGGAAAGCCTGTCTCTTTGTGCACCTGCCTATGTAGATGTGCTTTAAATAAATTTGGAAATGAGATTTCTCTGTCTTTGAACATTTAGGGTGGAGATAATGCAGTATTAGCTTGCTATAAAGCCACTGAAAAATCTGAACCTGGTCTCCAGAGTTAAACCATTGAGCACTCCATCCTCAGGTCCCTGTCTTCTGCAGGTTTTAGAATGAAAAAGCATTGCTATTATTTTGATTAACTGTTTTGTAGAGCAAAACCACTGCATTCCCAGTAAAGTCATTATGCTAGAAAAATGTATCTACCACAGGTAGCATTTTCTAACTCCTAATGCTTCTAATTTTTGCTTGTGCTACCAGTCTTTCCTGACCTATCTCATAAGTACTCTGTGCGTGGTATTTATGAGATAATATCCAGGTATGATGTTTAATCTCTTAGCAGGAAAGAAAAAACACGATGCACTTACTCAGCAATTCCTTGTGAATAGTGCTTTGACGGTCTGATTTCCATCCCTTGATATGACCAAATTATTACTTCAGCAAAACCGGTATCCTGCAGTGCCAACACACACAGCTGAAGTGATAATAATGGTTTGTTTTACACATACATATGCACATCCTCCAAATTACATTCCTAAGAATAGAGGTTAGAAAACCTATTTGATAACATGAGGGTGAAAGGGGTTTTTTTGTACAATCAATAAACACATGCTGTTTGATGCTTAGTATTGATTGCATCTGCTTCTACAGAAGATGATGTATATTTAAGTGTATAAAATAATTATGTTAAATACTAGCCCTGTGTTTTGAATAGAATAAAATAAAAGTTCTGAGTTAATAGATGTGTTTTCCATTATTTTTTGGTACATTTTCACATCTCAGAGTTTAACAACAAAATGCTTCCTGAGTTAGAAGAAATAAATTCCCCCTTCTGGGTAAAACATTCCCTATAGAACTGGTGAAATTCAAGGTTTAAATTTGTATGCATTGTAAAATATGGTTCATTGCAGCGTAATAAAATGTTTAACGAAAGATAGGTAGAATACACGAATGCTTGAGGGACTGGAGACTACCTCAGTAACGTGTGCTTCTCATGGTTTAGGTTAAGTTGTAAAGGTAGAAAAAAATTAAGTTGTTTATAGATATATAATTATGAAGTTCAATAATGAAACATTCACTGCTGCTAGAGGAGGTCAGAAATGTAGTGACTACATCTTTTCCTGATGGATTGCTTTATAAACATTTCTGAGAGTATGTCATATCATGGGATGTTCATAAAACTCCCTTCATAAAGAAAAACTGCATGGGCGGTCGCCCCCGTTTCCCTACAGCTTGCCCTCTAAGACGGAAATTTGCTGAAGGGAAAGTTCAATACGAAGGTAGATTTGGTGTCTGAGTCCCACAGAGCAAGGGGCTCTTTGGCTCCCCGCAGCCTCCTCAGCCCCACACTGGAGACAAGTTACTGCGCCTGCGCGGTCCCCACCTTTTGTGGGGCCACTTTTATGAGGCAGATCAATGGATTGATCCCTGCTAAGAGTAACCAGTCAGAAAGATCAATTAACACACTTGAAAGTAAGTCATTTCATAAAATAAAATAAATCTGTTTGCACCACCAAAGGAACTATTAAAATCTGATGGGCAATCTCACAGTTTGGACTTGAAAAAAATACGCCTTAAGAGGTGTAATACTAAACAGCAATGATTTCATTAAATAACACTAAGCAATTGCTATCTCTTGTTTGCAGTTTAGGAATCCCTTTGGTCCCTGAGAACACAAACCAATATACATAAACAATCTGGACTGAATAGGGCACTGTCTTGCTTTGTGTAACAACCGATAAGAGCAGAAAATAGCTGTGATCATAATGAATAGATTCTGACTACAATCAGTTTCTTCTTGTGGAGTCCGCATGACAGATGAAGATCAAATTACTGGTACACGTAACAACCTGAGAAGCAAACAGTCCCGTTAAAATGTTTTGCCAACGTTCATAAACCAATGCTTCCCAGAACTCCATCCCTGTCAAGTAAATAACTTTTTGTTGCCTATTAAATACAGAGAGTACAGGTTACTATGGTGATCGATGGAACACAGAATAAACTCTGATTCATCATAATTGCCACATGCTAGAGGAAAAAAATATCTGATCATCATCTCGCAGTTTCAAGCTGGTTCTCTGAAAAATATTTTGAGAATATAAAGTGATTTTATCATGTCCAAATAACACTGGGTGAAGTATGACAAAAACGGAAGTGTTGGGCAGTGTGCCCCTTCAAAGGAAGGTGTTTCAGGTCTGAAACATTTTAAAACTCATGATCACAAACCTTAGGGGTTTTTGTCCTTTTATTCTAATCAATGAAACATATAGAACCATGACAACTGCAAAGACCGGTAGAGAAATACTGTGGGCCACGCTGTCCTGCACATACGTCTTCATCTGGGTCATGGACACCCTCGCCTTTGCCTGTCGTGTACTTTCAGTGCCCAGTTGTTTTCGATCCCATTTACTCTGTATTTTACGTTCAACGGGCTGAATCGTTGACACTGAGAAGCCACCAAGCAGGGACTGCTTTGATGCCAGTCTTGGAGGTTTCAGTCTCTTGATAAGAAGGACACCCATGCTTTTACTAGCACTTATTTGCACTCACTGTTGACTTTGCATTACCGAGGCTTAAGAAAATAATGAAGTAGCTCTTATATTTGCTTTCTCAGTAATCTGTGCTTTAATATAGGTAATCAACACACTAGTTATTCAAATACATACAGTGAATTTCACACCACAAAATTAAATGCAATGTTATAGTTATTTCTAGTAATTCCCAGGGTTAGTTTCTAGTAATGAAAAAGAACTTCGATTAACGTAGCTTTATTGCAGTACAAGTTGGATCTTCACAGAGTCATTGAAATGGTTTAGAAGTAAGGAAGTCAGCACTAGAGCTAACACAACTGAGTGGACCTAGGAAAGAGCCAATTGTTGTTCCATGGCTTTAAATTGTATGCTGTTTGTTTTTGAAAATTTCACCTTCTTCTAGCTTCAGTACAACATCAGATCTACAAAATATCCAAAAGAATTGAAACAAAAAGATTACCTAGTAGTTTGTATACTGACCTTCAGGACTCAACTCTGCCAAGTCACCAAAATCTCTATTCACATTCATTAAGACCTGAAGAGCAGCTTTGAGACGTGTCTGGTTTTTCCTGCTGTACCCATTCAGTCTACTAAGTTACAGTATCTCTTCTTGGTACCCCTGTGTTGGAAACTGAAGTCTTGCTTAGCAAAAGTAACTAAATCGGTGAAGCCTTCCTTAGGCAGAAAGTTGTAACCTAGCAACATCAGTGAATTTAGGCTGAACTCCTCCTTAATCCACAAAGAATGGCTGGTAGCCTTGTGTGACTTTGATACATTGTAATGTAACTAACATAACGAAATTGTATAAGTAATATTAATGAAGATAATATGCTTGAGCAATATGAATTAGAGTGATCGTTATGATCAAAGGAAAGGGAACTATAATTCTTGGAAATGAAGAAAGGGACCATTCTACCTGGACTCAGCAGAAGACAGATGAGATCCAGGTGTGGATGGGCCAAAGAGATCGTGAAAATGTGTAAGAAGTTAAAGGCACCTGCACCAAAACTCCAGTGATCAAAGAGGACACAAAGCTGTTGAACAATTTGATTGGACACAAGACACGCACTTGTCGCATGAACAGGGGCACGAACAACTTGTTTGATAGATTGTAAACTTTTAAAAAAGCACAGGAAAATAACCAAGGGGGGTCCCTCTTCTCGGAGGCACCCAGCTCGAGCTGTATTAAACCGACTCTGTGACAGAACCTCAGGTCCAAACTCTTCTTTACAGTCAGAATCTAAGAGTGGATCCAGCCGCACCCAGACGCCTCTGAGAAGGAGCTTAGAAAGCAAGGGGGTCCAGGCTGGACCTCACGACTTGGCAGGAGGGTCTTCCCGGACTCTTCTTTAACACTTCTTTTTGAAGGGATAATAACCTACTTTGCACGGGGGACTTAGTGAAAGTGATTAAAAAAAAATTACAGTCCATTGTAATATACTTCTCATTACTTCCCGCTCTGGAGGTTTGGAGCCCCACACAGTTATTACCTAGCTGGTCCCGTTCAGTCAGTTTTATCTCTACTCCCAAGTATGCTGTCCCCGCACATTTATGGTAGTGAATTTAAGTGACACAAAACTCATACAATATGAAAGTCTTCTACAGTCTTTACAGTTCAAAAGGACATGCCTGTGGGTTCACAAATATGTGAAGCCTTTCCCTCAACAGGATTAAAAGCAGGAGATTCAAAGGCTAGTAAAATCCAGAGCCCACAGCTTTTACCATTTGATGATGTTACAGAGGATGTTTCCTTCCCAGCTGAATCTTGCTTACCGCTAGTTTACAAATTCTCAGCTGGGGTAGCTCCACTTTGATACCCGTGAGAGAATTGCAGACTCCCTCTGACATGGTGTCTCTTCGGTATATCTAAATTGAGGGGGCGGGAGGAGAGAGAAAAAGAGGGAGAGAGATACTATCTTTCACATTTCATATTATTGGCAGCCTTTTCTGAATTTCTTAAGGGCTTCAGGGCAACGTGAGAATAAAGTTGGAATTTTTTGCTTAGAAGACATACTGTAATTCAAACAAAAATCAACTCAGCAAACCCCTCTCATTTATGCCTTACGTCAGACTTTATAAGCTAGCTGTATAACCTATGAACCTGGTAATTCAGAAGGTAACAAGTATCCTTGTTGTTCTACACATGTCCATTACGAAGTAGCTCTTACTTCATAACCTTTAACTAATTGGTGTCACTCTGGTGTCATTCTCCTAACCCATTGCTTCTCCCTACCGTGGGTGCCTTTTGTCTTTAAAATGCCGTATTAAATATCATCAGCATTTGCAGTCTTCTGGACAGAACATTTAAAATCAAAATAGTTGTGGCAAATATACATAGACACTAAAATCGAACTTATTCAATGAAAATCTGTATGGATGAACAATTACTGCAGTACCAGTTCTTCTCTAACCCAAATGTCATTGTACATTATGGCCTGGCTGATACGACTGCATCGCAACTGAGCCATAACCTCTAAAAGCACCAGCCATTTCAATTGCCCCTTTATTTAAAAAAAAAAAAAAAAAATCCGACAAAATCCCCAAAACTTAGTTGCCCACTAACATCTTTTAAAAAAGGGCTTTCTATTTTATGTGCTTGACTTATATCTGTGTATGGCTAATAACTTCTGTGGCAATGGTATAATCATTCCTGCTAACCGTGTTTTTTGAATTGAAGAACCACCTGGGTAATGAGGACCGGCAAAACTGCTGAGGCTAAATCTCCTCTTGTGACTCATGAGCATCAGCCTTATGGGATGAGAATGCCTCAAACCCGGGTAGATCCAAATGCCCGTGTAATGCTCTGGCTGTGCCTCCCTAAGCTCTATTCTGCATAAATATTTATGCCTTCCTATTTTTACCTGGCATGGTTGCGGAAAGCAAATGTAGTAAGAATATGAACATGCCCACAAATGACTCAGTTTTCATCTCAGAAAGCAATCTAGTAATTTTTCCCATGTTACTCCAACATTAGTAAAAGTTCAGGCAATCAACAACTGCCACTTCTACCAAACTGTAGACAGAATATATACTTAAAACCCCGGATTACATTTTAAATCCAGTTTTCAGGTTCGCTACAAAGTTTTGTTCTCTGTAAATTTGACCAAGAGATTTGTTCTTCCAGCTCTGCCACTCTAAACAAATATGAGGTTTCCCGGCCGTACAAGCAGCAGAGACTGCACACATAAAGGACGGGAAGCCACTCAGGCACAATGGTAAGTCAGATGCAAGGGCCATTAACAAAAATCTGGATCGGTTTGACCACAATGTCTTCAGGGGCTGCTGTTATTAATTTTTGTTCTGAATTACATCCTCCAGTATAAATTATAGGGAAAGAAAAATCATAAAGAATACTCATAAAGAACATTTGATGAGGCAGGTCGGTGCCCTGGTGAGAGATTTCAATAAGAGTGATTTTTTTACCAAGGATAAGCTTCAAATCAAGGTAGTGTTCCAGGTGGAGGAACTGACACTTTCTGGAAAGAACAAAAAAATCTACCAGCTGCTGAGACTGGAGCTCAAGGGTGGGTTTGCTCTGAATGGAGACAAAGGTAGACAGACCAAAGTTTTTAAGCAGACCCGCTCGGCCTTTGTAGTTTTCCGTGGCAAAGCAGGCACCGACACAGGTCCAGGATGAAAATGTTTTAACAATGACTTTCCATGCAGGAACTTCAGCTTTAAAGTCACACGCGCACCCAGATTACTGTGAGGATAAAAGGCGGATGCTGCTGCATCAGACCATGGGGTTTAGCTGTTCCACCCAGAACGCTGGATCTGTTCGCCATCACACTTCCCTTGGGCAAGGATGAGAAGTACCTACCTCTTGCAGCCCTCTGGCTCCGCCGGCAATCGGGGAGAGCAGAGCAGCCTGAGGGAGTGTTTTCTTCTCCTGCCACGCTGTCGGCCTTTCTGTCCACCCTCCTCCCTTTTCATAGCTCGAAGATCACAGGCTGCAATTCCGTCAGCACTTCACTGGCTCAGGAAAGCCTGCAGCACGAAGACAAAAGGAATGGATTTTTGTTTCCCTGGTCGTGCAGTGTTGCTTCCTTGACGCTCTTGGAACGGTGTTATTCTAAAAGGCAACTTTGCGATCTGGCTGTGCGCTGGTGGGACCTCAGAAATCAGCTAGTGACGGCTTTCACTAGCGTCAGTCTGTTGGGGAGACACGTTTTCAGTTTGTGTGGTAGGAATGCCTTTTTTGCTCTGCCTTGTTTGTAAATCCCTGGAAACGTACATAAATTTTATTCCTTATTTCCAGCACAATCTCTTGCAATGAGCATTTGAACTTTTTCCTACCTTATGAATCCAAGTTGTTGTTGAGGCTCGGTATGGCCTGAAGCAGGGGGTGTAACACCAACCAACATCCACAGTTTCTTCAATCTTGTAGCTCAGGTATAAAAAACACACACCTGCCCCCCTCCCCCCCCCCCTTCCTTTTGGCTTTGAGTGTTCTGTACCAAACATGTTCTTTGGTAGCAAAGGAACATTTGTTTCTTTCCTTTCACCATTCCTAGGGTGCTTGAGCATCATCAGGAACTCAGCTGACGCTATCAAGCTTCTACACTGCATATAGATACATAAGCCACCATTTCCTAGAAAGTGAGAGACGTGCAGCATAGATGATTCAGAAACGTCTGCCCGAGTCCACTCTTTCTACCTATTAGCGCCCACGCATATATATTATAATAAAGTGCCTTTCCTGGTATAGGGGGTAGCATATATGCAGAGCATACTCTGCAGCCAGTGTCCCAGCGTCGGTCCAAAGAGGTCATTTCTCTTTCCCACCTTCCCCACAGTGTACGTACCACAGAGACACCAAAGGGGCATCGTCACGGAGCAGCTCATTTGCTTTAAGCTCACTCCTTAGCAGCTCCTTGGCACTGCAGCTGAATGAATGCACTTAGGCCCGTTTTCCTTGGAGTGTCCTGCAGCCTAATTTTTGTGCCTTGCAAATACATAGAGTATTTAGCCAAGTAAAGCAGAGACATTTTGGACAAAGTGGACAAAGAGTCCACTTTGATTTTTTTCAGAGCAACTCTCCTGATACCAAAACACCTGCAGTGAAGCGGCTTGAAATACCTAGACGGTTTGAAACTAGCCCTTTCATCCCACTACTAGCATTTGCAAAACAAAAAAATCATCCTCTTTTCCCTTATGACAGACAAATAACTGTTGTTGTATTTCACATTGTCGTAACCAAGAATGAACGTTAATTCCCTAAAATGTAATTTAAACGCAATTAGAGAGAAATGCTATTAAAAATCCTATTAAAAACGATGGAAGTTCCAATTTTACATTACCAATTTTAGAATGCTTAAATAAAAAAAAATATGCATGTGCAAAAACTGTACCCAAATAAATTACATTTTAACAGTGGAACTAATCATATTTCTATTTAGCTTTTAACATTAATTCACTAATTCACCTTGAGTGAAACATTCTGCGATCATGACGTTTTGTGTTAACCTCTAGTGAGTACCTTCTTCCTGCTTTGTAACAACTGATGTTGGTGCAGGAGGAAGAAAAAAGAAACAGTTTCTGGAGTGATCTGTCTATATGGAGAGCTGCATTTAATTAATTGGAAGCTCATTTATTACTGAGGTCCTATAACACTTCTGATAGGATTATAGGGACCATTCCAATAAACACTCTATTGCGCTTGAAGCAGGAAATAATCAGCTTTCAGTTCGCTTCAGGTTTGACCAAAATAAAGAAAAGCAGTCCTGGTAGAAGGAGAATCTGAATTTCTACTTCAAAACACCATTATAAGCTTAGCAAAAACTGAAAAAAATAAAAGAGGTGGGTGGGCTCAGAACTGGAGACCTCCCCAAACCGTGCACGAACCAACTTTTGTGGTTAATTCACTGCAGCTTCTTAACCATCTAAACAGGATGTCTAGAGCTGGGCTGTGTATGCTCGCGAGGCGCTAAGCAGCTCCTGTATGGTCCTGGAGAGGTGGACATCATTGTTGGAGCCCCTGGGGGTAGGGAAGCAGGCACTCCAGCCTCCTCTCCTGTCCTGGCTGGCATGGACGGAGAGACTTTCATTCGGTTTTCCCAAATTCCTTGGCAAATAGTTCAGAAGTCATCACTGAGCAGGGCCATACCCACAAAAGTGCCAGTTGTGTTGCCTCCTGCCTGGTAGCAAAGGCAAGGCTCGGACTGTGAGTCTCAGACTATCATCTCCAGCCTTGCTCTGCTCCTCTCTCAGGCAAGACAGCAGAATAATAGCCAGGATTATTTTTAATGAAGACTGGGCAGGAGATGACTCATCCACCACAAAGTCTATGATTTATGAGACATCAAGGAAAGTAATCTATATGAAGATGTCCACTTTATATTCCATTGTCACATATCTGTCATTTATCCAGGTCCTGCAAGATACACAAAAGACGACATAAAAGTATAGATCCATTCAAAATTAGAGATTGTCAATAACTGTCTTTAATTGGAAAAACGGTAATTTTTGAAATTGCTACTTATTTCTCTTCTAGTTTCAGCATATTTTCCATTTGGTAAGGAAGTAAAGAAGTTCCAAAAAAAAAAAAAAAGTCCCGTATATATTTCCTAGGGGTAACTTTTCTTCAGTACCTGTCTTGGTTTTATTACGTGTTATATCATTTCAGGACAGCTGGGTTGCAGCAGAGCAATTCCACAGCCCCACTCCGGATCGGCCCTGTGTGTGTCACACACTTGGCTGTAGCTCATTGCTGTGATGTTCTGACGCAGCCCCGCAGGATTTAGTGCTTTGAGGACCCTGTCGGAGAAGGGATATTTATGCCCAGAGGAGTGGGAAGGTTTTAGATGAGAAGGTTTCTAACGCGTGGTTTGCACTCACAGCCCCCATCCGCTTGTATTTAATGTCCCTGGCTGGAAATGTTCCAGCGGAGGCATCTTCTTTCACCTGAGGGCAAATGAATGTGTTACAACAACGCTGGAATTATTCTGAGCAGCCAGGAGCTCAGGAGGGAGGTCTTCATTTCAGAAAGGGAGATATGATTATACTCCTCGTTGGAAGATGACTTACTTTGATTTCTTCACAGGACCTGCGGGAGGTCCCCTGATGCCAGGATCCTTCAGAGGCCTTGGTCTCAGTAATGTCACTTAGATGACAAGACAACTTGGAAGCAACAATTGCTCCTTTGACCTGAGCATTCAGCCACACATTCAGGATTTTGCAGGGTGTTCTGCTTAGAAGAAATATGTGATGAAGGGCAGTGGCTCTTTGAAGCAGACCTCTGATTTTTTTTTTTTTTTTTTCAGAGAACACTGAAATGCTGGAGGAATCAAACAAGAAGCAGCTGTGTCTTTGCTCACAGCTTCTGCCTCTATGTGCTGGTCTGCCAGGCTGAAGTCTTCTCACGTGCCTTCTCTCTTTCTCCAGCTTTTCTCAAGCCCGCACTACAGACAAGTAGAGGTGTGGGCTCCCTCTCTCTCATGCACATACAGGAACACAAGCACATTGCTTCCACAATAACAATATCCTTTGCCTCTGTTGTTAATGGTCTAGAGACACTCCTATGTGTGGCTTTGTTTTGGGCAGGAAATGCGCTGGCGGGTTATTCTAGAACATTTCATCACTGATGGTGGTTATGCTCTACAGTTTTAACACAAAGCTGGAGTTATTACAGAGCTGCCCTCAGCCACTGTTGGCAAATCTGTTGAAAGTTAGACCCCCAAACCGCAGAACTGAGTGGGGTCCAGCCTTTTTGACCATTACATGCATGCATGTTTGGCAGACTGACCATTTCCTTCAACTGGCGGGATTTTCTTCACAGACATTCAGTTTCATCCCACAGTTATTTTTATTTGCTAACATCTAAACATTCAGCAGCATTTCATTATGAAAAAAATGGAAAAGTCAGCTGGGTCATATGCCTCGCATTGAACCCCCTTATATCTTTTGATTAACAGAGTGTGAGATAATGTATGTTTTGTTTTGGTTTTAATGAAAAATTAATAAAAGTTCTGCACATTCTGATCTGACTTCAGTACAGTAATGAAGGCTTGTGGCTTCACTGGATCACTGAAATAATTTTGAAGGCAAATATATTTTTATTAATATAGGGGGTTTTGTTTGTACAGTATTTCTGTGCTATACAATGCTAATTATACAGTGTGCCTGGATTCACAGACTCATAGAATCATAGAATCTTCATGGTTGGAAAGGACCTTTGAGATCATTGAGTCCAACCATACACACACCAAAAAAAAAACAAACCACCAAACAAAAAAAAAACCAAACCCCACAAACCACCGCAAACAAACAACCTGCAATCTCTGTCACTAGAGCATGCCCTGAAGTGCCACATCTAGACGTTTCTTAAACACCTCTAGGGATGGTGACTCAACCACCTCCCTGGGCAGGCTGTTCCAGTGCCTGACCACTCCTTCAGTAAAGTCATTCTTCCTAATATCTAATCTAAACCTCCCCTGCCGCAGCTTCAGACCATTTCCTCTGGTCCTGCCGTCATTCACCTGGGAGAAGAGGCCAACACCCACCTCTCCACAACCTCCTTTCAGGTAGTTGTAGAGGGCAATGAGGTCTCCCCTCAGCCTCCTCTTCTCCAAGCTAAACATGCCCAGCTCCCTCAGCCTCTCCTCATATGACCTGGTCTCCAGACCCCTCACCAGCCTGGTAGCTCTCCTCTGGACACGCTCCAGCACTTCAGTGTCCCTCTTGTGGAGAGGGGCCCAGAACTGGACACAGCACTCGAGGTGAGGCCTCACCAGTGCCGAGTACAGAGGCACGATCACTTCCCTGCTCCTGCTGGCCACGCTGTTCCTGATACAAGCCAGGATGCTGTTGGCCTTCTTGGCCACCTGGGTTGAAGCACCACAGGTTGAAGAAACATATTTTCTAAGTTTTATCTGGTAGTGTAGTATGGTTTTTATTTCTAAATCTATGTTTGAAGGAAGCCCTAGAAAGAGGTGTTTCTGTTCATGGAATAGCATGGGTGGTTTTATTAGAAACAAAGGCTATCCACACTTAACAGTTTCTGAGCTGTTACACAGAAGTCTCCGTCTGTTGCACAAAAATCCCCTCAATCCTGCTTTCTAACTTACCTCAATTTTTATATGCAGCTGTGGTAGAAATGGGTTCTTTTTGGTGAAACAGAAACAGGAGGAACATATTTATATCACTGCTGCCCTCCCAACAGATTGTACCAGTCCATGGGACAGCTATTTATATATTCTCCTCCTATGAGGAAAACGCTGAAAGAAACAATGACTTCTAGTGGTAATCTCAACTCCACTGCTTTCCTAGCTTTCTCTAGGGCAGTGGAGTTCTGGTGGGATCACAACCCCATGTCCGCCTCCTGTGTGAATGGGATTTCAACAGACACCATTTGTTAAAGTATAACTGAGCACCCCCAGGCATGCTTTTCACTAACATCGAATGGACAAGACAGAATCCCTCTTTGAAGGAGGAAATGTTGACTTTTTGTTCAAGTGTTTAATCAAGAAGTATCTGATTTGGCAATAAATCTGCTAACTAGTCTCTTTACTCCACAAGCGCTTCAACTAAATTTAATCACCCTGACACCAAACGATCCTGAGTGCTCTTTGCATGATTGGTAGCACAGAAGGAATTGATTTGCCATAGGTTGGTAGTTAAGATTTCATTTTTCATCAAGGAATCTTAATTTTTGCAGAGGCGTGCCTATTCTCAGACTGACCAAGTGCCAGGCATGCTCAAAAGCAACCTGGCTTTAGTTTGTCTTAAGAGGTCCACTGGACCCCCATCTGGTGAGATGAGAAGAGAAACTGAACAGCAGCACCAAGATTTGGCTGTAAATAGCTGCAGAAATTTTTGCACCTGTCACAGGCAGTTGGCTGGAAATGCCACCTTTCACATTTTTTTCCAGTTCTCACTTAATTTCCCCTGAAAACTCAGTGCAGATGTACTTAACCTAGTTTATAGTGCTGAGATTGTGAAATTCATGAGAGTTCACGTGTCCTGTATAAAAGAAAGTTGTGCATTAAAAACTCTCACGCTACCCATTTTTTAAGGTCTTTTCTCATCCTTCCCCACCCCAGGAATTTCCAGGCATCCTACCATGGGTACAGGCCTGCAGCTCCTTTTCCTCAGGCTGTCAAGCAGCTGACAAGGCTTGGACATGTCCAGTGCTCCTCTGAGAGGGCTGGTCTCTGTTTTCGTCCTTCCAGCTTGGGGCAGCGCTCCCTCTGCTCTGCCCTGCCCTTTCTTTTCCTCTGGACTTCCAGGGAAGGAGTTGTAATGTTGACAACCGCGTCTTCCATAGCTCATCCATACACAGGAAATGCAGGGAGCCAGATGCCAGCGTTCCGATGTGGTTTAGTATATATGTGCAAGGAAGGTTTTCTTTGTAGCATTACTGCTGGCAGAGTGGAAGAGAGAAGTAGGATTAGTATTCTTGGCCTGCACTTGAGTAGAGATGGAATAATTCTTCATAAAATATACGGGATGGGATTTAGTGGACGGTTGAGGGTGTATCTTAATTAATCTCTCTGCCAATTAAAAGATGGAAGTTCTAATTAAGATGACCCCAAAGCAATTATTCAGACCTGTGTATTTACATTAATTAGACTACCAAAGCATTAAGAGTGAGATTATGACTTTGCAGAAGGCACAAAGTCCACTTTCCATGTTGAAGTACCTCACTACCTAATTTGTAATGAGGGAAGATGTCACAATACTTGCACCGTTTCCACCACACTATTTATTTTGTCCCTCAGGACTTCAGCTCTAAAATAAAATTAAGAGGAGGATGTTTGTGTTGAAGTGATGGGTCATACCCTTCTCCCTGATGATGGGGAGGATTGATGTAGAAATATTGATTTGTCATGTGAAGCAGAAGTCCTCTCCCAGGAGACAGCTGCTGCTTTTCACTCCCACTTAGTATTCACCAAACTAACATCTAATCAAGTATGATATCACTACTGCTACTTAGCATATGCATTTGTGGTCTATTCTTTTCTAGAGCAAGTCTAATCTACTCATAAAACACTTAATTAGCTTGGTGATTAAGCAGTGGAAGTTAACACCATAAATACTGTTTAAAAAAAACCCAACCCATGGCCCAGAGTCCATGATTCAGTAAGATATTTAAGCACATGCTCTCAGCAGAAAAGCTCAGAGGATTCAAGAGAGGCAAATGGTTCAGGAGATGGGCTTCCCTCAGCAGGCAGTTTGTTGAACTAAGGTCTCAACAGCCCAAAATTGATGAAATAAGGTTCCAATGGTCCCTGTCATGAATGGGTGATTTAGAACGCTTAAAGAACCACTGTCAAAGGTATTAGCAAAAATGGGTTTATTGAAATATGATATAAAAATTTGACTTAACAAAGGCAAGGTTCACTCTATTACTATACTGCATAATCATTTGAACAATGAGTCAAAACTACCAAGGCAGAGTCAAAGTTACCAAGACACAAATCAAAGTTACCATACTACAAGGTGATGCGCGATATCGGTCGCTTACCAAAGACCTGCCATTGGTGAAAGGTCTCTCTGCCTCGAGGAGCTCCCTTGAGAGGTGTCCCAGCTCAAGTGGAGATCACCGCCGTGCAGCCAGGCTGTTCAGCAGGGAGAGTGCACAGAAGGCTCACTTCAGCTGTCATATTTATGGAATAAAGTGGTTGGCTTGTAGTCAAATTGTATGTGATGGAAAAGGTGTGCATGAGGCTCCTTGTACCCACAACTATCTTTATTCCTTGATAAATGAGTCTTGGAAAAGCCATCCACTATTGATGTGTTAATTGTATGACTGGTCTTCCAAGCTCATAAGCATCAGTGCTCACTGTGTCACTCTGCTCCTCTGTGGATTTTCAGAGAACAGACTGGAACTAGAGAAATTCTTGACCTGGTTACTAGCTTAGGCCTTTACCTCATTCGGAGCCTGTCCCAAACTACCGCTAGTTTGGTTAAGGGGTCAAGTGCATCTGTCACAGTCCCAAAGTTCATTCATTGACAAAAATAATCAGTACCAGGTATTTCCATATCAGACTGACCCAGTCATTTCAAAAAATTATGCTTTTTCTATGTGGATGAACATTTCTAAACCATCATATTCCTTGAAAACCTTGCAGAGTGTTTGGAGTTGGTGCTTATAATTGCTAACAATGTTGTGTGATGTAGCAGAGGTAAACCATATTTTTTAAAAATGTTTCTGCCTGTCAAATTTATATATTACCTGCTATAATGCTCTCAGTATTTTAGCAGAAAGACAGTCAAAACAATCTGTAACTGAATTATTGAGGGAATGAAAAAATATTGTAGACAATAAAATGATTTTCTACAAAACCACCTGAGACGACATCATCTGACATTTAAAACTTTGTAAAGAATATATTATAGGTCTTGAAAAAGAACAGGATGAAAATCAGAAAGGACTTGGAGCTCTGGATACGTCCACTGGCATTTTTGCACTCAGGAATGCCCAGCTGACATCCAGGGGGGAGTTGGGGAAGGAGTCACGTAGACATTTCTCCTCAAAAACGTGGAATCTACCTTAGCTGCAGGCTCCAAAGAAATACCAATTTGCCTTTGCTTCACACACCTCTTAAAGTCTGTGCTTTTTAACTTTTCTTCCCCAAAATTTCATCAACCCATACAAAACCATGCCCACTTTTCATCGGCCAGTCACTCTAAGCACTAACATACATTCTCTTTGCTGTTTATCCTATGTCCTGGCCTAAAAAGTTGGTTTGAAATAAGGTAAAATAAAAGTAGCTGGAGATTGGAACAGCCTTACTGATTAGTCTCTGTGTAGTTCAGTATAAAGAGTTCTGAAAAACAATCTAAATCTGTTCACATTTTAAATGTCAGAATTGGACTATGTTCAAGATATTATTAGACTACGGGTATTCTATCAACAGCAGAGCAGTAGGAAAAGATACTATTTTAGCTAGAGAATGCCTGGAAGGATATGGGCTGTAGTATCTCTTTTGACCCAAGTAGCAGAATCAATATTTAATGTTTTTGGGAGTATTCTGGCTAAGCGGAAAAAAAAACTGATGGAACTGTTGCATTTCTGTTTATTTATAAAAATGTAGAAAAATCACGCCTTCTTGAGCATACAGAGAATCAAGTGAGGCTGGTTTTTATGTTTAGAGCTCCAAACTTTGTTCAGCTGCCATGTTACCTCAAAAACCTACTTCTTTAATTTGTTGTCAAAGTCAAACCCAGGTGTTGCTCAGGCTGCACAAAAACATCTGCTGCCTCAGTCTCCCTTGTGAGCAGCCTGTCATCTGCACAGGCACGTTCACACATACCCCTTCCCAAAACAGTACAATACACAGAAGAAATCCTGAAGCACAGAATATGGAATTTTTTCCGATATCCTACAGTTGCCTTTGGCTGTGGAAAGGACCACGTATCTCCTACAAATGTCTTAAATGAAAATTAAACTCAAACAGTGAGAAAGTTTTAATCCAACCTGTAAATATAGAACAAGCAAGAGAAGGAGGAGGAGATTTCCTCTGCAAGCCAGTAAGTTACCAAAAACAGTCAGAATTAAATTTTCTTTAAAGACTTAGATTGCCTAAGTTGGATACCAAATTCAGTCACTGAAATATGAAGAAAAGGGATCTTAGTACTGCTTTAACTGTGCATTTCAACCAACCGTCTTTAACTGTGACATCACTTCTGACACCTCTATAATGCGTGAGCATGTGTAGAAGCATACATGCAAACAGGGTTTCTTACTGAGTCACGACAGTGGAAAGAAATTCTCTGCTGGCACGGAATGCTCAGTTGCATAATGAAAAATTCCCCAAACAGCTGTGATTTGCTCTTCAAAAATATCCTACACTCTATTCAATGACACTTCATCAGTTTTCAATGATAATTTTTCAGTTTTCTTATTTTGCACTTTCCTAAGATATATGGACCTCTTTCCCCTCCCTCCCCTCTCTGATTTTAGAGTTCTGGTGGCACATTCAACTTCCTACCTTCTTTTCCTAGAGGTGGTTCTTCCACCCTGAGCATCTGTGAGTAATACCAAACAGAGAATTATCAAGGTTGTATAACATAGGGACAAGCTGTTTCACAGTTGAATAGATCTAAGCTCTCCAGGCAAGAAGGTAATAGAAGTCCTGGCCGTGAAGTGACGGGGTTCCTCCTTGGGGGAAAAAGTCCATCTTTACCTAAAGGTGAAGTAAAATACAGCAAAAAGGATACAATTGCATTTATATTCTTCTCGTGAAGGAAAGGGAGCGGGGAGAGAGAGAGAGAATAAATGTTTTTTGCTGGATCACATGTTTGATCTGCTATGGTGATCTTCTGAGAAAGAAGTGAAAAATCATGTTTGCAATAATTCACTATAGAAAATAATATTACCTTTTTATCCCATAGGTAATTTACTTACCAAAATTAATGCACAGGCACTCTAATTTTATGATGTGGAATACTTTAGATCACATTGAAATCTGGTAAGCTTTACCGATATTTTTCTTTCACAGTCTGGAGACAAAGACTGTCAATAGCCTTATGAAAAAAGTACATAGGAACACTGCATTCTGTACAGAAACCATGCAGCTGTATAGCAAGAGCACAAAATATATTCACCTAGATTTTCTTTTTAGAAAATTAATGCAAGTTGTTGATTTTAATTCAGTTTTGTTGTAATACGTCAGATGAATCTGTCTAGGTACGGTAAAGAGGTCAGGACTGGCCACTCAGCCTCTGGAATGGCTCTTACCCGTGTGTTAGCATCCAGAGACAGGAGACTGAAAATAAGTCAAGGGTCAGACGAAAGGCTTGGCACAACAGCTACACACTTCAGTTTTAAAGAAAATGATGAGCCGCTTCAGACATTGTCTTGAATAGAGATAGTTGGCCTGAAACAGAGTTCATAGTTCTTTAAACAAGAACAAGGCAACCATGTGCTTGGCACCGCAGCCCCCCAGAAAGAACTTACATGCTTGGTGGTGGCTGGGAGGACACGGTGCCAGATCCAGGAGCCCTGCCATGTTCTGTGGAAACACACCAGCGATGGGGTCTAACCCAAGCAACTCACTTTCTCAGATGACTTCTCATATTGTGGTATCTTCAGGTTTGAAGGAAAAGACAAAGAAGGAAATGAGGGACACTCTGACACTCTCCTGCTCCCCCCACCCACTGTAACATCATGAGTATTTTCAACAAGCAAAAAGTATCCAAACCGACCTGTGTGTTCCACTCATAGCTAATCATCATCATGGGAACTACACTGCATTTGTCGTTTTTCTTGAAGTTTGCAGCACATAAGTATCACTTATATCTGTGCTCTTTCATATACCAGCTCTCAAGCAACCACTCACCACTGAGATATTCCATTAGTGTCATGCTGAGAATGGAATATGTTTCTGGGTTTTATAACTTGACTTTGAACCAGAGCCTCCTAGCTAGTGTTACTGTCAAGATTACAGTTCATCTCGCAGTCAGAAGGAAAAGTGGATGTGATGCATTTCAGCGTTTCCCCTGCCTATGCAGTTGAACTAGCTGCTGGCTGACATCTGACTGCTTTGATCCCGAGCGCGCAGTGAAATAGCCAATATAGTCAGACCAGGGTACAAATTGTGACTCGGTCAGTGTTTTTTCACTGCTCCTTGCTTGCATAAGGAGTGAGTAACTTCACACCTGCTTGTTAAATAGCTTACTCCCTGCCACGGATACAAAGAAGGAATTCTCCAACTCTCTGCTTCTTTGACCTGCCTCCTCTCTGAGCGCCTGCACGTTCGATGGGCTCCGTGTCAGCGTGACTAAGCAGCAGCCTAGGAAAGGCAATTTCTCTCCTATAAACACCTCTTTGTTCTGCCAAATGGGTTACAACAACACAATCCAAAATAAATACCAAGTGGCTGTAATAATTATTATTAAAATGTTTAGCTGTTGTTATTCGGGGTGTGAAGATACTCTTTTCAAATACTGAATGCGCAGAAGGGCAGGATGGATGACTGTTTCATCTCTGCTTCCCTTTCAGAGCTCATCTGGTGTTTTCAGAGATTTTAGTGAAGCATAGGACTACTAATCTCTAATCAAAAAGGTGAAAGTCAAATCAGAATCTGGATTTCAGTCTTATTTCTTCATTTTTACACATGGAAGATGTTGCATTTGTTATTCATCGCTCCGTGGTCAATCTTAGAGGAGAACGATGACCTTACATCATTTGATTAATGCTCTGGTTGTTAAACGTTTACAGGTCAGCATTTATCTCCGTTCCCTTTGACCACTGAGTCATACAGCTTATATTTTTTGAACTTTGTACCTTTTTTTTTTTCATTTTCAGTAGACTCTTCTTTCAGGAGTGGGCTAATTAACTTCAAAGGGACTGACTGTGGAGAGCAGTGATTGACTGTCTGGGGAGGGGGGATGTATCTGGTATGGAGACAGGGAGAGCAGCAGGGCCATGGGGCTGTGATGTTTGGCAGACAGGAAAGTTGAACTGGCTGCTGATAACAGGAAGGAGAGGCTAACGCTCACTAAACCACTTAGTAAATCTGTGCTGATGACCTGAGTAAGATGAGTAAAGAGCAATGCCTTTATTGACTTTTTTTCTTTTTTGAACATGCACTCATTTGCTCTTATTCACCCAATGATATACAGGATCACAATGCCAGGACTGAAAGGAAAAGTAGTAGCACTACAGGCTATCATTAGCTGCTATTGTTTCTAAAGTCTTTGTGTATATTCTGGTAAGCAGCAGAGCGAGCTGCCTGCCCTCGGAAATGGCTTCCTGAAAAGGAAACAATTCAGAAATCCTCAGTCATATCAGGTAATACCCTGCAATGAACTTCACTGACTTTATGTGAGAGGAAGTTATTATTCAATAAGGTTAATGTTAGCAGAATGTTGCCCATAGTAAACCAGAAGGCTGTCTACTCTTATGAACAATGAGGAGCGAAGACATATCTAGAGTTTGTGTCAAGTTTACCTGGTCCATCAATGACAGATCTGGCAGTGAGGGTAAGTCACGCTACAGTAGAGTATTCCTTCCATGTTCCTGCAGAGGAGCTCCTCTTGGTCACCACTGAGATTTACCTCCCATCCCTTCACTTGTCCTCTACATGCCTACCGAAGTGGGAATGAAAAGCTATGAAATCTAAAACGCAGCACTATATAGCCTCTTTGCATTGCTGTAAATCATTATAGAGAATAAAAGCAAGGTTGAGTTGGGTCCAAATTAACTCAGAAAACATTGTCAGAACATATTCTGCAGTAATAAGGGCAGAGAATGAAAAAAGGACTTTTTGTTAGTTCCCATTTATTTAATGATGATATAAACCCTGAGCTAGCTATTTTGTGTGTCAGAAAGTAATCGTGCATGACCAATTTTTGCTCTTGGAAGAATTTTACCTTGTGGCTACATTCTGTTTGAGATGATTTTAAGGGATACTTTTATCATCTACAGCCTTTTCAATGGTTTATTCACTTGCTGAACAAGTGGGGGGAAAGAGACAAGAGACTTTGCTAATACATAAAGTAACCTTCCAAGAAAGCAGGAGCCATACAGGACATTTGAAGGCTGTGCGGGCCTTGAAAAGGCTTCACTGAAAATGATTACGATGGCATCCCATGCTTCCCAGTACTCTGCCAAAGAGCTCCCAAACTGCTGAAAGATACTTCTGCTTCCCAGACACTTCCATTATAAGTTTTCAAATCGACTCATGCTGCCAAGTGAAGATACAGCCTGCTACCTTTTGCATAGCCCAGAGAAATGGACTGGAGTGTTCTTGCCCACGTTACAAGGACTATCAAATACAGAAGCATGAAAAGTCTAGACTTAAGACAGGTCTTTGGAATCATCCTCAAGTCAAACAGGCTAAGTTAAGACCAAACTGCCCTATATTTAAGGTGTTTTCTAGCAGTTTCTGCTGAACTAGTGCTACTTTTGTTTTTATGCCTCTGTTGGACATTGTATTTGCTCCTCAATTCTGCAAAGATCATCATATCTGCTTTGCACTGTGCTAGTTACTGAAGTTCATGAGACTCAAAGTACGTACAACCAAACGCTTGCTTAAAAGTTTTACAAGCTTAGATTACCTTTAATTGCCCAGGTTTTTCAGGCCTGAAAAGCAGAGATGAGGCACCAGTCTATTTTCAACTGCGGAGACTTGTTCTAGGGTAGAAATATACAACAGACGTAGGTTTCTTATGCATACTTGAGACTCCACTTTTATTAATCATCAGTGTAGAAATTCATGACATATAAAATGCTCAATGTAAACAATGGAATTAATTGTGGTTCCCAGTAATAAACAAGATCAACATTCATATACATATCTTGAAAACAAGCACAGGTTTCCCAGAATGGCAAAATCTGTAGGGGGGGAAAAACCCTAATGGTATGCATTTGCTATTTTATGTTTAGTAGCTTCCTGTACTGTAGGTGTGATTCAGTAGATAATTGACATTTCAGAATTAAGCCCTCTGTAAAGCAGGAAATAAAATAATTGCACCTACACCCAGAAACCCATGTGTTACGTGGATTACATCTCAGAAATTTAAAAAATCTTGTATTAATCTCATGTATTTCCTCTTTAACTGCACAGACAAAATTAAGGCAGAGTGGAAATCTGTAATACATTATTTGTGGGGCATTGAAGCCCAGGGTGTTGCTTTAAAAATTTATTTGTAAGATACAATTTGTTAATGCATGACTTTTTCATTGTACATTTTAATCGCACTCAGATAATACAATGTGCTAGCTTTTGTGCTGTGCAGCACTGACCATGTAATACTTAGCATATGAAGACCACGTCAGAGTAAAAACCCTGTTGATCAAAATTACGGAAAGATGACCCAGGATTTTAAATAATCCAGCAAGTACCTAGCAGCCCTGCAATTACTGAAGACAATTACCAGGCTAGTTCTAAGGAAACAGTTTCAGTTCGAGGGAGATAACAATAAGGTAATTTTATCTTTTCTTTTCACTCCTGCCACTCAAAAATACCATAATATTTGAAATATCTCAAGATCTAAACAAAAATATAATATTTCAACTGTGTTGCACTGCATTGATGGGGATTTTAGACAGTTAGCAAAAACAACAGGCCTAGGTACCACCACTCGATGCGATATACTATGACTATTATGTTACTAACACATATGTTCAAACAGTTGGTTATATTTAGGCATTCAAAAAGGTCACTTGAAAGCTTGACCTCTTACTAAAACTGACATTTTCATTAAAACTTTTTGAAAATAAGCCTTTCAAATGCATATCAGTCCCTGCCTTGCTCCCATTCCTTTTTGAGAGATAAATTAGAAGAAAGAAGGAGCAGACATACAAAGAGAGAGGTGATAGAACTGAAAATAAAGGAAAACCATGAATTTCTATTTTCTTTTCACCAAAATTACTCGTATATTTTGCAAACCATTTATAAATGCTAAAAATGGGAGTTCACATGAAAATGTAAGAAAGAAATAACTTTTTTTTTTTATAATAGGTTCTACATTTTTTGGTAATTATAAGCAGGGAGCAAAAGAAATGAGAAATGATAAAGGGAGGAAGGGATGCTGTGGGTTTCCAGGAGTATTGCTGCTGGGTGCAGCAGCAGTTCTTGTCTTCGCCTTTTCACTCTCCACATCTCCCTGAGATCTGAGGATTCTGCAAGCTGCCATTTATTTCTTTTAAACCGGTAGAACTGACCACAATTTCTATTTCAGCTCACCTTCAGCCTCTGCCAAAGGAATGGAAACAGGAATACAACAAATCCTGTCCATACTAACGTAAAATTCTTTTTATATATAAGTTTTAAAAACGGAACTATAAACATCTCAAAATCCTTGCTCTGCCAACACGTTCCCACATCTTGTACTGACTGACATCACCTCTGAGAAAAGCCAGTTAGTAGGAAAGGCTTTAGAAACCCTTCTGAATAATATTCCTCACAAAACTTCAGTAAGACGATGCAAACCAAACCAAAACAGAGTTGAAGTGAACACAGCACATACTTCAGTATAATTTTTTTCATGTGGCTATAGAAATCCTATTGAGTGGGCCACTGGGGGACACTTTTTTCAGCAACTTGGAGCATTTCTCAGGGGAAATATCATTGTGGCTTTTTTCCTGTTATTTTGCTATGAGACCCAAGAAATTACTCTGAGGTATATCCTTTCCCACAGGCAAATGGAAAGTTAATATTTTGTATGAAGATGAGCAAAGTCCTCTGATGCAGCTTAATGTATTTTTTACAATTTAAATGTCATTGTATTACCAGCATACTGAGTCAAATTTGCCCAAGGGGAGTTGATGGTGACAGCGATAGCAGGGCTGTGACAGGCTCAGAGTAAGGTAAATACGTCGAACAAATGGGAACTAAGGGAATGGCTTCTCCAGAGGAAGCAAGCACATCTCAGAGCCTCCTTTAATATTTTAATGTTTAATCTGGGTAAGCAAATGGTGAAATCAGCTATGAATTGTATGACACACGTTTGATGTAGGGACAAAGACAAGCAAAGTTTGAAGAATCTGAGCCTCCCTGACTACACAAGCAACCATTGGTCACATTCTCGCCCATGCCTGCCAATATAGTCAGCTACATTTCTTTTCCCTTTTATATTTGCAGCCGGTTCAATCCAGGGGCAGCAAGTGAATGAGAAACAACCAGGAAAGCCCACAGAGAAAATGACAAAGTAAAGGAGAAACACATATTCTTTTCTTTCTTCCAGAACCAAACTTCAAAAGTCCTTGAGGCTTTCTGGAAGTGAGTAGATGTATGTGGGTGGTGACAAGGAGTTTGCAGGCTAAAGTTGCCACGGAAGATGGGGGTGAACTCTTGGCCCTTCATGTCCTCAAGGGCTGATAGAAATGGAAAAGGCTCAGATCAGCCAATTTGGGCCTCATGGTTTCAACCAGATGATTCTAGACCTATGTCAGCCAGGAGGCCTGAGGAACAAAGACTTTGGTATAATTCTGGCCGTCTGAATCTGGACATAACTCTTCTGCAGTGTCTAAGACACATCATTTTCTTTTGCTGCCAAGAGACTGCTTTTGTCTTTTCTGCCGCTACAGTAAATTGGTCTTCAGCCTCACTCAACAGACTCGGGCATGCACATTTTCCAGGTGAGGAAGGGGTGAAAGAAGTAGCTGCTATTTGCTCTGCTTGCTTGTTAGAAGATAACGTATGTACTGGGGTCCTGGATTTTAAACTGCCTTCTGATATGTGTTGTCAGTCAGCCAACGAGAATGCAAAGCAAGTGTAAAATACCATTTCATCCAGCTGGGAGAGTTAAACTGTATATTCATACACTTTGCTGAATGTACATGAATATTCAAGGTGCTAAGCAACAGTAAATTCTTCCTGAAATCTTTAATGTGCACAGATATAGTATTTAGGCTATATAGAAGGCAAATTAGATCTGTGTAGAGACTGCAATTAATGGTCTCCCAAATTCTGTTTCATTGATTCTTTCCAACCTATCCCCTACGAGAGGATAGTACCATATTTTGAATTTTAAGACTGACTTTTTCTGTGGGGCTATGTGTTTTAAATAAGAATTTATTTAATGTCAGAGAGTTCAATGATTTGATAGCCATATTCAAGAAAGTGTAAGAACTGTTTCTGGGCTGAAAGGAGATGAATTTAAAGCAATCCCTGCTTAATTTTCCTGAGGAATGTAATTGTATAAATGTGGATTTGTAGAAACATACAGTTGAGGTGTGGAGGTGGGAAAGAGTATGTTCTTGCCTAGGGGAGCAGATGTGGTATAAACATTTTTCTCATGAATACACCTATTCCTGTACCATTGTGTCATATTTATCCTTTTAAATGTATGCATTCTTTGGAAACTGAAGTAAATGGTGTATCTCAATTTCCTGAGGGAAATATTAACTCGTTAGTATTCTATTTGTATTTTGAAGTCTGGAGATAAGACAGTGTTGGGTTAGTATACTGGTGTCCAAAAACATTTTACAACCAGCTCTTCATTCAATCAAAGCAATAATAATGCTGCAGGGTATTAATCTGAATTTTCTTCGCAAAATGAAGTCAAGATTTTGATTTCAATTTTAGAATTTATAATCAGCTGGAGCTGCAGGGATGAGGGAGAATAAAACTTCTGGGCTGGACAATGACATGCCGGGGGAGCCCTGGACATTTACAGTCAAGGGCCAGTTCTCTGAATTGTTGCAAATGCCGGTGATTTCACGGTAGGCACGGTCCTGTCCCCGTGGCTTTGTGAGTGGTACTAGTCTAGCATGGTGGTGGTAAGCATCCAGCCTCTCCGCATAAACTGCCCAAATAACGAGGATAAGACATTCTATTTGTCTAAATCAGTTCTTACTCTATGAAAGTGGGAATAAGACTGCGCAGCCATAGAGGAGCTGTGAGGCTGGAGGGGTACTCGGAGGACTGTCTATGTACTTAACTAGATGAATAGTGAGTCGGTGGGGCATGGGAAAATGGCTGTCACATTGATCTTCTTCACGCTAGCAACTGGGAGCCATTACCAGGATCCTAATACACCAAAGGATCCTTTGAACAGAGATGATCCTCATTTATTTGTCTACACATACTTAAAATGTTGCTTTGTGGTGTAAGTTACTGGCACAGAAGGCGAGTTTGGGCTTAAATTATTTTAGGGACTATTTAAGTGCAAGATATTAAAGCTGATTTGTTCATTTCCAGTATCCTTTTTCTCGTTGTACCGTAGGGAACATGTTTTTGTGAGCCAATCATCATTTTTCTTAAACATATAGAGAAATTATAAAGGATAATTATATCTCAGGGGCACCTTAATTGTCCCAATTACTTGGCCAGTTTTGACAGTCAGATCTGATGAAGAGAGGGAGGAAGGGAGTTCTGCAGACATAAGAAAACATTTCATGTGGTACTTGGACAATACTCATAGCACAGCTATAATAATCAAAGTATCTGCATTTAAAAGTATACTTTATGCAATATAAAACTGGAGGAGAAAGTGAGCTTCGGTGGATATTAAGAAATCCTTTACCCAGTCAGCCTTCTGCATGAGATATACAGCATTAGCACTAAATCAATTATAATTAAGCTGCATGTAACCAAAATTGGCAAATTCAATTTCCCCCACATTTCATTATAGCTTAGCTGCTATAATGATAGATTGAATTAAGCCACCTTCCACAATGTCTTCCAGGTATAGTCATTATCAAATATAATTTTACTTTTCACTTTTTTGGATGAAAATTGAACAATATGTAATTGTCCTAGATCACTGATGAGGTTACTTGTTCTGGTACAATAGGCAATATAAAACCCTTGCCATCATACTACAGTGCACAGATGTTAAAGAGCCATTTCAGGGTTTTTTAGGCATAATGGACATTCTTTGGTGTTAAAAGAGGAAAGACAAATATTTGAACTCACAGTGTTAACGCTAGCTTGAATCAAAAAAAAATGATGAAAGTGCAGAAACTTCCACTCCCTGCAACTTCTGAAAATGAAGCAATTATCCTCTTCTTTTGGAAGGGTCTGGTGTTAGTATGATTTCAAGAACATGGTTAATGTTGAGCACATTCTTATAGTCTGTCTTGTAGAGGTACTTTCTTCAACTGAGGTCACGGTTAAATTTATAACAATAAACAGAATAGAGGCCTCCCACTTCTTCTGCTGAAATGCTCTTAACACCTGTAACAAGGTTTTAACATCTTTCCCAAATCAGTACAATGTTATTCTCATCGTGAAACTGGCAGTTGCATCAAAGTAATTGGATCAGATATAAAATTGGTGCTCTTTCACAAGGTTATACTTTGGGGTAATCAGGGAGGAAGAAACCATAAATTAAAGCAAAACTTTAATCATATTCCCTGGTCCCTAAACCTCCAACTCAGTTATTTAAAAATTTTACCTTTTTACAAGAAAGGTAGATGTGGAGTTAGTAATAATATTGATGTGTAAAATGCACATATTTTGAATAGCTCTGTGAGATGGACGTACCCAGCACCTTCAGCCCAGAGTTCTCATTAAAAAATAACCAGAAAAAAAAAAACAGATTACATTTGATAAAAATAAGGAGAAGATTCAGTGTCTCTGCAATCATCAGGGACATATCTATGCCCACATTGAAACGCAACACAAAACACATCTCTATGATGAACTACTAGTACCAGGCATAATCTATAGCCCCTCTTCCTAATAAAAATTTATTCATCATGTGAAACAAATGTGGTGATACAAAGGCTTGCTACTGAGCCATTCTTGCCAGTGCACACATCATCTATCCCACAGAGACCCACTGGCAGATTAGCTCTTGAAGAAAAGATCATCTTCATGCAAACCCTTACATTATTATAAACCACTCTAGGCGAGCAGTGGGGTGCCTGACCAATCCTTTTCTAAGAGATCTGTTTTACTGGAAAATAAAAACTATTAAAAGCAAGGAACATAACAATCAGGTTCAGGGTCCGGCTCACGTCTGTTTTCTGCTCTGATTCCAGAGATTAGCTACTTTATTTTCTACAGAGAGATTAGCAATCAAAACTAAATTATATTTTCAGTGGATAAATAATTTACAAGTAGTTTAGGTCTTTGGTCTTAAAGCTTCTGTGTGACTGAACAAAACTCTTCTCCCATTTCAAGGGCATTCAAGTGGAATCTCTGTGTGAGCTGGTCTTATCACCTACAAATTCCAGTCCATTGGAAACTATCACAGACAGATGTAAAAAGTGTTATCAGCCAGAAAATTGTGTATTGCATGTAATTCTTAGGGAGGATGACATATTTTACAGTTTCTTTGGACTCAGGCTACATGGCTACTACATGGGAGACTGCATCACAAAAATTACAGGGCCAAAGTACGTACTTAGTGCAAAGATGTCCAATAATCTTGATGCTGCAGACTGCATGCTTGACATAGCTAAAGCCAACTGGATATATATCACATACCTGAGGGATGAGTGAACTCCTGGAAAATTCATAGGCAACGTTTGAGAGCCACAGTTCTATTTGATGATAAGACACAGGTTAGTTATTATTCTGCAAATAAAAACAAAATCAGGTCCTCGTACCTACTGTATTCAAGCACCTGTCATAGTTTTTGAAAGCCTAGCCTTGGTATCGAGGCTGTTGTTACTTAGAATTGCAAACATTGCATTCCATCCAAAAAACTTTATAATCACTTAGCAGCATTGATCTTATCTCCTGTGGGCCACTAGGATTCATGTTCGTCATACGCTTGGTGGAGGACAATGGATCAAAGGGAGAACATACGCGCTTGTGCCAGGACACAAATCCACCCATTTTAATTTTTTACCAAAGATTGAAACCTGCACTATTTAAATCCTGTAGATGTCAGCCAAGCATAGATCTTCTAGCGGATGACATAGTAGTGCCCAGATACTAATTCTGCTCTCCTAGTTGCTCAGTTTTCTTCCTTCTTGGCATTTTAAAATCTTCAAGTACAACATTTTTCCAGCATAAAGAGAATCATTCAAACAAATATAAATAACAAGTGCCCATGGACTCCACTACAACTATGGAAGCAGTAGGAAGTATCTAGGCTCCCGCTCCTTCATTCATGCCCCTTCTCACAAACATATAGCTCTTCATGTTCCCGGAGCTCGTTTCATCAGAAGTGATTCATGGTACTCTGCAGAGCTCGCTCTGGTACCTCGCTGGGTAATACAACTGAAAGCACGCTTGGATGATATTGATATTCACAGCCATGGATGCTTGCTGCAGAAAGCCTATTGGAAATGGACAGTTCATGCTAATGAGCTCTTCTCTGCTGTCCCTTAAGGGAACTTTAAGTTTGATTTCAGTGTGCTGTACATTTCAGAGATAGAACAGATAGCACATGTCCTAACCTCAAGTGCTCAGCTACCTTGGGCCATCAGTTTTCTAATTCACATTAGTTAGCACTTAATGCCAATGACAGTGATGTTTTAAGTATTGATTCAAATACAAATACAGTATTTAATTTTCTGTGGCACCCAGGACATCTCAGAGAGTAGGTGTAATTTAGTACTTTATCAAATTGATGAGAATGTTGCTGCTTTCATAGATATGTAGTAGAGTACAATTGATCAGGTATCCTTATTACATTCTGCTAACAGGATTGAAAATCCCAAAGATAATTTCACTGTAATGCTTGCCTTGCACTGGCAAAGTACATATGGAAATCTCACAGCCTTGCTGATTTTTAATCATTACGAGCAGAATTCATCCATCTTCAGGGAGCCTAACAAAAATTTATCAGCCAGTCAATTTAAAAAAGGACTTAAAGAGTGCTGATTAATAAAGCTGAATTTCACCTCAGGTTGCTGGGATTTCATGGACTTCTGTAGAAGTCAAATAAGCCATATAAATGTCAAGTTGTTAGTTTTGAGTATATATTTTAGCACGTGCTGTGGGTGTTTCTGGACAGATTATTGCAGATCCTTGGAAGCAAAGGCAGACAATGCTGAATCCAGTGACAAAAGTACTTTTAAAATAAGGCAGTTTATTAAGGAAAATTTAAGCACTGTGATTGTTAAATATGTTTTTTACGTCTCCATCCCTTTTATACAATCCACTTCATGTTTTAACTATATTTTAACTGTAATTTTCTTACCCCGTCCTTTTTGTTTCCTTTTTCCTAACCACCCATCCCCTGAGGTAGCAATAGAGATGAGCTGTATGTTTTACTCAAGATTACACATGGAAGTAGCGCGCATGCACTGATCATACTGTACTGTTACAGCAATCCAAGCTCACAGTCTCTGCTTCACAACTGCCTGTTGTATCCGCGTGTCTGTGAGCAGCAACTAATGACACAGACTTGCAAAGACTACGATGAAAAGCGGTTGGCTCTACTACATTTTTGTCTTTAGCCAGTTCATACGCATTTTTCTAAGAGAGTAGGGGTAAGGTGACCTCCCATTACCCTAATAGCAGGTTATATACACGTAAGACACAAGGAGAAAGAGAAATGTTGCAGGAAAACCAGGGAAGGACCTGGAGGACACGCTAGCAATGAAAATAGCAAAGGAAAGCTTCTGAAAAGGCCAGTGCCTCCTCCCAGACTGGGAACTGTAGGAACAACAGGACCTGTTTCCTCTCTCCCATGAATAATGAAGACTGGGTCCTATAAAATCTTATAGCTTGTCTTAATAAGACTTTAGAAGTAATTACTTAGGTTTATATTCAGTAGAACCTGCATTAAACACACAAGGATATACAACAAGACTGCAGAAAGGGCAGGTAAAATTACTTATTTGCAAAAACTCTGTCAAGTAAATGTTGTTATTTTGGAAAAATTTACCTTTTAAACATCAGCTTTATCACTTCTTCCACTATTAATTTCCTTTCTGAAAGCAGGCGGGGGTACTGGGCACTTCGTGCTAGACAGCGGATGAACATACACCGAAGAAAGGTAGTTTCAGACTTTATCCTGTAAGATGGGAGAAAATAGATAAGTACAGTGCAGAAAGCGGAAAAACAAAGTAACGGCAGGCTAAAAATGATCTGTCAGAAATATTCTCAAAGGAAAATTAAGTTTTCTGAAATCTATTTTTTTTAAATGAAGCATACATTTTTATTAGAAAACAACTGAATTTGAAATTGGCCTAACATAAAAAGGGGTCAGGCGCAGGCTTCGCTACAACTTTCAGGAAGCGTCATCTGAAAGTAAACAAAACCTGCCTTACTTCCGTCAATCTTTTGAAAGCTTTACTGCAGTAATGTTCCTAAAAGATAGATCAGAAAAAAATTGTGTGGTAGCTATAAGGTTTTATGAGTCGTTTCCTTGCTTATGAGGCAACTCATGCAAAGGTAGCTGTAGGAAAATCGACCAGCTTACATCATTACCAAACAATGATGCAAAACAAATTGATTTTAAGTAAATGAGTCAGCTCAGAGAATCTCAGGATGGCCTGATGCGAGAAGGCCCTTCTGGAGACCATCCAGTCCAAGCCCTGCTCAGAGCAGGAGGCGCTAGAACAGGCTGCCCAGGGACAAGCCCAGTTGGATTTTGAATGTCTCCGAGCATGGAGGCTCCACAGCCTCTCTGGGCATCCTGTTCCAGTGCGTGAGGATCCTCACAGTAAGAAAGTGTTTTCTTACGTTTAAATGGATTTTCCTGTGTTTCAGTTTATGCCCATTGCCTCTTGTCCTCTCACTGGGCATCACTGAAAAGAGTCTGGCTCCATCTTCTTTTCTCCCTCCATCAGATATATATATGCATGGAGAAGATCCCCATGAGCCTCCTCTTCTCCAGGCTGAACAGCCACACCTCTCTCAGTCTCTCCTTCTGTGACAGATGCTCCAATCCCTTAATGGCTCTTTGCTACTCTGTGCCATCCACTGTTAAATTCAAAATCAATCCTTTTTCTCTATCATGTTTACCATGTTTTTATTGTTCAATTATTCCCAAGGGTGAACTAACGCTGTCCCTATCCGCACTTTCTATCCTCATTGCCATCATGTACTGTTTTGCCTCTTTTTAATCACGCACTCCCAATTGCACAGTTTTGATTGCATCGGGCTCCCTAGTTTCAGGGTCACTGATGAATAAGGCTCAAAACTGTTTCAGCTGCCTAAAAAAATGATGGAGGAAGGACATTTCCCTCTCTTTATTTTAAGAGCAATCAAACTTAGACTCCACCTCTGCAATATTTTTTCAAGATTAAATGCGATTGACCTGCTCTCTTAGAGTGATTGCTCATGGTGTGTTTGATCACGTGAAGATGTCTTTTACTTTTTTTAAGCAGACAGTCTCAGAACATGAATCCCATGGCGCATAATGGCAGACTGTGCAGCCTGAAAAAATATGCAACCAGTTCGGCTAAAATATTGAAGGAAAAGAATTCATTAATAAGTCTCTTGATATTTAATGCCCATAAGGGCCTGTAGACTTCTTTCTGAATAAATACTTTGTTGAGCTGGTCGTGTCTGTTCTTTATTTTAATATCTTTATATTTAATCTTATCATTGAAATTCAATTGCTTTCTCCTGGGTTTGCAGGAGTTCTGATTCCCTGCGAATTACACAATCCACTGGGAACTTCCTTTACTTATACTTTTGCATATGGGTAGCTTGAGGGAGGATGTCTTCCCTTCTAAGTCATTACCGTAAGTTTTGAGATCTATTCATTCAGCTGGGTGTACCTTTTTGTCTCTCCCTCAGGAGTATTACTACTATCTATCTTTCTCTATCTGTCTTCTGATCTTCACTTGAGCAGGGAAGTCTTCTCCAGAAATGTCTTTGCTTCCACAGCTTTAGGGAGTAGACAACTGGTGACTGGGTAGTGTTGGGTAAATGAGGAAAAGCATGTCTTTGCCTTGTATCACAGTAAAATATATTACTGTGTGCAGTATACCACAACAACACCACTTCTAGTCGCAGATTAGAAATTTGCTGTGGGGAATATACTACAACCAGAGAGCAAAAGCTACTTCATGCCCCAGTAGAGCTTATGATTCCAGTATAAGGAAAGATACTACAGATGGATATAGATTGAAGGGAGCACAGGACTCATCTGTGACTTATTATGATGAATTGCAGTTCTTACCTCAAAGACACTGTTGAAGTAATTTGTCCGGGTCTTCATCTTTCAAAAGTAAGCTGGAAAAAGTGTCTAGACACAGAGTTGAAAGATTTGGGTGTTTCAATTTTTTTTTCAGTAAAAGAAATTCTATCTTTCGGTTTCTGATTTCTGCTTCCCCAAGGAAGAGCTTCTGGTGCATGTTGCTTTAACTTGCTTGTTAAAAAGGCACACATTTGCACTCCCTTGTACATAGGTGGATGTATGCACACAAAATGGGCATATACACACATTAGAATTCGTACTTTGATATATTAATTCCTAATAACACTTATTTAATCTTAGAGGAAATGAATACATACAGTTTAATGTTAAACAATTCTCTTTGCTACAAGAAATAGGATTAAACTACTGAATAAATAAGAACTAGATCTTGTGTTTTCCTTTATCTCCCCAAACCATCTGCAATTGTTTTACATCTTACCATACCCAGGTTTCTTCCTTGAAAAGTCTCTGACGTGCTGAAGCAGTAGATTACCTGAAAATGACTCAGTAGCTCAAATTCTCTCTCATCAGATAGAATACAGAAAGATGAAATGAAATGAACCGCAGGTTCCAAAACAGAAGCAAGAAAAATAAACAATAGGAAAAAAACATTATATGCAAATTATATGTAAATTCTCTTACACATTAGATCTTCTTTCTATCACCAGTCACTGTTCTGCTTTCTTGCAGATTAGGAAAAACACATGCCCATGCAATAAAGGTCAGCCTTCTCCAATCAAATGCAAGCATTAATTTTAAAAATCTGTATTTTCTGGTTGGCTCTTTACCCTGTCCTATGCAGGGAATATGCTTTTGTCTGTCTTGCTTCTGTCTGTTTTTTTTCTCTTGCCTCAGAGACAAACGAGAATGGCATCTGCGTTGTTGCTGAGATATGAAGTCAACGCAACCTGATCAAAAATGGTGATGGTAATGAATAACAGGTGACATTTCAGTCTAACATTTTAGTGACATTTACTAGCATTTTAGCTTAAAAATATGTTGAATAAAGATTTTTCAGACTTGGGTCCAAGTCTGAGCTTATTTATATTGGATTTAACGAAGTATAATTTACCTTAGTTTCTGGAGTAAATGACCAGAGCCGAGTTCCTAGACAATGTTTCTCAAACTGTGTCTTACAGCCCTTTAGTGGTCACAAACGAGCCACAAAATCACACTAGATTAGACTTTCTGGGCACAGCACTGTCCTCCTACCACCGGCCTCAATGATTTTAACTAGTTCTTATCCCTCTACCCTAGATGAACAGAGTTGCTGCCAGGAATAAAAGGTGCAGGTGCTGCAGGAATCTCCAGAGCAGAAAAGAGGGAGAGGAAAGGAGAGTTATGGGAAGAGGCTGGAACCCCTAAATGGGTGTCCTGGTTTCAGTTGGGATAGAGTTAATAGTCTTCCTAATAGCTGCTGTGTTTTGGATTTAGTATGAGAATAATGTTGATAACACATGTTGTTTTAGTTGTTGCCAAGTAATATTTACAGTAAGTCAAGGGCTTTTTCAGCTTCCCATAGAAGGTGAGAGGGAGCTTAGACAGGACAAGCTGGCCAAAGGAATGTTCCATACCACAGACATCATGCTCAGTATATAAATGGGGGCTGCATGGTCCTAGTTGGTGGCTGGGGTTGAACCGTGACAACGGGTCATGCTCACAGCAGTTCAAGAAATACTGTTGCAAAGGAAAGAAAAGGCTTTATTTTCTGCTCTATTAGTGCAAACCTTAATGGAAAGGCTCCCGGTTACAGCATCTGTGCTGCAAGAAAGCAGAATAGTACTAGGACCTGAGACCAGAAATGATACAGAACAACATCTTGCATCACCGTCCATTCACCCAGCCATTGCAGTGCACCAACTGCCATGGTGCCAATCTAGACAACCTACTTTGGCTCTAGAGAAATACTGACCAATGTCATACTTTGTAAGTAGATGGGGAAGCTAGGTAAAGTTTTGATAGAAGAATAGAATCTATGTATGGCTGCATGCAGATAAAGGCTAGATCCTGCAGCTGGAACAAATCCATAGGCACTGAAGAACGACACTCTCACCTGAAAGTACGAGAGTTTTAACTAAGTTTTAATGCTTACTTCCCACAGCTAGTCAACTGAGGTCAAGGTCTTCGCCCTAATCATCGTGGGCTCCATTGCTTTCCCAGATCCTGGTATCTCTTCAGCCCCTTTGAGGAATGACATGGCTTACAACAAGGAAAGTACAGCCATGCCAAAAGAAGTTGTATGGGAGCAGAAGTAAATCTGCAGTGTGAAAGTCTCTCTGAAACTCACTTCCTCACAAATCTTCCCATCTTTTGCTTGAACTGCTATATGCATTTCATTGACGTGGCCTTTTCTAAAATAAATGCATTATAGCAGATAAATTAATATCTGCTCAATCACTGTTACCCCTCTACAAAATGACAAGGAGAGTGAGTAAACAAGGTGTAATCATTAACGGCAAGCATTTCAAGGTGGAAGTCCAATGTTATTGTAATGATTGGGGCATAACAACTCACATGGAACAGAAACTATGCTTTCCAGCTGACTCTAGAATATAACTTGTCCTGCCTGAGAACACAGTATTCACCTACCTAGGTCTTCCTTGTTCATATAAGAGACATAAAATTACATCTGCCTGCAGTCACTAGCACCTCTAATATCAGCCCCGAAAATTAAATTTCATATGCAATATAAATGAAGTATGAATGTTCTGCAGAGCTTGTTACACTACACACAGTATTCTATACTCTCATCCAAAGCCTTTGGAGACAAATATCTAGATAGATAAACACAGCTTCTATCCCAGAAAGACATATACCTCAGGTTATTTAGATGTACCCAAACCACTGAAATCAGGACAGCAACTCGGGGCAGCAAAGCTTGGTATAAATCTAAATCCAAACAAAAACCTTTTCAGAATCAGAGCTCAGGAAAATGCTGAGGATAACTATAAAGAGAATACATGAATAATCTTTTATAGTTAGCTGTATTTTTATTTTCCTTCCCACTCTATCTCAAAACTGACTCTCTACAGAGAGCTCCAGATAGCAGAAGCCTGCAGAGAAAGCAATCCCGATGCCACCCCCACCCTCTCTAATGTACTTTTATTATAATTAAAGTATAAATCATACAAATTAAATTTTAACAAAAGCCTCTATTGTTTTACATTTACTTCCATTTTTATTCTGACATTGCAGATATGTTGTTTCCGTATTCATCATTGTTAAACTGTAGGAAGTGACATGATAGGGTAAATGTACGAAGGAACAAAAGACAAATCTTTTGGCTGGCTCACATTAGTGACTATCATCTCGTATTCTTCCTGCAATAAATACATGGAAGGGAAGGCACATTTTAGAAAAGTTTTAAATATCCTGCTGCCTACAAAATATTTGATGGCAATTATGGTTAAAGCAGTAACAGCCATGGAGAGGGTGCCATTGGATAATTGCAATCACTTGATGTTAGCATGTTATAAACAGAGCACTTCAACCTTCAAGTTTAGAACAGCTTCAATTAGAGAATGAAAATATTTTAATTACAAATTGAGTTAAAAAACATCCCAAACGGAATAAATAAAAGTTTTAATTTTTTTTTGACAGGACACTTCCAACGCATTGTTCCCATGATTTTTTAGATCAGCCACTGAACTGAAAAGTCCATAAAGAACACAACAGCGTTCTTTAACTACAAGCATTGAGCTGTTACTTCACATTCAGGTGTATTACTAAGTTTATTGCTTACGCTTTATATAACTAGAAGCTATTTAAGACAATATGTTTTTCTCTTACATGTCTTCAGAAGACTGGAGACCTGATTCCTGCCCGTGCCTGTCCATGATCACATTATAGAAATAATTAATCTAATAGGAAGAAAAGGGGTCTAAGGTTCCTAACTGCTGTTCACAGCTATTGAAAAGATTCTCTGAGATACTGCTAAACTGCAGAAGGAAATATGTTCCTGCTGGAACGGCCATTTCCAAGCCACAAACCACTCCAAACCACTCCCTTTTGCACATTCTCTGTGAAAGAGGAGTAAGAAGAAATACTGAGACTTTGCACCACAGTTGGGGCTTGTCAAAAGACTCCTTCTGAATTAGCTAATAAATAGGTGCAAGCCCGACTCGCTACATTCTGCTGATGTTTCATCATTCCCAGTCCCACCTCACATTTACAGCTTAGTTTGTTCATTTGGGGGAACACAGAAACTTTCTCATTTGCCTTCTCTCAGACATAATTACAACATGCATGAAACAGTAGAGATGATTTTGTCAGGGTTATTGTAGTAGTAAGATAACAGATTCTTAGAAGTGACTTTTCTTGCTCAGGTGTGTAAATGTTACAGAATGATTGAGATTGGAAAGGACATCTGAAGGTCATCTTGTCCAATCCCCTTTTTACAACGGGTAACAATAACTCTGTTGTATTTACAGGAAAGAGATTCTTTCCGTGCTCTGATCTAAGATGCTATGAAAGTTTGTATATTGTTAGATTTATATTCAGGAGACAGAAAGTATTTTTTTAAATCTAACCACAGAACTTGGGTCTTCTGAGACTCAATTCAAAGTTCCTAATTAGCTCTTTTACCTATATATCCACTTTCTGCATATTACCATGAAATAGAAATTGGCCATGAGGGAGAAGGCTGCTGCTAAAGAACAGAAAATACAAAGATATAAGCTGAGAAGCCAACTGACAACTAGGCAAAAGGTGAAAACACATAATCTAGAAGAAGGTAGGGAAGGTCGAAGAGGGACATGGGCTAGCGGCTGTGCATGGAATGATACGGTGGCTGGAGGACCCAATGGGCTGACGAAACCAAGGTGCAAAGTATGAAGACCAAGAGAAGTGGCTGCTTCTAGAAGGTGGCATTTGTATCTAAGTAGCTCTAAAACGTGTATTGATTTGCGCATACGCACTTGGCCAATGATTCGTGACTCGGGATATGCTCTCGGACCTCAGCTGTTTATTTTCCCTTTCTGTTTGACAGCCTTTTTTTTTGCCTTTAAACATGTATTTTTGCTGCCCAGTGAGACAGAAGCAAACAGAGAAGGTTGTTAATAGGGTATCTGCACTACCATGGCAATCTCCTTGGGAGATAGCGCGGAGGTTCAGCCAGCATGGCTTTGTCTTGCAGCCAAATCACTTTTCAAACAGCTTGTCCAGACCCAGAAGCTTTTCCAGCAGCCTGCGTGCTGCAGAAGGCCACACGATTATGCTGCTAGAGAGTGGGAACCTGCCGAGCCAGAACTCTGTCACTTTATTAAGTAAGAGTTTCTGAGGAAGCCGTGTGAATTAATCAGGGAGTCAGACAGCAACTTGACTAAATCACTGAGCAAGAGTCCTACAGTAGTAATGAGTTATTGTGTCCCCTGCTCTAGGGGAAGAGGAACACGTGTCAGGAGCAATGCTGACTGTATAAAATGACCTGGAAAGATTACTTGGGGATCCTTTGCAGAAGGGGAAAAAAAAAAGTGGGTGTATCTCTTTTTCCCCAGAAAGCCATTGTCGCAGAACAGTGCCTGGGTTTTTATTTTCTCCTCAGCTGAAAATCCAAGGATAAACCCAGGATATTTCAATTGCTTCTATCCGTTACACAAAGAGCAACAGAATTAGGTAAAAAGGAAAATATTGCCTTTTAAAAATGGCTGCTCTGATAGAGAAAGCTGATTTGCAACTGTGAAAAGTTCAAGCTGTTCTATTCTGCAAGTGGCAGGCTTGTGCTGCCAATGGAGATTGCACAAAGCCTGCCTGGAGTCTCTGGGGTGTGACTGGGCAAACAGAAAAATGGATGTACTCAAGCCTGAGTACTTCATGGTTATTAACGCAGAATCTATGGTCCGGCGTGTTGATTATTAATATATGTGCCACATTCTCACATTGCACATCTATAACAGCAGTTCACCCAACAGCCTAACATGTAGGAAGGCCACAGTTAGATATTTAAAAGCGTAATATTCGCAAAGGCACCCAAGGAGGCCTTATAAAAGAGACATCAGCAGAAATAATTGGGAAATCTGAGTCAAAGCCTTTAGAGGATTTGCCTAATTACTTACACTTTTGTAAATACAAGTATTCTCATTTTTAGGTACCTAAATACTTGTGTAGGTTTGGCTCAAGATAATTAGCACTGTGCAGACTACCCCAGAAGACAAAGTGGGGAGTGGGCAGGGATGAGATAAAGACTATCACAACATAAGCCACATTCACGTAACACACGTTCGCTTTCACATTCCTGTAACGACCAAGCACCCCTGCCTTTCACTTAGACGGAGGCTGCGTCTGTCAGTGTTGTGACGCACGAGATGCACTGTTAGAGATGTCACCACTTTCTGGGGGTTAAAAAACAGGGGGAAAGTTGTATGACCTCTAGTCATTGGGCTTTTTAAAAAATGAGAAGGCTCACTTTGCCGAATGTGGATATATACAAACTCTGACAGAAGCCAGGCATATTCTGATCTACCACTTTTGAGTATTTACAAGGAAGAAGCTGTTATAAGGCTTCTCCCTAAAATAAACAGTACACAGATTGCAATCCCCAACACAAACATCTAAATTTGCATTTGCTGAGAACAAAATACTCGGGGGGGAGAAAAAATATCTCTATTTTAAAAGATGCTCTAGGATATTTGTTTCTTCGTTGTTTCACAGAATCTCAGATTTATCTTCAATTATCACACAACTACCAGTAGTTCTAAGGGTGAAACATTGTCTCTATAAAACCTAAGAAACGTGAGAATACTGCTGCATCCTCCAGTCATCAGACATGGGGAGCTATAGCTACGGCTGTAACTTACAAGAACTTCAGGGAGAACTGAAGCTTTATTTTTGTTTTGTTATTCATGTTGCCACATAAGCAACTCTGGAGGAAACTTTCCAGTAATCTTCCTAAGAGAATTAGAAAGTTTATGAAAACTGTAATCTTATGCTTCTTTACCAGTGATACAACTGAGTATAGGGTTTTGGGTTTTTTTAAAAATCTTTGCGCATCTGATATTTCTTCCATGTTTGTCTGATCTGCAGTATGTTCCTCACAGCATCTCTGAGTATATTCCCGGGAAAGAGATGGTTTTAACCCTATCTGGCAAATGGGGCACCGAGACACAGTGACAATTGCCTGCGTTTCATAGCAACTGCCCAGAATGCTTGATCTGTTGAAAGTTAAAAAGAGAGCCGTGGCAGGGAGCGGGGCTGGCCTGTTCTCCTTCCTTCTAAACCTCCCAAGGTGGGTATAACCAAGGGTACTAGAGCCAGGCAGACGCCTGGGAGAACATAAAGTAATTCCAGTGACTATTGCTACAAGAAGAGGCTCGTGCCTATTACTAAGCCTAGTTTAATATCTCTGGGTCTGGTTCAAGATCCTGGTCCACACAGTATCCAGATGTGTTCCCAAGACAGTCCGTATTTCACATTGAACGTAGCTTGTTAGTTCATGGAGCTGAATTAGGTCCTGCTACATTCTCTGCTGCATTAACTTCCTTTAAACCTTATTCTGTATTAGCTGACTCATTGCAGCATACAGCTTAAGCTAAAGGACATAGCTTGTGTAAATTTATAGTTAAAATAGCATTGTGATCTTCATTTGCGTGTGGTAGCAGTTCTCTCCCTTAGCACAGGAGATAAACTGCTGCTGGAGGAATGTGGCAGCCTTTAACACTTATTTGCCTTTCTAGACTTCCAGTAAAATTTCAAGAAAGAAACAATGATCACCCATCACCGATCACTTTTTCCCACCAAAATCTCTTCCTTCAGAATGTATCAAATGAAAAAAACCAACCCCTCAACTCTCGTTAGGGGGTTATTGTCTGTACTTGAGGATGTAAAGAGGAAAATAAAAACCCCTATTGCTAGGCTAAGAAAGTATTCCCTTTCTGAGTGTATAAATGTTAATCGGATAAAATAAAAGGCAGTGCTAATGGCTGATTTAAACCCAAAAGCCCAGAGACATTTACATTCAGTGCATTCACCCAAGTAAGCTTCTCTACTGAAGTAGGGTAGATGATGCAGTTTTCAGCAACTAACATGATGCCTAACATCAACTGGGTAAGTCAAGTACGAAAAGTGAGTCCAGCTTGCTTTCCCGATTTTTACCGACCCTTTAATTTTACCTAATGATACTGTTTGTTATTTAATTTAATCTTCCTTTGAACGGTTGTGGTTTCTACACACAGGGTTGCAGCACACAGGGAGCTCTCTCCTTAGAATCAGTCTGACCCGAGTAGAAATGAGAGAGCTTACCGAGCTGTAATAGTACTCTTATAATACTCTAATAATCTTTATTATGCTATATTTCACATGGAAATCAAGGTTCGTGTGTCCACGCTGGCACTGCTTGTCATGCGTTCTCAATACTGGCGTCAAAGAATTCTCCAGCTATCTAGTATTAGATATGAATCACAGAGCACGGGTTTGCAGAGTCTGTACCCAGTTTATTTTATCATTACTCGTTTCCTGGTCGATCCCCCATCTCCCAGTGAGTAACATGCTTGCAGGGGGCAGGCAAGCAGGATAGACAGAAGGCCACAGCTGAGTTCAGACTTGGTGTACTACCTTGATAGCTGGTGTATTTCTTCATTACTGCTCTACATGTAACCTCCAAGTGACCAATGCATGAAATTCCCCAAATAAGACGTAATCCGAGTAATGGAAAAACAGAAGTTTCCTTTGCAGTCAGTGATCAAAAAGCGTCTCATTTCCATTCCAGCTGGCACGCAGACAGCCCACATCAGGTTTATCTGACAGTGCCTCTGAGCTAAGTCCTGCCATATCATTTGCCATTTTAACCAAGACAATTGTATTGACAAGGGAATTTATCTCATCTATGCTATTGCCACGTCTTCAACTTTATCAAAAACAATAGGCAGTATAGCAAAAACAAATAATATCAGTTACCTTTGTTTCCGTGTGCTCTGAGCCAGGGCTTCCCAGATGCTCCCAAAGGTCACACACAACTTGCAAAGAATTTGTAGAAGACTTGGAAAGGAAGTCCTTGTTTGAGACGCTGCATTTAATTTAGGCATTGCACTGAAGATGAATTCTGTTATATAGCACTCCTAACCTGATTTCTCATGTTTAAGCATCCATTTGTGAGCAAAACTTGGAAGTCCCGCTCAAGATTTTATAAACCACAGCTCCTTTCTTTTAACATTATCAATGCTCATTTCTGTTGAAAGGTAACATTTTTGGGAAAGTTTGAGCAAAACACCCTCAGGTCTCTGATTTATGAGAGTGTAAAAAAATACATATTCTGATGTTCGTTTCAATCAATGACTGCCTCTTATTATTTAGAAACCAGCATTACCATGACAGTGCTCTTCCGGATTACAAAGATAAAAATCCCCGTCCAATAGTGTTAGTGAGACTGATGGATCCTGGGGTCAGGTTTTAAAGCTAAGAAGGAGTGCTTTCTGTGAATATTTATAAGAACTAGATAGAACTGATACTGGAAAGGACCCCAGGACTGTGCAAGCTGTGTGAATTAAAGTGATTCTTCCCAAGACATTTTCCCTTGCACAAACTATTCACCTTTTAATCAAAACTTACAACATTAATAGTACCATATTGAAACATGGGAAAACAAAAGAAAATAATTCATGCGCTTAAATTTATAACTGGGGAAAGAGAGAGCCGCTAGGAATAGACAGCAACAAGGAAAGCATATCCAAATCAGAAACTGCAGGTTTTACATTACATTATAATTTTATCTGAAATTTGTTTCAATCCTTGTATAATCCTCAGCCCACATGGCGAGCATAAATCTAGAAGGATTATCACTGCACAAATGTTTTTGGTAATCTCTCCATCTTGGAGGAAGCGGGCCCTGTCAAGGCCAAGAAACTTTAAAATTGTGACAGTGTGGTGGAAAATTTTAAAATGCAAAGAAACCATCAAACCTGGTCACAAGCTGCGCCTTCAGTCACAGGTATTCATTTAAAAGGAACTCATGGCTTGGTCAAGTCAGGTAAGATCAAACAGGACCCTGAAAATACAAAAATCCAAGAGGTGGTCTAGGAACTGACTATTTATTTCCTTTTATATTAGAAAGAACCATTTTGGCTCTTTTCTTCCCCAAGGTTCCCAGCTTAGTTTGCTAACTTATCAGTCCTATGACTTCTTTCCCTGGTTATCATGAAGGAATTGCATCTTCGCAGCACGAAACCAGCCCAGCTTGTTCCTCTCACAGCACCTGTCAGGAGGAGTGCTTTGACTTTGCAGGAAGAAAAATGGATTTCTTAGATGAAACCACTGATACCCCTCAGCACTCTGCAGCCCGGCGCGCACAGCCTGGGGAACTCTCATAGATCCTCCACAAAGCACTGACTCTAGAGATGGAGAACAACAGCTGAATTTCTATACAAATCTGATACCGTTGATCGTGTCCATGCTGCGTGGAGGAGTTATATCATCCTTTTAGTTGACATAGGTACTCCAAGTGCTTTTATGTCATCTATGAATAACCCGGGTATAACCACCAGGAGGTTTTTCTCTGAGAGATTAAATATGTAATATTTTATAACCCAGTTTAAACATGTCCCATGCAAAATTCAGGATTGGTTTTCAATATATAATTTTCTTTTAATTTTTAAACAAGTTCTGGCAATTATTTTCATTTTATTTTCTGTATCTGTGGAACGATGAACAAATCAAAATACAAAAATCTACAGATAATTTGATATTTAATCATTAATCTATTCTTGTAAAATGAAATTTTAACCAATCATAAATTTAGATGTAATCAGAACTATATCTGTCACTATATAATTAGATTGCTGAGTTGTCAAATAACAGAAATCCATTATCCTTACATAAACTTCTAGTTTCCAAGGCAATTTAGTCTCTGAGCTCTGAAGAGATGGCAGTTAAATAAGAGTGGTTTTCTTTTAAGTTTAACATAGAGAAAACTGAAATTCAAAATGAAGGACAAAAAGAGAATTATGGAATAGTAACAAAATGAACTGAAACCAAATTAATTTATTTTTTTTTATAGAAATATAAATTCTGGACAAAAAATATCAAAAAAGGAATGTTTGGAAGAAATCTTGAATATTATTATGAAACTCCACTGATGTTAGAATTTTAATCCGATGCTTTCTATCATTAATGAATGGACTCCATTAATGGAGTCTCCAGATACTTTATTTCACTTTTTGCAAATCTACTCAAGGTTTAGAAATAATGCAAAAAGAAGCTTACATGAAAAAGAAATTAAAATAATAACTGATTTGGGAGGAAGCGAAATGGACAACCCGCATTTGCTCTTAAAGGAAATCTATTGCATTGATCTAGCTTTTAGAGCCAGACAAAAAATAAAAATATATAGATTATAGATCTGCAAATGGAGGACTCATTTTGAGCTGCATTGATTTGCAATTTGTGGAATAGTTTGTGATTGAAAAAAATGCAAACATCCCCCTCTCCCCCCAGAAAAAATTAAATTATGTATTACTTCAATTTATTGAAGGTTTTTTGCTCCATGTTTAAAAGAAAAACAAAACCACCAATGCCCAAAGCAAATAAAACTCCCAAAACCAACAAAGGAAAAAGTGGTGTATCTTTGCAACACAGGTAAAGATTCCACTTTCCCTTTTCTCATTCCTGTTCAAGGGGAACTACTATCTACTTACTGTTAGTCTTTTGCTGTACTTTTCCAAGTTTTCCATCCTCAGAATTTGTATCCCCTCCACAACTTTCGTTTCCACACACACCCCCCCCCGTAAACCCAGCTGACTGTACAGCAGTCTCAGAGAACTGCAGCTTAGGGGGGTTCTTCCCTCAAATGGTGAGTATTGACCATCCCGTGGTTCAAGACAGCTTAAGAAGGCAAAAGTGTGCATAAAAGAAATTAGAGATGTGGTTCATTTGCAGGTTTTCTCATGAAAATTTGTCTCTTCAATACCAGACATCACTGTCCTTGGTGTCACTGTTTCTCACCGACAAGCTTGTTCATCAATCAGTATAAATATTATTGTTATTATTTCCTCCAGAGTCTGTTTGGCAATCCCTTAGGACACCATGAAAACCAATTTTCACAACAGGTGACTACTATACAACTATTTATCCAGAAGCTTTAGAAAAGATTGTCAAACACTGTTGTGTAACATCTACCTTCCTCTAGGCCAACCTGGATCCCAGAAACCTGAGGGCCAGAAGCTCTTGGTTTGGTCATAGTAAGTCAAACTGTACATGTGGTTCTTGGGCATGAATGACACCACTCGTGAAAGAACTGGGCTATTTTCCCAGATACTCTGCAGCTGGGTATTTTTAAACTGCACAGATTGGGGAGGGAGGGAGAAGAATTTTCCTGTTTTGTTTAAAAAGTTCTCTGCCTTGTCATTGAACTAGGAAAGGAGGAGGACAGATGGACCATGTTGTTAATCTTAATGGCATTCTCATATAGCTTTTTATTACAAGACAAAACACTCCCTGCCATCCTATACTACTTTTGTGGAGATTCTTCCCACTCCTCCACTAACGATATCGATGAACTGGTTATTGCCCCTTGATAAAACTTACTTTTTTGTTCTTACAACAGAACTAAGAAAAAGATCTGTGTGCCTATAATCTAAAATGAGGACATATCATCTGGTTCTGGAACAGCACAGAATATCCTTATATTCTTCTCTCATCCCCTCATGCAGTCCAGTCCTGTCTTTGCCTTTTTGACTGCAGATGCCTGTTAAAATGTTGCCTTAATTGCGTGCTGTTGGGGGGGTTGGTGGTTTTGGATTTTTTGAGCGGGGGAAAGGCATGTATTACTCTGGCTCAGACTGCTGTGCCGCTGCTGTGCCTCTCGCTTATTCTGTCCATCCCATTCACAATTCAGACAGCTGAAACTCAAAGAAAGATCCAGTGTAAGACAATTGAAGTCAGGAGGCGGCTGTGCTGTGCAGACACTGATGTGGGCGCTGATGTGCAAATACCCGTGGGCCTGGCTGCTGCACGTTACCTTCTTTCCCCCAAATGAAGTAATTGGCAAGCAGGATTCCAGTGGGTTGTTACTTGGCCTGTAGTATCCTTCCCCTTCTGTGTCATGGGCTTTCAGACAGACTAAGAATTATTCATGTGGCAAACATCTGGATTTGCATAGCAGCCAGTAGAGCTAATTTGTTCTGGCACGGAGAAGGGACATGTGCAGAACGGAGCTAACAACCCTAAATCAGAATCTAGTGAGGGACAGGCCAGTGCCACCTCATTGTCCATCCAGCTGGAAAAGTAGAATTTAGGGAGAGGATTACAAAGAATTACAAAGATTTTAGTGGAAGGATTATATTGGCTGCGCAATGGCACATGGGCTGTATCTAGCACCTTCACAGAAGCTTATGTCTAAAACCATAATAATCTATGTTTTGTTGCTAGGGCTGATTTATCAGGAAGACAACAAAACGAAGCAAAATAAACTCCGAAACAAAAGAGCAACATCTGATCAGGCTTACAGGAAAGCAAACAAGAAGCTTACAACAGTGCTAATGCATGCTATTAACACTTACATATGGTCCAGCTCTTGGCCTAGCAGAATGTGTCTGTCACCATCCAGAGGCAGGAACAACAAATTGTACTCAAGCCTGTAGGAAACCATAGGTATAATTCATCTAACACAAGCAATAGATAGTCAAAAGAAACTTTTAATTTCGGATTAAAAGGGAGATAAAAATTATAAGAAAAAAACTAAGAGATCTCAGATTCTGCTACGTTTTCATATATTTATTTGCTCATTTAGTTACACAGGGAATAGATGAGAAAATAGCTTTTCCACAAAGGTATTCAGTAAGGAAGAGGCATGGATCTCTTTGCAAGCGACTGCCACCATTTCTTGCCCCATGATACATACCAGGCTTAGGAGGAGATTCCTACAAGTATCCCCAAACATATCTTACAATCTTGCTTCTTTTAGGATATGAAACTGTTTTCTGGGTATTTGGTTTGCTTTTGGTCTTGCTGGAGGAACCAGAGGTTGGCAAAAGGTGTTGCACAAAAGATGGAGAAACCAACACTTGCCCTTGCCAATGAGGTTCAACAAAAGCAAGTGCAAGGTCCTGCACCTGGGGAGGAAGAATGCTAAGCACCAGTATAGGTTAGGGGTGGACCTGCTGGGAAGTAGTTCTGAGGAGAAGGATCTGGGGGTCCTGATAGACAGTAAATTATCCATGAGCCAACAATGTGCCCTTGTTGCCAAAAGGGCCAATGGAATCCTGGGCTGCATAGGGAAGAGTGTGGCCAGTAGGTCGAAGGAGGTCATTCTCCCCGTCTACTCTGCACTGGTGAGGCCACAACTGGAATACTGTGTCCAGTTTTGGGCTGCCCGGTTCAAGAGGGACAGGGAACTGCTGGAGCGAGTCCAGCGAAGGGCAACTAAGATGATTGAGGGACTGGAGCATCTCCCTTATGGGGAAAGGTTGAGAGAGCTGGGACTCTTTAGCCTGGAGAAGAGAAGGCTGAAGGGAGACCTTATTATGGCATACAAGTATCTAAAGGGTGGGTTGAAGGAGGATGGTGCCAGACTCTTTTCAATGGTTCCCAGTGACAGGACGAGGGGCAATGGGCACAAGCTAGAACATAGGAAGTTCCATTCAAATACACGGAAAAACTTCTTTACAGTGAGGGTGACAGAGCACTGGAACAGGCTGCCCAGGGAGGCTGTGGAGTCCCCTTCTCTGGAGATTTTCAAGACCCGCCTGGATGCAGTCCTGAGTGATGTGCTCTAGGCAACCCTGCTTTAGCAGGGGAGTTGGACTAGGTGATCTCTAGAGGTCCCTTCCAACTCTGAAGATTCTGTGATTCTGTGATCTTATGAAGGCAAGTGAGCTAGCTGAAAGCACATCACCACAGGATCAGCTCTCTTTGGTTTCTTAATTAATCTGATTTTTGTATGTACATGTGAGATGACACCATGATGATAACCAGACCTCAAGTGGAGAAAGCATATGATTACATGCAGTTACCAATGAATCATCCACTTTAACTCTCTTCCAACCAACTCCTCCTCTGATATTTCCAGTATCAGAAATGCTACTTTTCCAAGTCTCCTCTGGGGGAAAAGTTTCAATCTCTCAGCAAAATGGTGACTTCTCCATGAATTACACTGATCAGAGTTGTGGGATGGATGGCTAAGAAGATATCAGGCTCTTTTTTCACTCTAAAAGATGTGAATGGTAGAACAGGTGGAAAACAAGGATTGCGGATATGATGAAAGTGGAATTGAGAAGTCAAACACATCTTATTCCATACCAGGTGTTGATTAGACACAGAGTGCCTGCTGAGGTTGGAGAAATAACAGCCTTTTCTGGCTTTTATTATCTGAAGCTGGAAAAATTTGATAGCTGAAATGTAACAACATGTTCTGAATTATTTTCATAGTTTCAGTAGTATCTTTGGTTAACTTCAGCCCTAAAAACACTAATATAAAATGCTGAAAGGGATAATGAGACAGTGGTACTTCAATGTTTCTCTCATTGATGTCCCAGAATGGTATATTGATTCTATTTAACTCCTAATTGGCTCACATTATTAAATTACCAGCATTAAGGATAGAAATTAGTTTAAATGATCAATCAATGCAAAATAAGGTCAAGATTATTAGTGACAGACTGGATAGGCAGATAAATAGATCAATAGAAAGAAATAAAGATAGATCAATCAGAAGTTTAGAATAAATGGAAAAAGTAGGTCGACCTTTTTTCTCATTCTTAATTACATACCCGCTGGCTTTTTCTGTGGGGACTCGAAATCTTGAAGTCTATTTCTACGCTGCATAATTATAATTCTCAGATCTGACTGATCATGTCAAATCTTAAAGCCGAACAAATAGTGAAAACTAGGCACACTGAGATGTTGAGCCATCAAATTACATTAGTAAAGTCACAGCTTAATAGAATCCTCTACTAATTCCACCAAGTTCAGATGTAGAGACCTCTGAAATACTTAGAAAAAAAAAAAGCTCCACATTAATTAAACAAGCTTACAATAAATTGATCTAGACTGGTGCATAACCTTAAGTTTGAACTGTTAGATTAGGCTGATTGTAAATTGACAGCACTTTTGTTTCCAATATTTCCCAAACATTAATTATTGAAAGCAACACATAGCCTAATTTAACTAATATCCCCAAATCAAGGATTTCTTTTCTTTCCTTTGTTCTGTCAGTATGGAACATGGTATATCATCTAGTAAACTTTTCACTTTCACAAAGTGTCTCTGATCTTGTCTCAGCCGCATCCAGAACATCTTATATTTTGGCCTCATTAGCCAAGAATAGTCTGGATTCTTCTTAATGATCCCTAGGGATCACTCAGATTTCTGCACAAACTAGGACAAGCTATTTCACTTTTTTGTGCCTTGGCTTTCCTGTCTGAAAATGAGGACATCGATTTTTGCCCTCTTTTCTTTAAATGAATGGAGATGCTGATGAAGAATACTGTTTAACCTTAAAAGGAACAACTATTTTATTTTCTGTTTTCCTATAAAAACATCACCTCAGGCTTAGATGTTAAATCCCTGTTTATAATGTTAAAAGGTATACACCAGTTGTTGGTTTTAGGAAGACCCTTGATTGTACTGCTAACTAGTCAGATTAAAATCTATGGGTTATGGCTACATTATTTCTCGCAGGGTTTCCCAAAGCTCCCCTCAAGGGATATCTGGGTACAGGGTGCACCCACAGGTATATGCTTTCAGGTGCACTCACGGGCATAGCCCGAAGCATGGACAACCTTCTAGGCTTAAGCCTATCTCCTTCTTTACCAATCCCGCCTCCATGAGCAGCTCCTGGCCGCTGTGCCAGCATTCGTGTCATTGGAAGGAGAATGGCAGCAGAAAAGTTTGTATTCACCAGTGGTCTCACCCTCCAGATACTGGGTGGGTAAATAAGTCCAGTTATGATGATCCAGAAGGATACTTTTTGGTATAGCTACCGGGTGACTTATTCACTACACAGTGACGCTTGAAGAACGTATAAGCAAGCCAGTTTCTTCCAGTAGCAGAGGATTAGACTTTATGAGCCAGAAATTTCTGTGTTTCTATAAAAACTGAGCCCTCATCCACCCTTAATTGAATGTAAAACTTTTCCATGTTTACTTACCAGTTAGATTTCTGAATATACTCTTATTTTCTTTTTTGTCTTTTTTGAAATTTCCATTCCTTTTCCTTTTTTTCTACTGTATCCCACACTCCTTAGTCTCCCACTGCTATGCACTTGCCCACATGGCGGTTGCTCTGCGTTAGAGCTGATTAAAAACATAGAGAAATGTATTGAAGGAAGAAGTTACTGAAGTCAGTCCGTGAGAGTTTGCACAGCCATTTCATGCATTCAGAAATTTCTAAATAGTGTGGAAAAAACAAGTGAAAAAAGTAAGGAAGAACTTAAAATAATTCTTCCTGACAATAAAAACACACGTTCCCAAATGTTTCTGCACTATATTTTCAGCTCCCATTTGCCCTCCAAGTCTCAAATGACCTCTCTGACCAAAGTCGTTTCTCTTGTTTCTCTTCGACTTTCAGTGGCTGTTGCAGTTACTTTACTCACTCTTGCAGACCGTGTACTGCTTTGCATTTTAGATCTGCAGAATTCTCCTACCTACAAAAAAATAAATCGATGCCTATCTGCCTTATAGCTGATAAGAGCAGCACTGGATCCTTCACCAGTCTTCTGATGATGTATATTATTGTAGGTGTCTAGTCTATGAGTCTGAATACAGCAGAACAGATGAGATGTCTTTCTCTAGACAGACTCCTCAGCCTTTTCAAACTCCCACTGAAAAGTCACTGTTTGTTCTCTCCTCACCACCCACTCAGGCTGGCTGCGCCTCAGCAGTTGCCGTAAAATTCTCCCCTTGATGTTAACGCACAGCTCACATCTGCATTAATCAGAGTATGTATGTAGAAGCAGCAAGGGGGCAAATATACCCTCTTGTGAATATGGAAGCTTCAAGAGCATCTAAACATATGTGTTATCCTTTCCTTGAGTGTACTATTAAAAATAAAGCATCCCAAACACACAGGATGCAGTTCAAGATACTCCGACATCTGAACTAAGGCAAGTTCATTTTTTCCTTGTTTATCTGATGGTGTTCACATCTATCGAAACCAAACACACGATAAACAACTGCAAGGCACTCTGGAGAATACTGCTGCCCTGCCATACTAAACTAAAATAGGAAACATTTTATACAATCCTGACATTGAAAAATTTGTTCAAATTGTCATAAATCACACTTTTCTCATGCATTTACATTATCTGCTGGATACAGAACTGACTGTCTCCACAACATATCTAAGGAAATTACAAACCAAGAATGGAGAAAAAAAGAAAATAAAATTAGTTTTCTTCAATAAATTGCAATCACATACTACAGGGGCTATAAGAAAAAATGACAAAGAAATGATGGCACATCTTTTCTTCATTTTAAGACAAAGTTATCAGTAGGGGAAAATGAAAGAAAATATAAAACAAATAAACCCAAAATAATTTTGCATTAAAAATAAAAATATTAGGCTGAGAAAATTAGAGCAATAGAGCCCATGTTACAGGGCAGATGAGCTTATCCTGTTTTAAAGAGATAGCTATATTACCAGTAGCAGACATACAGCTGTCCAAATATCTTTCTCACAGACATTTACTCAGTGATTTGAGGTTCGACAGAAAAGAAATTCCTAATTTACCACACACAAAGATATTCAGTGGTTTTTCCCCAGAGTACCCAGGGAGTACGAACCCAGGTCTTCTCCCCTCTGTGCATTTCTCTTGTCTTTTCCCATGCCTGCCCAATCCTAGCCAATGCTATTATTATAAGAAGCAACACAGTAGAAACGCATCCAGTTATGTCAGTTCGTCCCTAAAGCGAAAAGGACAAGAGGGTAAAAAAGAAGAACATTTAAACAAGAATCTAAGAAATATGTTCTGGGAAGCAACTAACAGTTTTGTTTACTGAAGTTTAGAGAGGACAAAAGATGAGAATTGGAAGCAAAAGGGAATTCAATTCATCACATAAGGCAAATGACCTAGTGTGATAAAGTTATATCTGTCATCTTTTAGGTGCCTTCTTGCACATAAATATAGGATTCATGCACATGATGATCTTCATCACTGTTCTGAGGACACTGATAGATTACAGAACTGACAAGGTCTTTCTAGGACTTAGACATGTTTGAAGTATTTCTCCTCTATCTGTGAATAAATCATAGGAAAATTTTCAGTGGAAGGCAGGGGTGCCCTTCCCGAGTCCCTTTTGTGCTGCTCTCTGCATACAGGTGATTTGTAGTCCGCTCACCAGCTTGATTGAAACACGAGACAATTCCAGATACGGGCTAAAACAAATGCTCACCGTGTGGATGTTTTCAAAAGTGAGCAATTTCCTTCCATGTAGCTTAAAGGGTATAAAGTTTTAAAGAAAAAAGATCTTAAAGCAGAATAACCCAAAGGTCACCATACTTAACAGGCAAATTATGTTTTCAATATGTTTGGAAGTTTTCACGTGTTTAATTTACTCTACAGTTTTAACTTCTTTTCAGACATTCCCTCTAGGAATAGTTTATCACTGTAAATGTTCCCCAATCATAAAAAAATTACAGGAGACATTAACGTCATGTCTGCACCCACCATTAAGAACTGCAATATTAATGGAATGATTAATATACAGAAATGAATAACAAATAAAACTTGTGCCAGCCTGAAGCCAGATATTCTAAGAAAGATGGAACAGTTGCACAAAGAATGACTGTAATTTAAAAAAGAAGCAGCAATGAATGTCTGGGTGGAGGGAGGGGAGGAAGTAAAAAGAAAACTACCAGTTCTGAAGATTGTTAGGAGCAATCATTTTATACGGCAGATGATAATATAGTACATATGACTTAGCTGGGTGTTGGAAAAATGTTGAAAAAGCAGTAAACAAATGAATGAAACAAAGGAGTTAAGGGATATGAAAATGTACGCACAAACAAGTAGACGTGCTGTTCTTTTCCAGGCAGAGTCCTAAATACACAATAACATTTTATACCAAGGATCTTTACAAGAATTAAGGAAAATCCCATTTAGGCAGCAGAAATGGAGAGGAACTGAGACACGTGGCTCTTGATCTAAGAAGCAATTTGCCTACGGTCCTGCTGGGAGCCAGTGAAAAAGGCAGAACAAATACACAGGTCTGTGAATTCCTTTTCTAACCACTAGACCCTTCCTACTTGGAAGCAGAGTGCGTAGTGGCTTGAAATGTTCTCAAGCACATCGACTTTTACCAGCTTTAAACCGATACCTTTTGGCAATGCCCTCAGCTCTTTCTGCTCTACTTTCCATCCTCATAATATTAGCTGAAGAATTTCTTAACCAGATCCTTCATTTTCTAATGTTCACAGTTCCTCATCATCTCCTGCCTTTCCTTAATTTGGTTTACACCTATTCATGCTGCTGTTCTGATTATAAGATTGTCTTCATCAGTTTCTATTTGCCTTTTCATCCAATAGATCTAAATCCCGTAGGCCTTTAATATGACACATTTTTACCCATATTCTCAACTTTTAAACATTATATACCAATTTTCCCTCTATCTTCTTCTCAGAAACCTTTCCTCAAAGCATCTTCATTCTTTTGCCTTCTTCTTCTCTTGAAAATACAACCTTAATCGTTTGAACAAAAGGACAAAAAAAAAAAAAAAAAAGACAAAATAGATGGTCCCATCCAAGTTAGTCTGCTAGAATTTTTTACAGCATAGAAAAAAACCGCACACAGGTCCTTTTTACCCAAGGACAGAGTTCATAATGGTCTTCCTAATACAAAAAACAGCTGAGCTTTGTTTGTAAAAAGAAATGTCAAAAAAGACACCTACCACTCACAGGGAGCTAGAGGAAATGTGAGACTCATCACTGGTGGCGACACACTGCCTTTATAAAGAAATTCATCTATTTATTTGCACATTGAAAAAGACTTTTAAGTTGACAGATTGGATTCCTTTGCATTTTCAAGACCCTGAGCTAATCCTCTCATGAGAAGTAAAAGAGGAATTAGCATCAAAGCAACTTTCTGCAATAAGTACGGTGGTTTTTTTTCTTGACAGATTTTGATTTATTACAATGCCCTGTAATACGGGGCTCTTTAGTAAGCCAGAGATTTTTCCAACTTGGCAAATTACAGCTGAACCAGATTTGTAGGCATACTTTATTTATTTATTATTATGCTTACTTTATTATACTACATTTGTACTAAGAGGGCAAGGAGCACTGAACACTGTATGGATTAAAACTACACATACAGTGCTATGAATTCTGTAATAATAGTAAAATCACAAAAATATACTCCTTTTTCTTTGCGATTACTCTCTTGAGACTCTTAATAAATACAGAATCTCAGGTGACTACAAGGAATGGAGTAAAGATAAATCAGTGGTGGTTATTAGAATTGTCTTAGTGGATAACATGCAGAAAAAACGACCATTTTGTGAAGTCTGATAGGGAATACTGTAAAGACAGACTATGGAAGAAAAGTAAAAAAATTACAGAACTCAGATTCTACCTTCCGAAAGAAAGCTCTACCACTTCCCTGCAGGCAGCAGAACTGCCCCAAAAGAAGTTGCAATACGCAGGATAAGGTTTGTGTTATTCCTAAACACAGAGATTGATGATTTTAATTCTCCCTCTTAATCATTTGTGAAATACTATGAAATGATCTGACAAGGTTTTTTATTTTATGTATATTTTTAATCTTAATTTCTTTCCTGACCTATTGTTTACATCTCTCAAATTTTGCAAATATATTAAGCTTGTCAGAAGCTCCTTTTAAACTGGCATGGTTTTACTTCCAAAGTAGACGTTTCAGTGTATTTCCTTTCAATATTTCCTTTCTGCCTTATAGAAGGGATTAGAAAGGATTTCCGTAGTACCTGGAAAACATCCAGGTACTATGTGACCTGTTTTCATAGGTGATCACAATAGAGAGAAATGTTAGAGCAAAACTGAACAGCCTGACTGAAGAAGTGCCATTTCTGACATGCTAAGCCAAAAGCACCCTCAGCCAAATTCAGAACTGAATCTCAAGTGTAGTGGAATAAAGGATACCTACTTCTGTCGTTGAGGAGAAAGAGAGAGGAGGAACACACTTATGCTTTGTGCTGGAGACATACAGAGGCTGAAGGGTGAATGCCCAAGCAGGACAGGAATCCAGCTGGACCCCTTGTTAGTTGACAGCTGGTACCAGCAATTTTCACCTACTCGGGATTAACAGATCCAGTGGTTCAGCTAAGGTTAGTTGCTGTGAAATGGTCTAACAGGATTGTTTCAGTTTGTTTGTATTTTAATTTTACTTTCTTTCCTGACCTGGTTTTTTGCATCTTTCCAATTTTGCACTGATGTTAATTAAGCTTGTCATCAGCTCATATTCATGACACATCTTCACAGACAAGTTATCCAAAGTTAATTTTTAGCATAATATTCATGCATTCATAATTCAATATTCACATATTCCAACATAGTTTTAAGGAAGGTATACGGAGTAAGAGGATTAGTGATGGATATTCAAGGTGCGGGGAAAAGAAGGCCATCACTCTGCAGTTACGAATAGACTCATCTGTAATTGCTTCCAGAACAAGTCAATGTTAAGATTTGGTTTGTGCTTGTGTGGTTTTATGTATAACTCTCTGAAGTCCATGGAAAATGTATTGATTCCAATAAGCTTTAGATGAGGTACGTTAAGACAGAACACGGCATCTTATGCTCACAAATGTCAAGAGTAGTCCCTCTGTGACTGAAATGTCTGAGCCCAATGACATCTAGCAGTAATTTCAAGTGACACAAACTGTGTTAATCTGGACACTACTGGAGAGGCTAGAAAGACTCATATTTCTAAAACTCACTCTCTGCAGTGAAAAAATTTAAGGAGTTTACATTGATACCATTCCGTAGGAATTCACTTCACAAGTGGCAGCGCAGTCAGCATGTTTGCATGTGTAATCTTTCCCAGGAAGATATGAACTTCACCTGCTTGAGCTGAATTAAACCAGGCAGAGGCTGTAGCTACTAGAAGGGACTCAAAAACTTTCCCTATGAATATATGGAGACATTTAGTAGTCAGTCTGAAGACATCATCCAGAAGCTGCGTAACATTTAGTTCAGAAGTCACTGCAGAAAAATAAGAGAAGGGGCCTGGCTGAATTTTTTTCTTGATTTAGCTCAAGGTATTAAACTATTGCTTTTGGATAAAAATATTGTTATATTTCTACTTTTGTACTGAGGCTTTCAGGCATAGGTACTCTCAGTTAAAGTGAATTATCACTTTAATAATAAATCATGGCACACAGTGATGAGAGGCAGATTATGAGATTTAAGTGGCTTGACTTTGCTCTTTTCTGGTTTCAGAAATAAGAGCAAGGATCCTGGTTAGCTGTAAATGTAACCTCCCCCTCCCCAAATGGAACTGAGTTTTATATCTGCCCAATGCAAGGCAAGCCCAGGTGCCCCAAATAATTTAGCTTTGTACTGGCTCTTAACTCTCCAAAGATTTCAGCAAAAAAGATAAACCACTAAAAAGAAACCCAAAAGGAAGTCTGAGATAGCATCAAATATGGCAGCAGCATTTATATTTGGAACTGATCTGATAAAAGGAAAAAAGGGAAACACCTGTAGTAGCTGAATTAAAGCTCTGAGGAGTTAAAAAAATGAGAACTGAAAGAAGATGGTAGTATTGAAGCTGAACCCAAAGCTGAGAGAAAATATCTAATCTGCAACAGTCTGCTTTTTAGAACTTAGAAAAACTTTTAATGCCTTGATTGGATAAGGTGTAGTAATGACAGTACCATTTTCTGTTGTGCCCTTGAATAGATGCTATTTCTAAAAATAGCATCTTTCATCCCCCATCTGAACTTAATAAGAAAATAAATGAACCAAGAAACATGGACTATTTCAGAAACAAGAGTTCTTCTTGGGCTTGCTTGACATAACATAAGCCAGACAGGATAATGATCAATTCATGTTGAATATTTCTGAGAGATTTACTATGCAGCAAGAGGCAATGCAAAGAAGCAGGAGGTGGGAGGCAGAAAGGAAAGGAGAAAAGTTATGTGGTCAGAATATGTTAAAGGGAAGGGCAAACTGAGTATATATTTAACTTTGATTTCGTGTCTTCCATTAAAGTCCAGGAAAACCTGCATGGACTAACACTGCCTTCTTGCCAAAACACGGATTTCAAGCTTTTAGAAGATTGAGAAGTCAAAGCTATAATCTAGAAGTCTCTTAAGAGATTCCTCTTTTACATCTTTTGTTATTTTCTATGATTTTTTTGTAGCTTGTTGAGGATGTTTGAGAGAAACATTACCTGGATGGAAAACCCATTGCATCCAGCTGTGAGGGAAGTTTTGTTCTCAAGATTCATAAGCTCCATTCCTTCATGAGTTCCGATGACTTCATCCAGGAAGAACAGATGTTGTGACATGGTAAGCAGTGTAGTCAAAAGCTGATTGTAGATCTTATACTGGGTATTAAATAAAGAAATAACAACAGAAAATTAAAGGGTGCCCTTGAATCTCTAAGATCAAGACCTGTCATGAAGCCAAGGACAGAAAGGGCCGTGTATTAGAACTAGTGTACAGGCTCAGTTTAAGTGTGCTGAACTAGACAGGTGTTTTCAGGGACAGAACCAATGCCCCTAGATGTAAATGCAGGAACCAGTATAATCTCAAAAAATATATGTTCCCACTGGACAGGTCATGGAATCGTCTAATTGTTTGGCTTGGAGAGGACCTTTAAAGATCATCTAGTCCAACACCTCTGCATTGGGCACGGACACCTTCCACTAGATCAGGTTGCTCAAAGCCCCTCCAACCTGATCAACCACAACATCTTTGTGCAACCCGTTCCAGTGTCTCACCAACCATACTGTAAAAATATCCTTATATCCAATCTAAATCAACCTTCTTTCAGTTCAAAAGACTTGCCCCTTGTCCTGTCACTACAGGCCTTGGTAAAAAGTCTGTCCTGCAGGTCTGGCAGAAAGTGCATACTGCAAAGTAAATGGGGAGGCAGGAGAGAGGTGAAGAACACATGGAAGACATAGGAGGGACAAGATACGCAGGGAGAGAAGAGGTTTGGATTTAAAGCTGATGTTTGATAACATGTTTGTTTACAGGACCCTGTAAACAAAGAAGTGTAGTAGCTCATATAAATATGACCTACGTATGCAGGCATTTATCACATTACAAATGGGTGCTTACCGCTGACAAACAGAAATACATCAACTATATCTCTTCCACAGGCAAGATGCTTACACAATGCAGCTCCCCCTGACAGACACTTAATACCTTACCCAGTCCTCCTGACAGAGATGGAGACTGCTTCACGAGTGACACAGATGGAAACATAGCTGCTTGCATACATTTTCAAAACATATCTGCAAAAGATCTTCCTCTGCGTACAGTTACAGTAATAGGGTTATTCCAGCAGCTGATGGAGCCTGAGGCCAGAAGTGAGACAAGGTTTTCAGAGAAGACGTAATATACTTAGAACAAAGGATGTAGCTGGGAAAAATGGGCAACTTTGGGGTACAATTTTAGAGGCACAAGCCTTTTTTTTTAGCTAACAGAAGGTGCATATGAATGGCAGTTGACTGGACCAATAAAGATGTTTCTTATGCCTACAAACTTCACATTGCATTATTTCTTTTAAGAACAGAAGAATAGGCTTTACCTTTCCCTTTTATATATTTGATATGATTCTGTTCTAGCTGTATATTACAGCAGCCATACATATTTCCAGTTGGATTTTACAAGTCCTGCAAAGACGGTTGTCTGCAGGGGATTCTCTAGGGTCTGCAGCACCATTCCACACCAACTGTTTGCACAATTCCTTTTATTACAAAACAAATTGTACACACTAAATTGTAACCCAGACCTGCAACTTACAGCTGGGACTAGGGAGGAATGAGGGACGCCACATGCAGAAGCAGCACCAAATGTAACGATGCTTGTTTGCCATTCGACGAAGAGACACTTCGCTCCAAATCGTTTAAGCTCTGCTGTATTTTGTCCACTAGATAATCAGATGTCAGAAAAGATAACACACTATGAGATGGGTGAAACTGGGAGCCCTCATCAAGTATCTCAGGTTTGTTTTTTCCAAGCCCCTTAAAACAAGCAAAATAAAATGAAAATCCAACCATAGCACTACCTCATCCGTAGGCATGGAGTTTCAATAGAAAATGTCTTGGGAGAGAGGTACCAGAGGTGCGACGCAACACTATATCAGATCATCGTTATTGGATGGGAGAAAAATACATATCTATTAAAAATGTAATATAAATCACTGAAGAAAAATATTACCAGAGAAATATCACCATCATTAAGATAAGTTGGTCCTTGGCAATTCTTTTTTAAATATAGTTTTTTTAGGGATGCTAGTGTACAAGAAAACTGAGTTAGCACCATAACCCAGCACAGGATTCCTCAGCAGTAAGTACAGACAGAAGCCAGCTAGGAACTGGGAACATCAGGGATAACATCACAAAGGGTAATAGAAAAGCTCTAGCTGAGTTCATAAGCCTGTGGATCAGGCAAAAGAGTCAGTGAAAGTTATACATTGGTGGTGGTACATCGAAGTCGGACATGCTTATTCCTTGGTACTCCTGGAAGAAATTATGTTCTACAATGTATCTTGGAGAAATTGTATTGGAAAATACAAAATTCTTTAGCCACATACTTAAAGTTTTCTCTCATGGTTGAATCTTTCTGACAATTTCAAATACATTTTGTTTTCATACAAAACTTCATTTCACGATGAGAAAATCCTCCCCTATGCCCCTCTCTTCTCCCAAAGTTATGTCAACAAAGATCAATTAAAATAGCTGATTCTAATTCTGCTAGATGTTCGATTCTCTCCACACAGTACCATGTTTTAATTCATATCCAGTGTTCTCAATGTGATTTTTAAAAAACAAAATCACAAGTCTGTCACATCTGCTAGAGTCTTCCTTTGTAACGGTATTAATTATTGCTCAAGTCAGTGTAAGGAACAGATAATACCTGTTTTGTTCTTTTGACAACTATTCATTTCATTGATAGCATAGATGTGTAGGTCTCTGTAGATACAGGATTTAAGGAAGCAGTGTTTAAATCAAATCTTATTTTAAAAAGCTTGATTGACGTGGCAGTATGCCTTGTGATTGTTTTGCAAATTATAACTTGTATCCACTAGAAGAAAAAAGTAGAAAAAGTTTGGGTTTTCTTTTAGGCATGCCAGACCAGACAAAAGAGTTTCCTACTTTGAAGAGATTTGTTGTTGATGCCAGAAGTAGAGCAAATGTGTATGTGAAAAAAATCAATGAAAATTTGAACCTAATGTATCACTTGCGAAATCCAGAGTGCTCTCTGCTCTCCCTTGAGGCGTCCCTCTGCCTGATCCTCACACAGCTTCCAGTGAACACAGCAACAACAGTTGAAGTCATTTTCTCTTGGGCAGGATCTGGTGAGTTCTAGAATATAAATTTAAAAGATCACCAGCTACATTCATGGGACCAGCGAGTTTCTTTAGGCGTGACAACCAAGACGCCCTGTGGTTGCAGACTGCGACTTAGGGGAAAGGTTCTTCTCAGAATTTGGCTTTGCCACTAGGCTTCAGCTCAACTGGTACCAAAAATAATCCTGCAATACAGTTTTCAGATTTTAACCTCTAAAGACAAACAAGCAAAAGGTCACATACAAAGATTTAAAAAGGAGTCAGGCATCCCAGATTTGATCTCAGCCAGAAGAAACAGAACAGGAAAAGTTTTATTCCCCTGGTAATTACATCATCCTCTTCCAGCAGAAAAGTTGGACGTTTCAGGCCAGTTGACCTCGCCCTCCCGCCGAGTACCTGGCTCTCGCCGATGGGATGAGACAGCTGCTGAAGCGACTCAGGTCAGGAGTGCTCACCCAGCCCGCAGACCGACCATCTCTGCACCTGAGCTGTGCAGCTCTGAGCTTTCCTTACACTTCAAGGAAGGCAAGCACCTCTGCTGTCTCCCCAGATGTCTCCACATCTACCACAGCAGGTTTTGTGTCCTCTGCCAAGGCATCTACCTACTGAACCAGCAGCTTGTTTCAAGCTTTTTGAATAAGCCTGTTTCTGCTTTCCCCTGGACAAAGTAAATTATGCCATTACACGGTGGTTTGTTATTTTTTATGGGCACCATTGACAGCAGAAGCCTTTCCCACTCACTCTCCAGTAATTTCAATATCACATACTTACTGCTATTCTGTTATGGCAGCCTTAATTAATATAATAATTAATTTTACATATGTATGCGCAGCATGAAGGTTTTTGAGACCGGCTCCAGTTTTGTTAGTTTGTCTCTCCCCTGGTGTTATCCATACCTTTTTCCCCAATCTGTAAGATGTAATTTTTAGCACACATGCCTTGTTACCCACTGTCATTTCCTCTAAAACATTTGCACCTTCCTGACATAGTGCGATGAGGTGTCGCCAGCTGTGCAGCTACAGGTGGGATGATAAAAAGACAACATCCTCCAACAGGGACAATTTGCATGCTTGTGGCTGGCGAGTAATGGACGGTTGGCATTGTGGATTACGGAACTGAAGTGTCACCATGGAAAAGGTTGACCACATCTAATACGTGATTCAAAGGGAAAGAACAGGATGGCGATTTTTCTTTTAAGCACGAGCTTCTCTTCAAGTTCCATGCTTGTTCACTGGGTTCATCACCACAGCTGGTTTCTCTGAGAAAGGAAAGACAAACTAGATGGTCCCAGATCACTTCTCAAGCTCATTATTACAGCTCACACTGACTGTCAAGCTACCACAGCTAAGAACAAACCTCTTTTCATCTCATCCATAATAACTGTAACTGTTCTCGGTCTACAGCAGACCATGGTACCCTCAAGGAATCAAACACAACGTAGGCCTCTTAAACCCTCTTTCACTTCAAAGCTAAGTTGAATTACTCGGATTTCCTGAAGGTAAAGAGCATATGCACAGAGTAAGAGGGGCTCAGCAGCTGCGCAACTGGCTGAAAGGCAGTGTGAGCTTCTAGAATAATTTTATGATGAGATTCTACTTACGTTACTCAGTGAAACACATTTCTGATAAACCTAAGACATGCGTTACTCCCATTTAATAACTCTCTAGGACGATGATTTTTTATTTTAACCTCTAACAAACAGAAGGTGATAAGACTGTGAAACGCCCAGGACTTTTTTTATTTTTATTTTTTTTTAAGTTAAAAAATTCTAGAGGTTTCCACAGTTCTTCAGAGCCAGATACACGTTTGGAAGTATCGTTTCCTTAAAATTTAAATACATTAGCTGAATTCAAATCTCCTTCCTGTTCAAACCTGACAGTGACTAAAATCTTGCTGTCAGACCCTCTGTTTTGGATTCAGACAGAACAGCTAAAGCCATCTCTGAGCAGGCTGTGGGATAACCCTCTGTCTGCGGTGCTCCCAGAAGCCCATTTGGCTCTCGGAGCTGGGGCAGAACTAAGATCTATATGTGAAGTGTTGCACAATGGAGAGAGGAGTACAGCAGCTGAGTCAGAGCCAGGCCTCTTCCTACTTCTGCCAGTTCTCTCTCACCACTAACACTTCCCAAGCCCAGAAACCTCCCTGGCACTTGCAGTATCTGACACGTGTCCATGACAGGAAATTTACCTAATGGTAGGGAGAGCAATTCTGAGCATTTTAACTTGTGCACTGGAGTTGGGAAAGGGATTTTTCCACATCACAGCTGTTCCCAAAGCAAGACTGAAAATCAACCCAGTTACATCACAAACCTGCAGTGAGTCAGTCACATAAAAACAAGGGATGTGCTTAATTAAAGACTTTTACGTGCACTTTTTTCCCCGATGTCAGACTCAATCATTAATGCCTTGATAACCAGTCATTTTCTTCCCACTGACATTAAAGAAGTGATTGTACTTATAGAAGAAAAGAGACTAAAACAACTTAGAGATCCACAATCTACCCAGAGAAGCATCTCAAAGGAGGACAGGAGAGTCATACCGTTCAACAAGATGATATAAATGGGGGCTTGTACTCAGCAAATGCAGTAAGAATGTGCCAGTAGAACCACAGAAATAGGGTTGATCTGAGTTAATATTTTAGGTTCTTTTCTTGATTCTGTGTATGTAAACTGCCTAATTACTAGTCGAAACTGCTAGATTGTGCTACCCTTAGAGTTGCTGCACCAGGATGAGTATTTCATGTGAGCGCAAGGCTCGCCAGACTCGGCAAACTTGCAAGTTTCCAAGAGAGCTTGTGAAAGTGCTTGGATATGATTATTGCTTTGCTTTTAAAAAAATAATTTTAAAACCTCCAATACTTAAGTATACATTAAGATTCAAATCTATCTAAAAATTACCTTTCCTTTAATTAATGATTACCCAATATGACAGATCATAAAATATAAAATAATACAATTTTTTTTTTCAGGATTTGAATATAACTTTAATCCTTAAAATTTCTAGTCTGCATTCAGATTAACCAAAGTCTACAATTTACTCAACATACATTTTACTGTAGAGTGCTTAAGTAAGAGCAATTGCTTGCTGCAACTCAAGTTTCCAGTCAACTGCAGACATCTTCAAAATATAGCTCTTCAGCAAAGATAGGATCCTGGCAAGCTAAGTGTTCCTGTTTGCAGCTGTCACTGCTTTCACAATCGTTTCTTCAGTTGCCAGCCGAGGCTGCTAAAACCTTTCTCAGACACGCAATCCACAATACCACAAAAAGTGCCTGGTTTAAATGCTCTTTTCTCCACATAATTTGGAGACAATTAAATAACTTTAGAACTCACTGCAGATTATTTTTTTTTTTATAGCAGCCTTTCTACAAGCTGTTTTATTACTATGTGGATCCCTAACCATTACACTACTATCATTATGCCGCTTCTAATTAGGGGACCACATTTTATGTGCCAATGCAGCAGTGCAATGGCAAACACAAAGATAAACTCAATTGCTCTTTGTTGCCCAGTTTAATGATGGGTGAATTGTGTTTACCTGTATCCCCTTCCATACTACAACCAGTCAAAGTTTTTACAAGGAAGTGTTTTGCGGATTGCTCTTACCTGGAAGTCTCTTAAATCAAATTACCTAAAACTTTTTTATATTCTATAGTGTGTAAAAACGCCTTAAGAGTTCAGTTTAAGCAGAGAAAAAGGTACATCTTTCCTATTGAAATTGGAGGAAGACTTGGTTTTAGCAGTTTATCCAAATCTGAATTTAGCAGAAAACTCTTTCCTTACCTTAAAAGCTTATTAGCATTATTAATGTTCTTCAAGATATTTTGGCTGATAATCTACAGATTGTGGGGCGGAGACTTACAGGGAGAGGTCTCTGTGCCACTATATTTGCCACATATACTAGAGGATGTCTTGCTTAAAATACAATTTTTAACACCCATTTGGCAAAATAAGAAGCAATGACTTTTTAAGCTTCTTTTAAAACTATCTCTTAAGAAGAAAAAACCCCGTTTTTCACCTGCCACTCATCTGAGGCTCTTACTACTGTAATGCTCTGCGTAATGATTTTCCCCCTGATCGTATTTTATTTTCTTCAGATCTGAAATTTCCATCCATCTTACATCCTCTTAGCACAGCTCCGCACGGGGCCCTCCCAGTTCCCTTTTCCCCACAGTGGCTCCCCGTCCCGCCCCTGACTCACTTCCCATGACTGTCGCATCCTTCTCTCCCACACTGGGGGTCCACTCTCAGTCCGTCCCGCTTTTGTCCCCCACTTTCATCCTTTGTTTTAATAACCAATGTATTTTTCAAAAAAATAGCCAACTAACTAACAATATGTGATTCCACAGGGGTTTGTACCTCATGGCTGAGTGAATTTTAAACTGAATTATACTAAGGCTGTAGCACGAGTCTATCCCTTATTAGACACTAGAGACTCTACCCAGAGAGAGGAATACCACCCGAGTGACTATTTAACTAGTAAGGACATAGCTTTGTTCTTTTAAGAGTAACAAAACAGAAGCCAGCACATACAGAAATTCCTTAATTCATATGCAACATTCAAAATGCTTATATATGCAGTCAATATTTTTAAGTGCATGGTAAATAAGCCCCGAAAATTTCAACAGAAATAACAATGGGGTGTTGGAAAGTATTCATCTATTTCTCCTAATTAAAAGACACCATTGCAGACTTGAGCTAAAGATGAGTCTGGGTGAAGATGCATGAAAGTGGGGCATACTAATCAGTCTATAAATGAAAACAAGAAAGGTGTGGAAATAATAGCAACGAGATTTTTATCTTTTTTAAATGGCAGGTCAATTACCTTGTTTGCTGCAAAAAATGCTCGTATTTTTCTGTTAATACGGACCAAGCTCTCAAAATGGCAAGTAAATGGGTTTTAAAAGTGTCAAATCTGTTTTGCCTTATTTGTCAAAGGTACAAATATTCTGCCTGGGAATCATGAAATCATGAAGTCAGAGTTTTCCACAGGAAATAAATATACAGGCAATTTGCCGGTTCCCACAGGAAATTAGTCATAATATTACTTGTAATTTTTCTTATGTACAGTTAATAATCATGTATATTAAAACATTTACTTTATAATTCATGAGATTTGGACACTAAAGAAGTTCTGAAATTGGACATACAATTTTAGAAGCTCATAAATATACATGACTAAAAAGCCATAAATAGCAACGTGTCTATCCAGCTAAGAAATGTGCTACTTTTGTGTTTTTATAATCATGCATTGAAATGAGATCAGCCAACTACCGGTAGCTGTTGGAAAATGGGGTATATACAAACACACACCCTTGAATATCCAAAATGATGGCCATTGAGTGATGTTAAGTAGGGATCTGATTCAAGACCTCTTAAAATCAGTAAAATAAGCCAGATTCTAAAAAAAAAAAGGTTCAATCTGGTTCTTCTGTGATGTTTTGGGAAAAAAAATATAAAAAAAATAATAGGAACAGGAAAGAAGCAGGTTTTGGAGTACTATTACGACAAGCCAGTCAGATTACAAGGTAGGGTTGACTTTGAATTGTTGTTTCCTAGAACTCATCTCACGTGTACAGTGGCATGTAAACAGGCTTGAACACGGTGAAGGTTTATTTGTGATTTAGAATAGTTGTTCTCCCTATGTACTAAGAAGAAAAATTAACAAATGTTATACAGATTTCCCAAGAAAACAAGCCACTGTTCTTGTACCTCCATCCCAGCATATTGCAATTCTGGTGCAATTTTTAATGAGAATCTTTGGCTTTAAAAAGCCATTTCACAGTGAAATGAAATCTATTTACTTTTTCTCCTAAAAAAAGAGTGTCCAGACTATCACATTTCCAAATCAGTATTTCTTAGGAGAAGAATACCCTGCCAGAAAATTTCTCAAACGCTCAACTGGAATGCTCCCTTTAAAAATAATATTTAACAAGCTTTTAGGTTTTTCTCTCTAACGAGGAAATTTTAGCTATTTCAGAAACAAAATCAACTTGAAAATTACATATTCTCCATCTATGTATTTGTTTTTTTTAGTTTATTTATGGATCTAATCTTCAGATTAACTGAAGATGGCTGTCGACAAGGAAAGATTTCTGTGCCCGGTGTTTCTGTCAGTGTGTTTCACAGAGTAAGCAGTCCGTGCTACCTTTGTCACCTGCTTCCTAACTGCAACCTGAGGCACCTCAGTCACTTCAGCCATCAACAGCGTAACAGGACGAGCCGGGGAAGTTCACCAAACCTGCAAGTAGCCACGATAAAATCTCCGCATACAGGTAAGCGCTTTAGATTCCATCTGGTTTTAGTTTTGCTTGTAAGAATAAATAGGCAGTTAACATTATTATTAACATCTTTTTAAAATCAAACATGAAATTTACTGTGTGCATACACAGTATACACTAATAATTTTATCGCTTTCTTTTCCCGGGTAATGTATGTATTCACACCTGTCACAAAACAAAAGCAATTTACCATGCAACAACAGAAAGTTTATGAGCAGTGGAGCCTCAACAGAGAAGAGCAGCTTTTTATTTGCTTTTGCAATTGTTTCTGAAAAGTAACAAGTGCAAATTCCCCTATTGTGTTCCCCTGCTAGCTTTTGCTTTTCTGTGGCTTTTACGTAAGACGTACTCCTCTTCGACGCAGAGCACTGGTCACAGCGCACAAAGAATTCTTATCCAGGGCACGAGTCAGCAAGACGACCCTATGGCATGTTCTAGAAACCAAGCCGGAGAGGTATACATTTGAAAAACAATAGGAAACAGCAATACAACCTTAGCAGGCAGTTCAACTCGCACTACTCTGCTTTGTTCCTGTGTGACTTTTATTGCTCTTAAATTCTGCCTTTGTTGATTCCTTACAGTGTGTTGGTGTAGAGTTACCGCTTGGAACAGCTTTGAGGCTGCACACGAAACAGCTCTATGCAGGCAGTTTTTTTCAGGTAAGGTTGAAACCTCTTCATGGCAATGCCTTGGAATCTACTGAAATTCTTATTAAGAGTCCACTCAGCTGCTCGCTACAGCTAGGACTTCAACCAGTCACCATGAGTCTCTAAGGCACTATACTTGATAGACAAGTGATTTAAACAGTATAACAGATCTACTCCAGAGCTTTCTGTTGCTGTTTCATGCTCAGTTTAAGCTTGTGTGCACAATATCGTTGCTGGAAGGTGGTCCTGCGACTCCTGTATTATCTGTACGTTGCTGCCCTTAAAGAGCTGGTTCAAGCACACGCGCAGCTGAAGGATAAACCAGGCGGAGGAAATGCACCAGCTGAAAAGTCACCCAAGAGAGGGGGGGTGTTTCATCGAGGAAGGTGTCTGCTTCTGCCGGTGGAGGGAAGGGATTGGTCTGGAGTGGGAAATTAGGGGAACCACATCAGCAGGTTTTAAGACTGCAGTGTTGTTTCCTACCTCAAACCGTTTCTTCTACTTTTCACTCCTCCCTTGACTTTGTGATCCAACATGTCCCTCCTTCAGTGTTTCTGTCTGTAGAAATTGCAATCAAGAAAACGTGTACAGAAATAATCAACTTGTGAGTTTGTATTTCTCAGCAACTCACTGTTCTCAGAGCTTTTAATTCTTTTGAATTTCTTCCTGATGAGGTACAGTGCTAGAGCATGCAATAAAATAAACTACTTTTGTATCTCTCTTGCAGAAAAAGTTCAAGCTAAAACTAGGATCATGGAAAGGTCTTAGAAAAATCCTGTGAGGCACCAAAAATGTTCTGAGCAGTCTGACACTAAGGTCATGCACCCAGCATGCTGGAAGGCTTCAGTTCCAGTTTCTTTTCAAAATTAGGCAAAGCGTGAAGCCGGACCTGCACTTCCCGCGAGCCAGGTAAGTGCCATAACCCTCTGCTCCCGGCTGCCTGGGGGAAGGATGGGCCCTGCTGGCTTTTTTCAGTGTTCCCCACTAGGGAACTTTGATGAAACTAATATATTGCCACAAAAGCTTTTCAGTTTAAATGGATCTTTGCTTTTTGATGAAAAGCCACTCAGTCAGGGGAAAAAAAAAGAAAAAGAAATACCACCTTGTTCTGAAAAACAGGAGATGCTGTTTATTGCTCAGGCTTGACAAAGCCTGGCTTGTATAGAGGGTGGAAAAAAATGAACACCCAGAGTGTTTTCATATTTCACAGGGAAAGAGAAGTTTATTCCCCACAGCAGCAGCATCCTCTGCTCAATTTTGGCTGGAGCCAAGGGGAAAAAAAAAAAAAAGGCAAATGGAGAAGACAGACAAGAAAAGAACTCTTCTTATTCTGGTTTTCAAACAGATACAGGAAACTTGTGAGGACCAGCTTGTCAGGAAGAAAGATTTCCACCCAGACTCCTCCACACAGGTCAGCTCGGTGAGCACACAGCACAGCCTGTGTGATGGAAAGTAACGCGGCTGCACAACAGCCAGGGCTTGTGCTGGAAAAGAGAGGAAGGCACTGAAGAGGAACTGCAAAGTATGCGGGGAAGGTGGGTGGCACTCAAGGCTGCCGTCTGCTGACAGAGGTTCTATCACAGCCACCTACCCCTCGCAGGGGTCAGAGGCGATAAGCTTGTGCGGGGAGTACTGACAGTGTCGCAGTAAGGACTTGGAGGATGTGAGTCTTGACACTGATGAATATTGCCATGATGCTGGCTAATTTTGGCTAATGCCTCCTCCAGCAGTGTTTCTAAAGGCCCGTGGAAAGAATATCCTCTGTAGGCTCTGGGGCTCTTGTAAGCGTGCAATCTAGCTCATGGGTGCTTTCCTTGAATGGCTAAATCGATGATATCATCACATTTACCATTCTGAGGAAGCATTTAGTGTTTTCCTGAGGCTCTGAGATTAAGTATTGTGATAGCTAAACAGTATCTGCACTCTGCCTGTTATTTCTGAAGGAGCGCCAGACAGTGAGGGATTATGCAGTTGAATTTCTAAAGATTAGTTAGAGAAAAAAAAAAAAAAAAAAAGAATAACACAAGTGGAATTAGTAGCAGGAACTATCTTACTACATGGCATTTGGAAATGACCCTTCAAATCAGCCTGACTAATGCATGAATTATTATTCATATTAAAAATAATTGCTTAAAAAAATCCCCAAAAACAAGTTCTGTGGAGTTTTAGTGATATATGTATACAAGTTGTCTATACAAACTAGAAATCACCTATATTCTTCAGCCGTATAAATTATTGACTTTTGACCAAAAAGCAGACATAATACATTACCCGACTGTATACTTCAACCATCATTTTATAGCTTGTGTCCAAATTTAGATCTTGTGTATGGATTTACTTTTCTACTAATGCATCCTAATATCACAACCAATTCCTCAGAAAAGACAGCTTGGAGACTTCTGCAAACAGCCGGCTGAGTTAAATCTTAGCAGTTCTAACCTCAAAGCTTAATTGATTACAGTGAAGATTAAAGAAGACATATTTCAACTCCAAGATTTATTGGTTACTCTACCAAAGATAGGTTTCTATCACACTAAGGTCAATAAAGACTTTCTACACTTGCAAACAGCAAGGAAATACAATATAATTGCACTTCAGCGTTAGATGAATATCAGCAAAGAAAGACCTGTGAATCTGTGTAGCTGGCAGAAAATGCGTTATAGCTTCAGAAATTGAACAATGAATTGAAAGCACTGCAGAAAAATGGTTCTAGATTTATAAATTTCTTCAGATTTAGAGCAAGCATGGTGCACACAGATGGGCGAGAAATAACAGAATTTGATTTGCTTTGTTGTTCAGTTACTGCTTAAAATAGCACCCATTTAAATATTAAAGAATATAATAATTTGACACATTATAAATTTACCATGACTTTTAGAAACCAGAGAAATATTTGGAAGCTTTACGCTACCTGAACCTTACTATAATGCTTTTACAACCACAAAGTAACCTTAAAGAGAGACGTGAAAATTCTTTCAGGAAATACCTACCTGAAAGGTTTTGCAGAAGCAGATTATTAAATTATTTCTTTGCCAATCTCTCAGAGGTTCACAGTGCCTTCATCTGCTTCTTGGGTTCTTACAGCAAGCGATTGCAAAAAACGTCTGTGTAAAATTTAAGAATTTTTGGCTGTTATGAATGCATCAGTGCGCACATGCAAAAAAAATCCAACAACATTGCCAACAGGGTCAATTTAGATTTTTACCAGCACAGGAAGGACAGAGGATAAAAACCCCACACCCTTAAGTGCCCATCTGACTGAAAACACATTAGGATGACAAGACGGATGAAATTTAAAGATGTCAGATTTTCTGAAATCACACCAAAAAAAAAAGGACAAAATAATCTGTAGAAGCCAGTCTTTTAAACCAAAGGCAGGGTGAACGACTGATACAATCTCAGAGAAAAGACCCCAGAACATGACAGTGGTTTCAGAAAAGAGCCGCCGTGGCTACGGGCACGGGTGGAGGTCTCTAATCCAGAATAGTCACACTCGGGACGGGAAGATTCTGATGAGAAAACAGGCTCTGGAAATTGTATGCAAGTCTGTTTATAGTGTTTCATCCATCTTCCTGTTTCTCTTGAGCTAATTAATGCAAAGAACAGTCTATTTTTTTCTCCTTCTTTTTTCTTCCTTTTTTTTTTTCCTGACATCTGCGTTATTTCAATTACTAGATGGCCTGTAAGAGACAAATTGTTAGCACCCAAGGAAGTATGCAGTCTGTGGGATCAAAAGTCATCCAAAGTGCCTGTACCAGGTCAGAAGTCTGTGCCAAAAATGGGCTGGAGGAGCCATGAGAGATGGAAGAGTTTCACACAGGGAAAAATCCGAAATCAAAGAGGTCTAGTAGGCTGGGGCCTAAAAACTGCACGTTCCTAAGTGTTCAGCTTATATTCAAGATTTTGTTGCGCTATTATAGATGGTGACACAATTAAGTCCAAGAATGACAGCACTAAACTAAGTGTTTCTTGGTCCGAGCTATTGGTTGTTCACTGAAGTAAGCAGAATGATCTCCATTTATATCAGGTTGTTGCCTGATTTTGGATGGCTCTGAGAACACAGGTGTCATTGTAGAAAGCAATACGGAAACATTATTCTGCTCACAGAAATCTGGAGTTTACACTGGGTTTGCGTGTTTGTTGTCCTCCTCAGTGCAGTTATGCATGTGGGAGCAGAGTTACCTGCTAACTTTGAGAGATTACTGCTCCCACCAGCCAAATACAGTGTGACAAATGCTTCAGGTGTCACAGAAAATGATGAGATTGGGTGTAACTACTACACAGACTTTTTGTCTGAGGTCACCACTGGCAGCTATTTTTACCTTTGTGAGAGATTTAAATGTTAATGCATGATATTTAATGGTAAATTCTTAAAATTCACACCTTTTTCACCTGTACGTTTTGTTTGGAGGTTGGTGGGGTTTTTTTGAGACTTGCTTTGAGTATGCGAAACCTCCTTTTACTCTTTTCCCACTACAGATAGTCCTTTCATAGCTATTGTCTACCTGTAGTACAAAAACAAAGGCTAGCAACTCTGATTACAGTTCTTATAGTCCCAGAATTGCCATAAAACAAATCCAGTCCCTGTCCGAAGGCGTTATAAGTTGAGTGAATGGTAACAGCAATCTAAATACAAACCAAGGCTTCTATAATAATTGCTAATGTTTTCTAAATCAGATTTACACAAGTATACACCTCTTTGTAGGCAGTTTTAAACTGAACTCTCTCATAGGAGAGTGTCCACCAGGAAACTGAACAGCTCAGATGATGTGAATGATTCAGATGCATCATCAGGAACAACAAGATCCCAATGCATTTAGTCATATTTCACTGCCTCCTACATAATTAATTTAATTTATTTGCTATACTCTCAATCCACTTCTCCATCAGTACCAAAAGAACTGAGGCTTGAAAATCACTGCTGTATGCTAGCTAGTGGTAGATTTAAGTATCCACGGATTTAGAAATACATTATGACAGGAGAATAGGCAAAGAGGCACGGTGTGATTTGTTTCAGCTAGCTGTGACCACCCGCTTTTTTATACCAGCTACCCTGGCTCCCTCTTTAGTCAACGAGTATCTCCTAGGAGGAGAGGAAGGAATGCCCTCTGGCATTGACCTAATTCCCCCTGGCTAAGCCCGCCACACACGGGCACAGAGCCTTTGGTAAAATTTAGCGCGTTGGAGTCTAGGCCCAAAGGCTTTAAATTATTAGATTCATTCCTAGGGACCCGAAATTGTGTGGCTCAGGTAAACAAATGTCTCTGTATTCCTGGAGCTGAAGGCAAGCAAATTTCATTTTCTTTTAGACAGTTTAGTTGCTATTAGCGTCACAAATTCTGTTCATTATCGAATATTCCTGTGGGACAACCAAGACTGGGCCTTTGGCTGGGTGTGTGGCTGCTCAACACAGCAAATTAACCCGGGAGCTCTCTATTCTCCATTGCTCTAGGCTACACGGCAACTGAAAGTCCTAGAGGGGGTTGAGGGTCCTGAATGAAAAATTATTTCTCAGTTTGAAACAGGTGTTGCTCTGTTGCTCACCGTCTGAATGCCTTATTGCCAAACTAATAATAACTTCCCCTGGGTTTTTTTTCCTGTGGTTGTTTTTTTTTGTTTTTGTTTTTTTAAAGGACTACAATAAATTACTTTGACACCCACCTTGATTATAAAAAACATGACCAAACTGAATGATGGCATAGAAAATACACTTATTAAAATCACAAGTGACTCTTAAGCAGAGGAGGGCCTCAAGCCGCTTTACAATTCAAAATTATTTTGACAAACTGAGAAAATGCTCCAGAAAAAACCTAAGATGCCATTCGATAAAGACACTTGTAAAGTTAAACACTTGGGGAGGAAGAATAAACTGCAGAAATACTGTCTAGGGAACACTTCACTAGGCAATGGTAATGCTGAAAGGAAGCTAGGAACTGTAATAGCTCACAGCCTCCAAGCTGGTGAAAAAAAGGAACCGGCCGAATGAGGATGCGTAACTGGGCATCTTCTCTACTGGATATGGGACAAAGGCTTCCCCCTTCACAGGCTGGGACCACAGCATCAGCTGTCGTTCATATGGAGAAGTGCACTTCAGGAAAGATACGGATGGTGGTGTCCAGTGTCATTTTCTTATTCCTCAGTATAGATATTCTCTTTATTTTAAAAATGCCCAGAATGTGTACATTTTTCTACAAAATACCATTGCTAACTGTATTCAGGAATATTAGAAATAATTTGCCTTCTGATTTATTGTTTCACATTTAATACAGAGGTGACAAAAAAAGTATCTGTCACATTAGCCTGGAATTTGACATGTTTTTAATAAAACATGAAATAAGTGTTATTGCTGTATCTATTCTATGCATAAAATAACATTAAAAATGCATGTGGAAATACTGAAATATTTCATTCTACTTTGCTGACCTGAAATGAAATGTTTAATTTCAGCCAGCCGTTAGCTGAGCTGGCCTATCTCAGCCACTTGGCTGCCCAGTGGGAACCACAAAGCCATGTCCCCCTTTGGCCAGATTTCAGTTCCCATTACTTATTGTTGGCTCAAACAGACAAGAGCTAAGGTTGGTCAGAAACAAATGATTTCCTGAGAGAGAATTTTACTGACATAGATTTTTCTTTTGCAGAAACTCTGGAGTTAAAGGAAAACCCATTTACTAGTGAGAAAGCATTTGAAATGAAACCAAAGATCCTCAGATTTTTCTCTTTGAGGAAAAAAAAATAATAATCTTCCATCATGACTAATGTTACTTATCATCTCCCAGAGCTAGAGGTCTATCTTTAAATCCTCATGCAAGCAGAGTATCCCACATGAAGCTCACACAACCCAAAACTGCTAGACACCCTTTTTGGGGAAAAGAACCTATTCTGTGTCCTCTCTTCATTGACCTGCTGACTCATTAAAATAGAAAAGGTCATGCTTTGAGTTTAACGACATAGGTTTCAGGGATTTCAGTCTTTTCCCAGTAAGATTTAGATTTTGCAGCTTGAATGTGAGAGCTCTACCGTTGACTTTCAAAGTTACATTTGCAGATCAGCTTATTATAATTTGCACTGAATTATTAACGCTGAGCTGACTGATTAATTCAAAACGCGTGTGCTGGTTCTATCAGAGCATACTGTGCTCTACGGAGCAAATGAAATCGGAGCAGATTGAGAGGGGCAGAACTTGAGCAACTTCTTTGCTGACCCCTGCAGGCACAAGATGATTCTGTCAATTTTTACCTTTGACTACATCTATTTTGTACACTTCTTGCATAACACGGAGCTCAGGAGGAAATTAAATATGGCCTAAATCTGCATTCTAATGCAATTCTAATGCACCGTATTATTTCTAGTAATAATCTCCCCCCACAGAAAGAATTGATGCATATTATCAAGCATGAATATATTTAATAATTTAAAAGAGAAATGAGTTCATTAAAGTATTTGTTCACCTCAAAACAGTACTAAGTCAGAGGAACAGATGAGGAAATAATTTTGCCAGGTTTTTCAACCACCACAAGTAGAAATTAAAGCATTTCATATGAATAATGATATTCAGATTTCAGTTTTCAAAAATTAAAAAAGATTATTTTTTTTTCCTTTAGACTTTGACCAATCTACCATCTTGGGGTGTAGCTATGCCATTCATACCTAGTGTCATTGAGGTTAGTGTTTTCCAGAATTTTTATTGCCTGGGGTTCTTCCCTGGCATCCTCCTCCTGCTTGGTTTGCTGTCTCCTCCAGCCCCCCCAGGCTGCCTCCTGGGCTCTCCAGCCCTGGGAGACTTGCTGCTGCTTCCCCCCTCCCATGCCCCAGCCAACTCATTCATTCTCTTCCTCACATTTCTGCTCCCATTTCTTACTTCCAGACCTGTGCTTTTGCCTCCATGCTCAGATATATCTTCCACAACTCCTACTGTTCCTTCCCTCTCCACCTCCACCTCGCATTTCCTTCCTCCGCCTCCCCTCAGATAGTTTGGCTCTGCTTCAGCTCCTCACATCTGGCTCCCACACCTTGCCTTGGGCTGGATTGTCCAGCTCAACTCACTGCTGGGCTCCCTGCTCGGTCCCAGTATACTCTGCACTGCTACCGGTACCTAGCACCCTTCCCTAGCAGGCAGCCCCCATCTGCCAGGGAGAGCTCAGCAGTCCTTCGATGACATTACCATGGGGGCATCATCCTCTGCTGCATCCGTTCTATGAAAGCTGTTATCTCTGAGTAGAGGGATCAAAGTAAAAAATGGAATATTTGACAATTTTCTGAGTTGTTAAAGATCAAGAGTTCCCATTCATGGAAATATCACATCATATTTAGAGTGACACTTAAAAACAAACAACCAAGAAACAACAACAACAACAAAAAATCTAATGTACTCAGCTTGTTTTGGAAATCAGACATACAGTTTTACCAGAGGGAAGAACTAGTGTGAACTCCTAATGATATATAAATATTCCTTGTGGGAAAATAAATAAAACAATGTTCTTTTTGCAACAGTGGGTATGAAATCTTACAGTAAGAAAAAAAAACCTCTTTCTTTTTTTAAGCATTTCTATCTTTCTTGAAACTGTTTACATCATGAAGTCTAGTGCCTTTCTGAAGCAGGTGAGCAACAAAAGATGATTAACCATAGTTCATTTCTTGAGTAATCAGAGAAAATTGCATGCAAACCTCAGATAAGTTGGATGGGAAGAGCATTCGCCCTATATAGACAAAACCACATTTTTAGGAGGAGTGTGGATTACATAAATGGGCAATGCTGTCCTCAGCTATTTGAAACTTGGACTATTATTCCCTGGACACTTGTTCTCTCAATCTAACAAGATCATGAGAGTTTAGTAAGATTATTGATACCTTCTGTATTTCAGCAAAATTTTAATTGCACAATGAACTAAGTATAACGGAGCAGAGGGGAATCCATGTAACTATCTAAACACTATTTCATTGACGAACAAAAGAAATCAATTTGTCTTACTGAAACAGATGATGAATACAAATACTAGACAAAAGTATTCTAACTTTAATCGGGCATGTTTTTAGAATCAGATTTTACTGTAGTTACAAAAGAAGATAAAGCCTTTAAAAAAAATAACCTGTCACTACACCTAAGAAAAATTAAGTCTCCATGCTTTCTCAGATGTACCTCCAGGTGAGATTCTCAGGCAGAGGAGGACCAGTCAGCTCTCAGACTTCAGCTGGCATTTTCTGTCTGGTTATTCTACTTATTTCCTTAGATAGAGTACAGAAATAAACATAACATACCAGGCATGTATGAAATTACAGCAAAGGAAAATCACAGCGACAATATTTGGATCCATCTTCACATGAAGAAAAGCGGAGAATTCACAACTTCTGCAAATCAGTCTGCGCCCGAGACTCTGACTGTGGGCAAGATTTCTTGATCTATGCAGACTGAAATAAAGGAGAATAAATTAATGGCTAACTGAAAGGCCAAAAGGTTACAGTGAGTTCTGAATTAAAGCTATGAAAAGGAAAATTAATTTTGAATATCGGGAAATATTATTTAATTATGTGTTCTGTTAAACAACAAGGGCATGTGCATCCATGAAAGTAGTGTTACGAGGTGACATTTTATAACTGGGTGGGCAAGCTAATTTTAAGTATCCTCTAGGGCATAATTTTACATTGGATAAAATACAGGTGTAGCATTTTGCTTTCAATTGTTTCTCTAATTCTAAGATGAACCAAAAAATTACTGGGCTTTAACCACTCCCTTCTCTATTAAAACTTTTCTATCAGGTTATTGTTCTTTGTCAAATCTCCCCTTTCATCAAGTATTTATGATAAGATAGGACCTGCTGAGTTTCTAAATGTGCAGCGACTTTTAGGCATGCAATAGACAGCAGGAAGACATGCAGACAGCTGAAAGCACTTTTTAGAGCCATTAGATATGTAATAGCATCCTTATATGCCTAAACCGAGAAAAATACAGCTTAAATTTTCTTCTCCAAACTTTCGAGTGGCATTTAAAAAACTGCAAATTTCCCTTCTTCAGAAATGTCTTTTTCTAAACAGTATTGTTCTTTCCAGATTCATTAGCTGCAGGGCATGGAGATAGAAATAAAATAAAGTTAGCATAAAATAAGGTAAACACTGCAGACTTTGACTAGGTAATTACCACTTGCCCATGCTCCTCCTCTGTCATTACTGCCATGGGTCTTAATCCTGGTCTGTGGCAGTGAAATGAAAAAGTCCTGTTAAAGGACCATTACTTGGCCTAGAAAGACGAATCAACAGATAAATGCTTTCAGAAATTCAGTTTAATACGTTCTCTGGGAGCATTCCTATTGTCTTTTCTCTGTATATGTGTATTTCTCATTCACTCTAATTGTCCTCTCTAAGCATATTATTCATTGCTACGTTGCTCTTTTTTCTTAAGGTGAAGAGGAAGCCCTCAGTCAAGTAGACTCTGATGAAAACAGACAAAACAAAGAGGAAAATTACAAGGCAAGAAGACACTGTTAGGAAAAATCCAGAATTCTGTGAGAAAAATCTATATATTCTTTATCCCTGTGAACAGCTGCAATACCCTTTGGATACTTCCCATTGTGCCTGTTCACTCATACAGATGCAACATATTCAGTTTCTCTATCTAAACAGAGATTTTTATCTAACTACCCAATTAAAGTAGTTTGGAAAGAGATGGAGAAAATAACTTACCTAGTTTACTGTTTTTGCCCAGAGGGCGGGTAAAGAACAGCCTGTTTTTTTGTAGATACGTAAGTGATAGAAAATAAATAGATTGAGGTTCCCTGTTTATATCAAAATTGCTATAGTTTCCCATTTCAGATTAATTATTTTTCAGTATTTTGGCTATTTTTATTTCAGTGTGTTGTTCTTCTGTTCATCGTTAATTCAAATACTATGAAACTTTGCCTGAGGTTTGTTTTCTTTAAATATCTGTAAAATCTCCATTGATTTTGACGGAAGCAGAGATTAGTCAGTAATGAGATAAGTCAGAAAATCCTCATCTCTGTTTCAAGAGATGGTCATTACTGGACAGAACTAGCACAATTCAATGTTATACTCTGTCTCAATTCAGAATAAATTATGCAAAACAACTGAGCAAAGGTAAACAAATTTCATTATAACTTTGTGAAGTTACAGAATATTAAAGAATTAAAAACCTTTGAAAACCAATGGCTCAATTCTGTAAATCTCTGTTTCACAGAAACTAAGCAGCAAATTACTTTAATGTGAACAACATGCAACTCCTCAGGAAAGTGTACCCAAAAATAAGAGTACGCATGCATACATGAATAAATTGTCAAACTAAAGATTTTCTGTTATAAATTCACCTAGAAAGTGTTATTATGAACAATTTAGTTCATAATTTCAGCTCAGGAAGACAGTGGTTGAATTCTACCGTGCCAATAAAAATGGTGATTCGTAACAATTCCTTGCAAAAATTCAGAAATCGGCAGAAGGGGTGTACTATTCAGTTTGATTATGTTGCCATAATGTAGGTGTAGTTAAATAATTGGACAAAAAGTGTGTTAACTGCCCCACTAAATTTTAATGGTTTAATTAAAGTTGTATCTCAGGTTAAGAAGAATAAAATATCTCAAGGCTTGTGGGCAGCAAGTTGAAGGCAGTGGAGTATTGACACATCAAGTGAAATGCTTCTGTTTTGGGGCTTTCCCAATAACTTTGGGACACTGAACGAGTTAAATCAGGCAGGCTGGCGGAGATGATGGAAGAGGTGCTATAAGCATTTGTTCACTGACTAAAGCAGCTTTTCTAGCTTTGAAATGACCTGATTCAATATACAGAAGATTTTCCTATTCCAACTCACCAGAATTTTAAAGCCACCCTCAAGCATTCTGAATCAGAGGTAACATAAAAACTGCTTTTAGCAAAACTGAGGAAAAGAGCATCAAAACTTCAAACCTCTGCCAAACAAAGCAAGCGAACAAACAAATCCCAGAGCAGAATTATACTCAAAGAAATCCTACATTAATGCTTAATCTGTTGAGCCATGGGGCACCTTATAGGCAAGTTAATTTTTTTCTGTATTGCAATTTCCCCACATATAAACTAGGACAGCAAGGTTTGCTTAGTTGCAGTGGTTGTGGGAATTTAAACCCTGCAACCATCCATATTTTGCAGACAGTAACAAACATCCATTTGCATAGTGCTGGGCTGGGGAAGGCATCATTAATCATAAAGAACATTAATCATAAAGAAGAGATCAATCAGTTCTCTGAATTGTTCTGACAAACATTATTAATGACAAAATCCAATATGGAACTTCAGTCTACCTGCACCTCCTCCAGCTTTGGGCACCTAGCTGACCTGCCTAAATCAGAGGCCTCATCACTCTCAGCTCCCTCTACAGCTTTTTGGGAGGGAGCGATATTCCAGACAGCGTTCCATACCCTGCCTGGTACTAATTGCCCTCTGCAGCTGCCTCCTCGCTGCGCACACGGCCTACGGTGAGCACTTCAGGTGCTTCAGTTGGAAACTACAATTAAGTAGGAAGAATCCAGGGGATAACTCCAAAATTTATGGTAGGTATCCCAATGTAACTGGGATCCAATCCAATTGTGTAATCTCCAAAACCTGTGCTTCATTCGTAATAGTACTGATACTTGCTTTGCTGTAAAAATAAAAGTTCTTGCACTAACAATTTATTACAGCTACACACAGATTTCTGTGTAACAGTCCATGCACTGAAAAACCCAACGTAAAGAAGGGTTTTAACCCAGTTTTACCCATGCAGCACGCACACTTCAAAGCACAAACATTTAGACAGATCCATGGGGTGTTCATAAAGACAAACAAGGATGCTGTTACTCTTTTTCTTAATGTTAGTAAAACATCTTTTGAGGACTTGGACAATTCCCTTAATACTACTATGCTAGGATAGATGTAACAAAGGTTAGAATTTTCACTGTTACCGAGAACACAATGTAATGACCCTAAGCATGGGCTTTTATGGAAACTATTATGCTGGGTTAACAGTGTTTCCTGCAAACGCAGATCACTTCAGGCTAAATTTATAAGTCAGGGTTGCACAAAGATTTCCATCTTTTATGCTTAGGAAACAGGTGAGGGGAAATACGAAAACTGTCACTGATAATACAAGGCACCAGAAAAAAAAAAAGAATGAAAGCATAGATATAGCTGCTCTAATAGGCGTATCATTGGTTGCTAGGAGAAGGATGCCTTTACTATTACAAAACCCTCTTCTGAAGCCAGAGATGAAGGAAATAAAAATATTTCAATGGGTGCTTTAGCAAAACAACTAAAAATAGCTTTCAAATGTTCTCCCCAGCTTCAAGCATTGGTAGGATGGCTGGTTTTTTTCCTCTCTCACCTCTCCATTTTCTTGGTTTTTATTACTTGGCTATTCATCTTTCAAAACATGTTCTAAGAAATACATTTTTTTTTTAAATCGACGTGATCTCTTCTTTCCTAAAAGGACAGTGATACTGAGGAAGTCACGTATATTTTCCATCCAGTAGAGGCCAGTTAAACCCACTCACCTATTGATTTTTCAGCTACCAGGTAACTCTAAAACCCCTGGGTTCTTAGCAGCACACGGAAGTTTTAATCATATTCTTCTCCAATGGGATGGTTCTGCTTGGAAATAGATTTGATTTAAAGGAATACTGTAAGGAAAGAAAAAAAAAAACCACTTCTATCTGTTCTCTTCCTGTCTGCTGTTGTTGAGGCAGCCTCAATAGTTCCCCAAGGCTCTTTTTCAAGGAGATCGACTCTCCCAGCTTCTGCCGCTCTCTGTAACAGCTCTAGAAAAGAGAAGCAACTTTTTGGAGAAACAGATTTATGAAGCTACAAGCGGCAGGAGAATCAAAAGCAGATGTAGTATTTGAAACTATTTTAACCTTTTTAACTGACCAGACCTCAAGTTGACCTTGAGCCTTTAACTCGGACTCGTTTTAAATTTTCTAAGCCAATTACTATTTCCATGTTATTAACAGGCTGAAACAATATAATGCAATACATACTTGAGTTCCTTTTACATAGCACTGCACCTACAGAATAGTACCCTTATATAAAATATCTAAATGGTAAAATCTTGGCCTCACTGATATTATTGGGAGATTTGCCATCAATTTAAGGAGTCCAAAAGTGCTGTAATAATACAGAATACAAGATTCCTGGTGTTTTAAAGATCACTGTAAACCAGTGATTTACGTAATGACAGTAATATAAGCAGAATTGACAATATAGTGTATATCTAAATAGCACTCACACAGTTTCTGACTCCATAAGAAGTTTTGCAGACAGGAGGAATATCAGGCAAATTTTATTAGGTAATTATATATGATTAACTGTGCTATTCTGAATATGAAGATTATTCATCATCTCTCTCATCGTTCCTTTCACAACTTGCTGGTATAAATCCATATTCTGTTTTTATTTGCCATTTCTTTTATTTGTTTTTTAATCTGTCATCAGAGAAAGAGGATCTTTGTCTGGTCAGCAGATGTAATTTTACTTGTCTTTTAGTAATGAATGGAGTTGAGCTCAACCTTGGGAATTATTCATCACATCTTCTGATAATTACAAAGCTGTTAAAGAGAGAGTAAACGTGCCTCGTGCAGGACACACTGTAGCTGATTAGCTGACTGGGAAATACAATTCAGACCATCTGACTTCCATCTACCGACCTACAGGCTCAGTAACTCTCGAGAGTAGATAACGGCTCCTATACCCAAGGAAACAAAAGAGGAGCTTTTGCCATGAAGTCCAGGTCTTAAGCAGGAGGATGGTCCACTGCAAGGTCTCACTGAGGACTTATTAAAACAAGATTGAATTCACCTGTGCTGCCAAATAGGCAAATTTTCCAATGTATAAACATTCAATACTGTCACATCTGAGGAAACAGACACAACTTCTGTTTTCATTAAAAGAGGGTGGGTCAAAAATAACTGGTGACTCAGTTACTGCAACAAGATACAGATGTATACCACAGCTACAGGTAACATAACTTTGGAGTTCGACAAGCAGGTTTTAAGTCTTAAGAAAGACCCGAATACGCAATTCCATTGAATTTGCAGGAACTGGACATGATTATTACTGGTTTTCTAGGAAAAATATGACGAGGCAGGTTTTCAACGCATTTTTTTTCTGTGATGTCAGCTTTTTGGAAAAACAAGGCCTTATCTGAAGGCAGTGCCTTCAAAGCGCTACATTTGCATGTAAAAATAAGGCTTACTTATTTATTTTTTTTTTCCTCAGGGTTAATATTCTCAAGCACAGATGCCTCACGCAAAAAGTGGCACCAGAGAACTCAGAAAACTCACAGATCTCAAAGCAGAGTGTTTGCATACAAACTCGTTTCTAGAAATTGTCCCTGGACAGCTGTGCTAATATCCATGTCATGCCCTGGAATTATTTGGACTGTATTATTTGGCATGGATCAAAAGCCTTCTTGGGGCCCTTTGAACAGGACAGCAGCTCAGGTGAATAAGCTCCAGCACCCAGGATGGATGTTTCTTAGCTCTGCTTAGCCCAGTAGTACCACATGAAACTCAAGCTGCATCTCCTCCAGCACACTGACCCTATCAGGTCAACTATACACGCATCAATTCTTTCCAAGTGCTTGTTTAACTTGCTCTTTAAACTGTTCTGAAGATGTTTCAACAACCCTAGATGGTCTCCTTCAGTGCTTAGCTACCTTGCAGTGAAGTTTTCCTTCATGGAATGCAGCCACAAGGATACATGAACAGTAATGTATTCACAGTGTTTAAGGAAGCCCAGGGCAAGCAAAATAACCTCTCTGGACCTCTTTTAAAGAAGGATATAAACCTTCACTAGCCAGTTATGTGGGGTTTTGTACTTTACTCTTCTCCACAGCATCTTGGTCTTTATTCATTGTGTGAACAGACAAAGTTACTTTCAGCTTTCAGCTTCCAGCATGATGAGACCTTTTTTCACCTTTTTGTCTTAACTTGCAAAAAAATGGAAATATATTTATTATCTATTAGTTAATGATCCACTACCTCCAAATTTCTCTTGTTTCTCTTGTCTTCACCTCATGAGATATATTACTGGGTACCTTAAGTTCCTGTTTAGATATTGAAAAGTTTTTGATTATCATACACAAATTAATTTGCAAATTTGCCTATGTTCATAATTTACTTTAATAAGCATCAAAGTGAAAACTCTGTAGAGTAAATTCATTCCGTACAAAACCAATTCTCATTCTCATACTTGAACCGTTACTAACTCTGGCCAAAATAAAGTCAGTCTTTCTTGCCTCAAGAGCCACAGGTTGGAATTTATTCATCTCTGCCCTTGATCATAGAATCATAGAATGGTTCGGGTTGGAAGGGACCTTAAATATCATCTAGTTCCAAGCCCCCTGCCATGGGGAGGGACACCTCCCACTAGATCAGGTTGCTCAGGGCCCCATCCAGCCTGGCCTTAAAAACTTCCAGGGATGGGGCTTCCACCACCTCTCTGGGCAACCTGTTCCAGTGTCTCACCACCCTTATGGTGAAGAACTTCTTCCTAACGTCCAGTCTGAATCGACCCACCTCTAGTTTTAATCCATTCCCTCTCAGTCCTACCATTACCCGACATCCTAAAAAGTCCCTCACCAGCTTTCTTGTAGGCCCCCTTAAGATACTGGTAGGCCACTATAAGGTCTCCTCGGAGCTGTCTTAGGAGAACTGTGCCTAACGCAAACCTTAAGAATAGGAAAGAAGCAATGGCTCCCCTCCAGACAGTTTCACTGAAATGCAATACAGTAATGAATCATGCAGAAGCTGCATTAAAAAAAAGTAAAAAAAATTCCATATTTTTCACAAAATAGAACTCACATATAAACCGCAGACTTACTTTATAGAGGGACAAAGCAACTTTTTGTCCTACAACTCACTTTTTCCCTGAGCTATATTTTCAATTATTTCTTAATCAGGGAATGCATTTCTCCTTCCTATAGGGTATTTGTTAGCTTCACAGCTTAGACACCTCTGTATGCTGGAACATAGCACAGAGATATTGATGTGGCTTTCCCCACTCTGCAGAAATTTCAGGAGTATCCCACTGTATGTTTCATGTGTGACGGTTTAATTACGAATAAGAGTAACAGAGTTGCTTGGGGATTATTGCTTTTTTTTTTTTTTCCCCCTAAATGGAAATGACTTGGCATGGAAGGAGGTATCAGAGGAATATGACTTGCTCCAATTTAAAAAAAAAAAAAAAAAGTAAATTTGCCTACTTTCAGACTACAATGTAAATGTTAAGTGCATAGATGTGTCATTAAATGAGAATCAAAAACAAGACAGTGCCTAACTGGCATTGCTAGCAATAATATGCTTGCAGATTTTAAATCCTGTTCCACGAATGATATTGCAATGACTCCAGGATGAAAATAAATCGGATATTTCAAAACTAGCTAGAAAGTGATGGCATTTAGAAGAATAAGACTCTGCTTCCACCTGTACCCAGAATAGACAGAACAGGGTATATTGAACATGGTTATGTTCCAGCTACTATTTATTACTGCCACATGCCCTGCTAGCATCAACTGTTGTGCACCTATATGTGAAGAAAGCACATTCCTTACGTTTTCTTATTTTCAACTGTTTTGCCACAAGCAGAAAAGAAAACATACTCAAAAGAGAGTGAAAGCTGAACCTTTTTTCTAGCCCAAGAGGTTAAGTATCAGCTATGGTTTTTTGCCAGCAGCTTGTGTTCTGTGTTAGAGAGACAGAGCTAATAAATCTGGATGGTGTATATACAGGGGAAGTTATTTTTCAGATTGGTAAAATGGTACCGAGGCCTCCTCCCTTAATTTTTTTTTTTAAAAGTAATTTCCAGTAATACATTAAACTGAAATTCAATTACAAAGCAAATATATCTCAGCTAATGTGAAGATTGGCTGGGCTCGCAAGGAGAAAGAAAGGTAGGATAGACTTACTGGACACCAAAAAGATTGTCTGTTATGAAGAGACTTATTTCTAGGTTTATTTCCTTACACTTGAAAAGCTACGTGGCACTTAAGTGGGCAAAGCAGCACTGAAACATATTTTTAAATTCTTCAGAGAACTAAGAGAGCAATTTTAGGTGGATTTGTTATGATGCTAATGAGAGATATAAATAAAAATTCTTTATAACCTCAAGAATATGTGATATAGTAATGCTTTGTTTTTATTGTGTATGCAGATAATGTGTGATCTTCAGTTTTGAAAAAAACAGGGAAATGTAAGTGTACATGAAACACAACATTCTTGAAGAAACACACAAATAATTACAATAAGTCTAAAATTTCAAACTAAAGTGTTTTCTGGGGTTCAGACTACTTTTTTTTTTTTTAACTAAATGGTTTTGAAAATAACATATATTTTCTGTGAAAAAACCCCAAACAAATCTCAATATATTGCTTTTGAGGAAATGTATAGGCCAAAAATAGGTAAGTTTACCAGAAGAGGGAAAAGTGAAAAGGACTTCTAGTTCCTCACGGGAGCTGTAATTTCCTCTTTGCAGCCTATTCTCTTCTGGGGTGGGGGGGAGCTTCAGCAGAACGATGACTTCCACACAGCACCGCAGTCCTGGGTGTACAGCTTCTGCCTGCTCTCATGGACACCGACGCACAGTATCAGAGACTACGGAAGCAAGTAACAGACATTTTCTAGGAAGTTCTCAAGTTCTAATGCCCCAAAGTAATTCTGAGGTCACACGTAACCAATAGGCAGTTTTTAACACACTCCCCGCCCCGGTCTTGTCCTCACAGCCCATACACACCAAAATCAGCAATGGTAGGAAAAATAAATCATCACTCTCCAAACAGCCAGCTTTACGTGGCTCACAGCTTTATGTGCTAATTCTGGTGTGTTTACTCAATGTAATAGGCACAATCCATGACAACTGACTCATAAAACTGAGGTATCTGGACAGCAATTAGTGCCAAAAATATCACGTGAAAAAAGAGCTAAATTATTATGACAGCACTTAAAAGCTTCCTAAAAAGGTAACCTTTTGCGTTCTAAAGCATGCTATTCCCCTTCCGAACTAATTTATCTAACATTCTTCTGAGGCATTCAACATGTCTGCCTCCAGTTTCTGATCTATAAATTTCCCGATGATCTGTTTTCTACAATGCCCACCAATCCAGTCCATACTGTCTTGGTCAGTATTAAGGATGCCTGAATGTGCAACAGAGAGATTCCACAGAATTCACCCCACAATAAAGACAAATACATTGGAGTGTCGTCTGGCATACACAGCTGAGGTTCAGCCAAATTCACTTCGTGCAAATTTAACTTAAGCCAACCAAAATGAATTATTATCCCAGAAAAATGACAGATGATCAAAAGGTGAAAATAAAAACAAGTTTAATTAAATCTTTGACTGGTAAAAAAAAAAAAAAGGATAATATATTTATCTGTTGGCCATGCTGTTCTTACCAGAATAGGTGAAGCATTCAACAAATTCTGTTTCCAAAGGAAAAACAGAGGTCATAAATTTTAAGACAGTTATGAAGCAGTTCTAGGAACGTTTGGCAGATCATATCAGTATCTAAGTAAAATGAGTTGGGAATCCGCTATCATAATGATTTTCTGACATAAAATTCAATTTCTGAGGGAACAACAATTCTCTGGAAGGTGTTCTTTCTCCACTGAAGATGAATGAAAATGCAGTATTTTCTTGGGAGTCTAATTTATTAGGATATCTTGACTAACTATCAGCCTCAAAATATCTCACTTCAGTCAGATTAGCCAAGTATCAAACACCATTTTGTTATGCTTTATCTCTTAGTATGTACAGAAATTCTGTGTCCCTTTTTTAGCTTGCCAGAGTGTTCAGAAGACATTTTTCTTGAAGCACTCCACCATTTTTCTTGCAGCCAAGCTCTGCTATGCTTCATGAAATTATGTATCTCGGATGCATTAAAAGAAACAGGATCATATTAGATCAGAAGGAAAAACAGTGATGAGATCTACATTTTCATCAAGTATTAATTGTAATAAGATATAAGTACCTCAAACCACATAGGAGGGCAGCTTACTGCTAAGATTAATTTAAATGAAACCCTTTGGGTCAATGAGCATCACTAACCATTTAGATTCTAAGAATAGCAGAACATTATACTTCACTATTTCCAAAAGAATTTCCTTTATTATTTTCTTTTAGAGATTGATTTTCCCCTGCCAGTTGTCGAGATGTTAATATCGTCTGCAGAACAGACAGTTCAAATAATACCAAATCTGATAGCTTCCAGTACTGGCTCTTTACTGATCTTGGGCAGAGGTATCAGAGGTACCTTACAACCAGAGCTGTGCTCACGTATGGCAACAAAATGTTGACTCTGAAGTGCCCAAGGATAGCGGCTGATTGCACCTGAGTTTACCAGCATAAAACTCTCTGGGCTATGGGAACTGTCTAGATTCCCCCCCTGGTTAATGAAAGGAGGTAGTGGGAGGCTCATCCATCTGGGTGATTCTTCTCTTTTCTCTCTCTCCCTCCCTTCCCATGGTAAGAGCGCACCTCCACGACCGCTCTACCAGACACCTGATTTTTTTGGTTGCTCAGACTAAGTCTAACCAACTTCTGAAACAGGACAAAGGCACTTTTGAAAATATTGCTCTCTGTATATTGTGATAAAATCATTGTCTTCCTGTCAAACCTAAAAACCGGACGAAAATGCGAAGTACTGCGTTAGGTAGTTAGCATAGTGAACACCACAGTCACTTGGACTGAAATTTTCATTTTGATCTTCCCAGAGTAACTTTCCTGAGCTCTCTCTTACTGTTGTGTTTTGCGCTTTGAATTAAATGGCATTTCCTCGTGAATGACAACCAAACGCTGTGTCCTACAGAGCTGGCCGTATCCACTCACGCGACTGCGAAGTCACCTACCGCTGTGGGATCCAACTACCCCGCCTCTTCTTCTGCGTTCCTTGCTCACTGCACTTTGCAGCTGCGCTTCTGCTAAGGTTTTCTGTTGTTTCTTACCCACTTTCCTTCTCCCTCCCCCGATGGTTATATTTGTCTCTAACCTCAGTGCTATTTGCTAGATTTATTTTTTTTGTTGTTGTTGAATTTCAGTCCTCAGTTTCTTTTTTTATAAGATGGTCTTTGCTCAGCCATACTGTGCAACAGCAGCTTTCTTTTCTGCCTCTCAGTGCAGCACTGCTCTTCCTTCTTCACTGGAATGGCAGCCCGACTCTCCTTTCTGGGTTAGCATCCTAATTTGTACTGGTGTAATCAGGGGTAAATATATTCATTTTTGGTGAAACGGATCATACTTTCATGTGAAAAGAAGAGCTCAGTAAGACAAAGAAACCATTTCAGAGCTGTAAAGGAAATTTTTCTGGCACTTGTCTTATCCTCTGTATTTCATTCTATGAATTTAAGCGATAAGCCTGAGATGCTGCGTGTTAGGGATCTCATGCCTTTCCATCCCTGGCACAGAAGGAACTAAATCAGTCAGTGAAAATTATAAAAGGTTCTGGGATTTAGGTATGAGCTAAACTCAAATATCACTGTACTCACTAAAACCCCAGGAGGAGGTGCATAATACAACCTGTCAAAACGTCAGTCATTTAAGAACTGACCAAAAAAATTACACTAAAAGTTAATTGATGAAAAATGGCAGATTACCATATTTTCAGACTCTCCTATTTAATTGTTTTATTTTATAAGCATAGAGTAAAGTTGTCAGGTTTTTAAAAGATTAAGATCGCTAGCATGAAACGCAACCAACTACAGATGCTCTGGGAAAGAAAAAGCAAGTATTAGCTGCTTCCAGACAATTTTTTTTCCAACAATTATGTGCTCAAAACAATGTAATTCCAGTCAAGACAGAATCTACTGATTGTGCTTCTAGTGTCTTTTGTTAAAGAATAACAGCAGCCTTTCTCTCCTCTATCCCTCCTCCCCCCTTTTCTTGCATGAATCAGATTTTTGGCAAAGGGGCCGGCACCCTCCTCCTATCTAAAATTTCTCCCCATATGCTGAACAGGAATTAACCTTTTGTACCCATTTATTACATCAGCAGGCCCACATCCGCTGTGGTACATTGGGAAAACAAGCAGTACCACACTGAACAGAACGGTAATTATAGCACTGGCTCCCACCCCAGGCCTTTCTGCAAACGCGCGCATGCGTGCACAGAGACAGACTCAGGAGGGGGGAGAGAAACACTGATATTGAGAAACTAGCTGCTCTTTAACAGAAGCGATCCACGGCATTCACTTTCTTTTCAACTGCTCCCTTGAGAGGGAGTTACCTGCTTTGCCTCGGATGCACTCGGTGGAGATACACAAAGGCATGAGTCTGAGTCTCAGGCACTAGCGCTGCCTACTCTTCTCCCGAGGATGGCGTGTCCCCCTGTACGCATGATTCACAGAAGCTGTCGCTCCATTATAATTGAAACACACAAATTCCTTTGCATTAGATCAAACCAAGGACCGCCTGTTCCTTGCAAGAGGCTGCAGCCCTGCGTGAGCTGATTCACTGTGAATCAGATCACGAGTCAGTCAGAAATTCAAAGTCGTCACATTGGCAACTGCGACCCCAGACCTGGCTCTTGATTCCTGAAATCCCAGAGGCAAGGTTTCCAGCAGACAAATTTGAGAAATTCTACAGTAAAAAGTCATTTCATGTTTCAGATCTTTGTATGACAGCAAATATCATGTGCATTCACTATTATTTAAACTGTATTGAGACTTCGATGTGCAAATTTGTATCTCTAATAAATAGGAAATACGTAACACACTGTCTGTCCCACCACTCCAGTCCCTTTTTATGAAGATTTATAGAAACTTACTGTCTTCAGACACAGAGGTTAACAAGTCTGCTGGTACAAAGGCTTCTCTCCCAGTCCGTAACTCCGATCTCGCAAAAATGGTAATATCCAAATTCCTTGAGAATACTGTAAGTGCTTAGAAAATGACGGTTTACTTATCTCTATAAAGTGCTTGGCATACTTTTTAGTCCAACACAGTATGCGATTAAGGTGACTAGCCATCTACCTAACAATGCAGAATTCAAATATTCAGAACGCAAATCTCTCGGGGAAACAGGTAACCGTCTTACACAGACATCTCAATCATTTAAAAAAAATCAATTACAAAATAAATCATATTATTTTTAAGTTGCAAATTGAAGATGTCTAATTTTTGCGAATAAATTTATTTCTGTAAGGAAGAGAAGCTTTGTTCTGAAGATACTGTCAAAAAGTTAAAACATCACGATGGGAAGCTTTGATTTTTCTAACACATATGCCAATCTACCAGTATCTTTAAAGAATCCTTTAAAAAAAAACGGGGGGGGGGGGGGGGGGATTTTAGCCTCAAACTTTCACTTTAACCTCAAATGTTAGCTGGAGTATGGGCCTAGGAAGCTTTCCAAGCTTTATTTGACTACTCTTTCCCTATTACAGCTCACTGATAGCTAGATTTCTCTATATTCCGATGTGAGGCAAATTAATATGCTATGAACAAACAAAAGACAGCTGTGAATAACCTAAAGAACCACTGTCTGTCACTGTTCTTCCAGCAAGGGAGGAAAAAAAGACATTAGGGAAAATTTCAATAATAAAGTTTGGTAAAATCTAAAACTGCACCTCATTATTCACAAAAATTAAAAAAAAAAGAAAAAGAAACCAAAATCAAATTGTCCTGGCTAAGAAAAACAGTAAAAGCTTCACGCATGTATGTACATAAACACCCACACAGAAATAAATTCTCAGATTAATTTGAGGCCTTCTCTTGCTGGATAACTGCTTCTACACACAGAAAACAATTGGGAATACTTTGGTATAATTAGGGACAGAATTTAAATATTAATTTCCTTCACGATGGTATCAATTATACATTTTAAACAACAATTGTTGCTCTTATTTAAGAATTATGCCCTAAAAGTTTTGTAAAACACGTCTTTTCAACAGTGAGCTAAAGCTCTTCCTTTCTCCTGTTTTTCTCCAAGATTGACCCAGACTAGTTTTCTTTACTTGTATCCACATTCTATGGAATATCTATTGTCCAAAAGAGCTCCACTCACCACCTTTTTTCAGCCCACCACCCATGAGCTCCAAGCTCAAAAAGCACCACGTTCCCAACAAACACATTATGCAATTTTAGTTGTTTATATCCAGTGATTACGTACTTCTGCCTGCCATTTGTCTGCCTGCCTTGGTCTTCATTAACCAGTCAACAGAAAACCACCTAAATCTTCACACCATAGAGCCCTTTAACCCATCTCTTACTTGTAGTCACTGGGCTATTCCCAAATCAACCACTGCTTCCTAAATTATGTGGTATCTGTTGAATTGGGCCTTATCCCAGACAATCAGGACAAGAAGAAATGTACTGTACGTCTGTTCCCTGTTTACTTGAAGTTGAAGATATTTTCTGAATTACCATCCTGCTGGCTGGAAGCAGAGACTTACAACTAGACTTCATGCAAGCCACGGTTATCGCCTGACCATGATGCTATGAGGTAGCCTGGACTGGGCTTCTCTCGCTGTCTCCTGCTTAAGTTATTATGGTGCTGCAAATAAATCATTTCTTGGACTTCGCCATGTCCCAGCTGAGTGCCATAACTACCAGCCTAAAAACTCATTTTTTTTCCTTCTTAATCTTTCATTCTCATCTGTGGTCCAATGAATGCTTAATTAAACACACTTTCAATAGCAAATTATGCTGGCAATCAGACTTAGTCTGAAGCCACTGGGAGCATTGTAAGTACGTTATTGGGACTCAGATCAGGATAACTCTGAAAAGTCCATTTGTTTTCTCTCACATACTCTTCTATCCTTTCTTTACCAGGCATCTCTCTAGAAAAAAACATGCAAATCAATCTTGCCACTGGCAATTAATAAGGTTGATAACTATAAATTGATAAACGTTGTCCATCAGGATCAAACACACAAGCGTGCTCATGTGCCAGATGTTGATGCAGAAAAATATGTGTATAAATGACTCATTAACGGTAAGGAAAAATGAGAGATTATTTTTAGCCCCTATTTAATAATAAAGTCTGCAATAACCATTCCCATACAATAAATTATCTTTAATGTGCAGAATATTAGCAGAATGTCCCATTATGCTCCACACCTTTATCCTTTTAAAAGGAGGAAGTACATTTGAATTTCTCAAATTACATTTCAGATGAGAGATATCTTATGCAAGTGAGTTAGAACTTGACAAATGAGGCAAAGTATTAATTACTGCAGTGTTTTCTCTATTGTGGGAGAAATATTAAATCACAGTGTCAAGAATATTATCCAGCAATATATGAATAAACTTAGGTAAGAGTACGTGCAGGGTAATTAAAATAATTCTCTCCTATCTTACTTAAACATTGATATTATTTAGTATATTGTGAAAACACTTCCTAGTTTAAGTAGGAATACCATAACAAACTAGCCATGGATGCTAGTGGCAAAAACTTTATTTACTATCAGCCTCTCCTGCAAGCTTGGATTTTTTGACTAGTTGGACTTCACGTTTCGTGAAAATTTGGTATGACGTTCTGGTCCAGAGAAGTCAACAGGAGGCATAGTATTGATCATAACAAGGCCAGGATTTTACTTCCTGTACTTGAAGAGATAATTTCTGATATTTTTTTTGCAGGGATTGATGAAACTTTCATCAAAATCAAGATTCGATGCTCATTCCATCAGTCTGTGAACTTGCCACAAATTATTTACCTGCTTGTCTTTGTTCAATATATTTAATAGCTTCCTGAATTTCTGATAATACATCTTGCAACTTGTTTTCTCCTTTCTTCTCTTATCAGTGACATATTAGGCTACCCTCTCAGTCTCCACTAAATAGTTTCTTTTGAAACTGAGAGGGGACAAAGGGAAAAGAATGTCAAACAATTGATGAAGTGTTTTGCAAATGAAGAGCCTTGGCCCAGTTCTTGTCAAGAGGAGGATTCCCCCATCTTAAACTGGGCTCATTTATACATGTTTGTAAGAAATAAAAGTAGATTAATTAGTTCAGTACAGTTAAATATTAGCAAAAAACCCCATGGTTCCCAGCACTCTGCCCAATGGAGGATTTTACAATCAAGCAAAGGCATCTGTGTGGACTTCAATTGCAGTTCACTAATTTCCCATACCCACAGATACCGCAGGCTGTGCAATTCCCAACAGCGTTCAGACCTTGAGCTCGTTTCAGTAAGGTATGACATTTTGCATAAATGTTATAGAACAACTTTACAGACTTCAGAAAAGCTATTTTCATCCTCCAATTTTAAAAGAAAAACCCCCACTCTCTCCTTATAGCAGCTGACACCAGCAGGGCTAATCAACCTGGTAATTTTCTAATCTGCGCTAATGACAATGGTGATTAGCTGCAGGCCATCTGGGTCACTAAATAATTGATTTATATCACATCTAAAATGAGCACTCAGAAAACAAAGGGCTTATGCTTGTCTCTAGTCTTGAAAATTAAGGTTACATCTGACTTCGGGTTTTGGGGGCTTTTTTTTTGTTCTTTACCTAGAACACCTGAGACTCTTCATGTTCATTGACAATACCATATGGCAGTCCTGTTCCACTGCAAAGAGGAGTTTTGTAAATTAAAGAATAAGGAAAACCGGGAAGCATTTTACTCCTTTACTAAATCTCCTGGTTTATTCTCTTCGTATTGAAATACAAGTATTTCAGCTAAGCACCACGTAGCGGATCCAATACTTCACTTGTCTTGTTCAATAAACAGAATCCCAAGTTAATTGATTTCATATTTTCATAACACTGAACCAAGATTAGTAGAAAACACTGCAACTTTAAACTGCTAAAAAACACTCTTCCAGTTAGGCAATTGTAATTAGTACTTCAATTTTGCAATAGGATGAAAACCTTTATCTTGCACAAACTTTGAAAATGTTCGTTTGGATAGTCCGATATTGTTTATTTTACCTTGTTATATTGGAAGCTTATGGCATTAAACCAAACTTATATAAAAGATCAATGAATTATTAAAATTTTCAAAGGAAAATAAATGGGGAAACAATGACATTCATTTTCACCTACTGAATGATCCAAGGAAACAAGACTTCATCTGGTTATTTTAGAGACAGAAACTAATAATGAAATTTATTTTAATTAACAAGAGCCTCCCTCTTTCAAGAATAGGGGAAAACACAGGGAAAAATTTGTGGAGAATTGCAAATATTAAGGCCAAATAACACAACTGCAAAGGTGTTTGGTTTATATATTTTGAGGTTCCGTTGGATTGAAGGTAAATTCCTTTTTTCAGTATTTTTTACACACAGTTGTAGAAAAATCTGTGGTAGCTTCTTGAGAGGAGTAGCAACAATATCAGGGAAAATCTAAACTATGTGACATTTTTCATGTTTCCCCCTGCTGAAATGAATTAACAAACATGTTTTCCCTAGTGTTCCACATGCTAGTAAAATGCAGAAAGTCAGCACCTCTCTCTCTCTCTCAATGAAATTAAACCCATCTATAACTCTCATTCTTCATCTATCTAGCCAGAAGAGGAGTGCTGCTAATTCCAAATAGAGAACAACCTCCTTGTAGAATGATGAGACATTAAATTAAAATAGTTTATTGCATTTTCAAGATGAAGGCTCTCTTTTTTATTTTGTACCAGCATATTTTGCACCAACACATTTTGCTGCTACAGAATGTTCTTCCAGTAACGCACAGTTATCAAATGATGTGAAGGGAAAACACAACGATGGCTTTTGCATAAGACACTGATGTAGTCTGGTGCTTCAGTATGTGTACTAGAAGGAAGACAGGTTATATCTCTGCTATAACTGTAGCAGTAAGAAAACCACCTGACTATATTATCTACCTAATTTTACATGCCCAAAGTTAAACAACCACACTTCTGCTGAGGTATTTGCAGAACAGTTCTGCAAAGTGCTTGACGATTTGCCGTCCTGAAACGATGTAAAAAGCCAAATGGCCTATTTAGATATTTCAGGGTAGATGCAAACTTCGGTTCTGTGCTGAGTAAGATCATTACATGCTTGTCTATGCTTGGTTCTCAATCTTGACTGTAGCTATTTAATTCCTCTGAAACTAGGCCACCTATTTCTTTGCCTAAGATTTTGGTGAGGAACAGAAATACTGTCATACTGGATGGAGGCAAGGCCTAGCTACTTCAACACCTCCACCAGCTCCTAACACTAGATAAAAAAAGAGAAGCAACCAGACATGAGACAATCATCTTTCTCCATTTATCCATCTACAAAAGTCTCTAAAGGTTGAAGCTGGAGGTTTAATATCGCTTCGGTATTTTTCTTAGCATTAGGTTTATTCTGAATGCTTGTATTTTTCATCAACAATTTTGCATCTTACATTTTTTTTCCCTCAGTAGCTTCCAATATTGGGGTTCAAAACTAATTGTGAAGAGAAACACATCTTCTTTTTGTAGTTTTAAGCTAACCTCTTTTTTTCCCCCATGTGAACTTCCTTGTTGCTTGTCATCTTGACCACCCAAGGAAAACAAGTTTGAAAATAGCAGCACAGACCTCTAATGAATAGCATTTATGACGCTGAATCAGAATGGATTGCTTAATTCACAGAGATATTTTCATAATTAATTATCAATATATATATTCACAGACATGGTATGCTGAAGAGCCCAGTCTCACTTAGCTGAATTCACTGAACTTAAACGCACACTTCTATGAAATGCTTTGAAGATTAAAGTCTAATATGATAAAAGTTAAATACAGATCAGAAGTACCTAAACCATTTTTTTTTTAAGGAAAAAATTCCATATATTAAATTGATTCATGTTATTAAAAACAGTAACAGTGGTACCAAGTTAATGACTACCCTTCTGGAAATCATTGATGTTACCATCCTACTATTAAAAGAGATGAGGACTGGGACCTCAACAAAATATTCCTTTTACTTCAAACAAAATCCCAGTAGCATAGATGTGGATGCACTCTTCCTAAAATTGCCAAAATTAAAGATTGTTAATGGTATTCTGGCCCTCTCCACAAAAATGGAGACTCAAGGGTGGTGTAATCACATAAAAAGAAAACAGCCTCCATCTGTCTCTATGGCTGAGTAGGAGGCTGAAAAAAACTGGATCAATTAAGAAGAATAAAGAAAAACATCTACCAACATAATTGAGGCACTGGCACTATTATTGAGAACATAATCCAATATTATCTTCCGACTGTCTTCAAAGAACATGCTCTTGTCCGCAAATATTTTAAAATAACTAAGTGCACTATCAAACCACAAAACCATTTAAAGGAGAATGCTGAATAAGCCATTTGGGATTAGAATAAGCTACTCTGGGATTCTGTGGCAGTCACAGAGCATTTGAAATTATGCTTATGGTATTTTTTTTCCTCAGAAAGGTTGTGCAATGTGCCTTAATGGAATGGAAATTTGCATACCTAGTATAGACATCTGATGAACTGAACAGTACTCAGACATTTCTTCCCCACCAACAGTAACCTCCTCTTTAATAGGAGCTACAACACAGTACATGCAGGTTCATCTACTGATGAACATGTATTCTTATGGAAATTTATCTTAAATATGTGTCATAATAGTTAGCGTGGCAGGAGGACACGGTGTAGCAGGAGTTTTGTAAGTTACTTCCAGGCATATGAAACTTCCCCCAGGTATTGGAACGTATTATAGTATTGTAACATCGAGAAGAATCTCTGATGAGACTCCTTGCAAATTACTTTTAGTGTAAATAAAACACATTTTGATTGAGAGTACGTCTCCAAAATTACCCCAGTGCAATAGAAACTATTATTCTGTGAATTCTGAGATAACAAGAACAGATAGTAAAAAAACCTCTAAGACAGGGAAAAAACCCCAAATCCTCCTCTCAACGTAGTTTCTAATGGTGTTGGGTGCTCACTAGTGTAACATACAGAGATCCTCTTCAGGTCAAGTGAAGGGGTAAGATGTTCATGCTGACCTCAGCACTTCAAAAGTTATTTTCATCGCTGCTCGGTCAAACTTTACAGCCAAGACAAAATATGTCACACTGTTTAAAAGCTACTAAATATATCTATCTATATATCTTCACTTATTACTCCAAAAGAACATATTTATAAAAAAATTGGGCAATCTCTATTAGGAATATAGACATTTTTCTCATAACAATAATCGGACATCATCACATAATTGAAGTTAAAAGGTACCTCAGAAGATCACCTAGTCCAGCCCCTCGTGCTTAATGCCTAATTCAGATGATGTAATTTAGGATTTTGCCCAGTTATGTGTTAAGGAATGCTTTGGAATATTTTAATCCAGACCGAGACAGGGAAAAATATTCCTGCGTATGTGTCAGAGTCACCTATGGACACAGCGTGTCTATGGAGTTACCTAAAATAAAAAGCCAGCAAAGCCTACTTTTTTCCTCTGACAATTAGAAAACTTCTAATTTACAGTCTGAATTGATCTGTGCCCAATTAATGCCTATTTGCTCTTGTGATAACCTTGATCTTTGGTGTACATAGCTTTATATGTTATCTAGCCCTGATATATTTGTGGAAAACAGTCATGTGCCCTCTATATTTATATTTTATACCTACATTTTTGTAACATCATTAAAGTTAACTAATAACCATCAGCTAGTACTTACAAAAATCTTCTGAACTTGAAAAGGCATATATAAATGTTGAACACTTGTTAGCAATAACCATTATTGGAAGTTCCTTACAATTTCTCTCCTGAAGCAAATCACAGAGCAGAAATCTTAAGAAATTATGTTCTCACTTACATTTCTGACTAAGCTGCAGAACAAAAATATCCAGCTTGGACTGCTGCGCAAAACCTAGTTGGAGGCTATACTATCAGTAACTTCTGCAATTAATTGCAATCGCTATGAAATTTTTGTTACTGTTTTGCCTTGGAGCGATGGGCAAAGAATAAACACTGTGTTTTTAGAACAGATAGAGATATAAACAAAGAGGAAATAAGAAATAAAAAGTAGTTCCTCAAGCATTTTTGCAAGAAACCTAGTCATCACGAGCGGGCCTATTTTCAGCTTCTCCTTGACCAGAGTTTCTCTTTGCTACTCTCACACTGCTGTGTTCCCAACAGCTGGATGTCTGATGAAAGGGGTAACACGCATATTTTCAAAAGAGCTTCATCATATATGGATATATTTATTTATGTCTGCCACCATCCTAATGAAGTGTCATGGAAAACATGAGCCGTAAATAATAATCTCATCTAGGAAAGCAGCGTGCTAACGTTATGGTTTTCAAGTGACATTTTCCATACTGCTTATTAACCTGTCAAAAGCATAAAGTTGTTTAATAAAGTAAAATAATTTCTCATTCATGACAGTAATTATGTCAAAAGAAATATTTATATTTGAAGTCTTGATTGATTTTGTTCTAAGAGGACCACCTATTAATATATTTATTCTGGAAAATTACACCACCACCACCACCCCCCCCCCCCGCAATGACAATGACCTTGTGGGGAAAAACGCGAAGCTCATGTACCTTCTTTCTTCTATATATAACATACATTATCACAACAGAAGTTAAATATAATTTCCTTAATGGAAAAAGGATGTCCTTAATTGCTTTATATAAAAGTCAATTTAAATAGCAGAAGATGGAAAATGTCAAACCCTTAAAAACTTACTAATTATATTTCCAAATATGATTTAGAATTTACAGTTCTGTTATTGAGAGATTTAGAAGACAGAGGTAATTTCATGAGTCCAGGAGGAACACTAGTAACTTGTGTTACAAAACATATAAATGGTATATAATAGCATTATATTTTAAGAGATACCACAGTACTGTCTATCTAAACTAAGGCATTTGTCGAAGTTCTATAAAACTTTTCACACTTAAAAAGTACGCTGGAGCAAGACAAAGTACCAGATTTGGGTAGTGAGCTACTTGCAGATTTTTTTAAGACCAGATGAGAGTATAAAATTATCTGGTTTGATGATGTACTTTTGTAGATTATAATACGTATGTACATATTTGTAAAAATAAACACACATCACTATTAGTGCTGACAGATTCACAGAGGATGATGTGCAACTTTGAAATCCCGGCATTTAACCTGTCGCAGAAATACTGAGCAGCTCTGATAGCACAGCTTTGATTTACTATCGTTTTAGCAGTCTCCAAATTCAATGAATGTTTTCTGTTTAACTGTAAATATCATGGTAAGGTAATGACCTTACTGGCTTCTGTGTTGCCAATAATTTCAAAGTTCTCTTTCAAAAGGAAAAGATATCTTCCTGCCTATTTATATTAAAATTGCTTGTTATTTTCCTATAGTTTTTCTAACCGTTTCTATGACAAAAGCATTCTCCTAAAAAGAAAGAAACATAAAACCACTTTACAACACAGCAATCCGCAACATCAAACTCACAGACCAGATATACTGCTTTGATCAGCAAAGGTAAAGAAATGAGGCATGAGACCAAAATAGGATTCAGAAGAATTTAGATCAAACTATCTGTGAGGATAAGTCTAGTCAGACCATCTTGAGTTCTCCATAAGAACTGCAATAGGTCTTCAAAGTAGTTCTTTTGCTATATAAAAATACATATGTGGCATTACAAACTCAAATAGTGTGTATATTGGAGCTGGCATGGCCAAAACAGAACTTAACTCTGAAGAACAGGTCCTCTCCATTGTACAGTTCTCTGGCTGCCAAGAGTTCCTTCCAGAATTAAACCCCCCCAAAAAACACCTCACACATCTTCCCCATGCATTCTCTATGCTTGAAAAACTCAGGCTATGGGCTGAAGAAAGGCTCAATATCTGTGTTCTATGCATCATATGACTTTTCCATCTGATCATAATTCTATGAGGAAATGAAAAGAAATTAAGAATACAGTGCATCTGAGAGTAAAACAAAGGTATGTTTTACACAGCACAGTAGGATTCACGCTCTTCTCTTGGTCAGAGCTATGAGGGAGTTCATTCACCTGAACTGGTTGTTGAAATAACAACTGATATTGAAACTCCCTGTCAAAACTAACATTGAACATGCATCCTAAGAGTTATTTTTATTTCACACTCACCCGAGTAGCTCACTTACCCTTCTTCCTTCTATGACAACAGGATTTTGCCCCTTCTGAAGCCTGCTAAGGATATCTAGTTACCACCGCATGTGACTTTGCAGAACTCTTCCTTCCTAAATTTGGTTGATGCCTGCCCGCTTTTACTCTCAGTGTCACAAGCCTGAAGCTAGAGTGAGCCCAGTGTTACCAGTGCCTTCCTTATGAATCTACTTCAGAGTCAGTGAGCAAATAGTGTCATTCAGTCAAAGATGAAGGAAGAAGAGCAACATCATGTTTCAATTAGAAAATTCAGTGATAGTCAACTCTTCTCTCACCTAAGCTTACCATTTGAGCAGAGCTGAGAGAGTTTCTTCTGACTTATACCAGGGGGGATGAGGCTTACAATATATTTCATGAGAATGACTAAGCGAGGAGGCTGAAATCAACTGTAAATCTTGTCTGGAACAAGAATGAGAGGAGACCTAGGGTACTAAAGCTGAAATATTATTCTTTTAACTTGATTGGTTTTGTGCTCTAAAAGCTTTTGGGTGAGGGTTGTTATGCTCTTGCTGTACTAGATGCTCTTCTATAACACAGACATGCCATTACGCTCTTTGTTCCCTACAGCCATTTTATACAGTGATTCAGTTCCAACACGAAAATACTTCCCCTCTTCCCGATTGATTATGTTCTTTACAGCTGTTGATGGAAAAGACTGTCCACCTAGTGATACCCTGAAGGTTGCAAGGCACTTCATAACACCGTCAGTCATCCTGTCACACCCTGTTATTAGAAAATCTCCTTTCGCTTCTGCCATAACCGGTTTCCACTTCACTTCATGCCTCAATGAGTTTTCCTCAAGCCATTCCTGTTAACTTCAGTTCCACAACTAAAGAATTTAATGCCTAGGCACTCTTTACCTTAATTGAAGAACTCTCTCGTATTTTCACCTTCACATAACATCTCTAATCACATGGTATATTTCATATGGATTGGAACCAAAAATGCCAGAAAAAGGTATCAGAACCACAGCACAGGAAAACATGGGAAATTAGTCCATTCTCAGAAAGCCTTCTGTTCCCTGCCACATATGGACTTAAGCACAGAAGCATGAGGTTTTAAAGTGAACTCTAGTTATTATTTTTATCTATTTAACCATAAGCATCATGGAATTCCACCCAGATGAGACCCAGGGAGATCTAGTTTGTCTCTGATTCAGTAACCAAGTTGAGCTCATGCCAGGCTTCCGTTTGGGAATTTCTAGAGGAAATATATATATATATATATATATATATATATATATATATCTGCCTGTATCTCCATTTTATCATAGAAACATAGAATAGTTTGGGTTGAAAGGGAGATTTGAAGGTCATCTAGTCCAAACCCCTGCAACGAGCAGGGACATCTTCAACCAGATCAGGTTGCTCAGAGCCCCATCCAACCTGACTTTGAATGTTTCCGGGAACGGGGCATCTACCACCTCTCTGGGCAACTTGTGCCAGTGCTTCATTGTCGGCATTGTAAAAAATGTCTTCCTTATATCTAGTCTGAACCCACCCTTTTAGTTTAAAAGCATTACCCCTTCTCCTATCACAACACACCCTGCAAAAAAGTCCCTCCCCATATTTCTTATAAGACCTCTGGACCAGCTCCAGCAGGTCTTTCCTGTGCTGAGGGCTCCAGAGCTGGATATGTGACTCCAGGTGGGGTCTCACAAGAGCACTGTAGAGGGGCAGAATCACCTCCCTCAACCTGCTGGCCATGCTTATTTTGATACAGTCCAGGCTATGGCTGGCTTTCTGGCTGCGAGCACACATTGCCAGCATACGTACAACTTTTCATCCACCAGTACCCTCAAGTCCTTCTCCACAGAGCTGGTCTCAATCCCTTCATCACCCAGCCTGTATTGATACTGGGGGTTTTCCAGACCCATGTGCAGGACTCTGCACTTGGTCCTGTTGAACCTCAAGGGGTTTACACGGGCTCAATTCTTGAGTTTGTCCAGGTTCCTCTGCATGGCATCCCATTCCTCAGGCATGTCAACCACACCACCCAGTTTGGTGTCATCCACAAGCTCACTGAAGGCGCACTCGATCCCGCAGTGTCATTGATGAAGATACTAAACAGTACTGGTCCCAATACAAGCACAGGAGTGTGGAGACTCTCCTACCATATGGCCTATCCAGAAATAGAAAGACATTGTCTTGATTATCTATGGGTAGGAAGAATAAGAGAAAGCAGAGGAAGAGACAATAAAGTTGTGTTCAAGATTGCCAGGGTAACAAAGAAATATTTTAAGCAGGGCCCAGGTCTTAACAGCCTTTATTATTGGAAATCCTTTGGCAATCCGTGGATATTGTTCTCATTTAGTGGTTAGTCCATGCACTGATGAACAGATAATTAAACAGTGTGTTATATGGCACAAATATGAAATCCAACTTTGCTAATGACATTTCTTCATTATCAAGTGCTTCCTTTCAGTACTGTTGTTCTTATTTCTCTGCTGCTTAACTATAGAAAGTTCAGTTAAAGCAGGATGTGCAATTAATCCATTTCCTTAACGAGCTCCTGTAGAGCAGGAGTCTTTGCAAGCTCTGTCTATATGGACAGCAGCATTTTTAGTTAATCTCACACTAGCTTTACCAATCTTCTATGGAGAAATCCAAAGCACAGAAAACTGAAAGCATATTGTTTGTGAAAACCTCCATATGCTGAGAGCAACTTATTTCTTAGAGCAAGTGGCAAAACAGTTGGACCATTTTTCTTAAAGATGTGACAGCCAAATGCTGAGACAGAACAAAGACAGCGATTAAAAAAAATGACATAGTGAGTGGGGATGAATACGGTATATCATTATGAACTAGATTCACACTGTGACTGGCAGGTGACAGACCAGATTCTTTTTAGTTTAAGTTATTTTGCAAATGTTCATGCCAATTTATGTTCTTTTCATATTACTGATGTTATTACAGTTGCAGTATTGTAGCTAAGTGTTAAAATTAAAACATGCCTATTTCTCTTTATTGCAACTAGACTGTGCTTTCTCTGTTTGGATGTGTGCAGAATCAGGAAAAATCTTCCTTTTCTTCTTCCTCCTCCTCCCCCTGCACCTTTTGACCCCTACAGTTCAAACTTGAGATTGTACTTTGTAAAAGAAAACTCACAATCTCCATTTAACATAAGCAGGCAGAATCTCAGTTAGCTTTTCCTATGATGGTTAGAACGTATAATTGCAGTGGGTATCTTCACTAACTTCTTGTTTCTCTAAACATCAGTTCAGAGGGTTAGTGATGGTAAAGAAAAATACTGACCTCAGCTTTGCCTCAGTTAATACTTCCTTTCCAAGTTAATTGCAATTTTCTTATTGGTCAAAATTAAACTTTATGTAAACCTGTTATACATTAAAATTTATGAAGGAATTAAGATGCTTTTATATTGAAATAGTAAAATGCAAAAAGTCAGGTCAGGTTCTCAAAACTGAAGGACACAGCTCATTGGATTACTGAATAAGAACATGTCTTGACGCCTTATCTCTAATTCAAATATATGACCTTCTAGCAAAATAAACGTAATACAAGCATGAATTAACCGTATTTACCACCACAGAAACAGCACTTCTTGCTTTTAAACAGCTTTGCAAACATTAACTAGTCTCCAAAACTGCTGGGGAGACAGGAAACCACTGTATCTCTGAGGATCTGAGTCAAGGCAGTGACATGACTGAAAAAGGCAATTAAATTCTTAATAGTAACTTCAGGCAATACAGAATTACGTAGCTTTAAAATACAGTAAAGTGAACTTCATTACACAGCTAACATACACAACAGGTCATGTCAGTCTTGTAGATTTACATCTTAAACACTTATGTCAATTTGGAAGAAGTGTTAAGTGTTGGAATAACACTAAAATAAATGGATTTATATTTCAATTTCTGGTGTAATTAAACTTCTAATGTACTGCTTCACATTGGTATAGAACACAAATGTTCAATCACCTGCCTTAGAATGACATCGTTTTGGAATGCATTTTATAATAGCATCACAATACAATTTTGCTTTTTCAATGTCACAAGCATGAATGCTATAGGAACGCCATGGAAATATATGCACTTAAGAGCACAAGAATTGTGCTATAAGAGGAAAATTTTAGTTCAGTTTTCTCTCTAACCCAATGGCTGTTAGGGGAAAATCAAAAGATGCATGAGCAAAGTGGTCTTTAATTCCGGATGATGTCCCAGCTGACAAACTTGATCTTCAGGGATATCTGCAACTGGAGATTGTACCTGGATTACCTTATTTTATAGCTTCTGAATGATCTATCCTCCACTAATCTGTCTAATCGCTTGCTTTGAATTTATTTATAATTTTGGCTTCTAAGACTTCCCATGGCTATGTTTTCCATATGTAAGTTAAGTGTTATGTGAAGAAGTATCTCCTGTCTGATAATTTTGGAGTCATCCAATTAAATTACTGGGTGCGACAACTCTGTTCCCTATTCACTTTCCCTACAGAATTCATTGAAGTCTACTGCATCTCCCTGTTGCATCTTTAATGCGGCTCTGGCTTGAAGCACAGTCAGAGATAACACTTCACAGGAGCACAGAAGACACAATTTTAAGTCCTAGATCATTCGTAATATAATTCCAGTAATGTTTACCATTGCCTTGGGAGTCTTTTCAGTCTTTCCTGGCAACGCAGACTACATTAGTTGCTCAAAGAAAAGGAAGCTGATTTGCATAAGTGCCAAGCATTAATGTGAAAGGTTTTGCAGTTCATTGAAAAGTTACTATTATCACAAAAGCTGGGTTTTTTTTGGTGTTGCTACTGGACTATTAGCCAAATACCAGCTTTGGTGCTCAGTGTTTCCTTCCTGTGCATGCAACCAAGATGTACTTCCCTCCCTCACCCCAAAAACCCTAGAAGATTTTTGTAGATAATAATTTAATGAAAAACTTTCATTTTCTAACACAAAGAAAAAAATGAAACAACCCTGAAACTTTTTGATTCATCAGTTTGTCTTTATGCAGCAGTGATGAGAATGAGCAAACTAACAAAAAAAAAATCATCGCTTTTCCGTCAGTGCAAGAAATGATTTTTCATTTCTTTTCTCATTTAATCAACACCTTTAGTTTTATAGTTCCCAGAAAACCACTTCTCTGCGGACAGGAAGTTAGTGATATGGAAACCAAAAATTCCATTTCCAAATGAAAATTAAAATTTATTGGCAGGAAGGAAACCTCAACATTAGCAATTTCAAGCAAATTAAGGAAATGACAGGAAGTCACTTATTAGACAAATCAGTGCAGGATAGGGGAAAAAGAACTATTCAGCATAATTATACCAGAAAATCATAAAATTTTATAAGTAATTTTGCCTATGAAATCCACAGTCCTGTGGGAGTCTGGGATAAAAGATATCATGGCTTACATTTTATTGGCTTTTTTTTTTCTTCTTTTTTACTCTTTTCTATGTTCACAAAAGGCATGAAACTAATTTACTTTAAAACATTTATTTGATCTGATGGTGTTACATAAACAGGTATATTGGTAACTCTGAAGGAAACTTCACACTAAGTTATTTTTTCCTTTCTTAGATTTGTAGGAACTAAAATGATGATCATAAAATGAAAACACTTTCTGTATACTGACTGATGTTAGTTCTTTTCAGCATTCTTCCCAGGTCAGGCATTATGATAATCATGAAAGGTTGCTTGAGACATTAGTTCCCATATCTACTATCAAAAATACTGAAAAACTGGACATAGAAAGGCAAATAGAGAGATTTTACTTGTCAACCAATTAATCTACTTGTGAATGTGATTAGGCTCATAGAAACGTGTTTGCCAGTAACCTAACGACATGTAACGCGTTGCGCTGAGAGACATTGTTATCTGACAGTATGACTGACCGGTAACAGTGGTTTCACTTTTGGTTACCGGTGGCCTAGTAATGAACTTCTGATCTTTTTAATGAAATGTTTGGAGGCCAGTTACATGGCTTAATTAAATGTTACGTTTGCATGTTGAGATCAGCTTTGTCTTTAAAATGTTGCTGTGTTCCTAGACACAGGTATACTGGGCACAAGTAATGTGCTGATGCAGGTAGTCAAACTCAAAAGCAGCAGCAGCAGCAGCAGCAAAGGTGAAGCAAATTAAGTATGCGTCAGCTGTAACAGCTACGACTGAATCCCATCTCCACAGTAATGTGAGGTGAATGCACTAGAACTAAGCAAGGAGCCAAGGCTTCAGGTCGTAGAAAGCTCTGACTCCATTTTACCTCCTCCTACTGAAGTAGACAGTTGTGCCCCTGTTTGTTTTTAAAAATATTATTATACAAAATAGGAAAATTAAACACCCCACTTCTATCCTTACCCATCAGACAAGTGTTTTCTCTAACGAAGCCTCTAGTAAGACCTGTATGTTAAATTTCAATTCCTCTTCCCATGTAGCATAACAGTACTCAAAAAGAAAAATACAAAAAGGCTACTTTTTGGAAAAAATATAAAAGTTTAAACAAGACGAACTGCTAAAGTTAGAGAAGCTCCCACTGCAAAAGCCCAAACCCCCTAAGAGCGTTTGCCCTGCAGCAGGGATGGACTGGATGGCCTCCTGAGCTCCTCCTACCTGTTTCTCATTCCCTGAGGTCCCAAGGAAGCCATTCGGTGGTGACGAGCGGTGTGAGACCTGCGGCCCCCGGCACCATACCGCAACACCGACCGCCATCTCCCGGCAATTTGCCAGCTAGGTACACGGACAGACGGACACCCGCCGGCGCTCCCTGCGGGGGCGGACAAGGCCAGGCTGATCCGTGACTCCTGCCACTGCGACACGCATCCCGTCCCACGCAGCTTGTCCCGTCCAACAGTCAACAGTTTCTCCTTAGTCATTGAAAATCAGAAATAAACTCGATGGCTAATATTTGACATCTAATAAAATACATCAATCAGTTCCAGCAATGTTTTGAGTCATCAGTGGATTGGAAGTTTTTTTCCCCATGTAGTGATTAAAAAAACCCCAAGTTTCATTTCTTTGGTCTTTCCACCTCTACTCAGACGTGCAGAGCAAGCATTTTTGCAAGCAGAGGAGACCGCTTTGTAACTCAACAAATCGTGGAAACAGATCTGTCAGCTTCCGATGCCTCTATCCCCAAACCTCCCCAGACTATATTTGAAACACTTGCATAAGACCTACACTTTTCAATCACCAAAGAGTAGGCAGCCAGCATTCCTCAGTGTGTGCTCCCCCAGTATGAACATATTTGTGTTTTCATACTCTAAATCATTGTGTTTCTAAAAAAAGGCAAACTAGCTCATGACAGAAAAAAACCCCAGACTACCGAAAAACCAAAGCCGACTACTGCCTTGCCATGGATGTGTTTGTTGCCATGGCACAGACCAACAGAATAAAGCTGATTCCTTAAAGGTAAAAATCTTTGCAACTTTTGAAGCTGGCAGCTCTATTTCAATCCCCTGCACAATACTGTGGTACGAAAAATTTTAAAAAATTTTATATGCCAGCACCTTTGGTATATGACAATAAGAAAAACATTGTTACATGGAATGGTATAAGTTCTCCCACAATCTTAATTTTTTCCACACTCAATAAAGTTCGTTTGTCAGATGGAAAATTTCCTGATAATAGAAATAATTTTTTCTTTAGTTGGTTTCCCAGGTGAGACTTAGTTTACTGGTTCTGTGCTTCTTATAGTGGTCAGTACCAAGAACTCCTAACAAAACCCATCTTTGGTCTGAGTTAATATCATTACACCATTGCTATGTGTTTTCTGTACAAGATAGGCAAAGTACATCCATTAATTTACTTTCTTTTAAGAACTGGAAAATCATTAACTCATCGAACTAGGCTTTGTTTAAGAATCTGTAAGGGTGGTTATGTGGTGTTTTCCTTGGCCATGCAACAAAACTCATTCAACTACAATTCTGGCCCCTAATGGTTTGCCTCTTATCAGAGTCGTGCCAGGAATTTGAGTGAGTTCAGAAGTCTCTTTGTATCTCTATTTACACTGTCTCTCAAGGCCCTAATTTATAATTTTGTTTGTTTGGTTTTTTTGCCTTTTAAAATAAATTTTGTGTTCAGAAATGCTAGGCTAGATGAATAACCAGATTTCACCCAGATGCTTGTTCTCAATCGTGTAATTCAAAATGCAGTACATGAGAGCCCCATCCACTCAGAAGCAAACCCGTGTCTGCAAGTGTTCCTCTAAAGCGGGCCTTTAAAATCTATCCCAGAAATCTGCACGGTCCTCCTCGAGTAGGGTCTCCCTACCAACCACAAATTCCAATTTACATTTTCAGTCCCTCATGTTATCTTTTCTTCAACTTTATATCTTACTGTTGACCCTCAGAGATCTATGCTAAGTGAGAAAAGACAAAGTATTTACGTATGGTAAGATTCACGTATGGATCTTTGTCCCATATCATTGCAACCAGCTACACTCTACATAAGATCCTGAAAGCTGCAGAACACCTATCACTATGAGCGGTTCCAAGTACTCTCCTTGGACTAGGAAGAATTCCTGGATCAAAAGGACCAGATCTTGTCCCAGAGAGCACTGACACCAGCAACCAGGTTACAACAAAATGAAACCAACTCCAACCTTGACATGCTCTTTTCTGGCTCAAGCTCTATCACTTAGGAATGTCCTTGATTTCTATCTGCTTACACCGCAATAGAAAATAGCTGGCTGATCCCTGGAATAATTTTGCAAGGTGTAAAAGAGTAAATCCAGATAAAAGCTACATTTTTACCGCTCGTTTTCTCATCAATACCATTTCTTTGAAGCCCTTAAAGATAATACAGTAATTCTACATAAATTGCTTGCATTCCGTAATGTCTTACTTCACAACTGGCCAGTCCTGTCTCCCAGCAAGGAGTTTCATCAAAGACAGATTTGGGAGAAAAAGCAGAGTATATAGTCTGCAGTTGTGCATATGAAGTCTGAAATGGGAAAGAGAAATCAGGGAGAGAGTACTAATTAAATATGGACACTTTCCACTAAGTTAAAGAAAAGATGCAATGATTTTTACCCAGAAAATATAAACTTCCAGAGTTTTATAGAAATATTTATAAGGACATGTTGCAATTAGTTAAAATGTAGCGACTCAAGATTTGTAAATGTAGTTTTGCAAAGTGAGCTGCATTTGCTGGTTAGTCAGATGGCCTGAATCCCTTGTGACCCAATTTATAGCACTCGCCTCAAGAGCTAGAAGTATGAACGTTCACACTGAGAAAGTGGCAATGCAGAAAGCTGATTATATGTATTTGTCTGTAGATATATTTTTACAAGTGTGAATTAAAGCAAAAAAATTTTTCTCTTCAGGACTGAATTTACCCTATTCTTAATATAAATAAATGTATAGAAAGTGATGTAAAGTAATGAAGAAACATATTAGCTTTGATATGCTAGTTATGTAGTAATTTTAGATGTTATCTGCAAGATTACTTTGCATGTAACCTTAAAATGCTAATCCTGAATCTCAAAACTATTCTCAGATTTATCATCCATCTGCGAATATGTTGTGCTTTTCAATTTAAAAAAGCTTCTAATTGCATGAGTTGGAGCAGATTCCCTCAGTAACGCTACTAATTAATGCAAAATTATTGCCGAGAGTGAGATTCCGAGCTTCATAAGAGCAAACTTTAAAGGAGTTTGTTGGGTGTTCTCCTACAGAATTGTGTCTTGTTCCTGCAATAGGAAGTTGCATTGCCAAAAGATGCCGGGAGTTTGTAAAGTAACAACATGGTGCCAAGTTTTCTTATGGATGTTTGATTCTTTTATCTTGTACCCATGTTGAGCTCCTCCAATGAGCCTGCACATTAGCCATTTGCCAGTGTAAATAGATCTGATTGCAGAAGTAGGTGGTAATCAGCAGCTTGTAGTGTCCTGAAATTAGGAAGCTGAAAGCCCAGTCATAAAGCTGTATGCTCCTCCAAAGTAGTAGTAAAATTCTTGAATACTTTTGTCCTTATACCCATTATCACACAGATCAATTTCTCCATCCCACAACTTCATTTTTTAAAAATTTGCAAACTGGTACCTTCTGTGATGAAATCGGTCTTTTATCTAAAGTCTCATAATATTACTGTCTTTTCCATTTGATGGTATAAGTGATCGAAAGGGTTCTCATCCCTTTAAAGCCAAGATGTCATCACAGAAAGCTGTAGTTTGAGACATTACATGCAACGTCAATGCAGTGACTCAAAGGAAGCAAATTAAGCAGGTGAATACATACAAGATTAAGTCCTGATCATTTTTACCTAGGGGTCAAATATCCATTAGAAATTTGGGTTTGGTACAACTTTTTGTACATGTGTGTGTTTAAATCTATTTTTTTCTCTGTCTGAATAACTACTACCCATTTATATCACTGGAAGTGGTTCTTCCTTCTGTAAACATCTTGAACCACAGCTACACATTGTCCTGAAGGAAAAGTCCTAAAGGAAATTGTATATGTTACTCTAAACTCTTTCAACCAAAAAGCATTTTGTACTAGGCCTATCCAAATTTTCTTAAATTCAATCTGCTGTTACATTATTTCCTGTAGAATCATCTTCATTTCTCCTCCTCGGGTTTCATAGAGCTCTCTTTGAGCACCGATCTTAGATGTTGTCCCTAATTAACTGACCCTGTGTCCCAGTGGATCCACCCATAGAGAAGCAGCTGCATAAGCAAATAGTTCCAAACTCAGTAATGAATATAGTAAGTAATTCGTCTTACATGAAGCACAGCGGTTTCTAGTATGGTATTTGCCATTCATTGTTCCTTTTTACGACTTCTAAAAATTACTTCTGGTGTAGCTGCGTGGAATTTTCAATCTAATTTTCTTTTTCCATCAGAGTATTTACAGGTCCTCAACTGGAAGTGCAGGAGTGGTCCAGCTGAGCAGTACTAGTTGCAGTCTAAAAGTTCAGAGCATGCAGAAGGATGTTGCTGAATGAGGGCAGCTGACTGCTCCCACTGAGAAAGGAGCACAGCTCCTGGAACAAACCCTGAGGCTGCAGTGAAAGCCAGCTGGAAGGCTGCGTTTGCTGTTCGTACCAGAGAGACTTCTGCTCTCCGAAATGCCCACGCTGCTGAGCTAATTCGGACTAACAGTCCCAGCAGCTTCAGTGCCCCTGCTCACGTAACCTACTCGCCACCAGCGGCTCCATCTGAGTAAGAGGAACATGAAGAAAGGAGAATTAAAGTAGCAGGGATAAAACCCTGTCCCCTTGGAAATGACGTCTCACATTCCCGGTGACTTCCATGGGGCCAGGAGGGACTTCTTTTTTATTATTATTCTCTTCTTTTTTTCTGACTAGCAGAACATAACCAACATTGTAAACCTGCAATAAGAGACATGACTTGATATCACACTATTTTGCACATTTTAGGAAGACCCTGTATCTTGCTGTCCTTAGCAGCTATGCAAAGCAGTGCTCAAACAGGCCCCTACCTGAAGACAGCTTTATAAAGCATATTTAGGTAGGGTTCTACGATCCCAAATAGCTGGCCGTTTACTTGACTGGTTTCATCTACTACTTGATTGTCTGACCCTTAGCAATTACAATTTTTAGGTCTTTTTCACTATGCAAGTTCCGTTGTTTTCTTTGGAAGAGCAGTTGAGATTCTTGTGGGATAGCTTACTCCTTAAAACTGTTACTTAAAAACACCAGCAGCTTTTAAGGGGCTTGCAACAGCCACCAGCGTGGTCACTACTTTGTATATTGTCAATTTGTGATTTGCTGGAGACAAGAAAGATGCTTATTTTTGCAACAATGCAGCTTTTGGAAGTATGGGCTTCTCTGCATGATAAAAAGAACCAAGTCAAGAAATCAATACGTGATTCATACTAATAAAAATCTATTTAATATTATGATACTGAATTGCTATCGGACCATAACAGGGTTATATGATGTGAAATACTAAAGGTGATAAATATGATCTATATTTGCTTGTTTACAAGAAACTCTTTTACTTGTTTATAATTGCTGTTGCTTGAATAAAGAACAGTCAGGAACCAGTGTGCAGCTGTTGTGTTATCAAATCATACAAACCTGCCAGCGAAACTTCTAAAAATGGAGTTAATGCCTTTCAAATTTTGCTTAGCATATGCATATTTTTGCTTCCCTACAAAACAATTATTTTACATTCAAGCACCTTTCAGTAAGACTAGAAATTCTGTAGTCACTTATGATGACATTCTGAGCCTAGATATTTTTGTAGAAACGCAGAGATGCAAGCATAAACAGTTTTTGACTCTTGCACAGAAATGGGATGTTTCATGGTAATGAAAAATGAACAGTAGAAGATTGTACTGGCAGCCCTTCCAGTGGAAATAATTGACACGATGGCATGGCCCACCGGATATCTAGCCTGAACAGATTGTGGAAGGACATTGAAAGAAAGGAAAGACACAAAATTATAGACTAGAAACTAGTCAGAGACATTCATTACAAGGCCATAATCATGCACTATTTAAAAAATTAAAAAAAAGAAAAAAAGAAACAGAAACTGATACTTTAAAAAGTGTCAGAAAGGCCTATGCTCCAGCAAAATTTCTTCAGAGATAAAATAATACAGCATTAACCTCACATAAGCATATATATGCATTTCTAACAACTGTCCTGCATAAACAGCTATTCAAAATATGCTGCTTTTGCTCTAACTCAATTTTAAAAATCTTGCAAGCACTGAGATCCTCTAAAATATATTGGGCTAGGTTAGGGAAGAGCAGTTGACCGGTACTTTTTCCTCATTAGCTTCACAGGGCTCAGCATAGACAAGAGAGAATGTGCATAATTGCAAACTACTTAAATATTCCACACAGATCTATTTTAAGCACTCATATTTCAATCAATGATGCAGAAGGAAGCTGCAGTATAAACACACTCCATTCAACCAGATTTGCATATTGGTGTCAGTAGTTTGAATCAAACCAATTAGACCACGTAGTTATCTATGGAAAACATATGGCAGACCGATAAAAAACGCACTTCTATGTTTAAAATCTATAGTATTTCATTTGCATAGCAAAAAGCAGCTGAAGGAGGACGTTATTCTTCAAGGACCAGACAAACTGATACAAGAAGAACTCCTTGGGCTGGATCCTCAGCTGGCATAAATCACACCGAATACACTGGTGAATTGAAATGGAACTGCTTGTTCTAAAAGCAAACACGTGCTCACATAGACACCGAATCAAGCACTGATTTCCCTTTGTTCTCAGTTCCTTGTCTGTAAAATGGGGCTATCCCATTTGCTCACCCATTCTTACTTCAATTAGAGCAAAAGCTCTTCAGAAAGGGCATTATCTATCGCTTTGTGGTTGTTTGGTTTTTTTAAAATAATTTTGCAAGAGGGACACCATCTTGTTTTAGCTACTGCCCTAACATGAATAATGGCAATGGTACCTCAACCTTTTTGTCTCTGTGTTTTCCCTTTCTTGATGGCCTAAAAGCTTTTCTTAGCTCATGTTTATCTTCAGCCATAAATCATGTTTTCATTGCATCCCTGCCTCATTGGGGTGCAAATAACAAAACAAGACAAATTAATCTGTAAAGCAGTCGCTGAGGAGAGAAATAAAGAAGGACAGATAAATGAATTTCAGTGGGAAAGACAACACTGCTTCTAAACATAATCTTTTACTGCTGCTGCCTCCCACATTAAAAAAGAAAAAGAAAAATTCAACCCCTTTGAGCAGTCAGTGATGTAGCTATAAAAATATCTGGTCTGCACAACGTGACTAATCGTCTCATCAGTGCCATGTTCAGATGACCAGACCTATATGCTGTTCTGGCAATATCTGTATGCTAAGCGTTTAAGCCCTTCTCAATATTATGTTCATGGCTCCTAGACTGCTCTTTTACTGAATGAAGCACCCGCCTGATTTTTTGTGTGACATCATTTACAAACAATGACATTGTTGTCTGGAATGAATATAGATTAAAAAAAAAAAAAAAAAAAAAGAATGAATCCACTATCATCTGTTTGAAATTCAGGCTTAGCACTGTATAAAGTGACAATATATGCTAATTTCTCCCCCCTTCTACACATTCTTCAGCAAGAAAGTCACATTCTTCAGCAAGTCAGTCAGTTCACTGCAGATAAATTATTCCACAACTACTGAATCATGAAATGCCAGTGAACATGAACACGGGTCAGGACAACACAGCATTTTTTTTTTATTATTATTTTCATAGCTCCCCGCCCCCCCATATATGTATATATTAAAAAAAGGAAGATCCTGGTATCAAAATCATGCACATCTAGACATTAGTTAGGGTTTAAGGAGAAAATCAAATGTTGTGTTTTTCTCATTGGTATTCAGATAGCAAATGCTGAAGCAAGAAACTCTGCTAAATATTGTCCTGTCTGTGAATCGTGAAATAGCTTCAGTCCCTCGTGAAGATTTTACTAAGTTTCTATGAATTACATTCAATAGCAAGGTTAGTAATAAAAATAAGTTTTGGAAGTATTAAAACATTTCAGTTACATAAAAAACCTACCACTTGAATGTTAAAGTTCATTAAGAATCACACAAGTCTCTGCTGAGACTCCAGGGAAGAACATCTCCTTCTGTATATCCAAATCAAATATTTTCCCAGAACAGGTGGTTTCTTTTAGCATAGAATTTTCCAACCATTTAGGTTGGAAGAGACCCTTAAGATCATCTAGTCCACTGAAAACCTAACGCTACCAAGTCCACCACTAAACCATATGGCTAAGGACCACGTCTACTCCTCTTTTAAATAGCTCCAGGAATGGCGACTCAGTCACTTCCCTGGGCAGCCTGTTCCAATGTTTGATAACCCTTTCAGTGAAGATATTTTTCCTCATATCCAATCTAAACCTCCCCTGGCACAACTTGAGGCCGTTTCCTCTCTGTGATGGATGCACTCAAATCCTTAGTCAAACTACCTGCAAATGAGGTAAAGGCCTAAGCCGTAACCAGGTCAAGAATTTCTCTAGTTCCAGTCTGTTCTCTGAAAATCCACAGAGGAGCAGAGTGACACAGTGAGCATTGATACTTCTGAGCTTGGAACACCGATCATGCGACTAACACATCAACAGCAGATGGCTTTTCCAAGATAGTTGTGGGTACAAGGAGCCTCATGCACACCTTTTCCATCACATACAATTTGACTACAAGCCAACCACTTTATTCCATAAATATGACAGCCGAAGTGAGCCTTCTGTGCACTCTCCCTGCTGAACAGCCTGGCTGCACGGCGGTGATCTCCACTTGAGCTGGGACACCTCTCAAGGGAGCTCCTCGAGGCAGAGAGACCTTTCACCAACGGCAGGTCTTTGGTAAGTGACCGATATCGCGCATCACCTTGTAGTATGGTAACTTTGATTTGTGTCTTGGTAACTTTGACTCTGCCTTGGTAGTTTTGACTCATTGTTCAAATGATTATGCAGTATAGTAATAGAGTGAACCTTGCCTTTGTTAAGTCAAATTTTTATATCATATTTCAATAAACCCATTTCTGCTAATACCTTTGACAGTGGTTCTTTAAGTGTTCTAAATCACCCATTCACAACACTCTTGTCCTATCATTTGTTATCTGGCAAGAGAGACAGACACCCATCTCACTACACCCTCCTTTCAGGTAGTTGTAGAGAACGATAAGGTCTCCCCTCAGCCTCCTTTTCTCCAGGCTGAACAACCCCAGTTCTCTCAGCTGCTCCTCATAGGACTTGCTCTCTAGACCCTTCACCAGCTTTGTTGCTCTTCTTTGGACACACTCCAGCACTTGAATGCCTTTCTTTTGTCAAAAGCTGCACATGCAAGCAAAGTAAAACAAGGAATTCATTCACCGCTTCCCATCGGAAGGCAGGTGTTCAGCCGCCTCCAGGGAAGGAGGGGTCCATCACACATAGTGGTTACTTGGGAAGACAAACTCCATAACTCCAGACACCTCCCCGTTCCTCCTTCTTCCCCCAGCTTTTACTGCTGAGCATGACATTACATGGTATGGAACATCCCTTTGGCCAGCTGGGGTCAGCTGTCCCAGCTGTGTCCCCTCCCAACCTTCTCGTGCCCCCCCAGCCTGCTCACTGGTGGGGTGAGGAGCAGAAAAGGCCTTGACTCTGTGTGAGCGCTCAGCAATAACAGGAACATCTCTGCATTATCAACACTGTTCTCATTCTGAATCCAAAACATAGCCCCCTACTAGCTACTATGAAGAAACTAAATCTACCCCAGGCAAAACCAGCACAGATCTGTACAATAAAACATGTTTTAACAAGAGAAGTTGCTACCTTTTCATTTTCTTCCTACATTGGGTGCTTTTCCATTTTTCATTTGTTGAGTAGAATTGCTGACAGCCAAGGAATTACATTATTCCATTAGGAAGAGCTACCTAATGTTGGTAACTTCTTAGTGGTACTCTTTGTTTACCCAGAATCTTTTCCTGTACAAAATGGATATTTGAAAGCACCCTGAAAACTGCATCATATTAACTATTTATAATGAAAAATAAATAAATAAAAAAATTCATCTGTTTATACAGCCCTGTTCCATGATGAGCACAGCAGGGGTTTCTAACGTAGGTGTAGAACAAGACAGCACCAAAATAAGCTCTAGGCATTTTCTTGATTCAAATCCCCTTTCAAATTTACTTAACACCGAATGAACTGAGAGATCACAATAACTCTCACCTAAGAAGAAATCAGCAGTGATGGAGGATGTATATATTAGGGTTTTGGGGTGACTGGCATCTCTTTTATGCTATTTAATAACCTTCAAAGGTAGCACAATGATGACGAATGTTAACAAAGCTGTTGCATAGATTGCCTTAGATGGGTGTTTAGGCTGTGACCATTTTAATCAGAGGAAATAGTATACAGTTGGAAAAAGGGAACATAAGCCACGTAAAGAGGACTGCATATGGAAAGCAGTAAATCCCGAACTGAGTCTTGGAAGTTAAGCTTAGATAAATTTAAGTTAGGATTAAGACAAGTGTTTAAATGGGTTGTGTCTTCAAATTTGAAATAATCTTGCAGGGAAAGTCATAAATTCTTCTTTGGGCACCTTAAAATCAACATGGGCTCTATTTGGTATTTTTGCTTTAGTCCAATACAAAGTACTAAGCCTAGTAAAGGAGCGACTAGCTGGTTTAGGCAGGATGTCTGACCAGTTTGACTTTCCAGTTTGATTTTTTTTTTTTCCTTAAAAAAAACCCCAAAACCAAAAAACAACCATACAAGAATGACGACTTTATTATTGTGAAAACCCAGCTAACTCCTGGTCTTAAAACATTTGAGCACTGAGATTGCTACATGAGTTGTTATACAACGGGTGAACTACTGCTTTCCTCCCATCTCCCATGCTGCTATCCCTCTGCATCTTCAGACATATATGGCTTAAGGACTTCAAGAATCTGTCGGAACTCCATGCTCACAGAATTATCAAAAAATGTGCTCAGTAATAACACAGCTTCCCACCTCAAAAAAACTCTGCTATGTCTACTGGCAATAATTTTACATGCTTACATTTAAGAAGTGAAGCAAGACTTTTATTAGTTGAGCTGACAATGTAAAAAGAAAGCTTAATTATACTTAAACATATAAGCAGGCAATGATTCACATGGAATTATTTTTAATGCGTACATAACACAAGGAGAGGCACCAGTTTAGCAAATTGTCTGGAATTTTTAAGAACAAATATAATTATTGAACTGAAATCCTTCTTTCCTAATTTGTCACCAAGAAAACAACAGAGAGAGCAAAAAGGAAAAAGAAATCCAAGAAACTTATCATTTCTTCACTGCACACTTTGCCAAATGCATCTTTCTAAAATCTTTTAATCCTCAAAGCAATAACACTTACTTACTCTAGGTGTTAGTATATAAATACTTGCAGCAAAGGTGAATTTGAGACTAACATTTACAAGGCCATGTACTGTCATTGCTCTCTAGAAGAATTCTCTGATGTCAACAGAAGTTAGATTGAAGGTCACTTATGGCTCAAATTGCTGCTGATGCTGTAGTGGAAGGATTTACTTCTACATTGTTAACCTTTGCTTTCAAAGTTTTATTTCTTGACCATAAAAAAAAAAGAAAAAAAAAAATCATTCAAGGCTATTATTTTGAAATAAAATGTAAGAGGTGTTAGGCTACAAAAGTTATTCTTTAAAATAGTATTTTAATGTAAGGGAGGGGAAAACCCCCATAAACCACTGAAACAAGTCTCAAATGTGGTTGACTTTTATAAAAAAGGTAATGGCCTTAATTTTTGTTTCAAATGACAATAACAGGTAATGACATTTTGTAAAATTCCACAACTGGTCATAATTTGTGTCCATTATGGTAAAGTACATCATATTAAAGCAACTCTTTACCTTTCGTTTCATGGATTCTTGGATACAGTGCATTCTTGGATACAGTGCAATGTCACAATGTATTTTGAAAATGTGACAGAGGTGTCAAGCGACATGTTTTCAAAGAAACTAAAGCCATCAGTAGTTGACAAGGGTCAGAAAGAGCAATCTGTTGGGGTGGTAGAGAAAATTGGGAAGACAAGATTCCTAGCAGTGTTGTTTCAGCACTGCTATACTAAAGGCTCTGTTTCACGGAAATACCTTCAGATATCTGTAGTAGTTGTTGCCTTGTCTCGCACTCTCCATTTCTTCGAAATTCCCTTCCTACCCTCTCTGTTGGGCCTCAGCTCTCTGTAGAGCAGCTGCTGAAATGCAGAGTTTATAGCTAAGGACATTAGGTTAAATGAGAGCTTATTTCAGATACCCTCCTGTTTGACGCTGCAAGTTGTGGCAGCTCAGACGTGTTTGGAAAAGAATATAAACAAACTCACAGAGGGCTGCCCTCGATAGGATTAGCCAAGTCACCAGCTCCCACAGCTGGTTTCAGATCCACATACGAGGGTAACATTGAAAAGATGCACTTTCAAGTGCATCAGTAGCATTTTCTTCTCAGCCGTGACAGGTTGAACTCATCGTTATTCTTCATTAGAATATCTAGCAATAGCTAAGCATGGTTTAGAATTGAATTTATAGGGTTTTTGTAGCCCTTTTCTTCCTATTTTGTACATAAAAAACCTGGAGTCCTACATCATTTTTTTTTTTTCATTTACCCATTAATTTTTTTGTTTCTTTATTTTGTTTGAAAGGCAAGCATGAAAAATGAAAAAAAATTACAAAGTTCAGTCTATCTTCAGGGAGTCAATCGATCAATATAAATGGGAGAGTGAGCTGTCTCAAGGGAAATGATAGGTGCCTTGGGATAAGCTATGGAAGCTGAATCAGCAAGCCCTACTGCTGCTCTCCTAGTCAGATGTAAAGTGCATCAACAAAGAGCATCAGCATCTGCTGGCTTTGGACGTAGTTCTCCCAGAAAGGAGTTAGCAGTGAACTCCTCCTTATATTTGCAGACAAAACCATTAAGTAGCTCAAAGGTAAGAAAAACTGAAGCACACCCTCCCTTTAGCTCTTGCTCTACCTATAGGTTCAGAGAAGTTAGGAAGACTGCACATAATGTTACTATGCACTGTAAGCAGAGAAAAGGGTACTATGCTGCCTATGCTGCCCTGTTTACCTGACAAAATGATAGCAATCGATGCATTAAAATCAAAATAGATACGCAATTAGGTTCTTGTGTTATAGTACGTCCCACAGTTTTAACCATGCACTGCATCTTAAACATGTATTCCAGAATTTAAAAATGAAACATCACCAGCTAATGGTTTTAGGACATATTATACAAAATATACGATATTCATGATGCAACAAGATTAAACAGACGGATGTAGAAGGCAGAACTTGCCTGCCCCCTATCATGGGGACAAATAAGCATAACAAACATTAGGAAACTTCCTGGAAACATCTTATTTCTAACAACATAAACAAGCACATGCCTGAATTCCCCTAAAACACCTAGCTCTGGGTGAACGTGAGAAAAACAGTAGATATATGTTGAGTGTGGTACACAGACAGTTGAGAGCCATTGAGTACTGATCTCTCAGTGCATTTTTTGAGCATCTGAGCTTTTAGAAGTGACAGAAACATATATTCTCCCTCTTGATGTTTTATTTTGGAATTGGCAAGGGATGACAACAACAATGAAACAGCTGTGGCTCAAGCTAATGAATATTAATTTTTCCAACACAATCACTTGTGAATATAAATCCGTGCTTTTTGTTACTCTGCTTTATGCACTATGATAAGATGTATTTGAATAAGGCAATGACTAATACAGTATATGAAGACATGGTAGGAAGTATCTTTAAAATTCCAAACTATGAGGTACAGGTGACAGAAATACAGCAAGGAATTAAAAGGAAAAAACCTCTAGTGAACCACTATCATGCAGGTACTCAACCTGCTAATTATCCACCACACACGCAGATACTAATGTCATTTCAAGGGTAGCAGGGCCGTTCATCATTCGTCAACGCTACTGCTCCAACAGCCTGCTTTCCTGACGCAAGGTAATGTAGCATAACCAAACATGACAATTCACAACACTGTATTTTAGCAAAGAACAACATGAAAAAGCGTCTCCATCTGAAAGGCGCTTCCGATCTGAAGGACTCTGAGATTTCGGACAGTGAAATGTCCCTTGGCATTTTGGGAGAATGCATATCTATACAGACACACGTGAGAACCACCAGTTCCGGACCATGGGCTGGACTTCAAAAATTGGCAGTTAAATTTATCTTTAGTAACTACCTACCACCTCTACCTACCTCAGATTTAGAGCAATGTGTTTACAGACAGAAACCTTAAATAATTAAAGGGAATCTGATTGTGAACGCCCACTTTGGCTGAAAGGAAACGAAACAAATACATATAAAAATTATTAACAACTGATATATGTACGTGTCAATTCTATTGAAAATAAAATACATTTTAAAATAAATGTTATATATAGCTAAGAAAGTTGTAGAAACTTTTTTCATTTCTTAGCTTAGTCAATCATTATCCCACAACCATTCTGAAGTTGGCCAAATCCCTAATCATTTTAGCAATCTAGAAGCAATTTCTGTTTATTTTTAACTCAAATCACTGTAACTTCCTTGTCCTTCAACTCTTTAATTAGAGAATCCTAATGAGGAGTAATTCTTACTTACATAAGAAATATAATTAATTTAGCTATAAGTGATCATGGAATTTGTATGGGTTTTCCTCTTTGCTTGCTTTTATGTAGTCCTCTGCAGTACTCTGCTCTCTGGCTGAAGAGGTAACAGGGAAAGCTTTGGGTCTAATGCACTAACATGAATAAAATTAGAAACATCCGGTGAAAAGACACCTGACTGAACGCGTGTAGCAAGCAGTGAAGTCTTTCCTAAAGAAATTGCTTTGTGAAGAAAAGTGCTCTCCACACTGCATTCCTTATCAGACAGCACTGATGGAGCCTAACCGCTTTAAAATACTCGTGGTAAATATTTAATAGCATTAGGGCTTTGCTGAATCAAAGTTATTCTAATAAGGTGGCCAACTGTCAAACAATCAAATATAACTGACATTAATGCTGTTCAGGTAAACACTTTCCATTTCCCTTCTTAGATCTTCTTGCGTTTACCCCCTGAAGACAGTGGACTGAACAAAGAGACATTCAGCAGCAATCAAAGAAGCAGTGTTGGCCCATGTTCTGTTTCAGTGAAGAGGTTATGATTATAAAAAAGGGGAAAAAAACCCTCGTCTCTCCCCCAGTATGTTCTTGGAATACTTCTCTTTCTAACTTTTAGTTTTTTCATGGAATTCTTTTTACGCTATTATCCATTCCCTCATTAAGTTGCATTGTTTCCCAGAAAAGTTTATGAGAGTCCCCTCAACAAATTATTGAGCTTCATTAGCTTCCTGTTTCATCCCTTTTCCAGTTTATTGATGAAAATGTTAATTAAAACTGAAGGCATTTCCAGATCATTTGATACCTCTTTTCCTGGGCCTGTATGGAAGTTGTTTGGGTTTTTTTTGGTTTGTTTTTGTTTTGTTTTTTTTTTTTTTTTTTTTTTTTTTTACAGCATGTCAGGAATATCTCCTGGGGAAAAATATTTCTGCCCTGGTAACAACATCAGCAATAGTTAGAGGTCTATATCTAGTAGGAGTGGCAGCAACAGCCTATGTTCAGTTTGATCATCACTGCTTTGACCTTATTATGCTGTATCTCATTATTAACTTAAAATGCAGTATCATTTAGCATGTGGTACATTAGAGCTTGCAGCAGAGAGAGAGTATTCAGGACTATTTCCCATTTTTACAGCAGTACATTTGCAGTATCCTGAAGACACAGCAGTGAATCACACTCTATTGCAACAGCAGTGTAACACGGACCTGTCATCAATGCACATCATGGGCTTGAATATAGACATTTTTGTCTGAAGGCAGCTGCAACAGTCATGGAAGAGCTAGAAGTTTGTGTGCAGTGATGCAGCCTTTCAGGATATAGGATGGACATCGGGCAGTGCTACAGGGATAATACACCTCATCTTTTCTATCAAATTTTCTGTCTACTGATGACAATAGGAATTAAGAAAAAAATGCCCTGAAACAAACATATCCCCTCTCCCCAGCCACCCCCCTACTCAGCTCTAAAAATAGCACGTGCAATGAATACAGGCATTTGTTCATTAACTTCCTTTTCATGCGGTGCAATCTTCTCCCTTTGATATTGTAATTTGGATGAATTTATCATCACTAGCACAGTTTTTAAGAACAGAAGAAACAGTAAAAAATATTCTGCTGGTTATCCTATTTTAAATACAGCGATGATCAGTGAGGTGTCACTGATGCCTTTCCACCATTTTATGTTTTGACAGAAAATCCTCTAGGTGCAGAAAGGTAATTCATTTCCAAACTCTATCAGTCCTCAGTTTCTTGCTGAAATTTCCATAGGGACAATACACTATTGTGCTGGTTTTTGTGACATGAATCTATTCCACTAGTAACTGTACCGAGAGCACAAACTTATTTCACACAGGCCATCAATCAGTCTTTACAGAGCAAAACCTTACAGTTACTGCTTTGCTGGTCTGGTCTGTAAGTAGTGATTTAAGGAAAAAGTTTTGGAATTTCATTACCAGCTGTCTGGGCCAGTCAGACTTCCATTCAAAACAAGTGGAAAATATTTCCTATGAAAAAGCACTGATCAAGAATTCAGAAGAGCTAGATTTCTCATGTCTGTTATTTAGTCACACAGAAATTTTTATTTATCTTATCCGTTACAAAAGGTAGTCATTCACACATTTCTATCAGCAACAGCATTACAGGATTTGAATAAACCAATCCTGACCTTTACCAGAGCACACTGGCAACAGAAAATTGTATTCTAGATATTAAACGAATTGAGATTCGTATCAGTAAAGACATATCCCCAATATTCTTTTATGGTCTTACAGGATGCTCAACCACCTGCCAAAGAATCAGCTGATACACTGATGCAGCACAATTGATTTAAGGAAAAATAAAAATAAAAATTCCAATTTGCAGCAGCAGAAATTCTAACTATGTTCTGGATCGGTGCATTTCTATCTCGCTGTATATCTTGTGTTTCTATAATTATGAAGGTGATTGGCAGGACCGAACAATACACAAGTCCATGCAATCAGATGCGATGCAGCTGAAGCTCCTGAGGAAGCTGACTTTGATAGGGCATGGTGTCCAGGGACTTTCTTGATGACTGGAGAAAGGCCCCTAACCCATCTTAAAGATGAGCAAGAAGCAGGTCCTAGGGAACCTGTCTGTAGGAAAATTATGGAGCAAGTCCTCCTCAAAGTCATTTCTAGCCGCAAGAAAAGTGACAGAGAACAGACAAAGTCCAGCTGGTGGCCAGTTTCGAGTGGCACCTCTCAGGAATTCACGCTTCATCATTGGGCCCAATATTCTCTAGGTTTTTATTAACAACCTGGATGGTCAGAAGGGAAAGCCCTCTGCAAGTTTGCAGATGGTACAAAAATGGGTGCAGTGGCAGATATGTTGAGGGTTACCACCATCTGTCTGGCACTTGTGAGACTACATCTGGAATATTTTGTTCAGAGTTGGGCTTCTCAGTACAAGACAGAGAGTGACTCAGTGGAGCAAGTGCAGCACCACCAGAATGATTGGGGTGCCAAGCACAGAATATATGATGAATGGCTGAGAGAAATGGGTTTTTTCAGCCTTAAGAATACATGACCATAGAAGCACTCACACCTGTCCCTATGTTGCCAACAGCACTTGCCCCAGTACTTCTGCTTTCAGAGTATGTTTTCGTCATTAATCTTGGAGGATCTTGGCTGTCTACGAGTTATTTTGGGATCCGCAGCAGCACTCTGTCCATCAAGAGAAATGCCACGTTAAGGAGGAATAACAGTAATTACAAACTTCCTCACAGCAGTGAGAAATTGTAATCCTTATACTAACTGCAGCCAGAATATACTACTTACTGTAACTAATAATAAAGGCACACCCTCTGAAATGTAAGTATAGTCTATCTTAAACTGTAATAAACGTGGGGGAAATGCTATTCAGCCAAACAAGCATGTTATATGTCAGTCTTCACAGTTTCCAATAAAAGTGGACATTATCAGGAGTAGACATTATTGCTTTTTTAAGTAGAGTTGTGCTTAACATTGTTTAACAGACATATGATGATGATTATTATAGGTTGGGCAGGCTAAGCTAAATCTTATGTCTCACTGCTTCCAGGCCCATTTACTTTAAAACTGTTATTGTAAGATCCCTAACAGGAGCAATACCATGGAATCAGCAAGTCTCATCACTGTCGTTATATCCAAATATATCCAGATGCTGGTACTGAAGCATGAAGGTGTTGTAAGTGCACATGTTTTAGCCCTTTCACAAACGCGCAAATGAGACGAGATCATTCAGAAGAAACCTATTGACTGTACCCAGCTGAAATCACAGATTCACAGATCACTTGCTCACAGAATCAAAAGATCACTTGCTACCTCCCAGGCTGTGGATGTGGGTTTTGCAGACAGCACAGGGACCGCAGCAGGCTCAGGAAGCAGGCAGCCATCTGATTTCGTTAACTGCTGTCCTCCAGCAGGGCTGAGGCTGCTGGACAAGTTAAGTTTCTTCTGAAGTTCTAAAGTTTTGGGTTTTTTTTCTTTCTAAGAGTACTGCAGACAAAACAGTAAAGAGTAGAACTATCAATGAATAAGCCTTAAAGAAAGCAACCTGTAACTCGCAGCCTCACAGGTGAGGCTGAAACTAATCCTGTAACATATAGGCTATTGGCCTACTTCCCATAACTGGGGACACGAGCCTACCTAGATAACGAAGGATATCCTTGTACAAAAAGTAACTCTTAAAATAATCTGTAGGCTTGAGGGCTTGGGCACAGATTTCTTCTTTGAAATTTATTTTAAAAAATTTCGGATCTTTGGAAATTGTCTAAGATCCAATTTTAAACTTTATATAATCTCAAATACAGACCACCTCAAAATTTCTTATTACTTGAATTGTGCCACTACCATAGTCAGCTTTCCTGTAGATGAAATGGAGCAATGAAAAGCTAGTATTTCTTATGTTTAGCATAAGTTTTTACTCACTCAGAAATAGGCCTTTGCTTCTGAATAACCTCAGAAAATAAATATTCATAAGACAGTAATGAGTGTATTAATTCCATAGGAAACCTGAAACCATCCATATCTAATATGTACAGCTTATTTTGGATACTGTCAGTCAACTTTCAGTAAAAAAAGGAAGAAAAAAAAAGGCATTTTGGGCTCATGTATGATTTTCTTCTACTCTAATCACTGGTCTACCTCAGTTCCAGAAAATTGACAGAAAATTGAACACCACAGGAGAGTTCGTTACTTTTTACTCCTGTTAGCACTTACCAAGCTATCTGTGGCTCTTAAATTGTTCTGTTGTGGCCTGCTTACTGGATCTCACTCAGTCTTTTTCACTGTACAATATGGTATTTTGATTGTTTTTCCTCTTTTAATCTTTGGGTGTTGTTTTGTTTTTTTTAATGTTCAAATGAACACCTTGAACAATAGCCTTTTATCTTCCGTAGGAAGAGTAATTCAGTGCAGTCACACATACAAACTTGAGGATAATGACAAGTCTTCCAATATTTTTGTCCCGCCTCTTTCAGAAATGGATAGTTTTCAGTTACAATTCAGCCTGCCAGACAATCAAAATGAAATCGATTCTCACTTACATGGCTTTCCTTGGGTTTGAAAATCCTATTTTTTTAAGTGTATTTTTGATTTATACCTTAAATTCTGCAAATATAGGAAAATATGAGGCTAATTTTTTATTTAATTTAGGACACTTTAGAAGCATTATCTTGGCTGATCCATAAACCTTTAGAAACCTGGCTATCTGAACATTCAGTCTGTTCTGATGAGTACCTTATTGCATCATTCTAACGTAAATATTTTGCAGTAACTATAATCCTGACAAAGCAGCACAACATGTACTTTTACACAAACATCATTTTCTAGTCAGTCTTCACACCACTGCGAAGTCCTAAGATCAAACCCAGACCGCTCAATCTGCAAAGCTAGAACTAGAGCGTGTGCTTCACGAGGGCAGAGATAAAGGAGCGCAGATTGCCCCCAGCTGTCCCCACAAGTGGCCTACAAGGGAAGCAAGGGCCAGAACCCCTTCTGTGAGAGCATCAATCAGCCACAGAGGGCTTCCTTCTCTTCTGTGCCGAGGTGATCCGGGCACCGAAGAGCTGGATCATGGAGTATAATAGTTAGTTGAGATGGCATCCATTACTTCCTACCATAACAACAGAACATTTTGCTTTCCATCCTGAGAGTCGTAATTCTCAGTTATTGCTGAGTTGAGGTTTCTGCTGCAAGTGTTTAGAAATATTGCTTACGTGTAATGGATTCTGATACATTAGTGAGGCTCCTCTGGGACTCCCAACAATACAACATGCCCTCTAGCAATTCCCAACAGCTTAGCAGAGCTACATATGCTACAATTTGCAGTGTTTAATTCTCATCTCATCCCTGTGCGGCCTAAAGTTTGTGCCCTTATGCAGATTAGTGCATTGGTACAGGGAAACCTGGCAGCTGCAAGCACAGATAACTACGCTGCGAGGGAGGACACCTTTACACTGTGGCATGGCAGTTCCTTCCACAAGCTTGCAGAGAGCTGTCAAACAGAGCTGTACTCTTGCCATGATGCAGTTCCCTCCATGATTGCTGCCCCCCTCAGCCACACAGTGCAGAAGAGCAAGACCGATGCTTCTCTTGACTGACAGCTTACCTCCAGACTCCTGCATGTTATCATTTAGCTGTTTCTTGAATTCAGTGGTAAATTCCATCATTAGCTCCTGAATTCAAGGATACTGAAGGGGAATCCTTCCCTCCCTCTTCTAGGGACCACTTTAGAGCTACACGAGACACAGGAGAGGAAGATGTGGAAAGGATACCACCATAAATTTGATTTATATCCTAGCTCTGAGGTATCAACCAGTGCTGTATCAGTTGCAGGGGAGTGCAACAGGCAAGAAAAAAAGCACAACCTGAAATTCAGCTGAAAGGCACTGGCACAAAAATGGTTATATATTATTGCCACTGGGGTTCTGTTCTGATTTCATTTTTGTTTTACTTCGGGAAGTTCCTCTCGCATATTGGAAAGTGAACATGGTATGAACATTTGCTTTCTTGCCATTCCACTCTATGAAGGTCTCCTACATCTTTTCCTTTTTGGAAAACACTTTAAAGTAAGAATGTTATAGCATGGCAAGCCTTTTCCCAAGAAGCACAGTTCTCCTTTGTCAAAGTATGTGCAGGGCATTTTTTCCAAGGTCAGTGAATGGAACGTAACCTACAACATCTGCTAATGGCTGGACACCTACTGTGCCTCGGAATTAAATTACTATGACAGACGAGATGTGTCTGCCTGGAAAGAGGCTTTTAAAATGGGGCATCTATTATTTTTTAATTTAGAGAGGTAACATACACAGCTTTTCAGATATATTTTAGGAATTTGTTTCAGGAAAGGAAGAGAAAGAGGTGAGATGAATGAGATAAGGTGAGATGATGAAAAGATGAAAAGGGAAACAGAGAGGATGAAAAACACAGGGAAAAGAGTTCCTCTGACTATTTCACTACCTATACTCGCCATTACACCCTAGCAGGATCCAGCCCTTGCAACAAGACAGGTGTTAAAGGGATGTTCAATCCCCTGATCTTGGACATGTCTACCTCCTTTGGTGGGCACAGAATACTGCATTTTAAGGCTACTTCCAATTTTCAAACCTATTCAGTCAGTAAAGTAAAAAATTTAAAGCAACTTAATTCAACAGTTGCCAGGGCTCCTAGGAGCCCCTAGCCTGCTGCAGTTCACAGTAGAGGCAGAAGAGGATTGTTGTGCTTTGAAAATTTACCTGCATGCTGCCAGAATTACATATTATGGGATTTTCACACAAAAAAAAACCCCAACAAACAAAACCAAAACTAACACAAAACCAAGAAAACCCCTCAAAAACCCCTAACCAAAACCCAGCCCCCTAACATGCGCACACACAGAGTGCATTTTTGAGGATGGCAGGAGAATGTGCTGACTGGGATTTGAAAAAAAAAAAAAAAAAACAAACCAAAAACCAAAATAACACAACAAATAAAACACAAGAAATGCACCCCCCCAAAAAAAACCCCAAACACCAAAACACAAAAAGCACACCAAACAAAAAGGTTCCTAAAGATTGATATTCAAAACTCTGTCAGCTTCAGTCATAAATAAAAACTGAGTGAGACACAGACATAGCCTTAGCAAAAAAATAGCCCGCATTACAAAAACATCATCATGAAATCGGAAGATGGATATTATGGATACAAGAAAAAATATGCCTAGAAAATCATAGGGGGAAAAAAAAAGTGACACGAGCAATCTTTACTTTTAACAAACACTCAGAGTCATGCACGACTTCAAGTCTTCCTGTTTTCCCAGCCTTAGCCCCCAGTGTCCCAGGCTCAATCCTCTCTTGTCTCATTCATGCCACTCATTCATGCTAAAGTGTAGCAATTTGATGTTCTACAAATATATAAAAAAAAAAAGTTACTCCCATGCTCATTTTAATTTCCAGCTCCCAAGTTTGTACCAGCAGAAATGTGTCTGCAAGTCCTACCAGTTCAATTAATATGAATTTCTATAACAAGTAGAAGATACAGCACATAAATTAAATATTTGAGACTAAGAGTTCTAAAGTTTGATTTTTTCAACTGAAGTAATCATTTCCATGCACAGCTGTTTGGGCTCTGAACATGTTAATTAAAACCTTTTGGGAGAATAATAAAATTTGCCATTCATTCAAACATTGAACAATTTTACAGCTGATACCAAATGTTATGTGATACGCTTACAGTTGAGTTTCAAAGCAGCATTGTCAGTAATGAAAATTAAAGACAGAGTTCATCTAAAAAAATCTCAGGTAATAAGTTTCCCCTGCACTCATTACTGAAGTGGAAATATTTTATATAAACCAGTGTGGGACTGTTTTCTAATGTCATTATAAAAGCTAGTTCATCTGCAGTCCAGCTGAAATTTAGTGAGATCTGGGCATTAAACTCTGCATGAAAAATTCTACACACCTGCTACGGGAAATTTTTTTTTTTTTTTTAGAATGACATTCTGAAATCTATCAAGCCCCACTACCTTCAACACAAACCAGCTACCACGAGGGTAGCTTAACATAGGAAACACAAGCTGTCAGTAACACCCAGACTAATTAATAAAATGTAAGGATGGAATTTCCCATTTATGCGTCTACCTTTGCATATACCCTCAAGAGAAAATATATCAAGCTTTTAATTGTTATACAATTTGCATAGCACGTAACACATACAACAGAGCTTTTTAAAATCTGATCATCCTATAGCTTAAAGAGATGAACCAGTGAAATAGAAACTTTGTTTTTGTAATGTGCTTGGAGAACCTCCTTACTCCAGGCTCCGGGGTATGTGTTTTAAGGAGCTGCACCCTGCCGCCGCCCCGGAGAGAGGGCAGCACTTCCCAGAGCGGCTCTCACTACCTTCACCCGCCCATCTGAGACCGGGAGGTAAAGGCTCTCACAGGGCAAACCCACCATAAGACAGACCTTTGGGGAAAACACCTTTCTGACCTCAGCAGAAGGCTAGTTTAATTTCCTGTATGTTGCCTTTCCCTAGGAAGGCAAAACTAAAAGGAACATTGCGGAGGTTTATGGATTCTTTCAAATACCTCTGTACCAAGCCCATGCTGCAGAAATCTCCTAACACCTGGGCTAACATCCCAATTGCAATTCCAGCAGTCTGGGTTGATTGGGGGTTTTTTGTTTGGTTGTTTTTTGGTGGTTTTTTTTTTTTTTCCGTATTTAACAGACATTATGCTTAGCTGTTTTGTGCTCAAAGATTTTATTTCTGGTGGTAGGTACTTAGTCATCTAACACAAAAGAGAAATTAGCTTTCAATGTTAAGAAGAAAGCCTACTTTATTTTTGGTTGGTTGGCTTTTTTTTGTTAACGTTTGCAGATGATTTAAAATCTGGATAAAATTGCTATCTAGTGCAACAGCAGAACAATTCATGTGGAACCGCATCTGTTAATTCTTTCTTTGAATAAATGAACAATTCAGTACTTCAAAGTCATACGAGTAACTTTCTTGCAGCACAGTTCCTATTGGCAAGAAGTAAGGAGAAATAAACTGCTGCTGTTTTAGAAAATGAGGTCACAAGGCAATTCATTAGATGGACAGAAATCCTCAAGGCTTCGATTCTGCAATTAGATGCATGATTATGGAGGTCTGTGTCTCTGGAGAATCCCACTACTTTGAAACAGAGGTTCAACTGAAGGCCATGGGGTACCAGACTAGCGATGAACAGGAGATACCTGAAACACTGTAATTTATAAAGTTGTATATCCAGTTTAAATCAAGTAAATGGACTTTCGTTAAACTTCTTCCATAAAGAATAAGTCAGGAAACTGTTAATGAACAGGAAAAACAAAGACAGCATCCTAATTTCATGCTCTGCAGTAGGAAGAATTTCTTCACTTTCTGCATACTCTTTTTTACCTTCCTAAATTAAATCATCATTTGCTGGAAGAAAAATAAAACAAAGCCACAACCAGCCCTTTATACTTTTTATGCCCTCAGTATAACATACTTTCAGTGTTATCTCCATTGAAAACCCAGGGAAGTATCTGTTCCTTCCTGCAGTATACTTAGTCAGCGTTCCACCCTGGGGTATGCATGGACTCCATGAGACCAAGGACCACAAGAGAATCTATGCACACTGTAGATATTAAAATCTGGCATTTGAATTGCTGTATAGAATCATAGAATAGCTCAAGTTGGAAAGGACCGATAAGGATTATCAAGTCCAGTGCCTTGCTCCTTGCAGGACTACCTAAAACTACGCCATATGATGAGGAACATTGTTCAGGTGCTCCTTGAGCTCTGACAGGCTCAGTGCCACGACCATTTCCCTGGGGAGCCGGTTCCAGTGACTGAACACCCTCTCAATAAAGAGCCTTTTCCTAATGTCCAATCTGAACTTCCTCTGATGCGGCTTCATTCTGTTTCCTTGTATCCTATCCCTAGTCACCAGCAGGAATAGGACAAAGCCCAGCTAATGTAAATACTTATCAATCATTTTTTATTTTTTTTTTCTAAGGTCTCCTCTCTGCCCATGGTGTAGCCACCGAACTTGTTTCACTGTGTGCTACAAAAAACACTTCTGAGTTTTTTCTAGGGTGAAAATCTCCCTTCCCATTTTTAATTTCACACATTGGAAAGATAAAGGGTGATATTACTCACACATTTTAAGGACACAAGACTGAGGCAAGGAGTGTTAAGTGTTTGTTGGCTTTGAAATAAACAGCAGCTTGAGCTGCTTAAGCTGTCACTGCCAGAAAGTGTAACTTTTCATACTACCTTTTGGGCGAATGCTGATAGAGCTAGGCTCATCTGGTGAACAAAGGCTTCGGTGTATGTAAGCAACCCTGGTGCAGAAGCAACGTGCTGATGCTAATAGGCATCTTGTGCAAGCAAGATACTGTAGCAGGCACAACACAGTGTTAATATGACCGTTCTCATCTGGACCAGAGATGGTGTGTGTCTGGCTCGGTTTAAGTTCATCTTTGCCTGCAGGTGATACTCTGAGGACTTGCACAGAGCCTGAGTGTTCTGAAAATGGGACTTAGAGAGAGCCTGCAGGCCCACCTAATGAGGACTGCTCCCAACGAGGCCACCCTGGCATTGCAAGGAAACCTGCAGAGGAAGGGAAAAAAATATCTCTACATAATTGTATTATCTTAATCATAGGACTGTCCTTTTTTCCTGCTACAATCTCCTGCTGCATATAATATCTATCTTCCAGTTTCTGGAAGCGAGATGGCAGAAGTTAATATGAAAAAAATCCCACCCTAAAACCCAAACAGCCCCAACAATACTTAAATGAAGAGAAGAAAAATATTGCAGGGTGGTTTTTGTGGGTTTTTTTTATTTTATTTTATTTTTTTTTTAAGCGAAGATTAGCTACCTGAAAAATATAACTGATCTTTCCCCAACAGTTTTGTTTTTGCATTCACAGCAGCTCTTTTTTAATTGAAGCCCAGCTTGTGTCTGTCCTCTATGGAACAGGTTGTTTACAGGTATTTTGTTTTAAGAAAAATTATACCATCTAGGAAGCTAACAAAGACGCAGGAACTTTGCACTTTTCCATTTCTGGAAAAAGAATGGGAAGGAGAGCACAAAATCATCAATTTCTGGCTAAGAGAATAAGGTATTATTTTTAATTTAAAAGGGAATTATTCTGGACTTTGATAAATCAGCTTCATAAGAAGGTTTAAATTAAAATAAAGTAAGAGGGAGCCCTCAAATGGCATTTTGTTGAGAGAGAGATTGACACTGAATTTGAAGAGATTAAATTCAGATTACTCTAGGTCCATATGCTAATTATAAAGTTCAGATTAACTATAAAATCCCAAAGCATAATCAGGCTTCTTTATTTCAAAGTCACGTCCTCTAAGTTGCCTAATTCAGGTTTTATAAATTATCTCACCTTGCTAATTCTAGTAAATGAAAAGAGCTTTGCCCACTGCACTGGAAGTAACGAAGGGATCAATCAATACTTGTGAGTGGAAATATTAGAAATTAACCTTGAGGGGAGTAAAGAAAAAAGCATGCAAAATCTTAAAGGGGATCTTGATCCTTTAGTTTCTCATGCATCAAGCAAGAAGGATACCCTACTGATAGCATTCCATCAGGCAAAACACAAAACCACATAAGCAGGGCTCTGGTTCCCCTTGAAATCTGGGCTAGGGAACCTGAGTACTTTTTAAGAACTAAACCGTACAGGTGACTAAAAGTTAATGTCTTCAGAGAGGCTAATTTTCACACTAAAGTACTGTGGTAGAGATATTATATATAGATAAAAAAAATCAATTAAATACATACTTAAAATTAAAACATACTGAATTAAAGTAAAACAATTAAATTTCCAAACTAAAACTCTGACAAACGTTCAGTGATTGCTCACAGAATTCGAAGGCTTGCTTTACGCTAGTTAATACAAAGACTTTCTGGGAGTCTTATTAATTTAAGACAAAACATAAACTTCTTGAATTAACACCACAGGGTAAAAAAGATTTTGTCCTTCAAAAGATAACTAGGAGAAGCTGGGCAACAGACTGGGTCACTACAGTACAGCAGACGAATATATAGTACTCTCAGTACTCAAGGGAATAACTAAGGCAGGAGACCTTGAGAGCAGAATATTTCTACCTAATTTAGATTCCAGAGCAGAGAGTTTAAGCTGCTTATCAACCACCAGGTAAGCTTCTATCTCTTCAGAAAAATGACCCGTACCACCATTATGCTCCAAACAATTATAGGTCATACACAATCTCAGTTTCTTCCCAAGATTATGATTTACCTAACCACAAGCTGTTATACTTCCCCCTCCTTTTCTTCATCCATCATAGACATTACCTCTGAGAATTACTTTTTTGGGCCCCTGCATAGTTATGTTTAACAATAAAAGCATTCAATCAACAGCGGTTTCCCGCTGTGACGGTACATTTCAGAAGCTGTTACTGAAAGCAATCAGATAGACCTTGTGTAGTTCTGCCACTTCTTGAACTAGAAAGAGTGGTTTTTTCATTTTTCCTTGATCTCTGTCACTGGATGTATTCAGAAAGTTGTCCAGGTTTGGTTTTTGTTTTTTTTTTTTTTTCCCCAGGAAAATTGTCAATAAAATACTGGGTTTTCAAACAGTTTCTTTCCATAAAAGAGATTTTTCAAAACTCTAGGGGTGCTTTGGAACTGCTGCCACTGGCCATTATTGAGGTTCCAGTTTTGTTGTACCTTCCACAAATTGGTGTGTTCCTCCTTCCAGTCAGGGATACCCACTGTATGTTGACTTTGCCCTTCAAGTCCAAACTCCTAATGGAAGAGTCAGCCTAAGCAGATAACCCAAGTTGCAAAAGAGGAAAGAAATATTATTTGCACAACTCCTAAATACTGGAGAATGGGGCACTTCACAAATTAGATCTGGAGTGTCAATAGGTCTATTTTTAGTTTTACATAAGAAACAAGATTACTAGGAAAATCTTGTCTTCCTTGTTTACCAAATAACTTTTTTTTTTAAGGTACTCCTAGTCTTATTACAAAATTCCTCCTTAAAGTATCAGCACAACTTGGAGCCCCCAATGGGGGCCACAATCCATGGAAATTATTGTCCTTATTCCTCACTGCAAAAGCCCGTAGATCTGAGCACAGTTGATCTGGGCTCTGTGCAAGAGTGGGAGGAACAAAACCAAACATCTATATTTTAAAGACAAACTAGAATAGAAAAAAAGCATTTAAAACAAGGAATAAATTGGAATAACTATTGAATATACATGATATTCCCCTGTACTGAACAAGAGAGCACGCTAAAGGTTGTGTCTTTGCTGTTTCTAACAGAATTGCATTGAAACAGGTCACCATATCTAACAGCGAGCACTTTCTACCACCTCGTGAAGACACTGTTGAGCACTATGGGGTCAGAATTGTCCTTCTAATTTTATTTAACAACTGGAATACCGTGGCTTTTTCAATTTATGAATATTTTTTAAAATAAAATACTCGCAGGAGCAAGATGAAGATAAATGTATTAGTAGCAGAACTTCACTGCAAAATATACCATTACATTTGGTATTTAGACTCTCTTATGACCCCCGGTTATGAAGCATGCATAACATCCTTTGCTTCTAATCACACACTAGATGATTGGCAAAAATCCAAACATCAGGAACTTGCTGCCACCTCATTATTTCTCCAAATAATAATAGTGTGAAAATATATAGCTGTCTTCACTCAGTCTACAGTTAAATCCTTTTATGGACTGCAAACCTCACTTACATTACCGTGTACTCTGAACTGGGACAGTTAGTGCTATTAAGAAGAAAACACACATTCCTGTAAATTCTAAGAATTCACTACTGATCATGAAAATGTTGGTTACATTTGCCTATAGCATTTGTTAACCTGGCATAATGAATTGAGTCAAATGCAGGAAGAACATTTCATTAGCTGCCGTTCAACGTCAGATGGTGCCATGCCCAGTTGAGCAGCTTGCCCACCTCCTCCTTCTCCAAGGCCACAGCTCTGCTTTGGAGGACTTTTGAGGGAAAACAGTTTCCCAGTCTAAGCCTACAAATTATTTTCAAGCTGTCTGTCCTCCCTCGGGAGTTAATCATGGCTAATTAATACTTGGTCCATTTGTCATCTTGTCTGCTCTTCCCTCGAATAATCAATTTCCTTAAAAAGGCTGTGTTGTAGCACAGAGTGGCAAACCCAGTCCCTCACTTGAATTACTGTTTAGGAGATGCAGCCCACCCAGACTTGGTCTCCATGTCAGTAGTTGTTCTTTAAGCACAAATATTGTAGAAACTGCAGGAATTTGGGATCTGCACACGGAAAGCGTGCTTAGTGCAAAGGAACAGCCAGCCCCTTTCTGGCAGTGCTGCTATAAATATCGGCTTCATCAGTTTGCAGATGACAGCATGAAGCCCAGAGCGGTATCTTTTCAAAAGTTCAATGTAGAAGAGAGGTGAATTATTATCAGTATTCCTTTACAAATGTAAAAAAATAAAATTTTAAGTTGAATTGTTGACAGGATCTTTTTCGCTGATGTCACGGCAGGATTATCAAAAGCTACTTGAAATGCTGATACTGAAAGAGGCCTCTCAAATACGTACAGGGGAAATGCACACTGCCCTAGGAGTTAACCCCAGGGGGCAGCTCAGCCCCACACAGCTGCTCACTCACTCCCCACAGCAGGATGGGGGGGGAGAGAATCAGAAGGGTTAAAGTGAGAAAACTCATAGGTTGAGACAAAGACAGTTTAATAGGTAAAGCAAAAGCCATGCATGCAAGCAAAGTAAAACAAGGAATTCATTCACCGCTTCCCATCGGAAGGCAGGTGTTCAGCCGCCTCCAGGGAAGGAGGGGTCCATCACACATAGTGGTTACTTGGGAAGACAAACTCCATAACTCCAGACACCTCCCTGTTCCTCCTTCTTCCCCCAGCTTTTACTGCTGAGCATGATGTTAGATGGTATGGAACATCCCTTTGGCCAGCTGGGGTCAGCTGTCCCAGCTGTGTCCCCTCCCAACCTTCTCGTGCCCCCCCAGCCTGCTCACTGGTGGGGTGAGGAGCAGAAAAGGCCTTGACTCTGTGTGAGCGCTCAGCAATAATAGGAACATCTCTGCATTATCAACACTGTTCTCATTCTGAATCCAAAACCATAATCCCATACTAGCTACTGTGAAAAAGTTAACTGTATCGCAGGCAAAGCCAGCATAGGTAATATCATTACGACATATACTATTAAATAGCCTAAGGGGAGTGCTATGGGGATTATACATTGCTTGAGAAGGGCTGAGACAGGATTCATCCAGGATTGCAAGACATAAAATCCATGCAGCCTTCATGACAAACACTATTAATTCCAGTGCAAAATAAAAGTTAACTGAAGTCCTCACCAAGACAATAGTCCGTCGAAAAGAGTGCTGTTCCTGCAGACACATGAAGGTAATACTTGTACTTGGAGAGGGAATGCTTACTGAACTTTACAACCTTCACCCACTATTATTGCATTACATCTGGAGACAGAGGCCAAACTTCAGCAATTGCAAGTCTTTTTGAAGCTATTCAGTGCTAACCATAACAAACAGAACATCCCTCTGGGGCCTGAGAGGAGAAGAAAAGATGGGGCTGTCTGAACCTACAAGAACTGCAAGCCTAATATTAACCCAATATTGCCTGTGGATCAGTATATTAGAGGACAGATTTCTCTCTTTAGAATGTAGCAAGCATTTCTAGCCTAAACTTCTATAGAAGCAGATGTTAAAAGAAGCAAGTACTGTTGTCCATTACCAGACTGGAACCTTCTACATCATCCTTATTTTCTTCCTTCTCCTCCTTTCTGTATCTTGCCTCCTCCTCAACTGCATAGGTCCAAGAGTAAGATGACTTTCCTTAAAAGCAGAACAGAAAGTTTTGTCTGGTTTTTTGTGCTGTACTGTACTCAAATGCAGGCATTTGAGGCAATGCACAACTGAGAAAGCAGTGTGGAAAATGGATCAGAGCCAATGGGCATTGGAGCTATATTGACATAGTTGCCAGCAAGAATATCTGTGAAATGGTGTCACTCTGGCTGCCCTTAGCAGTTAACTAGTATTTATTTGACTGGAACAAAGGAGATACAGCTGTATGCACTGCTGACATGCTATGCAAGCAAACTAATTAGGCAATCCAGGCATTAAACTCACTAATTGTGTTCAACTGAAACATTCACACAATGAGTTTGGAAAATACTATACTGAAACTTCTGTCACAACATGAGTTTCTAGAAATGCAGCTCTATATTTTGTATCACATTGCTAGATTTGTCCAAGCTACTCCAATTATTTCCATGAAGATTTTGTGTTTTGAATAAACAATTTCTTGAGGATTTCTAGATCAAGCAACCAAAATTTCTTCATAGTTTCAATTCTTCATCTAAGCACAGGCTTTTCTGTTCAAATAGCTATTGGAGACCTAGACAAGGCTCACAAACAGAAGCAGATGTCAGCTATTAGTAATAAGGGCAGTATTGAGATGAACATAAGTTTGCATATTAAAAATGATACAACACCCTTTTTCTTGGCAGTAGGATTTTACTTTTGCAAATAATATTGACAGAAGAAATAACTACTGACCCTGTAAGAATCCTATGAACAATATTCTGTATGCCTGGAGAATGACATCTAAATTGAGGAAAAGTTCATGTATTCCCATTAAAGCAAAGTTAGCTATAACCAGAGGTTAATGAAATAATACAATCACTTCCTTTTACAGCTTTTCCTGAGAGTTAACAAGATTTTATTTCAGGGGAAATAGAGAAAGAAATGTATATGTTATTCTCTTTGCCTTCCACTGTACATTTGGGTTTGGAAAGACTGAACATTACTTGCATTGAGGAGATTTTATTAGGCACTGTTCGAGAGAGCTTGAAACATTAGTAATAAAGTTTATGCCCTTTCTAGCTTCCTGTTCTCTTTTTAAAGTCGAATGATGGGAAGAAAATGTCAGTTGGAGACCTATTTCATTTGAGTTAACCTATACTGAACATTAAGGAGTAGTCTGAATAACTCCAGCACAGAACTTCATTATTTATGAAGTCGGAGGTTGAACCAAGATCATATCACGCTACACCCTGTACCAACATGAAGTGAGAGAGAAGTGTCTCTGTCCAGAGAGAGTTCAGTGTCGAATTTGGGCCATAAACTTGAAAAATTCTTTGGATATTTTAAAAAAGGAAATAGTCCAACTGGTTGCAATGGAACTTCTTGGGTTCATCTCTGCTGCAGCAAGGAGCCTGGTATTACCCCAGGTAAGTCAGTGCTCTGAAAAAAAGTGAGTGAGCATTCCTTATGCAGAACTCAACCCAAGCTAGTTAGCAAGCTTTGCTGTCCTCCTTCCAAGGCCAGGCTAGTGTCCACAGGGACAGCAGACTGGAGATGGGCCGTCTTGCTGGTCTTGTTTTTAAACACAGTCTTCATGTAAGTGCTGTTCACGTGTACTTGTAATTGTGTGATCAAACACAGCCATGGTTCCCTAGAGTGCTGCAGGCTATAGGCTACATGTGTTTTGCCACCACCCCCCGCAACAGAAGTGTAAAACATCGCTGTGGCAGTCAATCAAAAATGATTGACTACATATGGATAAAGTGCTGCTGCCTTATTCCTAGGCAATTGTACAATTTGCATACCTGACAGTCTATGCCTGTTTTGTAACAGACAAATGACTGATGAGGACGGCAGGTGTACAGTCATGTTACCGCACACCGGTGAGAAAAATTTGAATGTAAGAATAAGCGTCATGGAGTTCAAGGAAAGCATGTTTCTATACTACTAACCTCTGGAAAGGGCACATCAAATTCAATAGAAGATCCATCAAATTAAGTAAGAGAGGCTTGAAAATCTCATCTTTTTCTTGGAAGGAACAAAGCAGAAAGAATATACAACGTTTCTCAATAATAGTCAAAGTTCCCAGAATGTTATTTTCTGATCATCTGATGATGTATCAGATGTAAAACTGTAGTTCAGGAGAAATCATCAATGACATCCTATGGCTGTAACAAAACAGAATATATCTAATGGCTTTTGTACTCCATTATTTCAATTTTGTAATTGTTGTCCTGCAGGACCCAAGATATCAGAGGAAATGTATACAATATACAGCCAGGACTTCCAGCAGAGGCAAGTAGTGTTCATTAACATCGTTGGTGCACAATGATTAATTTTGTAGCAAACAGATCAATTTTCAGCCTATTTACAGAAGAAAACTTTACGTCCTACAGCCTCTACCAAGCAACTATCTGTAAGCCATTGTTTTGTTTTTCTGCCAAGGATTTTTTTCCTTTCCTGTCATAATTTTTAAAAACTCATGCATCATTTACACAGATGAGGCAAAATGCTCTTCTTTGACAAATTTCTCAGTTTTTACTCTAAAATTAAGAATTTGGCCTGGTTTCAGCTTGGAAAGAGTTAATTTTCTTTCCAGTGATTGCTGTGAAAGGAATGTCAATAATGCATATTGTTTTGGTTATTGCCAGGCAGTGTTTGTACTTTTCAAGGACTCTTTTCAGCTTCCCATAGAAGCTGACAGGAAGCACAGACAGAACAATGGAATGGCCAGTGGAATATTCCTCACCATAGACATCATGCTCAGTGTGTAAGTGGGGGTTGGCCGGGGTGGGGGGAGGGAGAAATCCAGGACCATTGCTCAGGAAAGTACCAATTCATCGGGTGGTGGGAGGGACTTGTGTCATTATTATTACTACTACTATTGCTGTTATTTTCCTTGTTATTGTTCTATTGAACTCTCTCTACCTCAACGCACAAGTGTTTTTTCCCCTTTCCCTTTCACCTCCTTTTACTCCCTCTTCTCGCCACCCTTCTGGGGAAGGGGGAGGACTGTGCGAGCAGCTGCATGGTCTTAGCTGCCAGCTGGGTTTAAACCACGACAGAGTTGGATAACAAATGGCAATACCTAGACCACAAAACAAAACCCAAAAAGCATTACTTTCCCACTGGAACTACTTAATTTATGAATCTTTTATCTTCTGCTGATAAAAAGAGGTACTATGGCTCACAATGTCTAGTGTTAAACTCAAAGATTTTAAGAGGTATTACAAGTCAGCCTTATTTTTACACGCAGGCTTTTACATGTTAAAATATAAAAAGCTTTTCATTTCACCTGAACTGGAACATTAAAAGGGTGGATGCTACACCTCTTGCAAGAAATTGTTTTCCTTCAATGCTTACAGAAGCCTGACATGTGGTCAAGGAACTACTCAGACTGATTAAAAGCAAGCTGCTAGTAATTAACTACTCACAGATGTCTCCTGCAAATCTGACATGACTTTGATTTGTATGCTAAAACAGAAATACTCTGGCAGGACACCTATGAATCATTGCTATTGTCATCTGCTTGAAATTTTGAGTTATTATATTTAATAAACTTCTAGGAAAACGGAGACCGAACACAGCTACTATCCAGTGACTGCACATACTGTAAACACTTAGCTTTTTCCCCACTTTGTTCAGTCTATAGATGGAGTTTAAAAAAAAATAATTTAAAAAGTAGTGTGGGCACAGCAGTAAATCCCAAAGAGCTAATCTGATAAAGGTCAAATATATTTTTTCAATTCTGGTCAAGATTGAAAGGTACTTCCATTTTTGGTGTGTCACTAAAGACTACTGCAAGAAAATTGAGATTCCAATAAAGACTGGTGTACACTGGGGATGTGACACCATTAAATGATTGGAAGAGTTCTCAGTGGAACTGTGTTTAACCCACCTCATTGTACTAACCATTACTGTATATATAGTATAGGTACATCTTAACTTCACCTTAATTTTTATTTTTAAGACTATCATTCCTATATTTCAACCTTCACAATCCATTTTTAGTAACTCCCTCATCAGAAAATGGTTGGGATTTTCAAATTCAAACAACTAGAGCGTAAGAGGTTTTTTCCTTATCCTCCAAATTCAGCTGAATAGCTGCTGTTATTTGTAACAGATACCTTTCTATTTTTAATTGGGTTCTAGTGCTGTGAAGAAGCATCAGAATTGCAGCGAGGTATCAGAATCATGGCAACAGATGAACACACACAAACAGCTCAGCTAATTTAAATAAGGACTATTTTATTACTAATGGAGCTACAGCCAATAAGGCAAGGGTTTGACGCGTGTTTCTCAAGCCAGGAGTGTGCCAACTAAAGCACCTGTAGCCTCCCTTCTGTGTAATCCTCTGCAACCTCATCCATCCCAGCCCCAGAAGCTCAGCAGCTGGTGCTCAAAGTCTGCTCCAGTATGGCAGTCGTGCAACCTCAGATCAGATCAGCAGAGTGAAATTGTGAGAAAGGGCAGTACGAATCCTCATCTGGGGTCCCCATGCCACCACCCTCCATCCAATGTCTCAGGAGCTGCCCATGTCCTCAGCCCTTGCCTCAGCTATGTTGTAGATGTAGGCAACCACCTGCCTTTGTCTTTGGCTTCTTGACCTGAATTCAGATGTGCCTCGTCATTATCCTTCTCTAGTCTTTTCTGGACTGCCGGCTGCACCCCTTCTCACTGAGGGCGCCCTCCGGCCTGCCTTGCTGCTGCGCTTGGCTCCTGGCTCACCTCCCTTCGCAGACCCCCTCTTTTGCTGCTTCCTGACACCTTGTCCATGAAAGAAATGCAAATGATTCCTCACTTCCCTTACCAAGAAGAATGGTCATTTCATTAGAAAGAGTTAATTAAAACATGAAGGGAAATCTGCTCTTCATTTACTTCCTCAAAACATCCTTCAACATTCTACTGGCAACTCCAGAAAGGAGAGCAATTGTCAGAACAATATTTTTGGACTGAACTTGGAAGCGCACAAAACTTCATCTCTCACACAACAATCCATGATCACAGAATAAATAAATCCATCGTGACTGCAAACTATTCTGGACTTCAGCTCACAGGCTTGAGGTTGCCAGTTTACACAGCCTGCAGAAGGAGGGACCACTAACAACTGCCATGCCATATGACGGCTGGCAGCGGGCAGCCGCTCTATCCGTTTCACAGTGGATGCTCCACCTGTTCTCAGACTTTTCTGAACAGAGATAGCAGATTACTGGAGTTCGCAAATGAAGTAAAATCTTTTTAACTTCCAAGGAAAAGATATTTTTGTAGCATTACCTATAAGTGTACTGGAGGTAATATTTTGACCTCCATTAAAATCAGCCACAGAATTCTGTCAGCTTCAACAGAATTTCAGCCACAGTGAAATCTATTATAGTCGCTTCAGAACAGTAGAACTACATCATAAGGTCTACTCTCAGTTACATATATCATTTTCCTGACATTATGACTGTGAGCAGAGCTCCTCAAATGCAAAGTGAGAACATTTAAAAAATGTGATTCTTTGTTAAGGAGCAGTAAAGGTTTAAAGCAAATTTAAGCGCTATAAAAATTATTTAAAACCCAGCATGTTTTGCAGAACACTTTCACCCATAATTCAGCATTCAAATCTCCTTTTCAGTATTGATGAAAAAAAAATGGTCGAAAATTGTCTAAATTTATCATAGCTGCAGGTGTCTGAGGTAGCTCAGTGTTGTGATACTTGCATTTGCTGAGCGCAGCATGGAACATCTCGTGAAGGTATAGATACAATTTGCCTCACATACCGAACAACTCCACTATATATGCTGCTTTTAAAATAAGATATGATCCCCATAGAGTTTTTAGGGAGCTGTGAATATTCCCTATTTTTGCTGGCATGGTGCATCCGTCCATCCATTCTCATTGTCCTTGGGCTCCGGTTCCTTAGCAAGTTCTGGCTCAATAAAATTCAGTTCAGCCCCGCATCAGAACAGACACGGTACACTTTAAGATGCAATTGTCTTACACACCAGAACTAACAGTTTGTCAGATTATATGGAAGTCCTTTTGCTTCCTCCAGATGAGAGTGAGTAGATTGATGAAAAACCTGAGTTAGACCCTCCTAAGAGTTCAAAAGGTAGAAGAGAGGGACTTTGCAAACCTCCTGGATTATCCCAAGCAGAGTCACTGTAATTAGGAACAAATCCAAGTCTCAAAATGGTGAATAGAAGACTCTTTTCACCCAAATGGTAACCTGGGATTACATGAATAAACAATCTTTCTTTTAAAGAAAGCTGAACTTCATTGAGCTGCTGCACTATGAAGTTGATTTGACCTACTGTGTAGATAAATAACTGAAAGCAATTAATATAATCACAACATTGTTGAGAAGATTACATTAGGGTAGCTTTTGGTTTTCTTTGAAGTATTCCATTGTTCAAAAGTGGAATGGACAATGTTGTTACACTCCATCAAACAAAACTGTTGAAGACCTATCAAATGCAAAGCCTATTTTGGTAGTAACATTTCAAAAGCAAATCACTCGATGTCAGCCACTCAAAATCTAGCATCAAGACCTTTTAAAAATTATAACTACGACTGATTTAACAACAGTATGACATTTTTCAGCAGACAAGTTACCTAGATGAAAGTATCCAAAACATGCAATCAAAGACAAGTTATAAAATGTGTTTGGAAGTGACCCATGTGCCTTTTGAGCATAGGACAATTAGAATAAATGACAGGAAAATGTTTGCCTCATTTATCACTGGAAGCATTCTATTGCTACCATAAACATGAAACAATTTAGAAGATTGTGTGAGACAGTCTTGTAAGACCTGGTGCAATTTTAAAAAATTTAGTTGAAAAAAGTCATACATTACAATGCTTTTTCAAGCTAAAGCAGTCTCCTGAGACCTTATTAAGGCTGAAAACCCCAGATATTTGCATGAAGCCAGCAACCACATCCTGTTATATTTTATAACAATCACACTAGTAAGAGTTATTGCTGAAATTTTATACCAGAGCAAAACCAAAAGATATGGGTCTTTAAGGGTCCAAAGGGTAAACGGAAATATAATTAGTTTTGAAGACTGTCACAGCTTTTTGTTCTTTTGGTTGATGGGAAGTGCCCTACAGCAAAAGTATTTTAACTATTTCTCTTGAACTGTACACTAACAACTATGTTCCTAAGTAATAAAATAAATCAGGTTTTTATCTACTTTTTAAAAATAAAATTCTTTCAGTTCACTAGGAAATTTATTATCTTTCCAACTGATACCTTTCTTTGTTTTATCATTTGTACATTCACCATAAATGAAATAATATAATAAAACTTGAATATGTAATAAAACAAGTATTAGAATTACTAACAATACACCGCTTCAACAGTGAAAGTGTGGCTGATAGTGTTCCTTTGATGAACACATTACATTTATGCAGCAATTTGAGATTTTTCTTTTATTTCTTTGATATTCATCTGTGATTTGGTAATCAAAAGTCTAAGGATGTTCAGGTTCTCAAAGAAATCTGTGGAAGCACATTATGTTTTCTTTTCAGAATGGGAATGGATGTGGCTCAATGAATGCAAAAGAATACTCATGACAATTCACCTTCTCCTGAGTCAGGTCTGCTTCTTTCTTCTAAAGCATTCGGAGCTCTGTCCGGCTTGAAAAGTGTCAGTCAAAATGCTTGAACTTCAAATAATTTTCACTTTTACTCTATATCAGGCTCTGGGTCCTTTTGGCTGTACCAGGTATCCACAACTTACTGTATCTAAGGTCAAGGACGGTCTCTTTAAACAGAATTAGGATCCGAAATCCCTCCATCCCTCAACAGTTCTTTTTCTCCACAGAAAAGCATTTATGAACTGAATAGCACAAAAATCCTTTCTGAAAGCAATCCCACCACTTGTACCAGCTAGTTATGCTTGTCCCATCACACGTAGCTTTTATAGTTTCTTTCATAAGTGTAGCTGCATCTTTAGTTGCAAATTTGTGGGCACACACAAGAGGAGAAATAGCAAAAATGTCCATTTTTCACACAATTCTGATCATAAAGAAAGCATGCAAAGAACACTTTTCAATATATTTGTTTTAGTTGCAAGCATTTCTGAACTATAGAAATGATTTGACAGTTGGATCCAACAGGCAGGAGAGATCATTTGTATTGCTATGACTGAAAGAGATTATTACAAAATATATTATGTTGCATGTCTCAAACATTGTGCTTGTAACATTCAAATATGTCTACCTATCTTCTCAAAAACCCAATGCTTCCAGGTACCGAGTTCACACTTAAATGGTTTGAGATTCTCGGTATCACATCGTCCAGGTCCAACCCTCTAACTTACAGATATACTTTGAAAGAAAAAGAGGCAACAGTTACAAGTTACAAAACAGAGAATTTTGGGTGGAAATGAGAAAAAAAATTCTTCACCACGGCAGTGGTAAAGCACTGGAACAAAAGCCAAAAGGGGCTCAAGAATCCTGATCCATCCTTGGAGGTATTTAAAATTGCAGCCTACTCTGACTTTGAAATTTGATCTGCTTTGAACAGAGAGTGGACTAGAGACCTCCAGACATCCCTCCTGAATTAAATTATTCTGTGATTCTCTGGTATGGTGTTACCGTTTGTACAAATCATGAATGTATTTCTCAGTAAACACCGACACACGCCGGACTGAATAACCATTTTGAAGACTATGTTGAGTAATCACTCACAACGTGGGAATTCAGTGCATTCCTGCTTCATAAATGGATCAGCTAGAATTGAGACAGTACTGGAAAACGAACATCCGTTCACCCTGTGATACCAAGCAGTGTAAACTATTTCTTAAGAAACCCTTTTAAGAACTATTTCTCCTTTTCCTTTCCTGAGTACCAGAATAAACCCTTTGGGTTTATATTGCTGTGGACAGATTCCTTCTATTCAGAGTAGATAACTCTCCTAGCCCTTGTGGCGAAGTGTACCACAAGGAAGTGGAAGGATTATATACCCTCGTATATAGAACATAAGAGAGCTCACAATGCCACAAAAATCACCCTAATTTTCCCTTTCTATACTGCTGTCTTGTAGTGCACTTTCTCTGACTTAGTTGTTTTAGTTGTCTTGGCTTCATTGTTCAAGCAATATAAAAATTAAGAAATAAAACTACTTTTTCTTATTTATTTTGCTGTCACCCATTGATTTCAGACAGAAAGGAGAATTTCTGCTTTGCAATCATCTACTGATGTTCAAGAGTAATTCACCTGACAGCACTTTTCACTGTGCCATTTCTACTGTCAGTATTTTTCTGAGTTTGTTTTACTCTCGGCATTATATGTTCAAAATTACTTGGAACAGAAGAGCTCAGGGGCCTCTTCTATCGGTCTGTTCTCATGTAACACAACAGCCAGATCCAAAAGGTTTATGCAAAAATCTTAAAAATAGTCTTTTTTTGTGCCCTCAGAACCGTGACATATTTCAGAAGGAAGCACCAATGTTTGTCTTTGCATACGGTTACTGTTGGGTCATTCTTCCTACTTCTAAGTCGGTAAAACAAGACATTCAGAGTGAAGAGAGCCAAACAACACATTTCAGGGCTGTTAAAAATGTTATTTTCCTCTACCATGTGTTATCAATTTACCTGAACCAGTGGTAACAAATAATTAAGAGAAGACTGAACTGCCAGAACTGTTTTGCTCACAAGTTCTCAATTGTGCTCAATGTTTTTCTAAACAAAACCAAAACCCACATGGGAGTGGGAACTCCTGGCAGAATATGCTGCATTGAGACTCTATTGAAATGAGCCATCAGGTTTTTTGTACTTGTCAAAGTAGCCGTTTATGTTGCGTTTTGTTAGCAAAATGAGTCTTATCTCAAAGATTCACCTTCAGAATAGAGATGAGTATTTTTAGTTCTAATTCTCAGTCAGCGGCTGTCACTTTCTTGCTTTTGTTTTAATGGAACACATTCAGTTTATTTTTCCATTCTTTTGCCTCACTCCTTGCAGAACACTGACAAGTTGTGTGGGAAGCAGTAGCAAGAAAAGGCAAAAAAACCAATCAAACAACAAAAACCAAACCTGCCTTGGCGAAATTCCCTCAGTGAGATCTTAATTAAACAAAGCAGTTAAGTACAGTGTGATCCCACGATTTAATTCAAGCAGAGTCCCTTCAATTGCTTCACTGAAAGGGAAATAGTTCTGCTTATAAAGAGCAGCCTAGTAAGACCTCAAGTTCACATATTAAATTTACCATCTTGAGTACCTTGGCTCTGCAGTGGTCAGGGACTCATTGCCCCAAACTCATACATAACAGGCAGGACAGAATTTGGTTTCTATTATCCTACCAGAGCCTCAGGGAATGAAAAAGGTTCTTTTCAAGTGTATTACTAGTAGCTTCAAAGGAACAATATAAGAAAGGATAAATCTGACTTATCGTCATCAGTTACAACGGGGATAGTGCCATTCTCTTCTGCAGCACTTGAATCACAACCTACAACATGCTTTCCGTCTCCTGAAGAAGCAGATGACTCTCTTGACAAAGCACAGTTTCATTTCTCTCCATTACCCACGTCCTGAGATGAAAGTGATCAGTCAGAGTAATGGACCATAACCAGAAGGTAAGTAGTTCTAAACACGGAAAACAGATTGACAGGCTAATAAATAAAGTAACCCTATATCCTAAGGCTCTCTCAATCAGAGGGATATAGAAACTCCTCTAATTTTGGTTTTCCTTGACCTACTATCCAAAGATATGAAATTTTAAAAATCTTTGTCTCTGTAACAGAAATAAATATCGGCATCAACATAACTACAGCAGCAAATCTTTTATTGGGAAATGGGGATAAGGAGATCCTAGACTTCCTGCAAGCTTCTTGCTTGTTACCAGCACTTTAATTGCTGCAATTGTGAATTCCCACTAGCACAGTGATGAATATGCGGCTATTACATTTATCTTTGTATACTACTCTATACAGCAGATGGGCAGCATCTGATCCCTCACTGCTTATGTACCTGGTACTGCCACTTCCATCTGTGCCTCTACTGCTCCTCCGTTACTGCAAGATCTAGCGTGACTATGACAAGCACCCTGTTGGTGATATAAACATCATTCAGATTGCAAAATCAAGGAACTGTAATCCACAACCTGCTGCTGAAGGACTCCTGGTGTGGAGGAGGATCTGGTTTAGTGTAGAGCCGAACTCTCCACTCCTATCTAGTAGCAGTGCTTTATACTCAACTTGTGTGTCCGTAAATAACACATTATGAGGGCCATTGCAAAACCAGCCAAAAAAAAACCCACCATGAAAGAAAAGCAAGTATAATGTAGTGAACACTCTTAAAATTCACTCTCAGAAAAAAAGTCCGTTTTGGGAAAGTGAGGTAATATTTAAAAACTCGATGAGATAACAAGCAAACACATGAAAACACATTTTAAAAATCAATTCTGAAAAAGAAAAAAAAATACCAAAAACCCCTTACATTTACCAAAAGCTACCACACTGTGGCATCCTATGATAACACAGTATTTAACTGTATATTCAAAAGAAATTAACACCCAGAAGAACAGAAACACCCCTGATAATCTACTGCAAGATATATGGATGAACGTTGACCTTTCAACAGCAACAAATCTAAAATGGTAGATTTTTCCTCTCTCAGAAGGCTGGGTAGGTTAGTGTCTTTTAATTAAGGAAGGGCGTTTAATCTATAACATTTGGAGTTATCGATGAAGCATTTCAAAGTTGCTTTTTTTTTTTTTAAAAAAAACCAAGACTGGTGTGTTTGCAATGAAGAAGATTGTTACTTAGAAGGAAAATGGAAAATATGACTGTCCATGTAAAGTTTGTTTGTCTGTGCTGAGTTATTCCAAGTTTTTAGTGGTATAACAATATTCATGCTATTGCCTACAGTTTTATTTTAAAATAATAAGTAGTACTTTGTCTTTTCTTTGTAAAAAGAGAACTCATTTAATAATCAAAGCAGAAATATTACTGCATATTCTGTACACATAAACCACTAACATTGGGATAGATACTTTATGGTGGATGCTGAACAGTGCTAGAATAAATTGAAAATTTTCCGAAATTATACAGCACAGCTGCATTAATACCTAAAGATTTCATCATGATTAATGGTATTATAATGCATGCTCAAGGAATGAAAAATAATTTGTCTCACATAATGGGTTACCACCTTGTCAGTTCAGGAGACTCAATTTTGCTGTGACCTTCCGACAAATGCAATTCGGTCACAGGTTCATTAGCCACATTTTTGTATTACCTAGAAAAATACAATGGAAATCCCATTTTGAAGTCCATTGCAAGTCTGTTACAAAACCTTTTTCAATTTCTGGGCTGACAGCAATAATGGAACGAGTATATGTTGGAATAGGTGACTGACTGGTCAGTAAGAACCATCCAGTTCAGTCCTATGGCTTTTCATTCAGGTGCACCAGGCTCATCTGTTGTTCCTGACACCTGCCAGATCATTCATTTTGAGCACATGGTTCCTCAGAAGAGACATATAGCTATGTATGCTTCCATTTTTAACAGAATGTTCTTTCTTTATTGGAAGCTATCTGACAGAGTGCTGTTTTCTGCAACACTTTCAGAGGAATTTGACTGTGTAGAATCTCCTTACACTTCAACACAGCAGGTCTAGAAAAGCCACAACCTAAGTCTTTTGTTACAGGTAAAGGTTTGCAGGCTGGATAATTTGTTCAAGTTGGGGGTATTGTTATCTCAAGTGCTGTAGGTGTTTATCACAGACCTATGAATTTGTTATCTCAGCTGGAAGAAAATTACTTTCTTTACAATTGCTCATCCCAGCTATCATACCTAATGCAATGTGGGTTAAGACAAGGAGAGCTGATTAGACTGTAGGAGGAGCACAGCTAGATCTGCCACCAAGAGTTTAGAAATGTGACATGACACATCATACGTAAGCTGGGAAGTAACAGTATGGCAGGCTGGTTCACCTGAAAAATACAAGCCTCTTTCCCCGAGGTCTGCTTGACATCAAATCACGAATAGCTATTAAATTCCTTTTAGGTTTATTCAGTGCACTCAGCAAGTATGCAACAGAAAGGATAAAAGATTATATGCCAAATTAGACACAATGGTCTTTCTCTTAATGGGTGAATGACTCTCTGAACTATACTATCTATTGAAGTACAAGGTCACAGAGAACTACCCCAGCCAGCTTTGAACTTAAACTTGGGTTCAAAATAGTATAGCTGTAATGATGAGGTGCTTTGCCCAGACTAATGAAATATACACACTTGGTATTACTTCACTACCTTACATACAGGTGTACTGATTTATACCTTAGTCTCCAGTGCATGAGAAATTCCTCAGAGATCCCATTTTCAGCATATTGCTTTGATAAACTGGAGGCAAAAATCACCCCCAAAACCCCACAAAGGCCCCATCCCCAGCCTCCAAAACAATGAAGTCTGAGTGTACGAGAGAGCTTTTTCAATGGCACAGAAAAGTGACCAAAGAACTCCATGAGCACTGGAAAAAATTAACTCCAGCGTATGCTTACAGCGTATGCTACTATGTTCATTTCTGTTTTATCTTGCCAACAGGGGTAACGACAGCCACGAAAGACGTAGCAGCATGGGAGCTGATCTTATACTAGTCATCAGAGCAAGTACGTCAGTATTTTGGGATACTTTGATTACTAAAAGTCATGCAAGCCATAACCATGTAAGTGCTCCATATAGACAATAAGGTATCCTGAGGCAGCCCATATTATATCGACACTTTTTGCCCATACTGGCAATTTTTTCCCCTCATTTGATTGCTATATTCAATATACCCTAGTCAATGAAGGCTGGACTTTTCAAAGGCACTCAAGGATCTTTAAAGCAGAGGAAAGATTTTAAGTAGTACCTGCAGATGTTCACAAAGTCAGGTGTCTTCTTAAACTGAGGTAGTTCATCTGGGAGGTCTTTCAGTCTCATTGTCATATCTTCACTTATTTATTTACTTTCTTCCCTTATATTTCAAAAGCTTGCTATAGTCATTTGACACTTGTATATCCTTTAAATCCACTCCAGAGTCTTTAAATTAAAAGGGGGGGGGGGGGGGAGAGGGGGAATGTCACCCCAAATCTTTAGCTTATAAAAAGCAACACTTTCTCAGAAGTCTAAAAAAAATATCTGAGGGAACTGTCTTTCAGTCATCAGTTCATAAGGTCACCTTCTCTTACTCACGCTCAGTGAAAACTGTCTTCAAATGATCTCACCGACTAAAAAAAAAAAAAGCCTAAAATACCATGAAGAATAAATAGACTCAAGTGGCAGGAGATACCTCTCTGAATTCAGACATTTTGCCTTAACCACTCTAGGCCGTTTCTTCTCTCTAACTTGGTTGTTTGTTTGGTGGGTTGGTTGTTTTTTTTTTGGGGCGGGGGGGGGGTGGGGGGCGGAGTGGGGGTGGTGGTGGTGTTTATTTTTTAAAGCAACCAACTTAATTTAAGTCTGAATTTTATTGCATACATAAAAATATTATATATACTCAGAGCAACAGAAGTTTTACTTCTCTGCACTCCCCCTTTACCCAGTACATTTTTTTTAAAAAAGCATAACAACATAACAGCTGATAATAAGGTTCCACTAGCTCTTTCAATGTTGAGAAATTCAGAAAAAAAACCCCAACAAACAGGTTCAAAATGTGATTTCTCTATCAGAAGGAAGGATCTGAAAACAATCAAAAATACATTACGATGGGTGACATGTTCAGTAAACTGAAGGCAAGACAGTTCCTGTAAATCATCGTGATATTGTAGATTAAATTTAAAGCTTTCCAGGACATGGACAACAGACTGTTCTAGCTGGGTTCTAATAGATTGACATCAATTAAGACTATATGTTTGTTTTTTCCTCTTGTTCCTAGAATATGTCATGTCTTTCTGACAAATTCCTTGTCCATCTAGGGGGAGAGAAATGATTGGAATGACGATATCCAGAAGAAATATTCTACCTTGGTCAGAACTATACTTCTAAGAGAGCGTTTCTTCGGGTAGCTCAGAAAATTTTCTATTTTATCGACTTCCCCTCACAGTAAGAAAATAAAGTTTAGCCAATTAGTGAAATTCTAAAGCTGAGATGTTACTTAAAGAAACGTTGTGGAGAAGGAAGTATATGTTTGCAGTATATAACAAAGTAATCTTCCAGTGTTAATTGTCAGAAAAATTTAAGTATCCATAAAGAACCTAAGACCACCTTGTGACTGAGGCGAAACAAACAGGTTCTAAGGTAGCGGAGATCTCTTTGGGTTAGACTATTCCACTGGCAGCATGTAGGGAACTCAGGGCACCAGGTGACATTTTGTTTCATTTTAAGGAGCTGAAGTTTAGTACAGCACAGAGCCACAACCTAAATGCTCGCTGTTTTGGTTTAAACGCATTCGCTGAGTCAGTAATTATTATTTTTCGGGATCTGATCACTGTTAAGAAATAAAATAAAGTCTTGCTATTTGATACAATTTGCTTATCACAAGCAAAGTGGCACTCACAACAGCAATAGCATCTTGTTTATAGAAATCTCTGCTCAGGCATAGCTCTTTTATTAGGGAGAAATGAAAAAAAGATGAGCCAATGACCCCTGTACCACCTTTCTACACCATTCATGAGTGGGCATGATTTTACCTGAATGAGACAGAGGTTTGTAGCTTTTCCTCTGTAAATTCCAGGCAATACAAAATAGTCAAGAACAGTAGCAGAGCATAGGGAATACTCTAATCTCAGCCTACCTGCAAACTGGCAGGCCAGGCAGGACTATCGCTGGGCCAGTCCTTTAAGACGCAAAGTATCTAGGTTAAAAACATAAGATATTGACAAAATTACACGTTCTGCAGAGGCTTCAACCCTCTCTAGCTTTTTCATACAAACAGTCTTTCCCTACTATCCCTGAATCTTATTGGGAACACACCCCAGTGTCACCATCCCATACCCCAGCACCACCTCATTTATAACCCAGGACAGATGAATGAGAAATGCTAGAGATTACTAAAGACACAAACCACACAAGACTAAGAAGAGAATATCTCACTTGAAAACATAACACTCCCCCCCCCCCCCCCCCAAAAAAAAAGGTATTGAGAAAAAACTAGCTTTTTAATTTGATCTAGCAGTATTTTCTCACTTGCTTTAGTGAGATTATGGCTTTATTTGAAATAATCCCAGTTCTTGTTTCCCAGCCCAGTTTTTATATTATGTCCCTGCTTGCATAGTAACAAGAGATAGAATATGATCGAAGCACCCAATTTAATCCATTATTCAATTTAGTAAGTTAAGCGGTATAGACTAAACTATGTCTGAATCTGAGCTACAGTTACAAGGAGACATAAGAGAACGCTTGGGAGTACTGGCCCGTAGAGCGTGTTTACCAGTTACTAGTAATCGCAGCAGCCTCAGGGTGGTATAGGATGGTAAAGAGATGTAAGCCTTAGATCACCAAACAAGGCAGACTCTGCTTATATTGGGGGTAGCAAGGGTATGGATGTCTTTTCAAAGTCATCTCTGCCTGCAAAGGTGGAAACCCTTGGAGGTGGAGAACACATTATGGATTCCCTCACTTCCTAAACCTCCAAGGAAAACCTAAAGAAATAGTTTAAATAATTTAAAAAAATATCCTGAAGTGATATCTGTCCTCATCCACCACCTCCAGCAATACAGGTGTCATTGGTTGGGCAGCAGCATCAACTACCACTCATTTCATTTTGTTCTTGCTCCCTCTGTTGCTACGCCAGTGTCAGTCAGCAGCTCAAGATAAGTAAAACCCAAGGTGTCAGACCTTCTGAGGAGGATTTGTGTCCACTCAGCACAGTATAAGTCTCACAGGTTGCTATTTTCTTTAGTCAGTGTATCGTAATAAAGCCTTTTGGTAGCTATAATTCCATCAGTGTTTGCTGTAGCGATGAAGTATACCACCTATTAGTTTTAATTTATTGCCTAATTTCATACAAAACTACCCATAAGACTAATGGAGAATGATCAGTTATTTTATTTAAACACACACACAAAAAGAAAATTTTTCAAACCACAGCTAAAAATAAGAAATTATATAAAACTGTTAGATCTACATATACAGATACAGATAATTCCTAAATACTTCTAGAAGCCAGTTTTGCAGAATACCATTGCATTTCTCTTTAAGACTTAACTTTACTACATTTGTAGGTTCACTATGTAATGGTAGAGGAATAAAGATACTGTCCATTATGCTGACAATGTGTGAAAACAGGACATTCCTGTTCAGATAGCCTCCTTCTACAGAAGCCAGCAGCAAGTAGGCAGTTCCCAAAGGTGCCTTATTTCACTCTGGTGGGGGGACACAGTCCAGCAATCAGTGAGACCTGAAAAGCAAGCACTGATCCTTTCTGTGTGTCTGTAAGGGCTACCAATAGCCTCTCCAACTCTTCTCACCTCCACAACCAGAAGTTCACCATGTCTTGATCTCACTTTCTGATTGTGGTCACACAGAAGGGAGACACTGAGGAGCAAAAAACCCTCAAATCTCATTATATTCTGACCTAATGTGGGGGAAGTGGTACAACTACATTTTTATGTTATTTGAGGAAGGGAGGAACTTGTGTTTCCTTTCCAGTTTTTCGAGATGGTCTGTTACGGGTAGATAAATAAAAGGTAGAATTAAGCACACAGGTAGTATAAATTAAAGATCATAACACTTCTTCCTACAAATATCCTTTAGCTTAGAAGTAAAAAGGAAAAAAAAAACCACAATGTAGTTTGTAAGATACTTTGAACAGTACCTCCCTAAAACCAGATAATTACAGCACAAAACATACTGAAAAACATGTTGATATGATGATCTCCTATTGTAGAGCTGAATTACAAAAAGCAATTTGCGAAAGCCACAGAAAGTGTTTGTTATTTTTTTCTTCCCACACCATAATGAGGTAGTTTTATTTTGACATCACAACTGTTTCATAGCTCAAAATAACTAGTCACTGAAATTAAAGGAACACAAAGTTGGTGGTTTTGTTGTTTTAAGAACAGATTGTGTTGAATTAGTGCCATCAGAAGCTGATTTTGGAAAAAAAAAAAAAAAAGATAGGCAATGCAAGACAACAGTAAGTTATTCAGTTGTGCCCTAAGTAATCAAGACAATATATTGTGAAAAATCAAGTAGATATTTAATTCAAAGGAAACTTTTAAAGGAGCTTTCTAACTAAGCGTTAATTTTGATCAAACACTGTAAAAATCCAAGACATCTTTTTTCCCTCGAGCTAAAGTTACATCCTGCAATAAAAATTCTAAAGTAATTTATGTGAGTGTGTTTCTCAAACCTACTGGCTTACTGCATAGTTGCACCTCAGAGACTTTCAGGTTAAATGGAGAAATCTTTCAACTTATTTCCATGGGAGGTTTTCTTCAGGGGGGTTTTATTAGCTGCAAATTGAAGACATTCTTGAAAGTGTATTGGTGGTCCCTGAATTTCAGAACACACACAAGCAAATAAGAAAAGACTAAAGGTTAATGGGATCAAATGAAGGAGGACAGAAAGAACGAAGGGGAAAAAGAGAATCATGATGGTGGCAAGCTTACTCGCCACTGACCAAGCATGAAAAAGTCTGATATCATCAGGGAAATGAAACACTACCCTCCGCCACACACTTCCCTGGGTTTCAGTTAACTTATTTCCAAAAAATGTAACAGTACTTACAGAAGTGCTACAGATGAAAAAGGCAATGTGAAAGTAGTTTATTATCTCTTTAGAGAAAGGGAAAGTGAAACAGAAAGGAAACAACTTGTCTGAGGTGATTTTAGACCTGGGAACGTCTTCCCCATGGTCAGCTTTACACTCGACCCCAGCTCTAGCTTCAGTCCAGTTATGTTGTGACTGCTTGATCCACTCTTCCCTACCTGCGTTTAGGTCAATAAACAGATCTCATTTCAACTGGAGACTCCTGTAACATCACAGGCTCTTTTTATCTATATACTACCAGATGGACACTCATGATTAGCATCAACCAAAAATACATACACATTTCTATGTGTCTATGCCTCCATGCTACATTAGTAGTGTATTCGATTCCAAGGAGAAGCTACTGCAAGAAACTAGTTTTTTCAGCTAAAGGATGGCCAGAATATTATTGTGAGTTTTTAGGTATACCAATCACCTTATTATTGAGGAGTTAAGTACAAAGGAGCAAAACGAGACCTAGTTTCTAAAGGACATGGAATAGAGTCTTATCATTCCTATTAGGCACCAAGAAAGATCTAGCAAAAAATTATCTCTTTCTGGCATTTTGTGTCTTTCCAGCTGAAAAGCTGATTGCACTAGTTCTCTCAGGCTTCACGTAGTAGAAAATGGTGGAATAACTGCCACAGTACTCTGGGGAATAAAGAGTACTTATCCATAAAAAAAAAAAGAAAATAAGTTGCCACACTTTCTAGAACCAATTCCAGAAAGTATCTTTCTGATGCAGCAGGCTGATTTAATTTGAGCCGGAGGGTCCATTCAGCACTTAGTCAGCTGTAGAATCAGAGATATATGAGGTTGATATAAAAGCCATTTTATGTCTTGCCCCCAAATTTGATCATGCATTGAGTGCCACTTGGTCAAGTCCCATAAAGAAGACAGTTTACGAGTATAACATCTCTTACAATTTTATTTTGTTCTGCATAGCCACTAGACTAACCAGAAGACACACGGATAGGATATGACCATCATAGGAGAACATGGAAGAAACAGGACAGAAGACAAAATTAGAGATGAGCAAATTCTCTGTTGGTGTAAAGCAGTATTGACAACTAAACTGAGATGAATCAGGACTGGTTCATATCAGCTGAAGATGTGGTCTATTGATTAAATAAGCAGTAAAAAATTACCTCTGCAAAATACTCCACTTTGTTTAGAAGACAGGAAGCATCCTGTGTTCGGCTAAAACTGTGTCAAAAGCTCCCCTGCTGAACATAACATTCCCTTACCTATGGAGGTTAGCACCTAGCTCAGATATATGTTTTCAGGAAAAGATTTGGCCTGGAGAATGTTGTGCATCGAAACAGCTGTAGCTGACCTGGAAATATCTGGCTTGAACCACACGCTGAAGACTGCCAGGAGTCTGTGCATGACCTGAGTCTTTGGACAAAGCTTCAGCATGTTTCAGGTCCCAGTCACCCCACTCAATAAAACAAAAACTATTCTTCATAGTTTCTGTGGTAATTATAAAACACGATTATAATACAGTACAGGCAATGCCCACGTGTGAGTGCTTTCCAGCTAGCTGTTATAGTCCACATTGCAGAAGTTGAAACATTTTAGCAAATCAGACAAGTTTCTCTGTTTAAGCAGCATGATTGCTTTTATCTGTGGTGCATACACTACAGTAAATTCTGGCTTCCACTTATATCTCAGATTTTCTTCATCACGGTCAGAGAAAAAGTTGATTCTTCATTTGTTTTTGCACAAGGAAGACACCCCTGTATCAGCTGAACGCTGGCTCAATGGATAAAAAGGTAGGTTGAACTGCGTAGCTTTAATCATGCCAGATAAAAACCCCCTCGTGTTTCACACATCATAAATTCAATGTGTCTTTATAGCATGTAGCATGCTATGTACAATGCATGTACATGTATGTACAAAGAACCAACAGTTCTTGTATATTGATACTATGAGAATAGCTGTGAAGACCATTCCCTTTAAATAAGCATCTCCCCCAGAGAAGGTGTTACTGTAACGCAACCATTTTCCCCACGCGTCATGTTTTAATGTAAGTCCTTCTAAGCCATCTTCAGCACAGCAGATTCTGGAGCCGTGAGGACCAAGTCCCACCAACTCCACTCCATCCAGGAAAGATTTTTTTATTTTAATTTTAATATTCCTAGCCTTTACTCTGACATTGTGCCCATTTTCAATTGTTCTTTGATTGCTTCCTGCATTAACCCATTTCTTGCCATGTACAACTTAGAAACTTATAAAGGAATAGAGTGTAATAGTCATGCTTACATTTTCAAGTACTTAAAAATGAATTGGAATAGTAATGACTGTTAGTACCAAATTTGGATTCTATTGCATCATCTTGTGAAATTTATAGTAAATGTTATTTAAAAATCATTGCCTGTAGAAAATACAAGCTTTTTATTTAGTCCATGTATCATATGATTTAATAGAGCAAAACAATATTACCAAGATTTGGGCTACTATTATTTGATTACTTTATATCAAAATACGAATGAAGACCCAAAAGGAAAATTAGGAGATGTTTCTACGTGAAAGTCATTGATTTGCCCCCTGAAAACAGGATGTCTTTCTGCAATGCTCCTAAAAAAGAATGATACCAAAGCCTTCATGCAAAACATCAGTAGACAGAGTCAAACAGCCAGCATAGAATTTTCTTATGTCCTAGCTACTTGTCTTGGATCTACCTATACAAATCACTGAAACTGAAGAGAGGGAGGGGAGGTGGCTTAAGATGTTTCACTAGAAAATCATGGGCCAAGTGTTTGCAAATTCAGCCCTTCAAACTGAAGGATACAATTCTGGAAAATATCTCTGCAGTTTTACCAAAAAAAAAAAAAAAAAAAAAAGAAAACCCACCCAAAACTAAGTTCACCTTGTGACTAATATTCAGTTCCATGCAATACAAAACAAGATAAAGCTTTGTGGCCAAGGTATTATCCCCTGAAGATCTCACTTAGTAATCATACATCCTTAACTGCATTAGTGTTAGTTTGTGCATCTATGGATGCCTGTTGCTACTTAATTTTAAAAGGTTTCTAATCTTGTAATAAAACTGTATATTTGACCAGCCACAAAGCAAAATCTGATTTGAGCATTATAATGTAATTAATCATGGATTTTAGTGTCTCATTTGAAATAATTTATTCAGATCTGAAAAATACACCGCATGTCTATGATTGCGTTATATAAAAAGCAAATAAAGTACATCATTGAAAATGAACCGCATGTATTATTTATCATAAAATGAAACTAACACGAGTTTAGAACTTGGGCCCAACTAGCAACTCCTTTTTAGTCACTTGCAGCTATACAATGAGAGATGATTGAAAATCTCTGTTGCTGGACTTTTAGCCACTTTAACAGTGCTGGGTAAGTGGCTGGAAGAGTTGGGTCCATAGCATTCAAGACTCAATATGGCCTTCACATTTGGTGGGCAGATACCAATATTACAATGCAACCCGTACCTTCATGCGCCTTCATAAACTGCTAAATGAATGAAAGAAATTAAAAAAGAGAGGAATTTTATGGCCTTTGGAGGTGTACAGTACAGAATATAATTGTTCTGATTTCCACCTGCAGGATTTGCATCTTCAGATACCATCTAAAAACTGAAGAATATCTAGAGTAGTAACGCTTTGGCATGTTGTTCCTGAAAGCACTCTCCGCTATGTTATCCCCCAAGTCATCACCCATGACTGTAATAGCACATGGTAATTAGGAGATGTAACAGAGCATTTTCGAAGCATGACCTACAGTACCCTTAGGAAAACTAGAAATTTCTGTGTAACTTGTCTACTTAGCTGGACTAGCCATTTACCTACAGCATGGAATAGAGCTTTCTGGTGTTCATCTCATGCTATGTATAAAGAAAGGTGAACAAACAGATGTCATGGGTGCTTAAAAGCACATAATACAGCTGAAGGGGAATGGTGAAAAAGTAAGATACCAGGCTATAGGTAAGTGAATAATGTAGCTTTTTATTCCACCCATGGTAAAAAGGAATCAGAGACCATGCTGAGACTAAGCATGCACATAGCATAATCTCTGCTGGTGGAGCTTCTAACTAAAAAAAAAAAATAGCTCTTCTGCTTCCTTTCTTTTCGTTGTTTTCACTGAAACACAAACAAAAAACAGTCAAGATCTGACTCAACCAGTCATTTCCATTTGATGTTAGGGAATTCAGGGTAGTAAAATCCACCTCAATAGGCTTGAGAAACTATGTTCTAATCTTTGCTCAGGAACAAGCAGTGCCCAGAACCATCACCCGTTACAGTGCTGGAAGCTACAGGCATATTTCAGTCTATCAGCTCATAGCATTGGTTCTTCTCTTCTATGATAGTAATGTGTCCTGTTCGATTCAGTACAATGACAATTAAACTCTATCATTGATAGCACCATATGTTCAGCAGGGCTGATGCTGCTACCACCACTTGTACCTTTTTTTTTTTTAAATGTCTGTGTATATACACCTATAACTATCACGTGCACACATGTAGACACAAGCTTTCTGCTCTCTGATTGCACATACAACCTAGAATTTCATATCTCTCTGTTCCGTCTGTTCCCAAAGGGATGAAAATTTCAGTCTGGTTGTTCAGTCTGGAGAAAAGAAGGCTCTGAGGAGACCTTATAGTGGCCTACCAGTATCTTAAGGGGGCATACAAGAAAGCTGGGGAGGGACTTTTTAGGATGTTGGGTAATGGTAGGACTAGAGGGAATGGATTAAAACTAGAGATGGGACAATTCAGACTGGACATTAGGAAGAAGTTCTTCACCATGAGGGTGGTGAGACACTGGAACAGGTTGCCCAGAGAGGTGGTGGAAGCCCCATCCCTGGAAGTTTTTAAGGCCAGGCTGGATGGGGCTCTGAGCAACCTGATCTCATGGGAGGTGTCCCTGCCCATGGCAGGGGGCTTGGAACTAGGTGATCTTTAAGGTCCCTTCCAACCCGAACCATTCTATGAAAATTGAGATCATTGATATAAAAGTAGTAATTCTGAAAAATCATTATTGTTCCAATAATTCTGAATAAAGATAAGCAAAGATCACCCCAGCTATTTAAAACAATAAATTATGTATCTAATAATACTACTGAAAAGAATATATTTTTTAATTTTTGTTTCTAATTTTTTGCCTTTTCCCCCCCAAACACAATTTTCATGAGACTTAGTTTTTCAATTTCTGTTTCCTGGTTCACCTTTTGGCACAACACTGCTATTGTGGGTTTATTTTCTTCCAATTTCTTTTAAGCTTCCAAAAATCATAACAATAAATAGGTTATAAACCTACTTTTATTTTAAATAAAAACTATCATTTTTTTATGATTACATGACTCATTGTGATCAGTGGTGCTTTAGGAGCAAACAGCCATTATTACAAGAAGTATGATGAAAGTTAAAACTCGAAGAACAAGTAGGAGGCAGGCAAGATGATGATTTGTTCTCTGGTGACTGCCTGGGATGGCCGTGTGCTCTCTCGCTCCAGCTCAGAAGTGTTTGCGAGGTGACATTCACAAAGATGAAAATACAAATCTATGTGGAGATTTTGTCCAGAGCCTATGCTAATTTGCTTGCAACAGCTGCTTAAACACCGCATGCTAATATCTTATTTTTAACAGCATTCTAACTCTTTCTGAAGTAACTCACACTGACAATATTTCTTGCTTTGTTTGCTCTGCTTCTTTTAGCAATGCCGTTACCTGAGATCTTTCAACTTCTCCCACCCACTGTAATCACCATAATTGCAACAAAATACTTTCCTTTTGACTCTCCTTGTGTTCCCTTCCTAATTAGTTTGGTTTTTTTTTTTAAACATTCTATTGCCATCATTAGATTTATTCTTGCAAGAATGTGGAGTATGCGAACAGTGTACCAGACTCTTGTAGATGTGCAATTGGCAGAAGCACATTTGATAAGTGCAAAACGTATACACACATACTTGACTGTCTGCCGCTGGACAGTTGGTTAGAGAAAAAGATGCAGAGGGAATCTTAATAATCAACACAAAATCTGCATTTTACACATTGAATAAAAGTGCTTTGTGAGGAGACGCTGATATAGCAGAAGATACTTTAGGAAAGGAGGTTCCCCTAAAACATCCCTATGTCATTCCTCACAAACTTCTATCATCTGAAATTACAGTCTGTTAACACAACTAAATTAGAGTCTCTAGGCAAACATCTCCAAATGCTCAGTTACATTAGTGTCACAAAAGTTATCCCAAACATGAAAATTCTCCAGTTAAAACTTAAGCTCAAGGTATTTTTATTCTATCCTGTCTATCTGTCTTCGAAATCTAGAAAAATGTCACTCTTCCATCCGTTCTTTTTTCAACAAAAACTTGCCATTTTTCCATTCTTTCTTCATAGGTCATATTTTCCAGCCTTTTTGATCAGTCTCATTTTTTCCTCTGTATTTCTCCAGTTTATCTATTTCAAGTACCATGAAAACCAAAGCCCAACATTGGCATTTTAGCCAAGTGGAGAAGAAAGATTACACTTCTGTTGAATCATTCCAGATACATTTTTAGGGTGTTGCGAGACAGGTAATTGTTGAATTATTTTCAGTACGAGATTCACCTCAACATCCAACAACATTTCTGTGCAATTACTCTCAGTTACTTTCTTAACCATCTGTAAATAAATATGAGATCAGCACATACTAGAAGCTTACTGGATACTTTCAGTGAGTGTAATCTTCGCTACCATTAGATATCTATTTATCTGCTTTGACCATAGAGAAAATTTAGACAATTAGCTCAGACATCCACAGTGTAAGCATCTCAAGTTACATGGAAGAAATCTTACCTAAAGTATTTTTGGACAGCTGACTGCAACCCCCATTCCCTATCTCCCTTATGCCACTGTGGGGGAAGGAGTTAGAAATCAAGGGTTAAGTTGAGCTTGGGAAGAAGAGAGGGGTCAAAGGAAGGTGTTTTAAGACTGTTCTTATCTCTTATTTTCCTGCTCTGGTTTAGATTGGCAATAAATTAAATTAATTTCCCTGAGTTGAGTCTCTTTAGCCCATGACAGTAATTGCTGAGTGATCTCCTTGTCCTTATCTTGACCAGAAGTCTTTTGGCATATTTTCTCTTCCCTGTCCAGCTGAGGAAGGGGAGTGATAGAGCAGCTTGGTGGGCATGTGCCATCCAGCCAAAGTCAACCCACCAGTCCTCTGCGGTGTCCACTTCCTTCTCCTCCTCCTTTAATAGGTACATCCCCTTTCTTACTTCCCTGCTTTTCCTGTCCTTCCAGTTTGTCAATCAGCACAACCTTTCCTGACACATATTTTGACCTTTTAAATTAATAGATAAAATAGCATTTTCTGATTAAAATAATTTCACTGTAAAACCCTGCTCTATTCACAAGGAAGGACCTGAGTTATCCACATCTATTTGTTTAATGTGTTCTGCCAAAACCAGTCAGAGAGTATCACAACACTGTAGAGAAAAAGCCCTATTGGGTTATGGAACCATTTTATCAGGCATGATATTATGATGAACAATACATCAGAATTTGGTGCCACATGAGGAAGTGTGGCAGAAGTTCTATCCATTCATCTTTTTGTGTAATTCCATATTGGGCAAAGATGACGTAATTTGACCCTTAAGAGAATAATGCATTTATGCAAACGTGTGCTGAAATTTTCTTGTCAGACTATCATTCAAAACTGTATTAGTAGTTTGCTGTTCAGTTCTTTAACTGCCATCATGTTTTTAACCAATGCATCAGTTAGGACAAAATCCCAGCACTCATTTTATATATTAGATTCTTATAGGGAGCTCTCCCACACTATGTGTTCTTAGCCCTCTCCATCTGCTTTCCCCTTTCATTCATCTTCTGCCTATAACCTTAGAAATTTGTATGTCCTCCAAGTATAAAGATCACCTAATTGTCTTAGCTTACACCTGTATTAAGCTGCAGTTAGCTAAATGAAGAAAAAAAATGATTAAGATGTACATACTGCAGCTGTCTTGAATGTCTGGACAGCACAGATAATTCTGTGACCTGGCATCATCTTGTAAACAACTCTCCTACTGTTTTGTGTGTCTCTGTTGTTGATTTTCAAGCAATATTAATGATTTGATTGCATCCCATATGAAACCTTTGAGGGAACTATTGTCCAGCATCTGACACTTCATCATTCATCTAAGGTAAGGCTTCCAAAGCAGATCAATGCAATTGTCATTATGCCCCATGCAATTGTACTGCTCAACTGTTATGGACAATTGGAGTTTCATTGTACACCAAGTTCTCTTCCCAGAGCTCAGTGGAATGTCTACCTGGATTCAAGGCAGGCCTAGCATGGGGAGGTGCTTAAGGAAAACATGTATGAACTGTGCAAGTTTGAATAATTTGTGCCCTTCAAGAAAAATACAGCATCTTGCAGCTTTGTATACTTAGTTATTTCCTATATCACCTTTGACTTTGGTAACAGATTCGAGTTCTGGTAGGATATTAGGAGAAATGAGCAAAATGATTAAAAGAACCAGCAAACTCGCAATTCAAGTTTGAAAAGGCCAGGTGATAAATACTGAGGTCTATAGTCCCTATGTGAAATTCAAGGAGTCACAGAGTAAAGTTGCAGAAAGATTTAGAACATCTTAAAAATGTAAGGCCTCTCTGTTTTATTACATTTTTTCCAATATATTACAAAAATTAGAGGGAATACCATTGAAAGAAAACTAGAGGAGGAAAGGTATTTCTATGGCACAGATCACTGTTACTGGGATTCACAGAAACCTACAGAAACTAAGACTATTTACAGTGTGCTTGCAGGCAGATTTTATGACATCACTTAATTGTCCTATTACAAGTCATCACAGAAAAATTCAGACTTAAATTGTTTTCCAGTTTCTGCTGGAGAAGAGGGGCACAAATTACTTCCATAAATAACTGCTAAGGGCTGGATCTATTTATTAAGAAGTGAACATTTTTCACTTAAGTCTCTACATTTCTTTTCAACACGGGGTCTTCACTCAATGACTGTTTTCACCAACAGAGGCAATATTTGACGAGAGAGCACACACAGTAGCGGTGTTCCCTAGCAAATGAGCCATTCTTATTAATCAATTTGCTCTGCCTCAGATTTCAGAATACTATGGGCCAAAGTAGACCGCATTAACCCTTCCAAGCTAGTAACGTACTCTGCTTCAGAAGTTGGTTGTAATGCCATTACTGGTAATGAACTACTTTGAATAAGTATGACAAGCTCTTTCATACATGAAATGCTATGGTAAGTAAAATGGGTGATTTAGCATGAGGAATGCAATGAAATACCTTGCCTTTTGAAAAGGATCAATTGCTAAAAATTAGTTTTAGACCAATACTCTTAAGTCAGCTTTTTGCAGGTGATGATATTTCGGGTGTCATTTCCTCTATTAAGAGGGTGCTGTAGCGATCAGAATTGCTTTTCTTCATTATTATTACGTAGACATTTGTGTCATTCACAGGTTGATAAATTCCCCATCTCCTTCAGGAATAAAAAAAACCTGAATGCATTCCAGGATCCCTTCAGAAATATCCATTGGAAGGAAAGATCAAAATCTCATATGAGCACTCTAAATAATTATTTTGATTAAATGAATATGTGAGAGCAATATTCACAGCATATGGTAATGCTAACGCTTTACCTACTTAGGCTTTTTTTAAGCCCCGCTCCTGTTAACCCTATTCATGCCACCAGTCTTACTATAGTCAATGGAGCTATATGCTTTAACATTGCCAAAGGAAAATTCAGTGAGCCTATTTCAAGAGTAATTATGCCTACTTTGGGTTTTAAAGTAATATAGATTTAATAGACAAAAATATGTAACATCTCCATATATTAAAACATAAATATTATAAACACAATTATATAATTTATTATATATAAAAATATTACAGACATTTTATATATAGCTTTAGGAGGGACAAATTCTGCTAAGAACTAAGCACATCTTACATATTACTCACTAGCTTCTGTTGACCAACCGAATGGTCACAGCCATATTCTATATATTGGGGTCAAATGTGCTGCTTCCGTAAATTGGAACAGCTGAACCAGAATGATTCCTTTATAATGCTGTCTGTGTGGGGAAAAAGTAAAGTGTGTACATCTGTCACTGTTTTAGCTTCTGCATAAGAAAGAAGAGAATACTCATTTCATTGAGAGAGTGATGCGTTTCGCCTTCTCAAGCAAAGCTACAGAATGTCTTTTTTAATTGCCTGCAGTTATAACTAAAACCAATAACAAATATATGTAGCATATGCACGATGATTCAATGCACAATGAATCATGCAAGATACTTTGAAGATGTAAATAAGAAGTGGAAAAATTACTGTTTTTCAGGGCATCCTGCCATGAATCTCTCCGTATGTATAGCCACATCTTACGGAAGAGAGGTCTGGAAAAATCCATACTACTTTAAGCACATGCTCCATAATATTTCATTGTAGAATATTTGCAGCCATGGTTTGCCTTATTTATGATCCAACCACACAGCAGATGCATTAATGTAGCTAAGAACACACATACACACACGAGGAAAATGCTTTTCAAGGACTTAAATAGCTGCAAGGCAGTTTTGCTTTAGTTTCAAGTTAAACCTAATTAAAGCTAATCTAATTCTAAAAAGGAGAATGAATAACTTCCCCTGACCATAAATGTTATACAGAGCACTGCACAATTCTGGTCAGCCAGCAAACCTATAGGCATAAGTGTCTTGTTTCACCCTAGGATGCTTTCCTTATGTACTTTATATTGCTATTGTAAGCCTAAAGTATGTTAAACTAGAAGTAGGCATACGAAAGTAAAGCTGGATGTAGTCAGTATTGTCTTTCACTCTTCTGCTGTCTTTTTGACCCAGAATCAGCCTTTACACTGACCACGCATTGCGGAAAGCAATGACTTAACGCTGAAGTCCCAACGAGTTAGAGACTAGATAATTAAGCAAAGTGATGTCAGGCTGCTGTGGTACATTCCAGTTATCCTAGATTTGTAACTTATGCAAACCACTCAGTGAAAGTTACTTGTACACTGAAATCTAGTTGGAAGGAATCCGAGAACAATAATCCCCAGCACAGTTAGGCAGTGTTTTGTTTTATTTCATCGCTTCTTCATATTCTCCTTGCTTTTGAGTTTATTGTAGCTATTGGTAGGCAAATATATGCCAGTGGTTGAAGATACAGTGCTTTCATGCTACTGTGCTGAATATTAATGAGAAAATACTCCAGGTCATCCTCAGGTAGTTTAAAAAAAAAAAAAAAAAACAACAAACAACCCCAAAACACAAAACCTAACACATTTGGGTACCAAACACTTGACCTGAATTTAAGATACCAGGTTTCCCCAGTTGCTATTCTAAAGCTTGACAAAAACTATAAGGAGTCAGAGTTGATGATGTTGTTAAATTCCATGTGTGGTATTCTCTCACTCTCCCTCCTGAAAAAAACCCAAAACCTACATGGTATTTAGTTCAGCTTCTTTTCTTGCTGACTATTTATGATAACTTATTTTATACCAGAAGTAATTCCCCAGATGTCAGTGGGACCAAATGAAATCTTGGTGGGAGTAAAGCTAGCGTTGGGAAGAAGCCTAATGACTTTCTAGCTAGTGTGATGCCAAGTTGTCAAGGAAAACAGCTTAATTTTTGGCAGTAAATCAAGGGATGTCAAGTTCAGAATTCCACAGCTTCATTTGTCCTGTCTCTTAAGTTTTAGCTTTCAGATTTGGAGGCTTTTGGCACTTGCAGGGGATAAGGAAGTTCTTAGACTGAAACCCTTTAGCAGCATCCAGCTTGCTTTTGCCAAAACAGCAAGTGTTATTCAACAAGTTACAAGCACCGAGAAAGTACATATATAGCAGTTAAAGGTTCCTAGAATCTGCCCAGCAAATGCATCCGTGGTGACTATTACCACATAACTCATAATTTAAAAATAAATGAAGAAAATTTTAAGAATAAAAAATTTAAAAGAAACCCACATCGTTTGGCAGAACATACCGGATCTCTGATATTTTAGGCAGCAGTTGGGAAGGAAGGTGGGGAAAACAGACATGACAACAGCAAAAACAACCAACCAAAAAGCAAACCAAAAACATAATGGAAAAGAGAATATGTGACTTCAAATGGATTGCTATGCACATAAAATAAGGTCTGTTTGAGTCTCATTTGATAAGAGTCTTTGACAGAAATATAAAATTGTAGACTTTGTGAAACAGCCTGAAGCAGCATGAAGACATAGAGGTACTTATATTAGAATATAAACATGCTAAGAAAGAGAATGATAATGTATCTGGATTAACATTAGCACAAGGCCTTTCCTAGGAAAACATATCAGTGAATGTTATAGTTTACCTAAGTACCATCTGAACAGTCCTTTCCTCTGTTAAAAATTAAGTTTTAGAAGCCTTCAATCGAATTTAAAATAACCATTTGCACTTCCGTTTCCAACAAGCAGGAAAAGATACTACTAATTTCTCCCCACTCTCAGACTCTTGAGTATGGGAAAAATAGAATATGGTTTCCTTCCGTTATTGAACATGAAGTGCTCCACCCCATCCCCAATCTATGAGTTTTATGAAACATGGTAATACAAAAGTGGCAGAAAATTGAAATCACAATAATGACTTAAATTTGTTGGACAAAAAAAATTGATGTTCTTTTTGGACATTGAACACTGGTAACAACTAAAATGGAAAGTCAAATGAAAGGCAAAGGCTCTTAATCATCCCTGTATATTTTTTTTTGCTTGATTAAGAAAAAGAAAACAGGCATTTCTGGCCACACAGATATTTATGTGTTCTACATTGAGCAGGCAAAGCTATCTAACATTTTATCTAACTTCTCACACAAGGTAGGTAAAGTACATAAGTAACAGTATTCCCTGCAGTAAACATGCAGAACCACATCATGAGTGTGTTGGCATTTGGGATCTCATGACCTCTGTTTTTACATCTTGGCATTTAAAAGTATGCATTTGAGATGCTTCAACTAAATGCTTTGCAACCTTATCTCATAGGTAATAAAGAGTGGTCAGAGCTCTGTTTATAAACATCTTTGACTAATATGATTACTAAATAATAGAAATAGGAGATATTTTTTATGATCACCATCTCCCCAAAGCAGTACTTTTTAGGTACCCAGAAAAATGTGTAGGAAAGAATTTGGAGCACTGCACTGTCCAAGAGATGACTAGATGGCAACTCCACCAAAGCTTCGTGATTGACTGAAGCTTCTTTTGTCCATAGCACCCATAAAGGCAGTACAGGAGTTTCCTTCATCTACATTAGCGGTCCTGCAAGACCAAAGAGTCACTGGGCATGAGACTAATAATGATACAAGTACTCCCACCCTAGAATGCATCCTATTCCTCCCTCAGGGAGGCTTCCATTTGCTGCCAAATCTGCTTGACAAGATTCATTCTGTCCCTGTAAATGAAAGTCCCCTGCGGTATATTGCAGTTGCTAACATTAGAGGGCAGGATAGCTTCTTGTTGTTGCCAACAGAGAGCAAAACTGCAGGATAATCATGAACTGCAACCCCTACTGAGTACATGCAAACACCACACAGCAGCACACCCTCTCAAGTATAAGGCACAAGTTATTAGCGTAATGATTTGGCAGCAGGTTGAACATGTCATTCTGAAGAAATAGTCATTTTTCCAGACTAAGTAATGAGCTTCTACTTTTCACCCAAGACATTCAAGTAAAATCAAGCTTCAGATTTATCATAATGTCTCATTTTATTGCCTTATCAGGCAGATAATTTCCTATTGTAAGTTCTAGTAAAAAAAAATTCACAGCAATACCTCCTGAAAAGACAGATTAACTATTTCCTGCTAGCATTGACAGTAGCCACAGCTGTTAGTTAACTAGTACTTCAAGAAACAACATCATAGCATACCTATTATTTTTTCAAAACAAAACCCAACAAAACAAACATCCTTCAAAATACCTCAGAACATTGAGATCTGACTTCCTACAATGGCAACTCTGTGTGTAATACACTACAGGCAGCCAGTATTGCTTTGAGAACTTCCCTACTTTTTCAATTGGATTTCTTCTTCAGTTGACTGTTCTCCTGTATTTAAATAGCAGCTAAATTAGATAAATGTTTCTTACTGTAATGAACGGTTCAAAAATGGTGAACATCTTTATTTGCCATTGATACAACTTTTACTACTACTTTTTTATTCCCAAAATTTTGTATGGTATGCGTGATATTACTTTCAGTCTACTGATACATAAATTTTAGCAAAGTTCACACCTTCCTTTTTAAGAGCATAATCTTTAGTAGTCTAATAGAAGATCCATATTGACCCATATCCTCCCAGCCAGTTCTTCAGGGTAAGCTTCGCATCACCATCTTTCAACGGAATTACTTCTCCAATGTCTGAACTACATGTTAAGCTCACACTTTCACCATCTAAAAGAAGTTATAAAAACTTTCTGAAGAACTAGAAAAATGAGTTTACCCTTATTCACCAGTTTCAAAGCCTAATAGAAACTTTTCTGCTAGATTTTTTTGGCAGAGACAAACTACGTGGAGTATTGCAGTACCAGGTGTACTGAGTAGAGGGTTTCTTGCTTGATATATTGACTTGAAACCAAGTTCAAAATGCCTTTTGTAGTACATCTGAAGAACAAAGATCTCGATTGTATTATTCTAAACCTTAGACGAAGGAAAAGGAGAAGTTAACAAAGCACCACGTTCACATCTATTGACTTCCACCTAGGAAGTGTGATCTAGGAAAACTTTCAGGGTTTGGGGACCAGAAGACAGCCAGTCAGGTAAGAGTCCTCCATCAAGTTTGCCTGAAACTTTTCATGACACTTTGAGATGATACACAATTTCTGAAGCTATTCTCTGCACTCATTCCTTCTAAGAAAAACAAAAATTATGCTGGCACAATTCTAGCCCAGACTCCATGAAGTAGCACCCTAGAGAACTTAATCAGTACAAAAATGTACATCTCTCCCCATGAACACTGTTGTGAAGGGAAACAACAATCTTTATTCAAGTTTGCTCTACAGATCTCATCTTTGAGATACCTACTTTCATAAACAAGAAACCACATCCACTTCCCCCTCAGAAATAGGTGCATTTGTGCCACTGCCAGCCACCTCAGAAAGAGGGAGCTCAGCTAGAGAATAAAAAACAAAGATGAAAAATAGCTTAAACTCCAGAGATGTTAATGTCCCTTTAAGAGCTACAGGTATTCAACTCTACCTGAAAGTGCTACCACCTAAACAGGAGTCTCATTATCACAAAAATCCTTGCATAAATGTTATGTTTTGACTATATAATTTTCTGCAAGGATATAAGCAGATAAATTCATTTGTCCTTCAGGTTGGAGAGAAGGTCGGAGGAGAGCTTATTCTAAGGGCTGTTCAATAGAATACTGTCACATCCAACACTGGCATGGGCAGTTAGACAGAATACTGTCACATCAAAAGCTGGCATAAGTCACCATTGTTCCATTCACTTTAATCAAGCTACAGAGATTACACTATCTGAACAGCTGGTGTATTTTTCCCTTTCTTTTATGTGCAAACTTCTTAAAACTTGATACACTGATACTAAATTTCAGTAAGTGACATCAAAAATTGACTAAGGTTTCTGTTCAATGACTTCTTTTCATAAATTGGATAAGCAGTGTTTTGAAATCCTGTCCCAAACCATTCTTGCAAGCTGAACTCTCTGAAAACCTTTTGACATTTGTAAAGTAAAGGTTAATTTGATTATTTTTGTTCATGTAAGTTATTAAAATTTTAATACGCTAAAATGTGGCCATTTCAAAATAAACACAGTAAATCCTTTACAATTCAAATAGATTTAGTTCATTTCATTTAATAATGGAAATGAGGCTTTTGGTTCCCAGCGAGTCACAAGCATACTTTTACTCACAAAATAAGTTAGAAGAATTAGAACATGAAATGTTCCTGAGAACAATTCATTTATGATTTTAGCCAGGAACATTTGTAGTGATCACTTGAAGGAGAATAAGATGAACAGAAAAAAACCCCATTTTTATTCAATTCCAAATCATCAATTTCCTACAATTAAGGTTTTACATTGACATAACACTTGCCTTCTGGCTCTTTTCTGAGTCAATTATATTATCTGCTTTTGACAGAAATCAGATTTGACTTAGATATTGAAATTTCATCAACAGAAAGCGCTTAGTGAAAACAAAAAGCAACTAAGGCTGTTTAGAGAACATAAGAAGTTTTGCACGGACTTGTTTGTCCCTATACTTCTTTCCCCAGTACGAATACTTGACATTTTCCTATATGTAGCTGTAGTCATGGCCTTCTGCCCTCTCTCCTCCCCCTTCATTTCAAAGCTAAAGGAATATACTCCTTACAGAAGAAATCAAGAAACAAATCTCCATTTCTTATTAATATTGTTTCTTAACAGTAGCTTCATAGATGAAAAACTGTCTAGTCATGGGCTGAAAGTGAAGAGCAATCACAAAACGAGGTAAGTGTGCAAAAGCATGCCAGCTTACAATCAACAGAAAGGGACCTTTAAGAGAAAGACAGGAGCTATTACCTTTGCTTCAGCACTTGCTTCCTCGTTGGTATCATGCAAATTATCTAAACACATAATATACTAGCTTCAGAGACAAAGACGCATTTAAGTCAGAAACACCAGTAAGAGAACAAATCAGAATCAAAAAAAAGATTCTCACGACAGAGAATCTACCTCAATAGGGGGCCAAATAGCCCTCAAGCAGCTAAATAGTTTCAGTAGTTTGAAAATGCCAAAGCAGGTTGTCAAGCAGTACACATTCCGAAATTGATCTTTAGACTATCTAGCAAAGATGCTGTGTGATTAATAACCAAGAAACATTAGGAGCACCATTTAATAAGAACCATTCTTTATGCAGCAGCAATTACAATAGCTTTGATTGAAAAAATATTAGGAAAAATAACTCTTTTGTGGTACTATCTGCTTCTTAGGTTGTAAGTAATTGTCTCCTATCAGAAAATTTTTGCCTATTATATGCTTCAGTAATTCAGTCTGCCTCATAGCTTTCTCCAAATCTTTGAGCTAAGCTATGAAATCCTACCCTTGAAAGATCCTTATTCCTTTCCTTTTCCTAAAATAATCCTATAGACCTTGTCTTGGTTTAAAACGCATTATCAATTACATGGCTAAGGGGTATACTTCACCTAAGAGATTTCCACATTTGTGGGTTGTTTTTTTTCCTATAAAAGAAATCTCCAAGACAGACTTTTCATAGTAGTTTCACAGAAGTATATGGTACTACTCAAATATTTTTTGACATTTCTTTTGCCTTCCACTTGCCTTTAGTAGTGTTTACTTTACTGAAACTGAGGACCAAGTTTGGTGCAAAGAATTGGAAGAAGGTTCAATCACAAGCTGGCAACAGACAGTGAAAAGGCAGATCTGGCCACAATGACATTTTAGCACTTGCCAAAGCTTCATAAAATTCCATCAATCAAAAAACATCTTTAAGGATCATAATGAACACATGAATGCTGAATGCTTACATAAATCATGCTCTGTCTGCTCTATCTCAAAAGCTGTGTTCTTAAATTTTCTGGTTCTTTTTGTCCAAACTGGATTGGGACCATAGTTATAGAATCTGAAGCAGAAGTAGGACAGTAAGGAGAATTTTAAATAACCCTACACTACATTACTAAGGTCATTTTTTTGATGCTGATGAGCCATGCATACAGCTGATTATATCTCAGCCTATTTTGCAGCTAATTAATCTCAGAGCAGACGCTTCAAAGTGAGAAATAACACCTAAGTTCAAGTAAAATGACCTTTTTGAAAGTTTTTCACATCATGCATTGAAGGCTTTACAAACCATACATCTACAAGAAGTTACTTTTATTTTTTTTGCATGTATTTCCTCTTGTTCACATGTCAAACTTAACTGAAGAAATAGCTCCTGTGCTTTATGCTAAAAGACTACTAAAGATAGGTTGGAAAACACCTGTAGCATAAAATAACTTTAAAAAGTAAGGCTAGAACTCTACTTTAACAAAAATTGACTTGTGCTACTTAAGTTATCAGTCATCAACAGGCAGTGTCAAAACATATCAAATAATATCTTCTAACTCCTTTATAGTTTACTCACCAAGTAAGAGAACTCGGTAGACTGAGGACAATGAGGGTACACACACATTACAATCTTCAACCTGCAAGAAAATAGGCCTGAGCTAGTTTCTCTCTTCTACACATCCTATTCCAGGAGGCAGCTTTAGAGGTAAAACGGTCATTCTAGGGGAACTACATCTAACAGAGGCAAAAGCACCATACATAGGTACCAAGACTCTCTCTACATACACAATATATATCTTTTTGGCTTGTGGATTCAAGGAAAATTCTGTAAGGTCTAGATTGTGTTCATATGATATGGGGTCATTAAAAAAAAAAAAAAAAAAAGAAAGCAAAATAGGTAACCTGCTGCACCTGAATTGCACTGCCATTTGATATTTAGCAAGGAATGTCCTCTTCCATTAGGAGCCACTTACAGCCTCTGACTGGGGACTCTCCCACACAAACTGAGGTGGTGAATTGCTCCTCTCACTAAACTTTGTTGAAGGCTAATTAGTAATACCTGATATTGCATATTCAGCTGTCAGATGTTCCTTTAAGACTTTTTTTAGCAGACAGACAGATATTAAAACTAAAATACTGTCAGTCTTTCTAAAGTAAGGTTATCAAATTAGTTTTTCCTCCACTCTATCCCTGAAATCTAGGTACTAGCTACTTAAAATCAACTGGCTTTTTACAGTAATGGAACGCATATTTAAATGCCTGTTAAAGCAGAAGTGATATGAGGCTCCGTGAGCTACAGTTTTATAACACAGTTCTCCAAGGACCATGAAGCAACAGGCATTGTATAAGGGATCTCACAATTGCAGATTAATTTTGTAAAATGATATTTCATAATAACGCATTTCTTCACGCAATGTTTGAATACTATTCAAATAACAGTATTCAAAACTAGCAAATAGGAAATAGTATTACATGACTCAGTTCCTTAAGACTGATGTTTTCCCATTTCATGGAAAACTCAAAATTCTAATTTTGTGCTGACTCAAATACAAAACATATCTTAAAAATTTTCCACCCTTATAAATTTTTAAAATTGAGGTAAATATTGAGGAGTATCAAGTACTTTGAAACTGAAGACTCCTAAATATTGTGGACAGCAAATCATAAAAAATCAAGCACCATAAGAAAATAATAATGATAATAATCCCTTTTGATTAGCAACTTCTAGGTTTATACTATACAGTTATGTTCTTAGTTGCAATTCAAATGCCCTTCTTCCTTTTCCTTTCTCATCTGCCTCGTAGCCTTTAGCAACATCAACACTGTTAGAATTGCATTTCCTTAAGATATTGTCAATATAGATAAAAATGATATATCTCTATTTTTTATCAACATAGGAAAAATAACATCAGGCACTGTAACAATTAGGCTTCTTCTAAGTTTTGGAATAATAATAATAATAATGAACAAAAAATATATAAAGCTGATATATCACAATGTGCTTCACCAGCAAAGGAAGACTATCACTCAGGAAGCCTACATTTCAATTATATCTAGGCATTGAAAACAGTGAAACTTAGATTTTAAATTTCAAATTTAATTGAATTTGCTGCTGCAACTGCATGAAGTGTAGCCACATAATTTCTTATTTAATTTACTCTGATCATGCTTAGAGTCCCCCATGCAAAGATTCTCTTGGCCAACAGAGGATATCCTTATTTATTGTATCACTTTGCTCATCACTCTCTTGAAACATGAATTTTGCAATGCTACAGATTCGAAAATGATCCAAGTTAACTCTCTGACTGCCCCTTTACAACAGGACTGGAATTTTTCTAGTGAAAACTCACTGAATTTAGTTGAATCTGGGGCCATTTCCATTCACTTTGCTTCTGACTATATTATCCATCTTCAACCAGGCTGTTGAGGCTGTTGGACATTTAAAATCTAAGCCTTTAAATATGCAAAATAGGGATTGTAAAGTTTGCATATTGTATTTGAAATTGTATTTTTACATTGTATTTTAGCTCCTTGCTAAAATTAATGCTTTTACTGTATGAAGTAAAAAGACATTCCTAAAATTTTAATTGCAACCATAAAATTATGTTCAAATTTTTATATGTTGACCTTGTTGCCTGTATTAAGGTACAAAGACACAGAACTTCAGCGAACCCAATGGATAAATGGGGCAGAGTCAATCAAGCATTGTCTCTGTCTGTTTAGATGAAACGGTTCTGACATAATAATCATAGGACTGTTGCACAGTGCAAAAGAAAGGAGCTTAGGCACGGGGTGGCTAAACCCATGTGATTTGTAGATATGGTACTACAGATAGAGTCGCCCCTTTCTTTTGCCCAGAACCACAGTATGATTCATAGTACAAGTTCTTCTTATATGGTTGATGTGTCCATAATAAGAAGCCCTTAGTCATACTGGACCAAAGGCTGAGGATATTATAGAGCCAGATTTTCACCAAGTACTGTTGCAGCTTCTTTACTTTGAAATTTACGGTAAGGAGGAGGTGAGGAGCTCTGCTTTTGTCACATTTTTTCCCTATGTGATAATTTAAGACTCTGTATAAGGTGGGCTTCTATTAATATTAGTGGAATTAAATCATTAAATGAATTACAATTTTGGAACTGTTTGATTCTCGCAGATATAACTTTAAAAAAAAGTCACTTTTTTAATTTATGAGAATTATGAGAAATTATGATAATTATGAGGATTATGAGAAAGACTTGTATTTTAACATATTCTTTTTCTTAACTGGCTTCCTAAGAGTGTGCAGATGGATAGTGACAGAACTAAATATCTCCAGCATCTCTGATAGTAAGGAGATAACGGACAACCTCACGTTCTTTGACGTGTACCATCAGGACAATTTTACACAGTAAAGTCCTTTGCTATGGTGTTTACATGGACATCTTCGTCTACTCTGAAACTCCAGAAAGTATATCAAATAAAATGTTTCTAGCTGACTTAACACTTAAATGTAATGTTCTAGCCTTATTCCTTAGATTATGCATCATTGACCTTCACAGAGCCATTGATGGAAATCTGCACAGTCTCCATCTGCAGATCGCTGTCAGTGTGGTTTTGAAACGAGGACTTGTTCAGGCACATGTGTAAGCTGACACAACATTTTAAAAAGCTCAACATTAACATGACACAAGTGTAAACCGATGAAAATCAGCAATGTTCCATATTGCTCACATGGACCTCAGCAAAATCAAACATGTCCTGCACAAAAATAAGCATAAAGAGTATTTACAGTTCATGGAAAGAACAATTTTATTCCATTAGAAGGCATAGTTTCAGCCCATAAGCGAAAGAAAAAGGAACACAGGGCTTTGCAAGACAACTCCATTCATCTCCACTGAACTTTTAAGGCACTAGGCCTGGAAAACTGTAGCAAGTTATGTCCTGTCCTCTGGCAGTTAACTGCTGCAGATCAACAAGCAAGGCATCTTTCCAGTACTTACATGGGTACATATCATTGCATTGTCAGAGCACCAATAAAAAGAAGCATTTATTAAACATTTAGCCAGAGAGCACCCTGAGCAGGTACTAATACAGAGAGGGGGAAGTAAACCGTAGAAAGATTTATTGTTATTAAGGAGAAATCATGAAGCAATCCTGTGCAGGAAAAGGCATCAAAGCTGTTTCTAGCTGGCTAACACTGGGATAACCTGTAACCACTGAGATCGATTCTTTTTTTCTACAGCAAAACATTATCCCTCTCCCACAGCTACCAGAGTCCCTAACAAATCCTTTTGTCACCATTCCTAGAGAAAGAGAAGAGAAGAGAAGAGAAGAGAAGAGAAGAGAAGAGAAGAGAAGAGAAGAGAAGAGAAGAGAAGAGAAGAGAAGAGAAGAGAAGAGAAGAGAAGAGAAGAGAAGAGAAGAGAAGAGAAGAGAAGAGAAGAGAAGAGAAGAGAAGAGAGCCTCCTCGTGGAACTACTGCTAACAGGATGGAGGATGGAGAATCTCAATGACTGTGCAGGATTCTGGAGTCACATTCAGCAATCTGCTCAGTTGTCCTGATTTTATTGATTTTTTGAGCTGTGAGATCACGGACTTGATGTGCTGTGTTTTGGTACAATATAAGTAGACTTCCAGTTTATGAAATAAAATGCTTATGTCATCACTGAAGTATATAACCACACACACACATTTACAAATATACCTAAAATAAAAAAGAACCCGCAGCACTGAGAAAACCATTATTTTTTTTTAAATCAACCTAAGCAAGCAATTCTTGACTTACTCCCAAGCTGAGACTTTGTGATCTGGTTTTTTTGGCTGGAGGATTTTTTTACAGTGAAGTCACAATCCCCTGAAAATTAAGTATTATAATGAAAAGTCTGTGAGACCCTGAAGTGTAGCAGCCGGAGTGCTGCTCCTGTAATATTAAGAAAAAATTCATACAGCTACTTTAAAAGCAGAGTAATAGCCAAACAGCATAAAATCACATCAAACCCAAAACACAGCAGCATTTTAATAGAAGAGAGTAAATTCATCATTCTGGCAGTCAGTAATTTTATAAAAGCTCCTGTTCTCATTATGCCTTTTAGTGTTTTAACTACAGATGAAAAATGGAAACAATTTTAGGCTATTCCCGGCAGACTCAAGTAGGTTTAAGGGTAGCTGACCAGATGGAAGAGGCTTACTTTTAAAGCACTATGTTTTACCTTCCGTTCCCTCTGGCACTGAAAAGAGAGGAAGGTACTGCTGAAAAATTCAGGCTCTGCTTGTGGAAGCAGTAATACATGTTTAGCTAAAATTATTTTAAATAGGCTGCTGTTACTGCTGAATTTACTATAATAAAAACAATTGGAACGTGTTTCATGTAGCACAAGAAGTGGCTGGGAAAACGGCAATCTTTGAAGAACGTAACTTCAAGTTAGTATAGGGAAAGCAGTCTGCACTTGAGAAAATAAATGCGTTCTCTAGTGAAACACAAGAGTCCATAGGTCAGGAAAGCTTTATATGGAACATGCATAGTAGGTATTTAAAACTGTTGCCAAGAAAAACCCTAGTTCTAGAGGAGCGAAGAAATTATTGTTCTCTTGGCGTATGATTTGAATCCTACTTCAAGTACAGGAAAAAAAATGTTGTCTTCTCAGTGTTCAGTACAGAGAGGTTATTCTTTGTCTCAACACATTCAGAACCATTAATGATGTGCAGTATAGGGTGTGAAACAGAGTCATTCATCAAAAATCTCTGTCCATTTTAACAGACCAGAGTCAACGGGACTCAGCTGACTCCTCCCACTCTATACCTATGATAAAATGTCTCTCACAATATTAATTAGGAGCCAGTTCTGATCACACTAACACTAATATAAATTCAATGACAATAATATCCAAACCAAGTTCATCACACAAACTCCAAATTTTTCAATCATTTTAACTTGCTTACTATGTCACTTGGTTACTTGGTCACCTCTATTAAGCTTTTAACAATAAAATGACAAGACAGAGAATGCCAATCTTTTATTATGCTAAAAAAGTTTTAAAAGAGTTGGCTTTTTTTGTGTGTGTGTATCAGCATGAGCAAACTCGTGTCCACAAGTAACGTATTTGTGACTTTTTTGTTTACTGTCACTCAGAGTCAGTGGTGTTGGACGCTCTGTGTTTGGCTGTTATATAAAACTAATGGATTTTGAACTCTTACTAAAAAAGTGTCACTGGGATGCAAGTGTTGGGTTCAGTGGCCAGCCTGGAGATCAAAGCCAGTAATAAGATTCTCTGTGTGATTTCTGTTGAAACTGCATTCAACAATCCACCCTGAGCTATCGCATAGTGCTTCTGAGAAGGGTAAAACTCCTAACACTTTCCAAGTAGGGAGTGACTTTTGAAGTAGGCAATAAAAGCAGAAAGGATACCTACCTATTCATCAAACTGTGAGTCTAAGCATAAACAAGAAATTAATGAGTCGATAGCACAAATAAAACTAGTCCAAACCTGTTGGTGGACAAGTGACCCAGTGGCAACATACCAGTTCCATAGACAGTATCCCACAAGAGCCAATACGTCTGGTCACCTTTCAGATAGGCAAAACAAGCTCATACTTATTTTTTCTTATTGAAGTGAATTTCACTGCAAATGCAGAGCAAGGCTTGGACTTTTCAAATAATGCAAGAAAAAGAGCCACTTTGTCATTTTATCCCAAACAATACAAGTTAGATTGTGTAATGCCATTGATTTCACCACTCCAGTTCCTTCCTCACCTGATTGAAAGTGCAAAAGATGAGTAATTCAAATCCACGGATGAACATGAGATATGGGCTAAGAACAAGTGCTTCAAGCTTGGTTGTTAGGGACAAAATGTATTTCTGATTTTTCCACTGACCTTTATGGAAAGTGCAGTGTGTCTAAAATAAATTGCAATAAACTCTAAGAAATGAAGCCTAGGAAATCTTGCAAAGAAGATATGAATATTCAATAAATATTAAGTTTATTGCCCAGTTTTTTAAAGGATGCAATTAATAGCACTACTGCAATTGAAACTTGCAGACATTACATGTTTGAGCCCACGGCTGCTTCTCTCTTTGTGCTTATATTACCTTGGTTTACAGAAGCTGAGCTAGTGAAATCCATGGGGGAAGATTTTCTTTCAAACATACCGCCTGCTATCAAGACCTGGGCTCTGATAGCTTTCTGATGTGACCACTTGCCTGGCAGGCATTGTGGTCTTTTTCTTATATATCAAACTGAATAGAAGTTGCTTTGATTTACAAGTCTTTAAGGGATAAAGATCAAACTTACACCTTTAGAGTAAAAAAAAAAAAAATAAAGCTGGTTGAAGGTTTTAGGAAGAAGAAAAATGGAGCAAGAAACAGAAATTGGGAACAAAGATTCTGGAAAGAAAACACAGGAACATCCAAACTTGCGCACAAATATAAAGGTGTGCTTGACAGAGCCAGAGTAATTGTGCAGATAAGCAGCAGGAGATCAGTCAGAAACTGGCTTTAACTTCCCTCTTTTACAAATTTATTTTAGGTTAATACTTATGGTAGTTTTCCTATAGACAGAACCAGTGGCTTTGCACAGTTCACTGGCTATGATGCTCTGAGCTACTCTGCCCTTATGCACCTTTTGAGTTTTTATGAGACTTATTATCTTAATTTTAGATGATTGTTCTGTTTATATGATGCAGTGACTACCACAGTGCGTTCTTATTCCTGCCACTTATAGCTGTGGGAGTGTATTTGTATTTTACTACATAAATGTCCAGCATGAATAAACAGGGAAGTTAAGCAGACATTCTGATTTTCTTTTAACTGTACACTCTTAGCAGTAATGCTCCTGAGACATGATCATCTATTGCATGGACTATATCACCCACATATATTTATTTTGAGCAACGGTGCTCTTGAGGAGCGGCTGAGACAGCTGGGATTGTTTAGCCTAGAAAAAAGGAGGCTGAGGGGAGACCTTATCACTCTCTATGACTACCTGAAAGGAGGTTGTAGAGAAGTGAGGGTCGGTCTCTTCTCCCAAGTAACAGGCAATAGGACAAGACGAAACAGCCTCAAGTTGCGCCAGGGGAGGTTTAGACTGGATATTAGGAAAAATGTTTACACTGAAAGGGTTATTATGCATTGGAACAGGTTGCCCAGGGAAGTGGTTGAGGCACCATCCCTGGAGGTATTTAAAAGACGGGTAGATATAGTGCTTAGAGATATACTTTAGTGATGGTTTTTGTCGGAGTTAGGTCGATGGTTGGACTAGGTGATCTGAAAGGTCCCTTCCAACCTAAGAAATTCTATGATTCTGTGATTCTAAATACCTGTTTATTGCTATGCCCAAGTGGTTCAGTCTGCATGGCACACAAGAATGAGAGATAAATATCAGGGCAGGGGTCAATAGTTGAGCCTGGAGAGGTATAAAAGGATTCTAAAAATCAAGTTACACCTTGTAGTCCTTCCCACACATCTCTTCTCATTGAAACCACATAAAAGAAAATCAACAGCCTCAGTAAGCTGATGAATTCCACATATTTGGCTTTCATGAGAACTGATTGTATTGAAGGTTTTCATAGCAGTCAAGTTAGCAGTGTTTCATCCTTGCCACGTAAACTGCAGTTGTCTAATCCAGCTAATTAGGATGAAAGACAGATTATGTTGAACTCAGCAGTGAATTATGCTCCTGAATCCAGCATTTCATCCCTAGTTATGATTTAAAGATACTGACACCAATTACTAGCACTTCCACACACAGTACTCATCAGTTTATAATACTCGTTCATCTTGAGCATTAGACATGTAGGTCTTACAACACTCAGGTAACAGTTGTCAGGTCGTATTCACCTCAAGGCATCTCAGACATGTGGGAAAGACAAAGTTTTACTTCTCCAAAGATAAAAGGAGACAGACTAAGAAATTAATTTAGTAACCATAAGAGGAAGACAGAGGAACGGTAATGGAGTCAGAGGGAAATTCTTGAAGATGTGGCTGGTAATTGCTGCTGCCACTACATAGTCCCAGTAATTACAGCTGTTGCGGCCCCATACGGACTTATTTGTCCATCAGTGATGATATGGCAGCAGCCAGCTTTCTGACTCTCTAAGGTATGCAAAACGCTCAGAAATTTGGCCATTTGTCTGCCCCTCAGCAGTGCAATGTCCACAGTGCAAAATCCAGTATCACATAGTTGGAAGCCAGGTCCCCTAAAACAGACTGTTCAAGTGATTTGTCCAAGGCAGGTAGTGAGAATTCTGCTCACGATTCCTAGGGAATTTTGCCCCCTTGGTTTGCACTCCCATGAAAAAACGTTTTGTCGTTGATGTACCCGTTCAGCAAAGGGTTTAAATACGTACTTCATGAAAAGAAATTGAGGCCGAGGCTCAAAAATCAGAGTGCTGACAGATTTTCCTGAAACAGGCCCATACAAATACCCATTTATTTTCCAGTATAGTGCTTGGAAAAGCTTACCATTTCGTTTGTGTCACCAGTCACTTATTCTAGTTTTGCAGCCAAAGCTGCAGTTTCAGAGAAGTCATGCATCCTGAGAAGCAATCAGATGCACAAATTAAAAGGAAGAGTCTGACCATAACTATTTTTTCTTTATGACCTAGCATGTGTATGACAAGAGGATTTCTAAGAGGGAAGGTCATCTTCACAGTTGCTGAAGGCCATGCAGTGAATGCTTTTATATTGCACCAGCAGCGCAGCCACAGCAAATTGAACTATGTCAATGAAAGTTGCATTGATTCTTCTTGCATGGGCTACTTGAGCATTAGCCCCAAGGATTTGTCATGCCTGTGTTCCAAGTTTATTGAAGATAGTCATTAGAGAACAGCAAATCATTATCCATATGACTGCAATCTACAGTTACCCAGCTATGTAAGTCATCCCCAAGCTCACTGTTTGCATATTGATTATAGCTTGGCCTTAACAGTGTATCATCTAACTTCCCATCCCTATTTTTTATTAATTCTATCATTAAGTGTCTGTTCATGGTTTCATTATAAAGGCTATTTCTCCCTAGTGAACTCCTAACAACTGAGTTAGTCCTTTTGGGAAAAAAGTAAAAATTTCATGTAATAGAACTGGTGTCATTTTTTTTTTTTGAGGAATCTGGCTAACTTGCATTGCTATCACTGTATAAAGGGAATTAGGTAATTTTTAAAGTTTGGCTGGAAAATGCCCTTATGTCTTCAGTTATTCTTGTGCATTTTAAAAGATATATTTGGAGATTTCATAGGTATATGCAACCTTCTTTCCCACTAATATTAACAAGAATTGAAAATATCTGCCTAAAGGTACAAAGATCTGGAATGAACTGATGTTATAAAGTACAATATTGTGAAGAAGATGCTGCCCAGCTACAGCAGCTGAGCAAAAGATACAGTACACATGATTCCTGCATGCATATTATAAAGATTTTGCACTTTTCTTGTATTAAATGCAAAAAAAAAAATTATTCAGGCTTTTGGATAAACAGAGATAAAGATAAATGTAGACTCTGGATCTGAGCACTTTATCTGCAATTATGCAAAGCTGAAGAACTACAAGGAGATTTACTGACTTTGAAGTTGTGCAGTTCAGTTATACTAAAGACATTCTGTTTAGCAGAATAAGCACTGTTTCGCAAATTACACCCAATTTATGCCCAGTACCAATGAATGACTGCTTAACGTTTGGATCTTCACTGATATTGAGAACTGCTGCTCTGCATGAGTTTATATTCACATTCTCTTTACAGCAAGCAGGGAAAGTCTTTAGCAGATAGTACCAAGCCTGGAACTTTTCAAAATAAATAGGTCCCATCACACGTTAAAGAGATTTGTTGTGGTTTAGCCTGGGCTGGCCACTAAGGAAATGACAGATGCTCTCTTTAACCTCTCTCCCCCTTCCCAGAAGAGAAGGGAGAGAGAATAAGGGAGAGAGACTTATGGGTTGAAAAGAAAACTAAAACTACTTTAATGAAATATTAATAATAAAAAGAAAATAATGCCAATAAGAAATTAATGAAATACAGACAGTATACACAAAACCAGTATCAAGCTCCCAGGATGATGATCGCATCACCGGCAGGCGCTGGGAAAGTCCCAGACTGCACTCAGCGACAGACAGGAACTGGATTCGGGTACTGGATTCAGGAATGCATGGATCGGGATCAAAGGCACACAAACAGACCTGAGTCTTCCTCAGATGCCAGCCATTGAAGAAAGGGCAATGACCTTTTGATACTTCAGGTTTTATACTGAGCATGATGCAAATGGCATGGAATACCTGGTTGGTCGGTTTTGGGTCACCTCTGTCCGCTCCTCCCCACAGGTGCAGCCCCTTTATGCTCTTCTGCTCCCGACCCTCCAACTTGGTGCATAGCAAAGTGAGCTGACCTTGGCTGTTATAGCACTAAGTATAAGCAGGAGTCTCTCTGCATACCATCCCTTGGTATTCACTAGAAATATCAGATGTTATCTGCTAGAAGCAGACACAGTCTGAGAAATTTGCCGTTAATTTCAGAGCGCGCCATTATTTAGAAGAGACTTAAGGAAAAAGTAAAATTACTGCAAAGAAAATCGGTTCTGTTCTGTCTCAAACCAGGACTTTACAGTACAGGTCTCACGGTACTAGAAAAGGATTGGGTTCCCCAGGTCCTTCTGTGGTGACAGGTTGTAAGTGTACCTTATGCTACGTGATAGAGGGATACTGACGTACCGAGTTGATTTCTTCATTGAATGTCCCATAAAACTTAGACATATTGACAGCTAAGATTGACCTTTCTTGTTATATTTTTATTGATTGTGTTTTTATTATTTAATGGATGCCTTTATGGTGGGACTGTGTTACAGAAGATCAATTTTAAATGTTAACCTCGCCTTTGATAATTTTTTTAGGTAAAAAGCAAGACTAAGTGTTATTATGATACGTCTGTGGGGTAAATTATTTGATGAATATGTTTGAAATAGTTTTCATATTCATAACTCTTAAAGAAAAATCTAGTGGAAATAAGTGCAAATCATACTGAGATGGATGGAATAGGTTTTTCTAAAAAATATGAACTTTAATTTTAAAATCATATTTCTATTTATTTTTAATTTATCCTTTAATTATTTCCATCTTTATAATGTTCAAGATTCTTTTAAATTATCACCATTTTGTACAATATTATATTCTATATTCTACAGTGCTTTTCTTGCAAAACTTGAAAAAAAGAATTTATGTAGAATTTCTCTGGAAATTGTTTTCTTATGACATTAGCCTTTTTGAGATTTTTTTGGGGAAAATGTGAGGTAAAATTACAGCAGAATTTTGAAGTCCAAAGCATTCATAGGTGGAAAACCAACTCCCCCTGAAACCTCATCTCTTACACCAGAAATAGCCATATATTTTAATTCTGAAATGTTTCATTATAATATGAACAATTTTGTCTTATCTGTACCTGTTTCTCAGTTCAGAATAAAAGTAATTTCAAACCCAAAAAACAGGGGCCTTGCCTTTTCAAAAATATCAAAATAAAATATTTTTATATCTTCAAATATTGTCCATTGAAATACACTGAAAATCGTGTATTTCTAAGCTTTTTCTGAGCCAACTTTTTCTGAAGGCAAAGTTCCCAACTATTATTTCTGATGATTCAATTTATGAGATCATATTTAAATGTTATTTATTGTTTGAGGTTTCATTAAAAAAATCCCAAGAGTTTAGTGCAGTAATGTTGCTTTTAAAACCTATTTGTTCGGTATACAGAAGAAAAACATCTCTTGATAAGATTAATGGCCTGCAAATATCTGTAAATTAGACCAAGATATATAGCAAGGTGACATTTATCAGTAATGCTTCATCCTGCACATGACTGAGCATGCTGGCCTCACGCCAGCTAAACAAGCACTGGGCTATTCCCTGTATGAAGTTTAATCCATGCATAAATTCTTTAGGATATTAAAGAATAGTACTCAGCATCTAGCAGATAGCCGGTATAAAAAGCATGTTAGGAAATGTCCAGTAGACTTAAAATTTTGTTCTGAAGTGTGCATAAACGCAGCAATGGGACCCCTTAGATCATAATCATATAGGAGATAAATGTCAGACAAAATGTCAGTATGATTTAATGAAGTATCACAGAAATGCTCGAGCTGTACCACTAGCACACACACTGTCTTACCTGAACTAGCTCATTCGGTGCTCTCTCAGGCAACTTTATGATGCACTTTACTGGGCAGTGTAGATATAGCTGAAATTTAAACAAAGGAACTTGGACTTGGTGAAGTTTAAACTAGACAGTCAGCAAGGGTGAGAGTAATTAAAGCAAACGACCAAAGAACCATTATCGACTACATGGCTTTCATCAGTAAAGACTGCATTTCTTTTAAAGGCTGTTTTTCCAGTTCAGCGTATTGGCCTAGATGAATGAATGTGAACAAAGTCCACAGCTTGCAGTAGATTCTTTTGTAACAATAATTCTGTCTAGCTCTCCAATTATTCAGCTATGAATATTGGCTGCATTACGAAGAGTAAATTCAAAGACCACAGTCAACTAGGTTTGCTACCAGGTATAAATATAGAATAAATACATTAAGTTCATAGGGATTTATTCATTGCAAAAAGTAAGAGAAAGAGGAATTTAACCCGGGGTATCCTGGCTGAATGAATGTCAGAGTGCTTGAGGTAGAAAAGAACATGCATGAGACAAATTGACGGGCAATACGTTCAGGTCCCGGGGCTGAAGGCCGAGCCGAACGATACATTCAGGTCTCAGAGCCTTAGTATCGTGCCATAAGCATTTCTACACCTTGCAAGAGCAAAGTCTCACCTCTTATTTTGAGAGAAAGAAACTAAACAGGCTACTTAAGGAGACACCCAACATTTCTAGATCCGCATGGGCTTGTACCCACTGCTGTATATAAGTGTGGGGATCCCAGATACACAACAAGTTTTGGACACCCTCCAGTACAATCTCTCCTTCTGATCTGTCAAGTCTGCTTCTTTATTTTCTTTCTGTCATTGTCTGCCTACTACAAAGTTGGATCCGGGGCCCAATTTCCTTCATCACATTTATGTCCATAGTAATCACATTAAACATCACTGTTCTACGGGAAAGAGGTGAGGCTTTAACCTAGAAAACAGATAACCTTGCAAATCAGAGACTTCATTATTCCCGGACAAGCCTGTAGAGCCATTCAGAGAATACGTATTATATAGACAGAACAGCATGTGAAGTCACTAATGTGCTGCAGTTCCAGACATAACAGGAAGATCAAACCTCTAAACTGTAGGTTTCAGCAATTTCTTTTCTTCTTTTTTTTTCACTGCAGTCACTATTTCACAAAAGCACTGAAACTTAACAAGCGCCCCCAAAACATGAGTTACTTGTGAACAAGTCACTCATGAGACACATCAAACCAGCATTGCTTCTCGCAGCTTCCTTTTACAGAAACCCACTAGGAACCCAAACTTGTCCAGGGGGTCAGCGTTAAAATACAGGGAAGCTCTCTGCATCCCGGTCACTTAGAATTGATTCAAAAACTCTAAAATAATCCGATGTTTCTGTTCTTTGCAAAACTGTCTTAACAAAAGGTGGCAGCTCTGTATGAATACAGGACTAGGCTGCGGAGTGCATGTTTCGGTGCTGCTGCTCTGCCCTCTCCCGGGACAGGTGGCTCGGTGCCACGCCAGCCCAGCGCGGGCGATCGCTAGCCCACCGCGGGAGATCGCCAGCCCACCGCGGGCGATGGCTCGCACAAGGCACCGCACAGAGGAAAGAAGGGTGCCACTGCGCACCCAGGACTGAGACCTGCTGTGAATCTCTGCACTTTCTTCGATATCACGGAGGAGAACAACCAACATAAACAGCAACACAATTCAAGCACACGTCTGCTATTCACTGTCTCATTCTAATTAATACGTTTAGAAGAAAAGTGCAACATTTTTCTAAAAAACCCCACACAAATCCATGGTAATACGTCTTTATTTTTTCTGTTATATTACCTGAGTATTTTCTTGCAAATTTTGAACTTAAAAACAAGAAGACAGAAAATAGTAGATATATATTTATGTGGATTTGTAGACAGATGTTATTTTTTTTAAATCCAAAACTGCATATTGATTATCTCATTTATGGGTTGGTTCTGACTGATGTATATACTTCTTTTTACTGGTTTTTCAATGGAAAGAGGCATTTCTAGGTAATTTCATATTAATCACTGACTGCTGGCCATCATTACATATCACAGAATCACAGAATCTTAGTGGTTGGAAGGGACCTCTGAGATCATCGAGTCCAACCACACAAAAAAAAAAAAAAAAAAAAAAGAAAAAAAAAAAGCACCCACCTACTAAACTCCACACCCACAACCCCACACATAACACCCCACCACAAACAATCTTGGGCACTAGAGGATGCCCTGAAGAGCCAAGTCTACATGTTTCTTAAATACCTCTAGGGATGGTGACTCCACCACCTCCCTGGGCAGGCTGTTCCAGTGCCTGACCACTCTTGCAGTGAAGTCATTCTTCCTAATACCTAATCTAAACCTCCCCTGCCGCAGCTTCAGACCATTTCCTCTGGTCCTGTCATTATTCCCTTGGGAGAAGAGGCCAACCCCTGCCTCTCTACAGTTTCCTTTCAGGCAGTTGTAGAGGGCAATGAGGTCTCCCCTCAGCCTCCTCTTCTCTAAGGTAAACATGCCCATCTCCCTCAGCCTCTCCTCATATGACCTGGTCTCCAGACCCCTCACCAGCCTGGTAGCTCTCCTCTGGACACGCTCCAGCACTTCAATGTCCCTCTTGTGGAGAGGGGCCCAGAACTGGACACAGCACTCGAGGTAAGGCCTCACCAGTGCCGAGTACAGAGGCACGATCACTTCCCTGCTCCTGCTGGCCACGCTGTTCCTGATACAAGCCAGGATGCTGTTGGCCTTCTTGGCCACCTGGGCACACTGCTGGCTCATGTTAAGCCGGTTGTCCACTAACACTCCCAGGTACATGTAACAGTTCAAAGAAACTAAAGGTTATCATTTTAAAACAAGAATGCTTAAAAATTCAGTCTGAAATACATTTTAGGAACATAACATAATCTACTGTTTCCAAACCTGCTGAATGCTTCCATGCCATTTTGGGGGAAAATAACCTCAAACAAATTCAGAGTCATTTGAAAGCCTAAAAAGCAAATAATGTACCTTAATTAAAAATTGTCAGTTTTCCAGCATTTATGAAAACTTTTAACCAATTGAGAAACAAGGTCAGAAGTTCAGATAAGTACAATTCATTTTTTAAAATGAAAACACTCTTTTTGTGATAACTGCTTTCTGATGCGCCAGTCAGTCTTTAGATACATTCTTTGTACAAGTTAAAAACCATTCTATTAATAACGCTTGACTGAGTAACTGTCACTTTACAGCACCAATATCCATCAGAGAAAATGTGTACATCTACTTCAATTACAGGCATACAAAAGTAAGAGTTACAAAAATAAAACCTTTAAGAGACAACATGCTATTTTCACTGACAAGATCTCTATTATAGCCTATACACTCTCCAGGTGAGGTAGATTTCTTGTCTTTGTGAATTTTAATCTACACTTTTTGTAAAGTAGAGGCCAAGAACTTAGACAAAAACTCATCAGCAATTCATCAAGGCACAGTGTAAGTACACTTCATGAATTGTTCATTTGCCGTTTAGTTAATGCGCTGACCTGTTGTACTGAGGATAAGTTATTAAGTAATGAAATAGGATGATTGGATTAAGCTAATTACTTGCTTTGAAATGACATTTGTACATAGATTCTTTGGCCTTGCCAGAATGAATTATGTAATCTAAATGGTGTTTTCTGCATTCCATTTCACAACTTCCAAAGCCATATTTTACCTGATAGATGGGATCACTAAAATTGTGATTAAAAAAATAAGTCACATAATACGCTACTGCTGTGAAACAGACTCTATACCAGGAATCACATGCTAATCAATCTAGTTTGAGGTGCCTAGGCAGAGGATATATTAATAAGTACAATTATAATAATAGGTCTGATCAGATTATTTACCAGAACCAATACTCTGTGCAGAGGGATATAGAATCTAAGACTGCAAAGTTTTGTGTTTGAAATAATTATACTGACAAGAAGGCTGCAGTATGAAGAACTGTTCTTTACTTCTGTTGAATTTTACTGGTAAAATCAAAGTTCAGAAAGTGAAAGAAGGCTTTACTACAGTATATATGCAGGGGACTCTTTGTGAAAAGGATAGAAATTCCCACTGGTCATGCTCCCCATCTGCTCTTTTTACTTTGTATGCATGAAGTGAGCAGTTAACGGCTCCCTGGGTAGGAGAGTACAAGGCTAGTAGTGGTTTCAGATTTAATCTCACAGCAGACACAAACCAAATGAAAAAATGAAAAAAAAAATGTTTCTCTGGTACATCTCTACATCTCTACCTGCATTCTATGTCCCATTATCTTCATCCACCCTGACAATTCTGCCACTGTTTCTGACAGGTTTTCTGACAACAACCACTGAATGAAGAGGGCAGGATCCATAATCAATCTCTCATCAGCTCAATCATTGCAGCCTCCGGCACAAAAGACAGAGTGGGATTAGGGTCAAGAGAGGCAGAGCATGTTGAAGGGGTGGAAAGAAGGGGAGGAGAAGAGATAAGACACTGCAAAGGAAGAGAAAGGAATAAAAGAAATGCAAGAAGCAGAAAAAAGACAGAGATATCTTTACAATAGTTAAGCACAGCTCAACACATACTAGTCCTGCTCTATTTCCCAGCGTGAAGCTTAGGGGGAGGCAGGTGTCAGGGCACTGCTCCATCCACTGTTCCTGCAGAGACCTACCCCTCATCTTGGGAGATCTTGGGCTCTCTGCTGAGAGTGGCTCGCTGCTGTACGCGTGGCACAGACGTGCAGCTTGTCCTACAGCTTCATGACACAAACTTGCTCCTCCCTTCTGTAGCTCCTCAGCCTTCCGCGGCAGTTGAGATATCAAGTCGTCAATGACTTGTTTTAGCACAGACTGGAAGGCTGGCATTTGTGGGAGTAAAACCACGCTACTGAGCTAAAGAGCCCAGCTTCTTAGAAAGACTCTGTCTTTCCCCTGGGACACCTGGAGTTTAAGGATAAATTAACAACCTCTGATATTTTAAAGGCTAATATTGGGCGTAAAAAATACAATTAACATCCAGTATTCATTCCCATGCACCCGTGTATGTACTCCTTCCTCAGTATGGCAGCAGAAAATATAGTGAGATTTTAATGTTTTCAGCAAGCCCAAACTGTCTCTGTGTTATACTGATCAAAGTTATTTGAAATTACACTCACAAGCAGAATTTACATTTGAAGGGACTTTTCACAAATTTTTCATTGTCCTAGGGTAGAATCTGAACCTGTGTATACTCACAAGGCAGCTAAGGGATACTGTTTCTTGTCTCAAAATCTGGGCCTCTTTTCCTCTAAAAAAAGAAAGCATGTCAGTTTTATCTATTTTAGGTTCTAATTCTTTCCTGAAAGAGAACTCAGTTCATGTAAAATGACTTGTTCTTTCCTTTGGTGTTAACCACAAATAGCATGTCATCTCAAACATTTATTTGGTTCTATGCTACATATTTGCACCTCCAGTTGTGCGCGTTTTGGCTCTGTTCTATATGGTCTGGAAAGAGTCCTACAGGAAAGCTAGCGTTCTGCTTCTCTTGAGAGATGTTTGGTTATATCCTGGCTAATGCGAAAGTAATTTATCAAATTTGTCAGAGGGACTTTCTGCTATATCTAAACAAGAATCAATCTGCAATGAAATTATGAGCTAATAGTGTTAAATATATAAACTCAGTGAAAATGAGTACAAAATAGGATCCTGCAGAGCTCAGTTAGAACCATGGAAAACGGAAGCAATGAAGTTTGACACAGCTAAAACACTGAAGGTGTTTTGAATGTTGGCTTCTTGGAGTGAATTTCACGTGAAAGGAAAAGGGCTCTCTTTTGTAAATATTATCTTTACAATCTAAGTGAAATCTTGAACTGTGGATAAGTAGTTAGCATGATTTTTCTCGCTGTTTCTAACTATTTTTTATAGCACAGTACCACCTAGAGGCTCTCTCATTCTCTATGCTGTTGATGTGAGAAGCGGGAAGAAAAACTTTTGGAGCTTATTTACCATTTGCATAGGTAAGACAGACACAGCACGAGAAAGGAAATGGAGCCCAAAGGCAGGGAGGATAGAGTTCCTTCAAGAAAAAAGCACCGATCTCAGAGAGAATAGAAGCCAAGTTTCCTCAGTCATGACATTTCTCGAGTACAAAACAAATAGCCACTCAAATGGTACAAAGATTATTTTAGATCTAAAATAAATTTGATCTCCAGCCCTTTTTGCTTGTTTCATGTCATGTCGTGTCGTATGAATAAAGTTCGTGCCACTATTTCCTGCCCCAACTGCATCATGGAGTAGGCATGTACTTTTTGCTCTGACAGTTGTATGCTCCCTCACTCTCATTCTTGCAGGCATTTTCAACCCGGAAATAAAAAGCATGATCTCTTGTATGACACAATTTTACTTTAATGGTGCCAGATAAAATTTTCCTTTCTGAATCACTAAACACAACCATCAGCATCAGCCATACAGAATACTCATTCTAAAGATAAACAAGCCATCTTACTGTGTAAGAGTCTAATTCTTTTCACAGGCACCAAAAATCACCAGATAAAAAAAAAAAAAAAATTTGTTCTTTGCCAGCATGTTTTCTGTCATATTTAGCATATGCCATCCTGACTGACCATTTATGCTATTTGCAGCCTGTGAAATCTCCTAGAAGTTACAGAAAAAGGTAAATAGGAACAGAGCGATTCTATTTAGCAGTCACTGCAGATCATCCAGAGGGCCGGGCTTCAGGAGAGTGTTGCCTCCATTCAAGGGAAGTAGGGGCAGTGCTTCTTGCCTCCTCACTTGCAGGGTTTTCACCTATACCCCTTATCTTCTCTCTCTGTATAACGGGTAAGAGCATTATTCATGTTAATAGAAGTACTGAAGTGCATTCTTTCAGAAAGAATCAGATCCCAATGGAATCAAGCATAATCCTCTTACCTCCTTAAGAGAGTACAGACTAAGTAAAACACTGAGTAATCTTTCCTGTGATTATATATTTTATTGATGGGTATATGATGAATATATTAAAGATAATTTTTCTATTTCTAATGTGGTAAGAAATTGCTCCCATGAATTTCAAATGAGATATGTATCTTTTAAATTGTCTTTTAATAATCAGGGACCAGATCTGTTTTTATTGATACATGCTAATCTGGTAACAGATTGTCAGGAACATAAAATTGAAGAATTAGTTAACTTGTTATATTTTCTCAATTTTTTGTTAACTCCCCCTTATTCCATTTCAGCAATCTGTATTTGTCAGGTTCTCTTCAACAAGTTCCAGGCAGGAAATCATGTGGATATAGCAATTTCCATGAATAGGAGAGAGCATAAGTAGGGCTCTAACGCAGACAAATAGAGTTCTTATGATTCTAGATTGCTTCAAGAGTGGGATTTTGAAAAACAGCTATTAACTCTCCTCCCTTCATTGCCTCATCTGGGACTGACACTCCGAATTTTTCCTACTTGAATAGTCTTTATACTACAGCAGAGACAGTTAATATTTGCAGGTATTTCACATGGTTTTCTAGGTCCTCATCCTCTAAACTGCTAAGGGCTCTTAAGGGAAGCTGAACGTTCTCCTTCACTATTGTAGCTTATAGAGCAGTTTCTGTGATTCAGTATCGTCTGTTTGAAAGTGACTCTGGCATAAGCAGGCAAAACTCACTCCACTGTGAGCTGAAAGTCTCATAAATAGACGGTATAATCTATTAATATAGAAACAAGAAAGAAGCAAGCCATTCTTTGATGTTGTTTCATCAAATTTTTAGCTCATAGAAAACAAAATATTTTCTTGGGATCTTCACAGAACATGGCATAAAGATAGTGCCTGCTTAAAATTGGAATGCCCGATAAATAAAGCCTGAAGTAGATTGATGTGTTCCTAGGGTAACATTTCTGTTAGTTACACGGGCACATAAATTGTGCCAAAACCTGTAGCAGTCAAAGCCAAAGTTAGGATGAGTAACTTATTTGGGGTAATTTAAGAGAATAATCTAGTTGTGAGATGTTCTAATGCTCTTCTCTATTTCTACCTATGATTTTATCTGAAGAACTCATCAAATCTTATAAACAACTCAAAAAGTCGCAGTTGAGCCTTGGAAAATCAAAGCACGTTCAATGGAGCCAAGTATGCTTATGTGGGCTGTCGTACCCATTCTGTCTCCACAGCCACATAACTCCATGTGCTCTCTTAAATTAAAGGAGATGGCACTGTTTTCTAAATTTAGGGGTTTAACTTAGGCACTCGTACACTACCACCAGCTCTTTCTGACACATATAGTCAATATCGGGGCCAAAATGAAGAAGCCTCTCTACCTGCACAGTGATATATTTTTGATTATGAAGGTGATTATTTACACTAGCATAACTTGTGGAGCTAGCATATAAAAGCATAACAATGTTCTTCGTGAAGAAAAATATACTATCGCTAAAGAAAAAAATAGATAATACAAATAGTTTCTGCTTTCTAATTTTTTTTTTTAACTATTAGAATTTTTAACAGTGTTAAAAAGCTCAAGAAAGGTCATTGCTAAAAATTTCACCTTTCTCACTAAAAGTATTAAAGTCAATGTTAAGAAGCTGGGTGAGAGAGAGTTTGTCATTGCATTTTATTGTTTATTCACATAGCTGTGATTTAAAAGACATACCATGTTTGTTAGGTACCATGGTATTATTTTGAGAATGAAAGCAAAAAGAGGAAATTATACGAAAACAGACACAGACATTATTCTTCCGAGTACTGATTCAAAATACTGAGTCGATGCATGGATAATTATAATAAATTGCCATAAATATGCTAGCTAATATTATCTCATGATAATCACGTCATGAATGTCAGGTAATTTTAAAATTATGCTTAAATGAAGAGTGAAAAAAAAAAAGAAAAAAATCACTCCAAACAACTCACCTAAAATTGATGGCTTTTTAGGAATAGCTTATTATCTCCTATTCCCAGCAGCTCAGTAATTTTTAAATTTATAACTGCATTTGAGCTTACTATTATTCTTCTGCTTACCAGAAAATCACATGAAAAGAGTTTGGGTCCAATGGAACTCTCACTACCACCCTCCATCTATTTCGGGATATTAGCTAAGGATATTAGATAAATACTGAGCAACATCCAACATCACATTCTTAAATTTCAATAACCTGAGTATCAAATAAAACCCATTTTTATATATAGAGAGAAGTGAATTGAAATACTGCCATATGATAAGAAATGCACCAAAATTTTCCACAAGTTTGGCCTTTTAGCATGCTGAGCAGTATATATAATATATATAAAAATATATATAATATCTATAAATATATACATACATTATATATATGTGTGTGTACATGCATACTATGTACCTATATATATATCATGTACATGTATATATACTTAAATGCATTGTTATTATCATGCTAAAAAACTCATATTACAATCAGAGAAAGAAAATAAATAGCTTGGGAAAAAGCCGTTTTTGAAGGCAACAGATTTAGTTGCACATTTTTCTAACGAGATGTCCAACCAAGAAATTGAAACACTGAAAGAATACCCCTGAAGAGGAGGTTTTTAATTGAGTCTGAAGCATTTTGAGAAGCTGGACCAATGCTACTGAAATGTTGTCTGCATATTAATATTACCCAGACCAGAACAGCTTTTCTTTGCACAGCAGGTCTCCTTCCTCAAATGCCTTTATAAAAGCTTTTTGAAGATTTAAGTAGAACTGTCTGGTATATTCCTGTGGGTATGTCTGGTTTCCAGGTTCTCTCAGTCCAGAAAACGTCATTTCTGTGGCAAAGCTCTAATGAGCAAATTTATCTGGGATACAGAAAGACCTGGGATACAGAAAGGCCTAAGAAACCCATTTTCTACTGCCTTCGTCAGTTTTTCCTCAGAGTAGCTGGATCAGTGCAGAAGTGGTTGACCAAAGGTGCTCAAATGAGGGCAGGGATCTGAATTTGGGTCACTCACACCCTGGATAGCAAAACTCCTGGGCAGTGTAAACTCTTCCTCTTTGATAAATGCATTGTAATTTGGATCTAAGAAGCATCCTAAGCAAAAATATTGTTCAAAAAAGTATATTTCTGCAAAAGCCTACTGCTTTGGCGAAATTATGTTTCTTACAAAGATCAGAATGACAGTGAAGAAATCCTAAGCAGTTATACTGATTTATTTGTTGTGATAATATTTTGTTATTATAATAAATATATCCTGGAAATACAGGAAAAAATGTGTCAGTTCTGCAAAATACCACTAGTAAGCCGTCAATAACAGGAGGTCTTTGCTGTTGTACTAAAGCCATAAGGTAAGGAGCACCATGTAATGACTAAGCGATCTGTAGTCGGTGGGCAGGGAGGTGGCTGCCTGAGCTTTCCTGGCAGCTGGATGCCTGTGGGAACGCTATGAGATATTCTGGATTGGACCTGTCAAATAACAGCACATGAAATCTCTTCTTGCTTGTTAGACACATTTACCATCCTGGATTCTTGGTTCAGAAGGACCTATCTTCACAGCTGCAGCTGGCTACTGAATAAAGGCAGACCGACATGGGTAATGTCATCACATTTTAGCACGCTTCCAAGGAATTAAAATTCCTTCTCGTTTGAGGAATTTCTGTCCCACCCTGGAGTGTAGCTCAAGGCCACAGCCAGAGCGCAGTTCCCTGAAGGGCAGAGAAAATGTTTAGTTTGCTGAGATGTCTCCTAACATCCTATGGGTGACCCAAACAGTACAGACCCATGGAAGGATTTTGCAGGGCCAGTTACTTAATTGCAGAACCATTAATGTAAATTGAAATAGAATGAGCACTCATATTTTAATGAACATTGTGATCATCCTGTGGAACCACGTTTACCACATTATGCATTTAGAAAAGCAAGTTACCATTAATCGTTTCTTGACAAAGTTTTCTCCTCAGTACGGTATTTCATACTGAACAATTAACACAGAATTGCTGATATGATATATGCATATTCCATTATAAGATCATTACTTTCTGCAGTTATTGAGTTAGTTTCCTTAGTAGTTGCAGGTTAAAAAAAGGGCTTTTCTATGTATGTGAGCATCTGTGAGTGCCCACATTCTCATGCTTAATTTACTCTTCTATATTCATTCAATATGAATATAAAACATCAGTTTTTAAAGGTGTCTCACCGATAAATTTCTCTCTGAATGGTGTTTTTTCCTGTCAAACAAGTCATATTTATTTCTTTTTAACTCTCCTTTATGTTAGAATAAAATGGTCATGGATATTGGTTCGCATAAGATGATTTAATATTTTCTATTTGCAGTGGAGGAAAAGCTTGAAGAAAAATGACAGCGTTCAAGATGTCTTGCCATTGCTAGACTGAAAATCAGTACAGTCCGATGCTGTTTTGCTTGCTTTTCTTTGTTTTCGATTTTTGCTTTTTGTATGACCACGAATGAATTTAAAAACAAACAATTAGGCTAAAACCTCATTAACATAGGCAACATGATTTCTCAACTTTTAAATTAGTAAAAATTGGACTTGTGGCAATCTGCAGTACAGTCACATATACTCTCCTTCTGTACTCAGTTTATTGTCATCTTCAAGCATATCTGTAGGGGGCAATATGTAGTAAGAAATGCCAAATCTCTCATTTTCTTCAAATACCATCAGAAAAGCTGCAAGGAAAAGACTGATTTTACCAGTCAACTAGAAGTCCAGTATGTGAATTATAGCCCTTTATTGTGGATCTTTATGTATGTAAGCTGAGAAGCTTATCTGCTATTAATCTAAAAAACTGACTAAATGATTGTTCTGATTTTTCAAGCTATTCAGATTTTCCTATATGAACGTCCTCTTTTTGTGCTTTTAGGGAACTGCGCTATTTTCTGCATTGCCTAATACAATGATGTGCGGCATGCACACACACAACCTCACAAAGCACAAAATAAAGGAAGGCTATGAGCACACTAGAGGGAGCAGATAATAGGGGGAAAAAAAATAGTTGTCACTTCATTTCACTGTCAGAAGCCTACATAAAATGAGCGCACTTCTTTCAAAAGAAACAGGCCCTAAGATTAAGCAGCTTATGTATAAATGTTGCTTACACTAAGTATTATATGTGGACTGGCGCACAAGGGTGTGCATCTCAGAAAAAGAAGTCACGTGAAAGGATGATGAAGAGGAAATTGCTTGCAATAGGATGTCAAAAAAATGCTTGCACTTCACCTTGGCTTTGTCAGTGCTGGTGAAACTAACAGAGTTCGGTGAAGAATGTTTAAATAAAGCAGAAGTAGCAGATATCATGTTGAATAAGAACAGAATGGAAACATATTCAGGAAGTGCAGAGCAAGGAAAGCTTCAGTCTCCCTACAAAGATTTTGTTCAAGATTCTGCTATTCAAATATAACATCAGAGACCTTAAGAAACTTAATACCTGGGTTCTTGATACAGGTGTTCTGACAGATAACTATCATCTTAATCATTAACGTATTTAGACCAGAAACAAAGATGAAACCTCCATGGTAATATACCTGAGAGAGTTCAATGCTACTGCCTCACTCATCAGCTCTGTAAAATCTCTTTGATAAGGCTTTGAAGCAGGCTTTGGAGTGGATTTGCCTAGACCTTCTCCCTTAAGTCTAGCAGAGGAACTCCCCAGAGGCCAAAAGGCTTTTGCATTAAAAAGAAACCACAGGTTTTATTCAAATACAAATCTGAATAACTAACTTTTCAAATGGACAACAGATGACTGTTGGGGAAGACATATTAGAAATAATAAAAAAAAAAAGAGTTCTATAAACCCCTTCTCCTGCCCACACATCTGTGCAATGCAGATGCTTCAGCCAACTCAGCGACTGCAGCTCTGGGCCGCAGCAAACTGGTTAGTCCCTTTGGCCGTTCCTTCCACTCCCTCCCGGCCAGCTCACTCCTCTTCTCTCCAGCCTTTGCTGAGGCGCAGAGTCCTGCATTACTGTAAGGGCCAGCATTATTTTCCTAAGCATGGAACTCCCTAAATAGCTCCTTCACTCCTTGCCTATTTTTCCCTTTGGTCGGCAAGATTGCCAGCAACCAACCTTTCTTTAATTAGAAACAGCAACATCGAGGCGCTTTGTATTGGAAGAGCATTTGACACAATTTAAAACAGACTTCTTGCCAAAAAGCTATGCTACTGCGTTCTTAACTTTGCTCTTCTGTATGACCTAAGCACAACACCATGAAGTGAATTTTCCTCGATCTTTCTCTAAGTCTCGCTGCACATAGCCAAGAGGATTTTCTCTTTAATGCTTGTGCATGGCATGAAACATGAATATTAATAGGTGAGAAGAGGAAATGGAATTCAGATGCAAGATTTTTCTTATTGGTTTTGATTGTTCCAAGTGAAAATACAAAATGCAAATATGAAGCTACTATAAACAATAACCAATAAAAGATAAAAGTCTATTACCAGATCATAGTAGCAAAAAAGATATCAACTGCATACACGAATTGAAACATCAGAAGTGACTTCAATTCTCATTCAAGCACAATGATGTCCCCTAGCACAGAAAAAAAAGAAGTAACTAAATTTACAGATTGAAGTAGTTGTGCATTGGTGTCAAGAATATATTTAGAATGCAGTATTCCTTAGAGGCTACTTTTTATGTCATACAGTATCAGATTCCACTGTGTTAGATGGGAAACAGTATTTCTCTGTAGGGTTTCTCATGCCAGGATTCTCCTCAGCAGCTTATTAACATAATTTCTTGGTCTTCCCTAAATTTAGTATTTAGTAGCTGTTCTACCAAAGATTCTTTGTCACCATCTGCGTCTCTGCATATATGTTGACTCCATGTCCTTTTTAAATCATATTCTAATTTGAATGAGACGCGATCACTAAATTCTGCATACACAAACAATATCACTTCAAGTCACCAGAAGGCAAATACATTCAGTGCTCCGTATTGGTAATTCATTGAAATAAAAGAAAGACATTCAGTAAATGCTGAACTACTCAAAAAGCCGCTTCTGATATGTTTCGAGTCACTGCTCCCCAGTTACCGTGCGGGTGCTTTTTGAAGAATCGTATAAGTATCTAGATGATATAATTGTACCTTGCAACAAAGAAAACGTGTAATTATTTAAAGCAAAACTATCTAGTATTTAAAGGATAAGACTGGACACTGGGACATTTTGATTCTTTTCTTGATTTGCTGCAGACCTCCTGTGTAGCTTTGTTGAACTTGCCTTTCGGCTGTATGATATATCTATGACCTGTATAGATGTTTGGAGAAAATAACTCATTGATAGCTGTACTCGGCTACTTCAGCAGTAAGGCCCACACAAGCATCTAGAAGATGTATACCTGAACAACAGGCTGGCTATATAAAGAGATAACACATTTATAACTTTCTGCAAGGTAACTTTAATTTGAAAAAATGTTTTGGATCACAAGGGAGGTTTAATTGCTTTTAAGTGTCAATTAGAAATTATTGAGAGCAATTATTTTCAGCACTGTCAAAACAGCAAAATTGGAAGGTGAACGTTCTATATTTTAAATTTGTAAAAAAATTCATGTAAGTTGTAAAAGGATTCAGTGATTGCCCCAAGATCTCACATTTTCTTCAAGTTGTTACAAACCTGTTATTGATGAACACATGTTGTTGTGGAATATACTATTTTTAAACTCTTTAGATAAAAAGACTGTAAGTCTTAGAAGAAGGTGGGGGCAGAGTTTCTTAATCACTAGTGAAAGAAACTTGTTTAGTCTCCTGTGTGACAGCTAGTGGATCTATTTGGGTCATTCTGTCACTAATGAAATGCACTTGCCTCCAGAAAGCAGCACTGCAGCTGTTTTGCCATATCTGTAACAAAAATCAGAAAAGTTTAGCATAAAATCTCAACTAATACCCTGTGAAGTTTAAAGAAGAAGGGAAAAGCATGAAAATTTGGAAGACAGAATACGATTACTTAGAACCATGCTCTCCCTCTTGTACAAAAGGGGACACATTCTTTAAGTAATCCAGAATTTGTGTCTCACCTGAGAGACGGCACTTAGACCAGTAGAATGGCCACTAGCATCCTGCTGGATTATTGATTCATTACAGATAGAGAGGGAAGGAGGCATGTAGACAACTCACCAAATCTGCTTCCCAGGGAAGAGATCACAGCACACCATGAAGGGCACTTAGATTAGGACAGATCAGTTCTTTGTGTGAAAAATTCAGGCAGATGTAACTGAAGACATCCGTAATCAACACGTCTGGGGAAAAATCACACTACTATCTGTTCTCTTGCAGATTCCGGCTTCCAGGAATCATGCAAATACTGTTATCTTGCTGTGGAATTCACAACAACAACAGTATAAAAATACAGTAACACCTTCAATTCATGAGCCTGACCTTATCTAACTGAGTTTGGTAGGACAATGTGTAGCCTTGACGTAAGTTTGTACTGAAGCACAGTTGGAGATCAGAATATTGTAGAGGAACTATAAAAAAAATACTATTCGTCCAGATCACTTTAAGCTGACAATAATCTGCCACCATGATCTCAGTGCCTTATTTTCTATATCCTGTCATTCCGTGAATATGCTTATGATACTGTTGCAGTCACTGCAATGCCATAATACGGAAATAGCCACAAAGTCCCTATTGAATAGGACAAGTGAATAAGGAAAACAATAATTCAGAGTGAATTTCTTTGTTTGGTATATTAACAAATAGTTTCATCATTAACTGGTCATACTTATGCTATTCACAAGCTAGAAAAACTTGATCATTATGCTGTGGACCCAACACATCAATGATTCTGGGGTTAGCTTACTGACAAGTACCGATCACATTTCTTTTGATGTTTTTGGGAGAAGAAAATTGGTGCTCTTCCACAGCATCCTCTGGAAAGGCCTGAGACAAACTTTCAAATATTCGCCTGTTTCCCTTTGATCTCCAGAAGACAGTGAAACCTCACCCAGAATCCTTAAAATTAATCATCTCCCAATCTTTCCTAGGCCCATCAGAAGCCATTTTTATACTCCAGTTTTCTCTGTCCACCTTCTTGTGCTGGTTGACAAGCTTTTTCCTCTGTGAGCTCTTTCAGACTGGCCTTAAAGAATCTTATTGATTCTCTATGTCTTCTCAGATGGGTCTATAAAATCCAAGCACCTTTCTGTGTCTGCAGAAAAGGTGCCCTACGTGCATCTTGCTAAGAGAAGCAGGACTCAATTATGGAGAATTCCCTTCCCTTTCAGAACATGCACAGACTAACCCTACACGATATTAACAAAAAGTACTATGACCAATGCCACACTAATGAAATCAGGAGAGGAAAAAAAAAAAAAAGAGAGAAAAGATATATAAATACAATAACCTGCAGAAATATTGAAAGCCCCACGTAGCCTTTAATTTTTAAACCCAAAGTTCGTAAGTGATCACCGTTCGTTTACCTCCGTGGGAAGTGCTAGCAGCAGAATCAAACAGCATTGTATTTCAGTTAAGATGAAATCCAGTGCTTGGTCCAGGTGCAAAAATAACATCTAAAAGCATGGGAAAAAATATATTCTAAGGGATAGGTGCTATGGTCATTGATCTTATTTTTGTATTTAACTCATCAGGAAGGCTATTCAGCTAAGGGACAGAGTACAGGTTAGAGACTGGAAACACAAAAGTCAACAGGTCAAGAAGCCCAAACTCTCGTTTTCTATTCAGATTTCTCTGGTTGTATTTTAGCTGTTTTAATACAACTGGTTTGGGAGAGTTTCTCCAGCCATATTTATGAAACTTCAGTTATATGAGGTGCTACTTTGGACATACAGTACTTTTTCGATATTAACTAATTCCGTTTTGTTGCTGTATATTCTGTGCGAGTTTTAGTGTTCTTGTTCCATTACCACTCTATTAGCCTGACGCAAGCTCCCATAACATGAAGCCTCCTATTTTATGCATAACTACTCATACCCCCTATTTAGGTTCAGAGCCAACTTGCTCCATATAGCGTTATGGTATACCTGGGAACAGGCAAGTTCTCAGCCTTGATGGAAGAGCAGGAGTGCTATGAGGTCAAGGCAAACAGCACAGTAAACAATGGTCTGCCACGATTGCTCAAAGGCCCAAGCTACACAGAATTGTTTTTTGCAATTTCCCCTCTTGACCGCAGTTCCATGAGGTATCATGTTGGTACTTTCTTCTAATAATGTTCAAGTTTTATGAAATCAAAGGATTACATTGTGTTTAGATCAACTGTGTCAGCTGGCACTTCTCAGTGCAAAAGGAGTATGTTGTCAGAAGCATAGAGAAATACAATCCATTTAACCTAGAGGTGATGTGATCTTTTAAAGTAATGTGTAGGTCGAGGAGAACCAACATAAGATCTCCCCGAAATGTGATTGTAGTAGAAAATGAAGAGGCACAAAGCCTCAACATACCTTAAAACTGGAGTCTAAGCTGAGAAATTTAATGTTTTCTGGAAAACATTAAAATCACTGAGATTTTCTACATTGCAATGCATCTTGTGGTGACTAGCTCTTGCCTTCTGATGACCCTTCGTAAAATACGTACACTGGTAATGCCAGCAACTCTATTTAATGTGATAACAGAGTCAATGTTTTCATCAACGGCTCAAGATACACAATTAAGCTTTTTCCATAAAGTCTGGAGTGTGGAGAGTCATGAAACAGGTTTACGTCTATGTCTGATTTCAAAAAATATTTCCTCATGATTTCTAGAAGTTTTTCTGCTCTTATTGCCCATGCTCCTGGGCATCCGTCCCTGGGAAAACCGTCCCTGACAATATGAAGTCATTAATCTAACTTATAATTGTTAACTGCTGGTTCATGATTCTCACTGTGGCCTCAAAAAATGGTTGTGTGAGAATGTTATTATGATCTAAGGAAAAGAAAATCTCCTGTCAAAACTCCTTTCACAGTATTTGAGGATGAGAACCTGATTTCTAGATACTTACATACGTTAATTAGATGGAACTCTTATCAGGGAAACATTTAAGAATCGTTGCTAGTGGTAAACGTAAGATGGGAGGGGAGAGGGAGGAGCCTGAGTCAAGGATTCATAATTTTTTGTGTTTTTTTTCTATGAGTAATGAGCCAAAAGCATTGGAAAGACACCACACTACGTTATCAAGATGGGGATCGGCACTTGAGGAAGACAAGTATGCAGAGCTGCTCCACACCTCCAATTTTAAAACTCCGAACATAACTGTAGTGTAATTTTGGTGGGAAATGGGTGCCTTTACAAAACCTTCAGGAACGGAGAAACTTGCACAGAGCTGCAACAGGCAAATAAGTCTTTTCTGCAAATGCTGTGAGGAGTGAGGCATGTAAGAGCCACAACTATGACTATTATGACTTCCATATCCAAAATACCACAGATCAGATGAGTCAGGGCTGCCTTGTCTTTATGAGAGATTACACCTTCTGGCTCTCAGATCCTGCTAAGTAGCAAATCACTGAAAAGTAGGGAATAGAGACTTTATCACTCATAGAAATGAAATGCCACCATTGACTTCCCTCCCTTTTGTAAAAATACCTTTAACAGAGTGTTGCGTGAAACGGGGCCAAGCGGTTTTGGCAGAAGATAAACCCCCTTGCGTTCTAACACTCCTCACCGAGGTGGGAGGCTAGGTGCGGCTAGGTTTAAATTCTGAGTGATGCCCAATTCAGCACTATCAGTCCAATCGCGTTTAATATGTATTAAACTACTACGATTTGGATACACTAATAGTGGACTGCACCTTCAGTCTAGTCGTGCTCCTGAACTAGCACGGCCTCTCTGTAGTTTTGGTCGCGTTCAGTGAGAAAGCGGAACGACTAGCTACTTAAACAGTGCAGTTTATTTAAACAACAGATATACAGGTTCTTTAGGATTGCCGGTGATAAATACACTGTCTGCAAAGCATGTGGAAATAAAGATATTGCTAAGTATACAAACGCGCGACAAAATTATAAACGATACAGCCTGGCTATAAATGTAGGGTAGAGATTCTCTAGAGAAATTTCTAAGTCCCCGAGAAAGCGCTCAGTGTAATCGAAGTCTTACCCAAAGGCGTCCCTATGGGGGGGAAGAGAGGCTCAGCCCGTCGACTGATCCTGGAAATCAGCGGTGGAATCCTTCGCGATGGTGTCTTCCCCGACACCCCCTCTCTCTTGGGCTATTTTTATATTATTTTTTTATCTTCAAAGTGGAGTTTGAGTGACTTTAGTCATACATACTTTTATTATGATTAATGTATTCAAGGAGGAGTGTTCACACCTCGGGGGCGGATAGCCTCCGGGATGGAGGTGTGTTTTGGTACATTGTGGTGAGCAAAGTTCGCACAAAAGGACGGCATTTCATCAACATTTGACGAAATGTTGGCTCGGGTAGCGTGTAGGCCGCTTATCAGTTCCGTAGTACCATCTCGTCCCCATATCTGCTATTCGTCACAAGGGAAGGCCACGGAACAAGCATGTTCCGTTCCATCCCTCGTGTAGTTTCGCAAACAACCTTGTACAGGGAATCACAGATGTTGCATTCTTCGTGTGCCAGCTGCGGCTGTATTCTACCTCAGAAGCCTCTTGATTTTATGACTTTCCTTAATGTGTGAACAATGCTGTATTTTTGTATTCTTGGCCAATTTAGTAATTATTCCACACAGAGAGAAGCTCACATCCTCTCTTCCACTTCTCTCACTTCAAGAACTGATTTTAAGTTCCTGCTTCAGGAACATGCCACAGAAATATTACCCTGAAAACTGCTCAGGAGGTTCCAGTCCCTGATCCTCTGTTGCCCTTCTTTCCAATCAGAAATCCAGTGGTTGCCTGTTTTAACCACTTTTTTCCATTCCAGAGGGACTTGGACAAGCTCAAGAAGAGCGCCCATGTGAACCTCATGAGGTTCAACAAGTCAAGTGCAGGGTCCTGCACCTGGGTTGGGGCAATCCCCAGCACCAATATAGGCTGAGGGATGAAGGAATTGAGGGCAGACCTGCTGAGAAGGACTTGTGGGTACTGGTGGATGAAAAGCCGGACGTGAGATGACAATGTGCACTTGCAGCTGTATCCTGGGCTGCATTAAAAGAAGTGTGGCCAGCAGGTCTGCCTCTCTACTCCGCTCTCGTGAGACCCCACCTGGAGTATTGCATCCAGGTCTGGAGACCTCAGCACAGGAAAGACTGTGGGAGCAAGTCCAGAGGAAGGCCAAAAAAAATGATCAGAGGAATGGAACACCTCTGCTCTGAGGAAAGGCTGACAGAGTTGGGATTATTCAATCTGGAGAAGAGAAGCCTCTGGGGAGACCTTATTACAGACTTTCAGTACTTAAAGGGGTTTATAAGAAAGATAGGACCAAACTTTTTAGCCGTGTGTTGTGATAGGACAAGGGGTAACAGTTTTAAACTACAAGAGGGTAGATTTACAATAGATATAAGCAGAATTTTTTTACAATGAGGGTGGTGCAGTGCTGGCACAGGTTGCCCAAAGAGGTGGGAGATGCCCTGTGGAAACATTCAAGGTCATGTTGCATGGGGCTCTGAGCAACCTTATCTAGTTGAAGATGTCCCTGCTCATTGCAGAGGGGTTGGACTAGGTGATCTTTAAAGGTCCCTTCCAACCCAAACTATTCTATGATTCTAACCTATAAAGCAGTATCAGCAAAGTGTCCACAGCCTGCCCAAATCTGCTTATTCAGTTGCTTTTTATTGCATTAAAGTGAGAACGCCTTCTTGTGGTTTTGGGTTTTGGCGGTTTTTTTGTTGTGTTGTTTTGTGGGTTTGTTTTATGTTCAGTAAACATGAAGCATTCATTTTATTTTGATTGAAGATTAATGTTATGTGTAACTTAACTGATGTACCTTCATTGCCACCCCCAGCAACACAGCTGGTCTAGCAATGCTGTAATTTGGACCCCTATTGAGCAATTCTGAAATGCCACTATCCACTGCTTACACAATACTTTAAAAAGCCCTCCTGTGCCCAGTAGTATCCTTCAGAGGTCTTCCACATGTCCACCAAAGAAAGATTATAGGTTCATAACAAATTCCATTATATCAAGTTAGACCAAGTTAGATGAAAAAACTAATCTGGTCACTCTAGAGCAACATTCTAGACAGTATTTATATACAATTTAACAAAATCAACACCATTGTCAAACATAAAAGGAAAAAATAAAAATGGAGTTAGGTCACCCTTAATACACAGGAGAGAAAATACAGTTTTTCCACACAATTCCTGCCCCATGAAATCCTTCTTTCATCATGAATCATTTTTTTAAATTCCCTGCCATTTATCATCAAATAATATCAACATAACAAAAGATTTATTCTTCGTTCTAAAGTGAAGAAAATATATCAATAAATTATGACATGGAGATTATGTTTCCTATTACTGAATATTAGAGAATACCTTATCTCAGAATTCTGAAGCGATAATGTTCTAATGAAATGCATTCTTAATTCCCCGTCAGGATTCACACTGTATTAGTAAAGTACAAGTTCAAATTAGATAGACAATAACCTGTGTTCCGTTTTCGTCTGTTATCTACTCTAGACAAGTTTTCAAAAATGTGGTTTTTAAGGCCTGACAGGAGGGCTAGTTTTCTAAGGGACAGTGACTAATAATCCTAAAAAATCACTTTAACTTCTGTTCCACTTCATGTAGGATTATTAGAGCTACCTCATAGATGGTCTTCTAACATGCTCTACTTTTCTGTCCAGAAATGTTGCTAGATGGAATTAGAAGCCTTTGGTCATTTGCCCAGGATTTCTGAATTATCGGTAGTGTATTCAGAGCAGTAGCTAGTTCTGAGAGGACTGCAAATGTCTAGAAATCCCAGGCAAATGCCCAATGATCATGTGCAGATCAAAAGCATGTTGCATGAATTAAAAACATTCCCATGAGAGTTCTATACAATATTACACCATACACAGTATTTTAATAGTCTGTCATTAAAATAAAAAAAAAAAGTGAAAAAACCATACAGCCTATGAAATAGAAGAAAAAAATATACATTTCAAGAACTATTTTTAAGAGCTTGGTAGTAAAACAGATTTACAAATAAAAAAATACAATAATATTTTTTATTCCAAGAACCATTATTTCTTATATTCAGTGCAATGATATGGCTTCTGGTTATCTCTTCCCTAATTAGTTTTTAAAAAAGGGAACTTCTATGGCCAAGAAGGAAGATCACAGCAGAAGGTTTCAAGTCCTCATTCAGTCAAAGGTTTGCTGTCTCTGGCTTGGTTTGTCTGGCCTCACCATGCCCACATACTTCTGTAGATATGGTAATAATAAGCTAGAATTTACACACAAGCATTAGCAAGATGAAGATGTCACAGCTAAGCAGGAGCAAAAGTTCGCAGCACCCTTGTTTCATGGCAGTGCTCAAGCTTTCAATTAAGCACGCTCCTGTATCAGGCAGTGAAGCAAGCAAAAGGAACAAGGAAAGAGGCTGAACAAGATTCAGTGCCACATACAATTCCCTGAATTTTTGAAATACAAAAGTATTTTTGTATGGTCTGTACTTAGGGAGCACAGACGTTTTCTAAAGTAAGCATACTAGTCTTCTAAGTGATGGCTGGGACAGTATGCTCTCCACTGTCCTCTGCTGTGGCTAAGCTCTCCAACTCTCTTTACCAAGCCTTTGGAGTCCACAGAAGCATGGAATGGTTGAGGTTGGAAGGGACCTCTGGATATAATCTTGTCCAACCCTGGTTTCTCAAGCAGGGCTGCCTGGAGTAGATTGCCCAGGACCATGTCCAGACAACTTTTGAATATCTCCAAGGTGTGAGACTACACAGCCTCTCTGGACAACCTGTTCCAGGGCTCAGTCACCCTCGCAGTAAAAGTGTTTCCTGATGTTCAGAGGGAACCTCCTGTGTTTGAATTTGTGCCCATTGCCTCCTTTCTTGTCACTTGGCTTCACTGAAAAGAGCCTGGCTCCATCCTCTTTGCACCCTCATTTTTGGTATGTATATACATTGATAAGATGCTCCTGAGACACTTTTTCTCTAGGCTAAACAGTCACAGCTTTCTGAGTTTTCCTCAAAGGAGAGATGGTCCAGTCCCTTAATAACTTTCTTAGACTATGTCCATTTGTCTCATGTAGTAAAAGGCCAGAAGGAGGACACAGTACTCCAGGGGCAGCCTCACCAGTGCTGAAGAAAGGAGAAGGATCACCTCCCTTGACCTGCTGGCAATGCTTTTCCTAATGCAGCCCACTGTAACATCAGGCTTCTTTGCAGCAAGGGTACTTTGTGGCTCATGTTGAACTTGGTGTCCACTGGGACTCCCAGGTCCTTTTCTGCAAAGCTGCTTGCCATCTGGGTGGCCCTCAGCATGTATTGATACATGGGATTGTTCGTCCCTAGGTGCAGGACTTCACATTTCCCCTTGTTGAAATATATAAGGTTCCTGTCAGCTCATTTCTACAGCCGATTGAGGTCCCTCTGGATGGCAGCATGACCTTTTGGCACATCAGCCAGTCCTCCCAGTTTTATGTCATCTACAAACTTTCTGAGGGTCCACTTGGCCTCATCATCCAGATTATTAATGAAGATTTTAAATAGAATTGGACACAGTATTGACCCCAGGTTACACTGCCAGTTACCTGCCTCCAACTAGACTGTTTCACTCATCGCCATGCTTTCGACCTGGCTGCTCAGCCAGTTTTCAATCCATCTCAATGAAAAATCCCCATATTACCTATAATAATATCTCATAATAATGAATATTTGTAGAATATCTCATCATTTCCTACGGTATTTTGCAATAAATATAAATATGACAAAATGAATTTTGCTGTTGCCTATTGTGAATCCACGCAGATAATTCAGAGATTAATAACTTCAACATTCATTCATTAAACAGCTTGCATCAAACTTAGCAATTCCTTTTTGGACTTAAAAATTAATGTATTAAACTAAAAGGGAACAAGCACAAATGCAGTCATGTTGTATAAAGGACTTACTTTCCTTTAGTTTTCTTCTAGTATAAGTGACCTCTGACCCCCTAAATTCTCTTGGCCAGATTCTCAGCTCACGTAGAGTGTATGAAAGCAATTATAAAATGGCTTCCCTCAGCAGGTTATCTGACTTTCAAACTGTCAAAGTTAGAGGTAATTTCCAAGGGCATACTGATTGTCCTATACTTTAATTTGCCCTTTTACAGAATAGTGATATGATAGGCAGGTGTATGGCAGATTAATTGCCTAACGACAACAAAGTGGCTGTAGTTCAGTGATGTGTGAAGTGATCCTCATATAAAACCTGCACCAGCAGAATAGTGGACTTAGGTGACCTAATGGGTCATTCCTATTTCTGATGTCCAGAACCGTGTTATAGAGTCAGTAAATCAATGTAATATCCTTCTAAAAGGGAAATGTTATAGATATAAATGCTATTAATTATATATAATAAGTCTGAAATTTATTTGGTAGAACTTAAGGTATTACTCCTGCCTGTTATTAGATATGCCTAAATGACAGTAGTTTTCATTCAGCGCAATGGATAATCTGAATGGCTAATCCAATGGCTTTCAAATCAGGTGGTTATTCATTTAACTGGAGGTGCAGATGACTGTGGTTGGAGTTGAAATTTGTAATTTCTTCACTCTTTATTATGTGATTTAGATAATGGTCTGCTATGTAGTGTATGGGTATCTAAAGTATATCATCGTGTATTTATTTCTCCGGGCTCTGGCATAGTGCATTTCTGTATACACTTCTGATGAGTCATTTCACTTTTTGTTACCCAGAGGACCATCACAGAGTATGATGCCTTGCCCTTTGTAATGTGAGAGCACCAGGCACTTGTTGATCAAATGCCAGGGGCAAAGGAAGTTCAAAAAAATATTTCCACTCTGTTCTTCTGTGTATGACAGTGTGCTAATACAAGAGACATTGACAGACATCTCCTCCCTTCCATTTGCAACATCCCCATAAGGAAAGAACCACTACACAAAAATCATTGGTTTTTGTTTTCAAATTTAGGAAACACAGATCAGACCATTATGGTTGTGTCTGACATATTTATGGAAGAAAAATAATGATGGAATCCCATAAAAAGAGCTACTACTGCTGTGAAGCTGTGGGTAAAACATACACCAAGTTGGTGCACTGTGCATTGGGTATGCGATGAAAACTATCTGCATGCACAGCTGAAGTAAGTGGCAAATGCAAACTAATCCTCACCCTGAAATGAAAGAGGATAAATAAACCAGGAAACCAACATGAGTTTTCAGCTTTACCCAAAGAACTCCAAAGTGATTTTCTGCAGCCTCTTCATAATAGACCACTGCAACAACTCAAAGTGCCTCCAGGGTGCAGATGGTCACAACAAGGCCCATGCTTAGAAAATTTATTAACATAATCTAGCCAGAGGAGGAAAAATGACCCATCTCCACACTGAGGAGACAAGTCATGGGAAGATGAGAATGTCACTCTGTCACAGTAACAGAGAAATTTGGGGAAACAACCAGAGAGTGTTTCAGTTCAGAGGGGCCACTCATAGATAGAAACTCATTCTTGGATCAGACTAAGCACTAAATTGGTTTGAAGTGCAAGCACCTTGCTAAAGCTATTGACTCATCTATACCATCATCTATGACGTCTGCATGACAAAAACCAAAGGAGTGTTAAGAGTTGTCTTCAGTAAAGAGAGACCCGATTTGTCACTTGTGGTATTGGTGAGAGAAATTAATCTCTGAACCTCATGAGTTAGGACCAAGACAGCACCCAAAGGCTTTCCTTGGTTTGGGAAAATAGTGCACTGTAAAGTATTGCATGAATTTGCAGTGTATTATCTCACCGTCATTAATTTCCATCAATACACAAACACCTAAAATCCATCCAACAGAGTTTAGCAGGTGCTTCCTGTTCCCTCATGTAAGCAACTGCTTCACCAATGATACATCTCCACAATGTAATACAAGTGCAGGTGGGTAATCCTTCACCGCAAGACACATTTCCCAATGCATTGCTGTGACAAGATTTTAGGTGAACTCATTGAATTTTTACTACTCAAAACTACACGGAATATCCAAGGTTGTAACAATGAGTTTATAAATTGTACTCATTCTGGAGTAGGTTGGGAGCTGATGATATTCTTTGAAGGACACTGAGAGGGGATGTGTAAGAAACTGCCACTGCCATTCAGTACTACCTCATGACTGGTTATCTGCTCTTAGTGACTGAAGAAGAGACAAGGAAGGGAGTCTCTATGAGACAGCCTCTTAGTACTGCTGTTGGCTTTGTGAAATATCTGTAGCAACCCTTGATTAAAGCCATTGGGAAAATACATATAAATAGATAAAAGTATTGCTTCACTATTAAAAGGGGGAAAAACCCAAACATGTTCAAGGCATGATTATTTCAACATGGTTCTTACTTCACAATACCTAAACTAAGTAGTAAATAAAAGATAACTTAAATTTTACTTGGAGCAGCAGGTAAAGATAAAATCCCTGGGCCAGTCTGTTGCGAAATGTGAACTGCAAATCACCATACTTGACTTAAAAATCACACACTTCCACTTTGATTCATCCCTTCATTCCAGTAATATCACCTAGGTCTATGCTATAAACTCAGTTGTAGGAATGACAGTTTACCACATCTACTGGCATAAGTATGTCAAGAATCATGTGTTTAATTCTATGCTACAGAATGCAAAGAAGTTATTTAATTTTTTTCTAACCTTCTTCACGGGTTTCCAAAGTTATGTTACTCTTGGGAACTCCTTGGGCATCCCTGAAATGCGAACAAAGTTTTTATGAAGAGTGCTGTGATTTTTTATTTTATACCATGCTTTACTACCTCATTATTCCTCCCAGCAGAGAGTGTTGAGGGGAAATATTTTTGGCCTCTTCAGCAGAAACATTTTTCTGCTTGGCAGGTATTTCCAACTGTTATTTTTATCAACCAGGCCAATATTTTTGAATTTTACCTATACTGTATAGATAAATAGATAGATACATTCATATATATGTACACAGTCACTTCCCTGTGGAAAGCAATTATAAATATGTGCTTTGAAATGAAAGACTCCTATTGATTCTACCAGGTTTTCGTTATATCTCACCCCTTCTCTGTAACTGACTAGTTTCTTTTTCCTTTAGTCTCATGAGCAATTTCTGTATCCCTTCACTCTGTCATCTGATCTCGCTATATATTTTATTCTGAGAAGAACTCAAGTATCTTCCAATCTGTAGAAATCACTATTACCGGAGGTACAGATTTTTTTTTTTTTTTTTATGAGAATTGCATAATCTCAAAAAGTTCATATTGAACACATTTAATTTTCACTCACCACATTTTTAGTTAATGTTATATTATTGGTCTTATGGTCATTGCTATTTTTAATTTCTTTCTTTGCCTATAACTTTTCTTTGACAGTGTGTGGAATCTAATTTTCAAATCCAGTTTTGCTAATCCCATCATGCACCATACTTTTCGATTCATCCATTGAAGATTGATTTAAAATTAAACAGAGTTCTTACTCATAAGCAACTACATCAAAGTTTCTATAATTTTTTACTATCCAACTCCGGAATAATATGAAATCCTGAAAGTAACTTTTATTTCTCATGGGATATTTACCTCTATTTTCTTCCCACTCCAACTCAAATTCTCTGCCTTCCAAAGTCTAACAGGGAGACTGTAGCAGACTGAGGAATTAAATTATTTGTTGCTTCCAAGTATGTTGGTTCACAAACAATCTCTTTTTTATGGCAGGTTTGTTATAACAGCTTTGTTGTAATTATGATTTTAGGAAAAAACCCAGTAACTGTATAGAGGTCCTATACAGGCACACGTACTTATTGTTTCCCAGTTCCTAACCCTTTAAATCTCTTTCTACCTTTCTTTCTACTTATTTTATTTAACGCCTCATACTGTATGCTTTTTCAAGCAGAGATTAGGTTCATGTAGATATGCACAGCCGCTAGCATAAAGGATGCCATTCCCAATCAGAGCCTCTAGGCACTCCTGTAACACAAATAATAAACATTATCAGATTATTCTATCCCTTTGACTTGCTGCCATATCCAAGCATGGGCTTGCTATGATTTGAACAAAATTTTGGTATCAGTTGCATCCCGGCAGTTTATAAATCTGTCAACCCTTCAAATTCCTTAGGACATAAAGACTTAGAGAAATCTACCAAATGAGCCATTTCGAACCTCATGAAAACCCTATCATCTGAGCTGTTACAGTTTTCAGGCAATTACCATTTTCTTGGGGAAATGTCCGGGAAGTTTTTCCTCTCTAGTGCTTAGCACACAGAACTGTGTGTTTCATTTTTGTGTCAATTAAGAAAAAGCATGAATCTACATCATGGGTGAATTACGTATCCAGCACATGGACAAGAAAAGTTTTATCTCTGCAAAACTGTAGGAATATGGAAACTGAGTTCTGCCATTTTGCATCACGTTGAGAAATCATATAACATGATGGTACCGCAACTCTCCAATCCTTTAAAAAACGAAATAGTAATAATTTGCTAAAGTCAGAGAAGGTGCTGCAAAGCGTCTTTCCACAATAAGTATTAAGTTTGAAAGATTCCAAAATATTGAAACTGTACTCTCATTGTGGTGTTTTACCAGTTAACATCAACGGGAATTTTTACTTGAAGGCTGACTACACTGAAAAAGATGAAATCTCAAAGTTAAGTCAATTGCAGCTGTTAAAGTAAGAAGGTAGAGATCCCAGCCTGTAATTACAACTTCTTGCCTATGTCTAGGCAAGAAGAAACTCAGAGAACAATTTTATGAGTTTAGGGATAAAAACTGCAAACTACTGAATAAGCTAGTAAAAATATCAAAGCACTAAGATGTTTTTCACTGTGATCTCATTTCAGACCTTGGTCTTATCATTCATGTAGTCAGAGTGCTCAATATCTTACATGCTGGCTACTGTCCCAAGGAGCTTAGTCCCTCAAATTTCCATTCTTTTTAACGCCATTGTAACTAGATCATGTGAATTTGCATGTATACACACACTGACACAGACACAAAGTTCTAGAATTCTAAAATAATTTTTTTTCAATGAGTAAGTGAACAGCATCCACATAGTTTTAACTCTGGCTTCACTCTCATAGCACTATAGTACACATACCGGTTATTTTATACATCCCGAAGTTACGCCACATGGATCAAACACACAGCTTCCCTTTAACTCAACAGAAAGGCTACACAATATAAAGATGATTAAAACAGCATTAAAAAAACAGGACACTTGCTATCAAGGAAAGAAAATACAACAGTAGGCAATAATACTAATAAATGCTAATTGAAGGTTTTTGCAGTTGCATATATACCTATAATTATATGTATACTTTAATAAAATACTTTCAAAGATAGGGTGGTTCTGTGGAACCAAAGGTAGATTGTCATGTCAGAGATACATGCGAAGTCACATTCTGAAGCAGTTCCTTGCCCCTTTAAGAGTAGGATTTGCACGAGCATTCAGATTTTGTTGATAAAAGAAGAGCATTGCTATGCTGAGTTCTTCTAAAATAGTCTGGCCAAAGTAGGAAGTCCCGATGTTAAAAATTATTCCCCCCTTAGAAAAAATATTTTTGAAAATATGTAAGAAAAAACAGTTTGGGGGTTTGGTTTTTTTGGTTTGGTTTGGGTTGGGTTGGGTTTTTTTGTTTGTTTTTGTTTTTTAAGGACAACTTGTGATACTTCCTTTAGATTATGTCACAAAATGTTTTTTTTTATTTGTTTTCTGAAATCTAAAGTGAAATCTGATAAGGAATTTGTCCAGCTGTTATGTCATGCCTGGTTCATAACAATCAACTTCCCAACGCTCCTCGTGAATGTGTAGTGTCAAAGGAGAGTAAGAAAGACATTTCCATTCTACTCATTCAATTATTCCCATGATACTACGCTATTACCAAACAATGGATTATGTGTTGTTACAAATATTTCAGAGGAGTATCACTATGAAATTAAGCCCTCGTGGCAGTGGGGGTACAGTATACAATGGAAATACAATGCCCAGGGAATTGAACACAGTTCACGTGCTAGTAAGAATGGTAATCGCATACCTGGGCCAAACTGTGTACAGAATGTGCACCTCAGTATTCTAAACCGTTTAAGAGAATTCAAGCAATCAGTTACACTGCTTAATTAGTTTATTGCATGGAAGAGCTAGTTGTTTTTCGGCAATTTCATTTCACCCCCGCCGGCTACTCTTTTTAAAGGTGAGAACAAGAGATAAGCAAACTTTCCTGGATGTAAAGGTAAACTAACAATTAATAACACGTTACTAGGTACCACTATTGTGAATGGCCATTCTTTATCATGAACTTTCAGGGTACCACCCACTCAGTGATTATGGAAGTGCACCCAATCTGGAATTCAGCTCCTCTGCGAGTGCAAAACTGAACCTGAAACCAGTTTATGCATGACCTGAACAACAAGCTCTACAAAAGTTGCAAAAACAGAGAAAACCTTTCAAAAACACAAAGTCTTAAACCACGTCTAAGTGCCTGTTCATTCTGCAACATTTGCAAAGAGAAATAAAAAAAGGGAAATAGATTCAAACTTCACAGGGATTCCCAACAGCCATACAAGAATACCAGAGGAGTTCTGCAAGGAGGTAAATGTTTGCTGAGATAGCAGGAACAAAATGCTTCAGCAAATTAGATTAATCAGAAAGGTTTTGGCAACTTCTCATGGACACAAGGTCCTTTAAGATTTGTAGTTCCAACACATCATTTGGCAAATAACTCTTCTTGTGATTGCTTTTCAGAACATGCTCAGCATCAAAAACAGTTCAACATTCCAACCTGCAAATGTCAGAAAGCTCTTCCAGGAGCAAAATCATACTTTGATGACTTAACCATCTATGACGGTAATGCTAGCAAGTAGTAGAAATGGTTATTTAATAAAAAGAAGTAATGAAAATAATAAGAAAAAAATAACTAGCCCCAAGCTTAACAAAGCTAAGTAAGAGTTTTGAAGTTCTCAGTTTAAAAGAGCACAGTGACTGAGACACTTCAACATCCTGGTCTTGTAACTTCTAAGAATCTGTGAAAGTAATTATTAGGATTTCAGCAATAACAAAAATAAAGATATGTAAAGTTTTAGAAGACTTCAATAGGTAAATAAACACATTTATTACTCTCCAACAAATTCACCCTCAGAATGTTCCCTGTTGAATATATGTAAAAAACCATGAATGCCAGCTCAAGAAGTAATTCAGTGTGAACTAGCAGCTTAGTTAAATTCACAGAGAACAGTTTCCTCTTCTGATTTATACTTCGAGGGGGTACGGATGCAAATTTTAAGATGTATTAAGTGCTTAAGATGCACAAAGTGCTTACAGACAGATGGTAATAAAGAGCACCCAAGAACATAAGTCATAAATAAACCTCAGTCGATAAGACCAGCCAAGATTAGTACTGTTTCATACTGTAACTACACAAAACAGAATTAAAAAAAGTGCTTCAAAATATTACAAATGTATTTTTCTGAGGCTCTGATTCTGTTAGTCTGTATATTTTTTTTAAAAAGTCAAAGGTGGCATACTACTCAAAACGAAAATACTAATCTTTTCAATGCTGTGAATGAGCCAGACCTAGAATAGGAGAAATAGATTGCATCTTTTTTGTCGTTCATGTTTCTTTTTTTGTCTTTAGTGAAAAATTGCATCACCTAAGATGAAATGTGATGTGGTCAGAAAAATGAAGAGTCAGCAATTTAAACATATTGAACTTTTATGGTAGACAAAACCTCAATTATTCATTCTGCCACTCTTTTACCTGAACCAGATGCATGGAGGTTTGTGTAACTCTATTAATAATTTTGACATCGCTGTAACTTTGGGTTTTCCATGTAGTCAACTAATAAACTTGGCACTGTTAAGTGTCCCTGACTTAATTTTGTATTGTAAAATATTGCCAGAGAACATTTTCTTGATGGCAATAATGAATGTGGAACATGTTACTACTTAGATCAGTGAATGCCCAAAACAGTCTGAGTTTGAAGACAAACTTAACTTTTCAGATCCCATAATTGATCACAAACTTCAGAATGTAAAAGTAAACAAGAAACTCTGTTTATGGTTTGGGTTTTTCTTTAATGAAAAATCCTTCTAATGCTGCTTTAAAACGTCACTTGAAATATCTGATTTGTCAAAGTAGTAACATTCTTAAAATGCATTTTAAAATGCCAACAGTGAAACTGCCAACAAGAGACAGAGTTCTGAATACCTCTGAACACTTACATCTAAAAGGACCATAGGGCTTGTGCTATAAGAACACAAAGTCTGCAAACAACATTGGTGCCAATCCTGTGTAGTTGGAGCCTCGGAGAATCTGGCATTACTGGCAAGCGACAAATTCATTCCAAATAAGTCTGATACAGTAAATAGGCCTCATGAATTTGCAGCTTTCCAAGGTACACAAAATCCAAGCCTGTTTTCTTGTCAGAATCTCAGATAATAAACTAGAGAGAACCTGCCTCTGCCAGAACTTTTTCTAATGGACTCTGCAGAACATAATTTTTAAGTCACTTCAGAAGTTACTTGTTATTCACCTCCTGCCCCAGAAATGAATCTGATGAATTTATGTCTTGTTCTTTGAAACATTTTAAAAATCCTGGCCGCATTATGCAAAACAAAGAAACAAACAATCTTACAATCTTTTCACACACAACCAAAGCCATCCAGAGTGAGACCTCTGGCAGGCTAACAGAAAATCCCTGACCTCAATATAGCTCTGCTTCTAACACTAGATGTTTTCTCATGTTTATGGTCTTTCACCTAGGCACTTATATTTCAGCTGATCATATAAAATCATATCTAGCTCATTCAGATAGTCATAAGATAAAGTGAACTTACTATGCAAGAATAAAGTAATGTTATTTATACTGCATTGCTCTAAGGCAAGTAATCTTAAATCAGGGTGTTTGAAAACAATTACAATAAGTCATGGCCAGAACTGAGCCTGCTTTACATTCAATTCATTTAACTTCTTTATCAGCAAAGGCAGATCATGGTTCTTCACATGAGAGACCACAAGGGAGATTGCTTTTGAATTTCATCAATCCCGGTCATGAAAATATTTCACACAATTTTGTAGAGAATGTAAGAAAGGGAATAATAGATTTGTTTTTCTTAATACAGTTGTAGCAAGTTGTTGATTCAGCTTTTTGAAGACTGGGACCTAAATGAAAATAAAATACAAGTAAATGTTTGGATGAAGATGGTAGGAGAAAGACAATGAGGTTTTAAAAATAAAAAATAGAAATATAGGTCTGTCACCAAAATGAACCGCTACTGACTGTGCTTCAGTCTTAGAAATTCATTTTCCCCTCATGTTTCAGAAAACCAATAAAAAGGATAAAGGTAATAATGATGATAATAATAGTAATAGATATTTATATAAAATTTACATACTGTGAAGCTTTAGGAATTAATGTAGACACCTGTAAATAAGGACTTTTTCTCTGTTACCATATATGTCATGTTGAACTTAGGAGGCATTAAATAGTAAACATTGCACATTAAAGACACTGCAACTCAGGTCAGATTGCCCTGACACAGAAGCTGTTTGTCTATTTGTCCATGGAAAAGTAGTACTCCCTTGTCTGAATAGCACATTTAAGGTCAGGTGAGTTGCCCACAGTCACAAGAAAAGATCGGTTTTATTTAAAGGTGCTTTCTTGTTTTGTGGGGCCTATAAATTATACAGGCATCCAGATATGCATCCCCAGCTTTGTAAGAGCTACTGCTAGATGAAGAGGCTACTTTTGGCAAGCTTCTGGATGTTTAGATGTCCTGAAAAATTGCCCCTGCGTATAGTATTACCTGAGATGTCTGGATGAACTCAAGAAGCCCCATGTGGAGTTGATCTGCCCAGGGCACACAGTAAGTAACCATGGCACAGGTAAACATGGATCTTTGCAAAAAATATTCTCTAAGGAAGGATATTTTATAAGTCTACAAAAATTGTAGAAAACCTAACAAAAACAACTCTCAGGCAGAGATAATGGCTAATTGGTACCTGGCTGTTACTTATATCAGAGGATTATCTCACTTTATTCTGCCAAGTTGTCATTCATTTGACTGTTCTTAGTTGGGTACAAAGTATGGGGTACAAAGTATGGGGTACCCCATTGCTTTGGTGTCATAATATTTGTTCTGGTGGACTGGTTTTCACCTCTTTTGTGTGCTTTGGTGTTTGTATTATTCTTCCACATTATACAACCTACTATTTGCACTGTGTATGTTACTATATACCTAAGCATTCCTTGCACGCAGAGAACTTTTAGAAGTATATTAAAAACAAACCGAGTTTCCCCAGATGGTCGTATAGCAGTGATTAAGTAAAAACTGCTATTCCCAAGGTGGGCTCATTTCTGCTAATATCATCAGTGCTGCTGCTGCATACTCAAGCAGGTTAACAAACATAATCAGATTAGCTTTTGTTCTTCCAGAACAGCAGGACTAAATCTTCATTAGATATAAAACAATGAAGACACATGGAAGAAGAATCGAATGCTATGGGTTTATATCAGTTGAACATATGATCTATATAATTATTTGACAAAATGAAAAAAAAAATAGGATTGGTTAAGAAATTTAAAAATTCAATCCATTTTCTAGTTTTCCAGTCAGTCATGTATGAAAGCCACTGGTTTGACATCAAAAAATCTCGTGAGTGATACTTGTAAAGTTAGAAGCAGATTTAATTCTCTGGTTGTAAACCAAATGCATCTCTTTAGGTGGAAGACATAAAAGGAACAGATGTTGTTCCACATCTAGAATGTAAAGAAATTAATTGGAAAATTTCAGGAAACAGAGACTTTAGACATTTTTAAGCATTTAGGTGGGGGAAGGGGACAGAGGGATGGCTAAATAATGTCTAGTCTGGAGTCAAAATATTTATTGATGGATTTATATTTATTGAGTCAATGATTTTTTTAAATTATTTTTAAAGCAATGTCAGAGCAATGATTATTCCTGAATGTCATTAAACCACTGAAAGGACATTTCATACCAGCATAATTATTTCCTTTTTCATGCACACAGAGAAGCATACCAACACAGGGTACATTTATAGCAGCATAGCTATCTATGTAAGAGATGCTACATGATACAACCCTCTAATTAACACAGGGTCTAATTCTTAAAGGAGCAGGATCTTAGCGAAGACCCAACACAGTTCTGCCATAGCTTAATGCGCAGTGATTTCTACTGACACACTCACTAAAGTTATCAAAGTGTATTATTCTGCAATGAAACTTGTTTTCCTGTTGCTTAATCAAGTGTTGGGCTTCCTTCAGCGTATGTCTCTGCAGTGACACATTCAGGAAAAGATTTTGGAAAGAGTTCCAACTCCTGTATTGAAATATCCAAGCTTTAAAACAGATCCTTTCCCCCTAAGCTATAGCTATCTACCTGTAAAAGCACTACCTAGTACCTCTTGGCAAGCTTTAGCACAGTTGACTAGAAATATTCTCCTGAAACACCCACCAGAGGGGCCTTCTCAGTACTGTGGCTTACACCTGATTGTAAGTATCAAAATACGACCATAAGTCTTTTGAGGGGCTTTAAATAGATTTTTGCTTATTAGGAGGTATTTGATCCGTGTTTATTAACATATATCAAATGCTAGTTTGCTTCCACTACTGTTTTTCAGTCTCTGAACCCACTTCCCTGAGACCAGTCTGCAGCATTTTTCCAATCACCTCTCATTCAATAAGGCCTTATGAAACAGATTGACTGGCTGGCCTCAAGAGGAACAGTTTTACCACCATTGCCCTGACTTTCTCGCCTCAGAAGTGATATTTTCCCACTGTTGCCAGCACTGCTGGTGTTTTATGGGAACAAGGACTAGGGGGAGGTGTAGTTAAACACTCAACAGTGAAGCATCTTGATAAACAGCCCTTGTACTTCTGCAATTACCATATCTCTTGATTGCCAGGAAATAGGCACTTGATAAACATGTGGTTCCATTGTTTACCCATGTTTGTTTTCAATTAAAACCAGAAGCCTATAATGTGCATTAGAATATTGCTTAGTTTGGTTTGAAACTAGGCGGGTAATTAATGACTAGACATTGCATCTATTTATTTAAGACAGTCTCCAGAGACTTCAGTGACTGGTTATTCCAAGATAATAAGCTTGTTAGAAGGCTAGAGGAATCACAGTTTCCTTAGGACTATTTTCTCCTGTGCAGTTCTTGCAGTTTAAATCCCTTTTTTTTTTTTTTTTTAATTTAAAGTCTTTTGACTAGGCATCATACAGAAGTTTAATGCAAACATAACCCTTCCCCTTTCACTCTATCATGTGGTAGCCTGGACGTTGCGACTTCCAGGCTTCCAGCTGCCCAAAGGATTTTGGAGCTGCTGAGAAAGTCACCTTCTCTTAAAGTGTTTCATTATAATCATTTTTGCTTAGCTGCTAGTCTGATTAATCTGTTGCACTTTGTCAGACTATCACTTGGTATTTCCTTGTATTAGTAGCTGACTCAAAAATTTTCTCAGTAGCCAAGTATTGTTGGACACAAGTCTTAGAGAATCTCTTGTCAGACTTTGGAGATAAACCACTTTGTATCAGCAGTTAGCCAAAACCATCTGATTATCATCATCTCTGGTTTCAGTCAAGAAGTACTAATAAGCTACATGCATTTTAAGTGGACATTAATTTACAGCAGGTGAAGAACAAAAGATTTCAGACAACTCTTCAAAAGATGTTAGGTGCTTAAATCTCTATCACAGAGTTAGGCACCTTATTTAGACAAAAAATAATAGCTATGTTTTTTTCTGGCTTAAAAAACACCTGGGATTGAAGCTTTCAATTCACAATCATTTTTCTTCATAGTGTATTTCCTTCACTTAGAAAAAAAGTTATACATACATCCCTATGATATGCAGATGCACATTCACACCATGTATATAATGTAGAAATGCAGACAAACAAAATGTATATATATCTATGAAAATATATCATAATTTTATATTAGTACATGGCTAAGCATTCCTGTTTCCTCTATACAAAACAAAGTAGAACAGTTACACCATTTAAAAGTCAAGAAGATCAAAGTCACATTTTCATCATACTTTGTGTGTATATGCATTATACATACACATTGCTCCTTTTTTAGACTTATGATGTGACTCATTTTTGTTTTGAAGTTGCTCTTTCATTTGAATAACTGGAAGTTGTGCTGATGTGCCTGAGGAACATAAGATCTTTATGTAAAGAGTTTTTCATGTTTTCTTTAGTACAAATAATATGGTCATTACTCCTAAATGACACAAATTGCTTATTAATGAGGCCAAAAAATAGCCTTTAAAAGACCCTAAATGCAGTCTAGATCGGTTCCTTTATAGAAATAATGAAGACATAATCACAACATGACCATTGATGTAATTTAATAGAGTGATTCACTGAACTGCTAGAATCATCTGGCTATAAGACAACACAATGCTTTGCAACCACATCTGTTGTCATTAATCTAACTCCCACTGAATTATATGGAAAGACACCCCCTCAGTTCCACCGGAAATCTGATCTGATTTCTGCTGATTTCAGTAGGAAATGGATTATGTCCTTAGCAAGATGCATGGTGGAATTTAAGACCAGTACTTTTTTCGTAAGTTTGAGAATGACCTGTCTTCCACTTGGTCATCATTACAACGCAAGTGATGAAATTCTGTTTAAATCATGCATTTCTGCAAAAGAACATGAAGTGCAAGCAGTTGATCTTGTGATTTGGAAGAGCTCAGTGGTATAATCCCTATGCTGTTGTATGTAAAAACACATTCATAAATTCCTTGATGAAGTAGGCCTTAATGAGGCAATCTGGTTTCTCTCAAATCAGGTCTATATTGAAAATGTAAATCTGAAATATTTCTGGTGTATGAGAAGTTAGGAAGTGTTCTCTAAGGAAATGTGCATCCACAGACATTTTTTTGTCTGTCACAAAACAGACATTAGCTGTTGGAGGCTGCACTTTTTCGTTATATATAGTCAATCCTATTCATTAAAGAGACAACAAAAAGTTCTGGCAGAAACCCCTTATTTTAAAAACTAGAGTAAGGTGGGAGACAGGCTGCAGTAACATCAGCTGCTTAGTGGGAATTCTCCAAAACTTTTACGACACAGAAAACAATTGGTGCATTAAAAACCACAGAGGAAGATGTGTGTGGTTTAGGGACTCAAACAGATAACGATGGATTCAAATTTCCTCACGGAATGTGGCCAAAGCTAAAAGCTTTCCCTCTTGAAGTTTCCCGACCTTGAATAAAACTTTGACTTCACTGAGACATGCACTACTGAGAGTTCGTCTCTTTTGAGGTAAGGACACAAGTGTATTTTGTTCTTTATGGCAGTTACACATGCCTATGGGGACTGTGAAATGATAGACACACCAAGTTTCTGTTTAAACATGAAGAAATAGAACAGTGAGTCACTTCCTAAGTTGCTGCATTTAAGACTAAGTCCATAATTTCACTTTGGATGGCAAACTACTGTATCAGATGGACAGAAAAACTTTCCACTTGAAAAGTAGTGTTGAATTCTGTACATTTTTGATGTGAAACTTGTTAATTATAATTTTTCAACATTCGCATTAGTGAAACAGCAAAATATTTTAATCACGTTTAAGTATATAATTTATTTGTTATCAAAGAACCAAGCAATTACGAATGACTGGGAAACATCTGCACTATCAGAAACTGCACATGGAGTTGCCTTGGGTTTGCTTCTTGTTGTATACCACGCTCTCCACAGACCACTCTCTCTTTCAAGTGTAGGCTGCATTTTTTCTAGTCAGTATGTGTATTTCATTTTTAAAAGGTATTTCAGAGGGAGCTGTTTTCATATTCTAGAACTGTAGCTCTAACCTCTTTCATTAGAACAGCATTATCCTTTGCAAAAATTCTGTCAGAAAAACTGGACAGCTGTGTATCTGAACAGTATTTCAGATTCTGTTTCCTATTTCCAGTTCTAGGCCTGAAAATGTCTAATCCTATCAGAAAAGCAGGACAGCAGACAATTGTGGAAGGTCAGTATATACGCAAAGAAAAAATGATAAACATAAATTTAAAGAGGAAGCAGAGGAAAAAAGATAACATTGCAAGAAGATATGCAATGGCAAAATAATAAAAGATAGAAAAGAAGCACGCATACACAATTGTACTAGTGAAGACAGAGCAAGTAAGGGAAGCATTCCGACTTCAGCTGAGCTGTGGGCAGAAAGCTAAAGGTGAAGAAGACGTAAAGTTTCCCTCTGCTTTTTCGAGGGGTGAGGAAATCCTAAATCCTTCCGCTAACTCTTCCTTCTTGCTGCAGCTCCTGCCAGTGGGACGCCAGAATCTAGAGAGGTTCCGCAATTCTGAGAAACAGATTTAGCTCATGAGGAATAGAAAGGAGGGGATCATCTGAAAAAAAATGCACTGCCTAGCACATCTGCAGTGGCAGAGCATCCGTTATAGAAGTGACCCACTTAGCTTTTTGCACCCTCAGCCAATTCTTCTTTTATAGCACCATACTCCACCTATTGTCAAAAGCCTGCTGCACGGTTACAATGCATAGTCAAGGTTACCAAAAGGAATTTTAAGCAGATCTTAGGAATTATTCACAGAAGCAGGGTATTAAAATGAGTAACAGACAGTATTTGTGCCAGAAAGCTAAATTATTCTAACAGTTACACGTATCAATTCACACAACAGAATATCTGGTTGAACTGCAACTATTTTATATATAATCCACTCGTAGTGAATGTCTAACAAGTAGAAAATGAGCCAGGAAATATTTTAGTTTCAAACTGCCATACAAGGATGAATTATCATCCATTCATTTTAAATACACCATTAAAGAAGAAAATTTATCCATTGTATTTGCTAGGAACTGTTTACATTCCCTTATCTATACGATTTTGAAGGCTGTATCCAGAAACAGTTTGGAGATGTAGTTATGGAAAAAGAGGGACCACACTGGCCATTATTGGCATCTCACCTACTTCTAACTGTCCTGTAAGTTTGCGTTGTAAAATTATCAAGAAGGGAATATCCATTCCATTATTACACATAACCCTTAATCATCTATTACTTAACCACTCAGGCACTAAATAAATAAAAAATAGCAAAATTTTTACCACGAACATTCAATACATCACGTTCTTTCAGTACACAGTATGTTCCAGTACCATTGCCTGAGTCTCGATAAATAAGACAAATGTTTCAGCTTCTCCAAGCACTGAACTAAATCAGGAGGCATCTGAAGCCGTTCTTTAGGAATGACTGTTCATCAAACTCAGTTTTGTTTATTTGTTTGTTTGGGTTTTTTCTGTGCCACATCATGATTTAGGTACTTTCATGAAAGGGAGAGTTTTGTAAAGTGAAAAAATTGAAATATATCCTCTGGTGAGGAACAAGTATTGAAGATAATATGGGGTTTGGTACTCCTAAGCAATGCTGCACCCCGATTCTACCAGTATTTTATCATCCACTGTTTTAGAGACTGGAATAGGAGTTTTTTAATCAACTGTACCACAGGGAAGATAATTTCTTCCTGTTTGAAAAGAGAATTCAGTTCTAAGTATTATGTAAAAAGAAGCACTCTTTAGCCTGCAGAAAAATGTCATTTCTTTTCTTTTAAGAAGCAATAGGTTGGCAAGTACCCTGCAGTACTTTCCTTACTACATGGATTCACTCTTTTTTGCTACCGTGCTTTATTCTTTTTCTCACTGTAAACAAACAAACAAACAACACCAAAGTAAAACACCTGACACCTTAATTTCACTGCTTCTCATTTCTGTGAGGCAACAAACCTATGCAAATATATAGCTAAATATGTATAATCTAGAGTTTGAACACTAGAAAGCAGTGGGGTAAATGAATAAATTTAGGTTAACAGGTATTTTCATTTACTGGAATTTAATATAGTCTGCTTGAGTAAGCAAGTACATATGCCTGAAGGCTTGTAGGATTAGGACATGCATCTTTAACAGAATAGACTAAAGTCCCTAGTACAAAATGTCCTGATAATCTAGGCATTTGAACATGCATCTGAAGTTCTTAATTCAGATCTTATTTCACACCATCAAAATCTGTCCAAGCAGAAGTGAAACATGTTTGTAATAAATGGAATAACCCCACAGACCTCTAGCAACGTGAGAGAGTACCATGCTCTTCTGTGGTCCTCCACTGAGCCACATACGAATGTACAAAATGTTTCCAGAATACCAAATTAAAAGGGGGAAATTTTAAATTAAATAATCTAGTAATTTTTCAGTGCAGCCTTTTATTCGAAAGAGGAGAGATTTTACTTTTTGTATCTGAGAGCAGCTATTTCACTAATTTGCGTTGTTTGTGAAAGAAACATAGCTGCATAGGAAGACCTTGTACTGGGCAGCATATTACACTTCTCTCGAGCATAGCCTAAATGTTTCCCATACAGCTTTTGTTTCCTTCCATTCTAGAGCTTCCCAGTTCACAATCTTTATTAAATTGCTGAGCTTCGTGCGAGCATGGATGTTTTTACTCATATAAGATAGTGATGCTTCCTTTCATACTTAAAATTCATATGAATTTTGGAGGCAGCTGTTGTCTAGAAGGAAAGAAGAAGATATCCCTTATTGCTGGCATGGCCTCACAGAAGATGTCAACTTTTGAAATGCTTTTGTCTAGAAGAGCCACTCTGGAACCCTATTATCACTTTTAATCCGTGGACCATTTCAGTCTCTGTGGAACCTCTCTTCTGCCTGCCTTTCTTCTAAAAGGGAGTGAGAAAAGAAAAATGAATCCCAGCTGTTTTACCCAGAAATTATACAGGATTATTCACTCTAACTGCAATTTTTATCCCTGCCTCTTGGAAGGGATAGGCCTATAAAATCTTTTCGGATTTACAGGTGAGCATCTTGGGAACCCTGTAACCCTTTTTTCTTCAGTACAAAGGAATCTGAGTACAGTTCCAAATTCAAAAGTTGAAGATTATGAGCCAGATTTTAAATTTAAATGTGAATGACCGTAGGACTGCATTTGTACCAAATAACATGCAGCTGGAATGTGGCTCATGCTCATTTCAACAAATCTGCATGTGAAATAACATGCCCTTTCAGCCACTATTTAAATTAAGCCTGTCATCTTTGACATAAAGCTATACAGACACTGTCTTAAAACTCAAAAAGTTCAATTTTCCTGATTTTCATAAATGAGACCTGCCTTTAGTAACTTGCACTAGATCTCATTTCAGGTCTCCTTCAACCTACTGAGAGTTGTTTCTATCATTAAGAACAGACTCACAGATTTTCCGTATCTTTACTAAAGGCAGATGAATAATTGTATACAAAGGCACAATTCACTATAAAAATCTGGTATCTTTGATTTGTTTCTCATTTCAGTGGAAAGCTGAACCATAAGCATAGGTTTGTGAATCAAGTTTGGATGCTAACATTCTGAGCATATCTTTGTGAATAACCACAAAGAATCGTTTGCATAATTAAAAAGCTTTTCCTATAAGCAGTCATATTTTCTCAAACATATTCACAATTACTTGAATTTGTTCTACAATTTGTTATATGAATCAAAAAATGAATTACTTCTAAGTCGATGTCAGTTGATATTTAAGATGTATACATTCCTCCTTTCTTTTATTTGCCAGGTAAGCAACATCGTTGTGCCAGCTTCCTTGCTGGTGGATTATATGGATGTGTTTTTACTTGAAGCTTGTTATTTAGAAGTTAGTTTTTCGCAAACATTAATGCCCCTACAGATCTATTGTTCATCTATTCACATAAAATGAAGGGGATGTTATTTTGTCAGAAGAAAATACCTCATGGAAAATATTCTCAGAAACACATTAGTGATATTTACTTGGGATCAGTTCGATGTAATGAATTCATTATATATCCATACCTGAAATCTTAGACAGATCAATAAAGAAAACATAGGCTTTATGCTCTTGAGATGGAAAAAACATAGCCCTTTGGGGGTAATATTGTTTGCAAGCTGGAAAAATGGAATAAATTCACGAAACTGACAGGAAGAGCAGAAAAATTATCCCCATTTATTTTCTTACCTTTCCTTGTCCCATGATGTGCTACAAAATGTATTTTGAATGAATGGACTTCAAAGGCTTTCCACTGGTTTTAGAATGGGTACACATTACTGCAAAACCCAAGTCATATTTGTGTAAGATTTGTATAAAAATAAGCATAACGCACCTTCAACTTTTTGATATGACTCAGATCTGGAGGGATAACTTTAATTTTTTGGTGTCTTTGGCTCTCCCATGTTGCTAGTGTATTCTCAGGGACTAGCCAAAGAAACAAAAATCTTCAGTCTAGATTCAAACACAAAAGTAACAGTGGTTCAACATCACACAATCTCTTCTCACCGTGAAAATTAACTTCATGGCTATTATGAAAAGCCTGTGAAGTCTCACAACTACAGTCTCACTGTAGGCCTGAAAATACATGATAGAAACTACACTTTTTACTAATATATCACTTCATCTTTTTCTTTCATCAGTATCTGGAATGTAAAAGCAACTTCTCTTTCTCTTTGCTGAAAGCACATTGTTCTGTCATTTCAAAGACTTCACTGCATCATCATATCACATACAGGATATATTTGCCTTATATTTTCCTTGCCAATCAATGTTTTCAGAGTGCTTTGATACGTTTTCATACTGTGGGACTAAGTGCTGAACTGATTTCCAACACTGTTCACTTACAAACATAATTAAAATTTCAAATTAAAATTCAGAGACTAAACTATTCAGGACAATCTCTGCTCACTTGTCACTCCCCAGAAAACAAAACAAAACAAAACAAAACCAAACCCAACAAAACCCGCAATCAAACTCCACCACAGTTCTCTCTTCCCCGATGCCTGTTTATGTAATGGGCTTGTATTTTTAATTGCAAACAGGTTTCAGTGGTGTTTACTTTGATTTTTAGATGTCTTGAGCTTCAGTATTTTTAGGATTAAGACCTTTACCTCTTTTTTTTCCTGGTTTATGTATAAAGAGTACGCAGTGTTTCCTTCTCTCTTGTAGGGCTGAGAGCTAATTTATATATAACAAGTACTTTTAAACAATGAAGTGCTGCAGTGCTTGAGTAAAAAATACATTATTACATCAACGCTATTTTCAATTTGTCTTGCAGACATCATTCATAGTCATTTAAGGAAGTTTTTTCTTTTAAACAGCTTTTGTCCTGCTACAGATGCCAAAACTAAACAAACAACAAATAAAAGGGGTTTTCCATGCTGATATTGTGCTTGTTTCTATCAGTTTGACCCTAACTGCAGCAGTGACATGCCTAGTCTTGAGAAACAATTAATAACAAGGACAGCAGAGTCTAGCACCAGTGAGAATGACTTTGATCGTTTTCTCTTTGTATTGTGTCTGACAGGAAACGTACACGGCAGTTTTAATGGGAAGGTTGATAGAACTGACCTAATAATTTAGCTTTCACATTATTTAAAAGCACGCAATTCTCTCAAAACCTGTTTTCTGTACCTTCTGTTCATCAGAATCTCATCTGAGCTTCCCAAAGTAAAAATACCATTCTGTTTTCTTTGCTTCTAATGCTACTGTCTTCTTGCTCCAGTAGGAGACAGCTGAAAAGGCATATTACTACTCTGCATCAGTTTTGTGCATTTTTTCATACATTGGCTGGCAGTGTTATGAAGGGAGAATCACTCATGACTACAGCTGATTTACTTTACTGCTGAAAAAACAAAGAACTCTTAACACATTTGGACTCAGCTATTTTTATAAAGCCATTTCTTTTGCCAAGTAATTTCAGTGTTGGTTGTGCTGGTCTGTATGAACTAATTTATAAAGACAGTCCCTGCCCAGCTTCTTCTGGGATGATTTGGTAACATTTTATAAAAGACAAAGAGATAAAAAATCCATATTCTGAATCCTGAGCTTGAGCTTTAAGGATTCCCCTACCTTCGAATTGCTTAACATATAAGATAGCAACAAGTCACAAAAAATGTTTCAGCTGCTTCCATCCTTCAGATTGTTCTGTAAGGGAAGAAGTCCCAAGCACCAAGGAGGTATCGAAAGCATTAATATGGAATTATTTACCAAATTATATTTATTCAAGGTTTAAGCACAAGTGAAAAGTATCTGCTATACATTCTGCCTACTTGTACACCATCCTAATCATTGACTCCAGTCTGAATCTTAGCACAACAGAAATTTCCCAGAAGCGAAATGGTACCATGGAGGAAGACACTATCTGGACTCAACAGGAATTTACAAGTTCAGCTTCTAGCTCCTCCAGAGGCTCATGTGATGCTAGAGAGTTAGGCAGCCCTTTGAGATGGTGATGAGAATCTGAAATGGTTGATTCTCCATGAATATCTGTAACTCAGACCCTTCCTAAAATGTAAAGTGAGACAGGGATGTGTAGGAGAATGTATTAAGACTGTGAAGAATTCAGACTTTACAGTAGCAAAATCAGTAAAAATAGCTTCATCTGCAGAAGTCTGTTGGCCTTCTCATTGGCCAAGGATATTTTAGTTTCCTCCTTATGCTACAATACTTCTTTAATGATACCGCAGTGGAGAAAATTACTGTGGTGAGTTGATTCTACCTTATGGTGTTTTGTATCTAAATGAAGATGTTTGGATTGCCAGCTCAAAGCACTGCAGTGATGCTTAAATTCAACAGCCAGTTACAGATGAGCATTTGGAGAGGTCTTTTTCCAGACTGAAAAAAACTGCTGATTATTTATACTACAACAGTGCCTTGGAGCACAACTGATAGATCAGAACCCTAATCAAAGAGATGCTGCAGAAATCCAATGTATATTCCAAAATTACAGCAGTTCCACAGGGCACTTTCCAGTACTGGAAAGAATGGAAAGCAAGTATGATCACTAATTAAGTATCAAAACCTAATAATAATAATAATGAGGACATCATGCTGAATTATAAATAACACACTGTACTGAATTGTTTTGTATCGTGCCCTCATTGCCAGATTATCTAAGCACTTCTTAGTTGTGTATTTAGTAATATAATTAACATCCATCATAAATGAACTATAAAAACATTGTTACGTAACATTCCTTTAATTTGTGGTGTGAATTACATTTGGAAAACAGAAAACAACTATGGACCCAACCACAAAATATTCCCATTGCTGCACCGGCAAATATCTTTCAAAATTAGAACACTGGAATTTGTACGAAAATTCTGCAGGAGTATACAAAATGTACTAATTTGTAGGTTTGGTTTTCTGAAGCACTGAAATGACTGCATAGTGAACCAATTTTTTCATTATCACATGCAGATAAGTTAGTTACAGGAGTAGTCCGCTGCTTTCCAGATAATTTCTATGTTTGTAGTGTTATGTTGTATTAGTGAATACATGCTCCTAATACAATTAGATGAGAAATCCTCCCTAAAACAAAAGCTATCATTGGTCTGGTAAATGCAGCTTTGATTTATCCATCTAACTGTATTAATAATGCCCAGATATAAATAACTTCTCTATTTAATTCAAATATGATAACATCATTATCTTGGTTTACTTGTGGCTCAATATAAAACCAAGAAAGAAACAAAAGAGAAGACACAGCGAGTTTGTAGGAAATGCAATCATTCCACAAGATAATTGGATTTGGATGTCTTCTTCCAAAACACTTTTAATATCAAATTTGAATAGAAGTAGCTAGGCTGCACTAAGGGCGACAGAAAGGAGCCAAAGAGCACTATTGACTCTGTAGGGTCAAGATTTTGTGCTAGAGAGAGAAATGTCACTCTTCTAAGGGAACAAATCAGACTTATACAGGATTGTCCATAAGAAGATTAAATTGATAAATTTTGGTAAATACATTTGTTTAAACTTTTTAAGTACCACATAATAATTTATATTTTATTGACTACAATTTCTTAGATTTATGTTACAGTTTGATTTCTTTGGGCCCTGACAGGATGCACCCGTGAGTGCTGAGAGAGCTGGCAGATGTTATCGCTAGACCGCTCTCCATTGTCTTTGCAAGGTCATGGGGAACAGGAGAGGTGTCTGAGGACTGGAGGAAGGCTGACATCACTCCAATCTTCAAAAAAGGCAAGAAGGAGGACCCAGGGAACTACAGGCCGGTTAGTCTCACCTCTGTCCCTGGGAAGGTAATGGAGCGACTCATTCTGGATGTCGTCTCCAAACACGTAGAGGAACAGGAAGTTATTGGAAGTGGTCAGCATGGATTTACCAAGGGCAAATCATGCCTGACCAACCTGATAGCTTTCTATGATGTTATAACGGGTTGGCTGGATGAGGGGAGAGCCGTAGATGTCATCTACCTTGACCTTAGCAAGGCTTTTGACACTGTCTCCCATAACATCCTCATTAGGAAGCTGAGGAAGTATGGGCTAGATGAGGTGACAGTGAGGTGGATCGAGAGCTGGCTGAGTGACAGAACTCAGAGGGTTGTGATCAGCGGCATAGAGTCCAGTTGGAGGCCTGTAACCAGTGGTGTCCCTCAAGGGTCAATACTTGGTCCAATTTTGTTCAATATATTCATTAATGACCTAGATGAGGGGACAGAGTGTATCCTCAGCAAGTTTGCTGATGATACCAAGCTGGGAGGGGTGGCCGACACTCCAGAGGGCCGTGCTGCCATCCAGCGTGACCTGGACAGGCTGGAGAGCTGAACAGAGAAGAACCAAATGAGGTTCAACAAAAGCAAGTGTAGAGTCCTGCACCTGGGAAGGAAGAATGCCAAACACCAGTATAGGTTGGGGCGGACATGCTGGGAAGCAGCTCTGAGGAGAAGGACCTGGGGGTCCTGATAGACAGTAAATTATCCATGAGCCAGCAGTGTGGCCTTGTCGTCAAGAAGGCCAATGGCATCCTGGGCTGCATAGGGAAGAGTGTGGCCAGTAGGTCGAGGGAGGTCATTCTCCCCCTCTACTCTGCACTGGTGAGGCCACAACTGGAGTACTGTGTCCAGTTTTGGGCTCCCCAGTTCAAGAGGGACAGGGAACTACTGGAACGAGTCCAGCGTAGGGCAACCAAGACGATTATGGGACTGGAGCACCTCCCTTATGAGGAAAGGCTGAAAGAGCTGGGACTCTTTAGCCTGGAGAAGAGAAGGTTGAGGGGGGACCTGATTAATGTTTACAAGTATCTAAAGGGTGGGTTTAAGGAGGACGGAGCCAGGCTCTTTTCAATGGTTCCCAGTGAAAGGACAAGGGGCAATGGGCACAAGCTAGAACATAGGAAGTTCCGTTCAAATACACGGAAAAACTTCTTTACAGTGAGGGTGACAGAGCACTGGAACAGGCTGCCCAGGGAGGCTGTGGAGTCCCCTTCTCTGGAGATTTTCAAGACCCGCCTGGATGCAGCCCTGAGGGATGTGCTTTAGGCAATCCTGCTCTAGCAGGGGAGTTGGACTAGATGATCTCTAGAGGTCCCTTCCAACTCTGAAGATTCCGTGATTCCGTGATTCTCAAATTTAGACATTTATACAAGTTTTACAGAAACAGTCATTTGAGGGGGAACTGGAATACGGCTCTTCCAACCAGTTTGTGAATACCCGAGGTGTTAAATAATATAATATTTTCTCTCTCCCTGCATTTTTCACAGGCTTGTCCATAACTTAAACTCAGGGCATGTCTACTGATTTAAATTCCTTGCATGACATAGGTATGAAAGACCTGGATTATTGATCCTGCCAAGACTAGCAATAGACTCCAAGCTGGTCTTAAGTATGATGAGATATCTAGGCTACCCAGATCAGAACTTCAGAAGGCTGGGGGAAAAAAAAAAAAGCATGCCATGAACTCTAGGCGTTCCAGGTGAGAACTGACTAGATTGTGGAAGGCAGATGTTTTCTGTTTAGGTGGTACAAGAGACACAGGCACCTGTTTTGACACTTGGAAAACTTATTAGATGTAAAGTCAAAGGGCAAATACGATGGGAAAAATCTAAGTTCATTGATTGAGTTAATAAAACCTTTCATGTCCACAGTTCCTGTACACCTAAAAGGGGGATTTCAATTTTGAGAGACATACCAATGCAGGTTTAAACCTATATGACTCAGATGCGTATTCCTGTGTAATTATAATCACCAAGTACAGCATACAGTCGTATACTAGTAGCTGATGTGAAATCACACTCTGGTCTGTGTTTTTGTCACTACGTTACTATCAGTGATATTGAAACACTCATATAAGCAATTGTGGCATGGACTCGTGAATCACATTTGAAAAACAGGGCTTCAGCCTTCAAAGATCTTATCACATGATTTGCTATAAGAAGTTTGTTATTGCAACAACCAAGTCGCTGGTAGTACATTTATAGCAAACAATCTGCTTTCATGGTAACTATTCCCAGTTCCGTCCCTTAGCTGCAGAATGATCTGGAGCATCATTAGCTATGATTGCACTTTGGTTTCTTGAGACATAAAACTGGACTGGAATATTATTCCCTATGCCCCAGAACTATTCTCAGACCTATGAAAACTTTGCAAGTGTACACAAATGCATCTGTAAGAAAATAGGTACTGGCAGTTTCTTTAGCATCCTTATTAGTCCTTGGCCTCTCCAGAAACTATTCTCAGACACTAGTACCAGTAGTAGTCGTGACAGATTACATGAGGATGCTTTTACCTTTGTATTTAGCTGATGATCTCCAAATATAAGCCACTAAAATAGACAGAAATCAAATATTTTTAATTCAGGTGCAGATGGGAGTGGGTGGAAAGGAGCAAACACTTGTGATGGAAGCAATATAAAATCATGTACATAAAAGAAACCTCTTACTGGTTGTTGACTAGAGAAACACAGTGCTGAAATCTTCTCTCTCACCATGTGGTGCAGAGCATATCGATGTGATGTTAGATACTGAAGCCTTCAGCCCTTCAGATGAATTCATGGTTTTAATTTCATAGAGGGAATGAAAACTGAATGGCAGGGATGAATTGTGCATACGCTGTAATTCAACATATGTTAACATTTGTTATTTCAGGATTCCTATACACATTTAGAAAGATCTCTCTGTTACTTTAAAGAGTCTTTGAATAGATGCAGAGTAATACTAAAAATATTACATCATCCAACCACATGTTCCTTGCAGTTTCTAGTAATAAATATATAATATTTAACTCTCATTTAGCACACTTCATTAAGAGGTATCAAGACTCATCATAACAAATGGCAAAATCATTCCTTCAACTTTGTAATTAAGCAGATTGAGGCATTAAGCAATGACATTCACTAAACTGCAAATAAGCTTCCCGAGCCCAGTTGTGTCCTTTGTCAACAAACCCCCCCATAAGGCTTCAATGGTAAAACCAAGCAGCAGAATGGAGTAAGATCCACCCCAAATTAGATTTGGTGGTTCACAGGGTACTAAAAATCAGCTTAAGACAACAGTGAGAACAAGCAGTACAAGAGAAAGAAATAGGTATTTAGAGGTGATAAAGGAGATTAAAGACTGAATGTTAGTGATTAATCTTGCCTGTGATAAGGCTAGGAACCATTCCACTCACCATACAATGTAACTGTGCTATTAATCCATGCTAATGGCAATAGTAATCAAGAGCCAAGCTATATTTGTTAGACACACTACTCAGTAAGACACTCCCTGCCATACAGATCTTCTTGTTGAAACCAATGAGATGACGACTACCCATAACATCTGATGTAAATGAGACAAAAGGAGTAGTGTTAACATGACAATGTGATAGCAACAGTGCATGCACCAGGAACGCTACATTCATTCTCATAGAAGTTAAACTCCCCCCCTGCAGATTTAGATTCTATTTCTTTTTTGATTATCTGATGAGGGAAAAATATAAACCAAGCTTTTACACTAGGGATTAAATTGTTTAAACATTAATTTATCTAGCACACTGTGGGAAAGTAATATAGAAAACCGGTTGTTTTTAAAGTAATTCTGGGTCAGTAAGTTTCTTTGATGAGGGAATGGGAAATGTTCCAGAATTACAACAGAAAATCTGCCACTGTCATCATGTTTTCACAGTTCACACTGGCAATTATATTTGTGCATATGATTTTGATTCTAATTGATGACAATATGGGTGCCCCAGGAATACAGAGTTAAAGATATTCTCTCAGGTAATTGTACTTTCCCACAGTGAATTCTAGCAGTACTTATGACAGCTGGCTAAATTATACCTATGTCCTTCACTTCAAGATCTGACGTTCATCAGACTGCTTTCTTGACTACTCAGGCAGCCCATTTCATGGGTGTTTTGCATCATACAACTCTGTAATGCTTATTCCTTATGCCGGATCTTTCATAACTGCAAATTCAGTTTCCACATTAACATTATGATTCAAAATAGCTAGCTGTGTCCAAGGAAGCATGCCAAGATACATAAATTCAAAACACTTTGGAAAGTACTTGGACAGAGAAGAAAAATAAAAAGTCCGGTTGCTCAGCGAGAATGGTTTCTGACAGCTGTCACGTCCTTCCAAAAAGGACTGTTAGTAACTACCATTTTCCTGAGTCTGTCTCATTTCAACACCCCAGTGGAGACAGCTTCTGAGACCTCACAAAGAGATAAATATTAACTAATATCTCTATTGAGCAGGTGTTCTAAATTTAGTTGTTGAGGAAGAGTTTTTAAAAAAAATGCACAGAGGCATTTCCTGTGCACAGCCCACAGCCCACAGCCCAAAGCTCATGCCAAGAACTGCAGTTGAGAGAGGACTATAAACAGAATAGCAAGCGGAAGACCTCATTCCCCTTGTGCCCAGGTGCCTAAGTACCATGATCATTCTAAAGGACAAGTACTCATTTCAACAGAGATATAGTAATATCACTTCAGGCAGGGGACCAAGAATGGTCCATAAAGCTGGTCTACTTACGGCAATGAGTTTTGTATAACCAGCTCCAGTGCTGCTGGCTGAGCATTGCGAAGATCCATGCTCCAACACTCACGTTTTGTATTGAAATACTTGTTTTCATTCATAACATTTCTATGCTTGATAAACATATCTAACCAAGCCTGTGGAATCGTACTTATAGAAGAACCCCTCCGGTTTCTCTTAGCAGAAAGATGTTTTCTTGAGTTGGGTAACATACTTAGCAACAAAAATGACTAATTAAAATAACTAACCTCAGGTAATAAACAAGTTTCTTTTACTTTATAAAGCACATATCTATATCTATATCTATATCTATATCTATATCTATATCTATATCTATATCTATATCTATATCTATATCTATATCTATATCTATATCTATATCTATATCTATATATATAGAGAGAGATATATATTTAAAACACTGTGTGTACTGTCCTGCCTGACATTTGATTGTGGAAAATAATTTCAGAATGGAAGATTATTCCAATGTTTATTTTCATCAGGAATCTACTAGGAATCTAAACCCATATGTTATTCACAACATCACAGTAAAACATTTTCTGGGGTTTCCCATGTCTATTGCTAATATATACATTATCTATATTAGTTTAAGTTGCTTTCAGATGTCTATTACCAGCAATCGCTTTCCCAAATGGCTCTGCAATTTTAAAGTCTTATGACTGATCAGACATCTGAAGTTGTCACATTATAAAAAATCCAAAAATAGGAAAAAAAATATCAAAGAGCAATGAAAATGAGATGTGAAATAACCCAATAGCAAGAGTATGGAAAATTTCTTTTTGCCTATCAGTTCCTTTTTCCCTTTTTAAGTCTTCAGAACAAAATCACATTTAAACACGTTTAGTTTCATGCCTGTACATTTTTGTTTTCTTTCTATGCTGTCTGCTGTTTTGGTAACTTTTCTAAAAAATATTTGTAACTAGGAATAAAGTATAATGCGGGCACTTGATTTCTGGTACCGTTTATAAAAAGCCAACGATCACCAGCATTAACAAATGTATGCTGATTTTTTAAATATTTCCATGTAACTCGGATAAGTTTGTGAACACCAACCTGAGTTGTGCTCTTGAGGAATAGCTTTCTTCCAATGCAGAATTATATTTACTGAAATCAGTCTTTCATATTCATTACCCCAGTTCTTATAAGAAGAAAATATATTTTCAGTGGGGAACTAATTAGCTGCAGTAACTATGAATGTTAACAGGCAGGAACTTCTCAGACACCTGGTTATGTGCTCCTTCCTTCTCCCTCCCCCATCTTTTCTGCCAGAAGCTGTTGTGCTTGGTTTTATTTAATTTTAGGTCATCTTTCAAACTAATCTCATATCCATTTTTCACTTTTTACCCAGCAATCACTTGTGCCTTAAAATCCTCACTTCATGCATCAGACCACGATCTGGGATTTGACTGGCAGAAATTAAGCTTGAGGTACAGTGAAAAATATGGGAAAAGAAAGACTTTAGGGTAGTTCTGGATCCTGGAGGTAAATCTCTGTCCCCAGTAAACTCAGGGCTTCTAAACTCAGAGACTTTTAACATCTCTAAGATCAAACTTAATATCAAGTCTTTCATGTAGCATGTAAATTTGACTTTTTGCAGAAGGGAAGAAGAAACACAGAGGCAGGAATAGAGAGGCAGGAAGAAAGGAAGACAAATTGTGCTATACTTGAAAATAAGAAAGCAGAAAGTAGCTGAAAGTCTGTATACAATTTAGACATAAATGTCTAAATCTCTAGGAGGTATGTTAGTCTGCAGGACAGCAAACCACAGCCTAAAATCAGAATGCAGCAAAGTTCTTTGGAAGTTTTTTGGGAAGCATTTTGGGGGAGAAAAGCCAGGAAGAAAGAGGAAAAGCCTGTTTTAGAGCAATAACCAAGAAATTACCTGCCCTTAGGACAAGAGGAGAAAGTCAGGAAGCTAAATGACTCAGATCATCTCATGCGCAACTGGAGGAGAGATTAGTCGTGTTTTAGCTTCAGCTAGGGACTCCCAAGAGCCTAAGGCTGGAGGCTGTATCTTAAGTCACTTTGGTGAGGCCAAAGGAAGTTGCTGCTCTTCCTAGATGAAAGAGAATAAGAGAAAGGAGCCAATTACTTTAAGCAGCAATACAGAAGTGTAGCTTTTTTAATCAAAAGGGAAAGAATGAGGTCCTTTGAATATTAATTTTTTACTGCACTACAACTGCAAAAAACCCCAAAACATTAGAAAAAAACAATCCTCTTAGCTGAATCCAGAGCATTTTGTGCTTTTAGCCTTTCTTCTAACAATCTCATAGCAAGTCAGCTAGTTAACTATTGGCTTGAATTCTAGTCCTATCTATCTCATTTATCTGGAGATACCTCTTGGTTGATTTGGTTCATTGGTTTAGAATCAAGGTAGAGTTTCAGAAAACCATGAAAGTAATCAAGTCAAATTTTGTGTGAACTTGCGTGCCATAAAGTTACACCACAATACGCTAAATTCCCTTTCTCACATTGACTATAGCATCAGCTACCTGTGGTACCTCCAAGTATGTATGTCCTAATTGACATCTGCACTGAAATCTCTTCCTTTGTGAGAAAAAAAATTCTGTGATTTCCACAAATTCTTTAGAAGCTTAATTACTTTTAAGATCTCTCTCTCTGTTTAGCTTGTGAAGCCAAGGAAACAATCAAAGGAGCTTCATTTTCTAAGGAAAAGAAGCTAAAATAAAAGCTCCATTCATTTCAGTTCCTGAGACGGAATGGAAAAATCAGTGTTTTCCTGAGTGTAAAAAGTATGAAATTTGTATGAAAACATACTTTTTTTCCCATACTTCTGAGAAGTTACTGCAAAGAAGAGTACAATCTGAAAAAAGTACTGATCAGAAACAAATACCTGTATTAAAAAAAAAAAGACAAGACTCATAACTGGAAAAACTTATACAAAAATAAGATGTTCCCATTGATTATAAAAAATCAGAATCTACGCTAAGTCAGTATATTAATTTAAATTTATCTGTCTATCAGTTTTTCTAGAAAGTTGACTTGTGTATCAGGTACACAAATCTTCTTTATAGATATTAATACTTTGTTAAAACTAAAATTTTTTGTAGTCATCTCAGAAGCTGAGTCTCCTCACATTCCACAACAGGAAATTAGACTATTGTCAGATATGTGTTACATTTTTTTTAACTATAACCATCTTCCCTGAGGTGCATTTCAACCATAAAATAAGCTGAAGTTACAATACTATTAAAATTCCTGACCTTCAAAGCTTAAGAGAGCACAACTAACAATAATTTCAAGTGGAAACCCTAAAATTTTCTGTTAGGTCATTCATAAAAACCATAGGAATTAATTAAATAATATTTTCTGTTTCCTAAATCTCCTTTCTCTAAATACAAAGATTTTTCTTTACATGTCATTTGCCAGTGAGCAATTTTCTACTGCTTTTGCAGTCATGATGATATTTCAACAATTTAATAACAACAACCTTAAAATTAGTAGCAGGATTTTTCTGTCATGCATTCTTTTTAAAAACTTCCAAATTTAGGACTTTTTCAACATTTTGCCGAGAGGAATGACAGAATATCCATAAAGCAACAGAAGTTACTGATTTTTCTTCAGAGTCTATTTTCACGAAGAACTACTCTCATAGCCTTGATTTGAATCTCAGTTTATTAAAAAGCCTTGGAATGCACCAGAATGACAGCCATGGTTTCTCAGAACCTTTTGTACAATACACAGAATTATATTTCAGTTTTACACTAAGGTCCTTTTTCAATATTAAAATGCCTCATTAATAAGAGAAGTATCATTAAAATGCTTCTCACTTTAGCTTCATGCTAAGTTCACAAATCACTTTATATATTTAAAACCCATTCAACAAGCTGACTTAGTACACTTGTAGCAGGGTAACCTATTATTGCCTGAACTGATGACATTGGTTACTGTGGAAACAGTGTATTTCAAAGGAGAAGAACATGAAAAGCGACTGAAAGAGACAAATGCTAAACACAGGACAGATATATGCAATAGAAAAATATATGTCTGTGTATGTGCTGGATTGTTAGTTGTTAGGAAAACTGAACATTATATTGTCTCTTGCTACGAATTGGTATGATTTAGTTCTCCAACTTCCACTCCCTCCTTAAGACATATAAACGCATCATCCCATCTCATATCAATGTCAGAAAATTTAAGTCCCTTACATGATTTGAAAAAACGGTATCCACCTTTTTTGTTCATGCCTTGATCCTGTTTTCCTCTTTGGTACTGATGCCTTTCAACTCTTTTTCATAAGGATTTAAAAAGGTTCTGACAAGATAAACTGCTTAACTTGTCTCTGGTATAATATAATCTACTCTTTCCGGCTCACCATTACTGCCTTCTCTTTGACACCATCAAACAAAATTCTATCCTAATTTTCAAAGTCTTTCAATTGAAGGACTCCATTTTATGTTCTCCTATGAGAATCCTTAAGCACGTGACAAAACAGAAATCCAGAAAATCATTATTATCTGTCAGTCTCCTCTCAAGACTCCTATCTTCCCAATACAGACATAAAACCAACATAGAAATGAAACACAAGTGACCAGGATGAATAGCATCATGGGTTGTCCAGTAAACTTATTCACATGTCAACTCCAGCAAAATAAGCTCCTGCTTTTGTTATCAGAGTGTTTGGCTGCAGCCACCTTCACCCACTCTTGTGTTGCACCTTCAGGGTTTTTTTAATCATGTTTCTTTCTATTTTCCTGTCAAGAAGACGCATTAATTATATCGTCATAATCACAACACTTATCATAATAGAGTCTAAAACAACACATGTTTGTACAGGTTTGAGGGAAGAACAGTATTTGCCATAAGGTTCACTGTATTAGTTTCACATCTCTCATCTAGGAGGATCTCCCTGTCTCTCTTAAAACAGAAAGAAAATACGCTATTGTCCTAAGAATAACACATATAGCTAAAAAATGGAATAATTTCAACTGCCTGAATCAGCTCTTCACTCCCCTCTGATGGCCTAAGGAGGTCTGCTGACTAGGGTCAGAATCTTCTATCAGTTCCCTTTCTGGAAAGCATATGTGATGGACTAATGACCCAACAATACCATGCACAAGTCACGGGGAGGGGTAAGGATAAACACAGCTTCTTCACTATTTGTTCAGAACGAAAGGCAGAGAGGTCCAAGTCTCTTATGCATAAAGCAGTAAAAGTGAGATAAATTTCCTGAGAGACTTTGCCAATGGAAATGGAACTGGTCTGGATTTTACATTGAGTAGAGCTGGCTGACTATTCAATTAATATCTGCAGAAAATACTGACATTTTAATATAAGTTAAACTTAAGTTTTAACATAAGTTTTGTCCCCAGAGAGAAAGGATTTTTTTTGCGCAAAAGCAATTTCCCAACTTCATGACTTGGAAACAGTGGTTTGAATACTGTAAGGTATTTAAAGTTCAATACATTTGAAATTAATATACTTTATTTCTGTATCATGTTGAAACAAACATGATCCTACAACATCCTTCAAATGCAATGGAGCAGCATTTCATGACAGAAAACTGTTCCATTACAATTGTAAACTACAATCTCAAACGGTGTCATGTGCAACCATTCATTTTTCAGTGTAAGAACAGTTGCTCTGAATATAAGTGACAAGGCCTCTGTTGAACTTTACCAAATGTTTTGCTAGACTAGAAAAAGTTCTTCTTTTGATATTTGAATAATCCTTTCCTTGCTGCCCATACGTTTGCTAGAGATAAGCCATAGTCTTTTCCAGGCATATTTTAGAAATACAGGTCTATGTTAAAAAACCACTATCATATGAGAGACTAGAAAGTTATGTTATGTATTACAATAAAGGAATGCAAAAATCAGTATTTAGTCACGTAAATCTTCAAGTTCACCTTGAACCCTTGCATTCAATATCAACAGGAAAGGAGAAGTCTAAGACCCTGATACTACAAATTATTCCACGTAGAAGAGTTCCAATGCCTGCATAGTGCTCTGGGGGACCACCAGTATACATTAGGTTATGGTAGGATTGGACTCATTACTATTCCCAAGTATGTGAAACAAGGTGTAAATCTCTTTTTTTTTTTTTTATCTTTTCTTTTTTATTTTCTTTTTCTGAAAAAAAATCTAAGTTCTATAATTGCCTCTTACTTAAAACCAAAACCAGCAAACCTCCCCCATGATCCTTCCTCTTCCACCGCTTTTTCCTCTAAAAGGTTAGTTGTGACAAAAAGAACAACATACCCTTCACCTCACCTCAAACTGCATGTTGCTTAACAAACATACATTAAAAAAAAGTATTGTTCTTTCTCTTATTTCCAGATATCATAATTTGATAATTTTGTACTTGCAACAAAGTTAGATCAACTGCTGAGGAAGGGATGACCAAATTCAGTCACAGAAGTTTGGTGCTGAGACAGTTGATTTTCCAGAGCCAACGCTGAGATAAAAGAAGCTGATGCTTGATGTTATTTGACTTTCAAAACCACCCTCTTAACAGCATAATCGATGTCAGATGGTGCTGCCAGACTACTAGCACCATGCAAAAAATATTAAAATCAATTCTTTCCAGGGACAGATTTGAAAAAGATAAATGAGAACTCCTTTTCGAGTATTAATTTCTAAGTAATATTATATTTTAAACAGAAAGTCCATGCAACCTCTAAAAAGCATCAGAGATTCTCCTTGTGTTGCCCCCCCGCTCCCGTAATTGATGAGACTTTTGGAATATCAGAGAAAATCAGACATATCTGGAATATTTGTTTCTTTCCAATATCTGGCTAGCACTTTCATGGCTTGTCATCTCTTGAAAATTCAGGGATTGCTTCATGGGCAAGAGAGGTTTCTTGGAGGAGAAAGCCCATTTCTTCATGAAGATGTATAACTACTACAAACAAGAACCCCTCACGATTATGAAGCAACAAGATGCTGCTTAATCTTCTGATTGCAATGAAACATACTTGCAGATATCTGATATGCAACTATGTTTTTATACTCTATCGAAAAGGAAGGAAAGCAGCCTGAAGAGAGGAAAATGGCAGCCAGCTGCACTTCCTCGTAGCCTGCTGAAGCTCCTACCAATGCATTTTGGTTTCATAAAAAATAACAAGGAAGTGTTGCTAACACACAATACCTTTATCAAAACTTTTGCAATATTCATCTCCTTTTTCCTCATAGCCTCTAGTGGCAATTGCAGACAAATTATTAGATAACTCAGTTCTCATTTCTTGAAAATAAAAACAAGTTGAAGAGGTACGAGTTTCCAGTCTTCATAACAACAGAAAAAAACTTGAAAGTATTATGCAAACGTAACATGAAGGCTCTGTGAATTTCTTAAAATATCAGGATTGCATTAAAAATCTAAATTTCTTTTTCTTCTTCTGGATATCCCTTAGAAGATATTTCTAGTCTCTAAAAATTTCTGCTGCTATGTAGTTAAATAAAAAAATTGTAATGGAATTTACAATATTAATGCCATTGAATAGGAGGTGCTTTCCTAGCAGTGAGCTAGAGTCATTTAATGCATTAGGGATGGAAGATATTGTAAACCCACTTCAACTCCTGATCATTTTTTTTTATAATTCCATTCAGAAAGTACTACATATCTTCCAAAAAGATACACTAAGAAGAATGATGATCTATGTAGACTGGAGAAGACCAGAAAGCTGGACTCTGGCTGAAGGAGACCAAAAGTAGGCTAGCTGCTTTGATCTAGAACTCTTTAATTGAGTTGAGGCTTTAATAATCTAAAAAGCAACTTGCAGAAGGTGAAAGAGCCAAATGTATTTTCTCTCCTAGTTAATCAAATATAGATTCTGTCAATATTATATAGCCATAAAACAGCTCCTATACCTACATCCACTTTCTGAATCAACCTAGAATATAATAAGCCAGTAATTAGAGGCCAAACTGAGTGATCTTTCATCTCCTGCTATTAGTACTCTTTGCTTCGTTTAGCAATGTTCTTCATTAGCTTCTTCTGAGTATCAAGTGGTTTTTATGTTTATTTTTTAATTCTCTTAGATAAATTGCATGTGTCTGATCCACTTAGATAATTCAGAGCTAAGATTTTTCTAGTGTTGACCTTTGCAAAGGTCTCTTTGCCATCTGTTTTTGTATTTAATTAGCGTTTTTTCTTTCTTGCAGCAATCTCTCAAAGAATGAAATAAATGACTATAATTATCAGTTTGCATTATTTGATCTCCTGACCATAATGTAACATTCTGGTGATTACACAGTATGTTTACTGTGGACCAGTCATGAGACATCTTACTTGTAACTATTTATCTTGATAAGAAAATAGAAGATAGATTCCTCCCCCAAGTAAACTCCTAATCCACAGCAGAAGAATAATTTCATTTTTATTCCTTCTCTTTTTCTTGCTCTTTCCTCACATCTTTTGGGCAATCTTATATTTACTAATCAAAACAATTTGGAGGTATTTAACTATTGATATAAGCAACTTCACTGCTGCTGACACACAGTTTCTGACAGCTAAATACGATTGAAAGTAATACAAATACAGACTTAATATCAGAGACTAGACTGGGCATTTCAGTCTTTAGAAACCGAGGAACACAATGGAAATCTGCTCCTGAGAGCTACGTCCCACTTTAAGGCATTTCTCTGCACAGCAGTCTAAGCATAATATATTAATTCTAAACAAAGGACCCTGGGCCTAAAGTGTATTAATCACAATAGTTAATACCATTATTTCATGTATGTCAGGCAATGGGGGTTTTTTGGTTTGTTTTTTTTTGATGTTAAGGCAGGTTCATTTCAGGGCAAAATCATCCATGCCTGGATTTCCAGGGCATCATTTAGGCATGCTTTAAGTTGGGGAAGTTTATAACTGCAGCAGAGTTCTTTGTTTGCCATATTAGAACGCATTCCTCTGAAATAGGTATAAAGTGACCAGAATTGAGGAAGGACCAAGAGAAGGAGCTTATACATCTAGACATGTGCAGCAGACAGGGTTCATTAGCGGGGAGCTGCCGTTACAGGCACCTCAGCTGGGGTTTGTGCAGCTGCAGGATGGTGCTTCTGTTCCATATTGCCTGAGCTGGCTGTGAAAACTGCATCTCATTCCCTCTAGTTTTTTATAGAAGTCTCTGCATTAAGCCTGATTATTTGCTCATTGTTCGGTAAAGGGGCGAATTTAATCTTTCTAGCACATAGCTTTAAAAAATATTTTATTCCTTTTAAAAAGTGTTTGCTTCCTAAATTTTTCACAAGATCATGCATACAGAATTAATATTGCCCTAATTAAGCAGGCATATGAATTTCTACCTCCTGGAAGAAGATTTCAAAACCTCGTATCAAATATTTCCATCTCATAAGTTGAGATCCTCTGTATTTTAATTTCCAGTGGATGCCTTTGGTCTCCATGGAAACTGCTCCAAGGAGGTTTGAAATGTTACATATTATTTAATATATCTTATATTCACATAAATGTTGCCAGAAGATCTGTCATATCTGTTCAAGTATAAAGTACCAGGGGAGTTAAGCAAAGGAATACATTAAATTGAAACTCATTGTAGCCCATCGCTGTTGACACCGCTGGCCTTGAAAGATTTTCAATGAGAATCCTGAGAACAATCTTGAAAAATCAATAATCTCAGCAGAAAATGCACCCATTATTATAGTCAAGAAGCTAATAATAAATCATTATATTCTATAATCTATGCTATTGAATTTTGCATAGAGTTACAGCAATTAATGCTTCCATTGTCAGTCAAACTTGAAAAGCAATAAAGTTTACTGGTATTAATGTGGTGACTCTTTGATATCTAACACAAGTTATACACTTAAATCTATAAAGATACTTTAGTGATCAAGGAAATAAAAATATGTGACAGTTTGCTGTTACTCTTATTCCTTAAGTTTTTGCGAAGAAGAAAATTTCATAACCAAACTGCTGTTCACAAGTGGGTTTAAAGAAAAAAGAACATTATACAACTACATTTACTGTTATGTTAAACAGAATCATTGAAATTGTTCAAAACAGTGCACCAAGATTTTTCCTGGATGTAAAACTACTTCTACTGAAATATTCTTACATTATGGTACAAATTACTACATGAGCCTCAGCTTCTTTGGCAAAAGACAAGCATTTCATGATAAGAACTGGCTACTTGAATGCCTGCAGCTGAATTGTTTGTGGATGGTATTGCCTTTGGAATAGTTTCCAATTTTTCTCCTTTACGGGAAGTTACCCCGTAGATGTGTGCAGCACATACAGTGTCTTGTGATGGCATCAGTGACCCCTGGCTTTTCACTAAACCTCCCTGGGCCTCTGTCAGTGCTGAAGTTTAAAAATGTGCAAATAAGGTGACTGTGATTGAAAAATCCATTCCTTTTCTCAGTTGAACTATATTTGGGTCAAGTAAATTGCCAAGGAAAAAACACACCCTGATGTCAATGAGAGAGACTCTAAAACACTTCCTGTCAAACCCTTTATTAAAAGACTGAAGAAATACAAAAGATCTTGCTGTCAATGTAAGACATAGAATGGCTGCAAATTGATCTTTTAATGAAAATGAGAAAGAGCAAGTAAAGAGTTCTGCCTACCTCATTTTTAAATATTGACAAAAAAGTTAGAAGATTGCACCAACTTATTTCAAGACCTCCTTTAAGAACATTTCTTCCCAAAGGACGAGAGCTGATACAAATAGACTACAACTGAAATTTAATGGGAGGGAGGGAAAAAAAAAAAGAAAATATCCCAAAACAAAGGAGGATTTAAAGAAACGCATAGTCAGGGAAATGCCTACATAGTGAGTGAGACTGCAGCAGGCACTTGCTCAACTGCAGCCAGCGCAGAAAACAATAGCAGTGAAGACATGGTGCTCTGATATCTATATGTTCACTGAAGACCCTCGGTAGGTGATTGTGTTGCAGCTGCCTCCTCCTTCCTGCCTTTCTGCTATGTAAGCCTATACTTTAGCAATGAAAACTCTGCCTGCAACCTCATCCAAAATGAGGGCTTGCCTACGGTACCTCATTTTCTATTGCTTTCTGATCCTAACTCTAAAACAGAGAAATAGAGCTGTGGTTCTCTATTGAGGTGTCTGGCATGCTGCATGTGACACTTTGGCCCGCCTTTTCTCAACTGTGAAGACCTGCTGCTGGAAGCTTGTGGCCCAGAGCATCTTGTTAAAGACACTTGGCTCCTCTGTCTCATAACCAAGGTAGGAAGTGTATTCCTGGAGCTTGCAGGGGAGAGGACTGCGAGGCAGGAGAGCGTGCCTAACAGGGAACAGCTATTCAGATGAAGTACCTCTCTGGGGACAGAGACTCATTTCCTGTAGCTTTGCTTAGAACATGGGGACTACAAATATTTCTCATATTTGGATTTAACACTTAGGAAGCATTTCTCTCCCTCCTTTACTGGCTATTACTAGTGTTACAGTGAGAACAGACTAGTTAATGTGCACAGTAATTATAGCATGCAATATAATAACAGCAGTATCACCCACTAAAGAGTCAATATACCTGTGGGATTGATTCTTTGCTTTGTTTTGTGTTTATAATAATAATAATAAAAAGTTCAGCATAGAGGATTTTTCTGGGATTAATGACTGACTGGTTTAATGGCCTGCAACTCAGTTGTTATTGCTTAATAACGATGCTTTACATTCACGTAGTTCCTTTCTTTGAAGAATCTTAAATTTTAAGTATTAGTTTTCATTCAATGCATTTATATTTCAAGTATCCCAAAGTGGTAGTGGAAAGATGTGGGCAAGGGCAATAGCTATTATGTGCTTAGCAATAGAGCAGAGGTTTAAAAATTAGTTTAGTAGCACTGATGAGAGAGCTACTCTCTGCAGAGGAACTACTGCAATGTATTAACAAACCCAGATACTTATTTTTACAGCCCACTCAGAAGGGAGGACAAAGTAAACAATAGTTCAAGTGCAGAAGACTCCTAAAGATTCATTTTCAGTACTTCACTGCCATTGCCAAAACCTTCTGATAAATTTTCATACAAAATTATGATTGTTTTATGCAAGCAATGACTTGCTGACTTGCTAAGGGGTGAGCAGATCCTCAGCTACTAGACTGCTGTCATCTTCTTTGGCTGAGTGGTAGATATCCTCAACCTCAAATTCCTAATAAAGGGTTTGGCAAGGGCGGTGAGAAATCATCTAGTTATATCCCTGTACATCTCTTGTTTGTAGTAATAAATGCTTTACCATTACCAGCAAGGATCCAATATTAATTGGCCCACATTTTACATCATGTGTGGAATTAGAGTTATTACATCAAAGATGATATATCCCAGAAGAGTGCTTTAAATCCACAGTAAAAGATTCACTTTGTCATGTGTTTCATTGCCAATTGTCTTACAGCTGGATTGCGAAATGAGGGAACTCGGTATTATGATGAGGAAACAATCATTTAGCAATCATGGTAACCCACAGCGGAGAAAAGGTTCATGTACAAAGTGTTGTAAAGAAGCTGTATTACATTCTTAACAGGAGTGAAATATTTTCTCAGTTCTTGAAGGTCTGGGCATGAGTCCTTGCCATTTGGTGTCACATATGTTGAATTGCAATTCTGCTTTCATGTTGTAATCTCCCATTCAGAAACTAAATAAAACAGAAGGCTGAAGTGAACAGGGGCTTGAGACTGCAGAAGAAGTCTGAAATTTCTTATGAGTAATGGACTGTTAGACCATGAATTTCAGATCAAAGGGGAGATAAAGGTCAAATTAATTAGAACATAATGCATCAAGATGTAATTTTGTGCTGAATAGAAGTGTAGATAGTTGCTGGCAATCCAAATTTTCATGAGTGTTTGTGAAACCTCACTGTATTTAAGCCTGCATAGTCTAATGAGTGATTTAAAAACAACAACCACCCCAAAACCCTAGAAGAAAAAGCCATTCGGTTCCCTGGGTCAATATTAGCAACCATGTGATTCATAAATCAGTTTGAACTTTTAGAGATGTTTTGTGGATTTCTGCCGTTTGAACTTATGGAAAAAATGATAGCTGCTGTAGATTGTAGTTTTCTGAGTGAATATCAAGACTCCATGCTGTTGCTGGTTTTGTAACTTTGTGGACAGCAACAGAAATGTTTCAGGAACTGTGAGTTTTGCCTCAAGCTTCATAAAAAAATGGACTCTCAGAAATAGATTACTTTTCTTATTTCCTTCCTCAAACCCTGATCCTCAAGCATGATCCCCTCTCATCTTGTCATATTTAGCATAGCAGTTGTCTTCATTCCTCTTCCCTGAGCCCTTCCCAGACCCAGACTCCATTCCTAATTGTGTTTCCCAACTCTAACATATCCTGATCCAGTTAGCTGTAGTTCCTCAGCCCAAGTCTCTTACATTAGCCAGTGACAAACATATTTTACATCTAAATCCTTGGCTAAGTCATACTTTCTTCTCAGAGCTCTTTCTAGTGCAGTTCTTGTCCCCTTTTTCACAAGTAGTGTCAAAAACAGGGCAAACAGGGTTGGTGGAAACCAAAACGGCAGGCAAAAATGCCCTCGCTACATCCCACAACCTTGGCTCCAGCCAAGGATCCACAAGATCCCCATATCATAAACTTAGGTATCTGAACTGTTGGGTGCTGACCTGCAAGAAGCCTCTGGTCACCTAAACCTGTGCATTTTTAAAAAGAATATCTTGGGCAAATACAGGTAACAACAGTTTTTAAGGCACTGCTTTGAAACACAGCAGGCAATTGAAATTAGCTGCTAAAGATAAATTACCACTGTTTTTATTTTATTTGAAAAAGGCAAAACCCTGTGTTTTGCCTGATCTGACTGGCTACACAACATTAAGAAGTTAGCTTGAGGCAGTCACAACCTCAGACAGTAACATATTGGTAGTCATATTTGACTAAGAAGGGTTATGAAAAAAAGTGTCGGAACACGTAGCAAAAGATATGGCCATAATCAATATGCAGGTATCTGTTCTGTCACCTGTGATACCAGTGTAACCTATATGAAATTCAGTCATTTCACAGAAGAACAAACTTGCCTTTCTAGCAGCTATTAAGACTTTGAGTACAGATCAAGATTTATTAAAATAGAAAAAAAACTTGTTTTCAAAGCTGATTTTTCAATGAGAACCATACAGAATGAACTAATTCCCTCAAACAAACATAAGTTTGTGGTATATCATCAATTCCAGACATTAGAATTGGGAATTACTTCCCAGTTTCCAATTCATTTATAAGCAGGTACTTGCAGTATAAATTGCAAAGTATGAACTAACATGAATGTTGTGATGAAAATATTCCTTTTTCTGGTCTGCTGTGATATATGATTTGAAGTTTTACGGCCCTAAATTGGCCACAAGTTGTTAGAGAAAAACACATCTGAACACCAAAGACAAGAATATAATCTAATTTAGGAGATACATTCTTAATTAAGAACCTTTAGGCTGGAAGGCAGTGGGGTGGAATAGTCATGACACTGAATAGGGTCAAGATAACCCTCAAGTATATGAGTATTAGATGCTCAGTTAGGTCAGTGAGCTCTCAACAGATATGGTATTTTTCTTGTTTTGATTGCATCCAGCATCTTGTTTATCTAATATTCAATAGCATTCCAACTAAGCCAGAAATATCAGATGAAATACTTCATAAAATGTTTCTTGGAAATTTAGGTACATCACATCCACTGTATTTACCTCTACTATAATGGCAGTAATATCTCTGAAGAAGTTCATCAGTTCATTAGGCACAACCTCTCCTATGTTTTCACCCAGTCAAACTGTGCTTATCAACAGAGGAGTACAAAATAGCATCAAACTAAACAGCAGCAGCTCTCTCCACTTTGCCCATCAAAAGACTGAGAAAAAAGACATTTAAATGCAGTAGTAAAACCTATCCTTTACTACCACCTTCATCCTTACCTGGATAGGACTAGGAAAAGCTTTCCAAGGTATTTTGTGACCATATATAAAATTCTTTGACATTGTTAATGTACAGAGTTATATGTTCTGGTGGGTTTTTATTTGGGGTTTTCTTTTGTGTGTTTTGCATTGGTTTTTTTCTCTTTTGTGAGTAAAGTAGCGAGGACATCAGTTTAGCCAGTGTAAATAATAACAGACCATAACCCATAGTTTGCAAATAACAGTATCTTATAATTAGTTTAAAAAAAAAAAAAAAGGAAAAAAAAGAGAGAAACATGATGGATGTAGTTAAATCTAAACCAGTGATTTGAGACACCGTACTGTCAGATATCTGCCTTCAGAATTTATTTATACAATAACAATTTTGTATGTTCCCATGATCATATGAATCAATAATTGTCATAAGCCTACCTACGGTCCAGTTCTCTGAGGAACTGGTAACTCCCTAAGAACTGTTTGTGTGAAATATATCTGAGAGAAAAAACACTTTGAATCCTATTTTCTTTTTTTTTTTTCTGTATGGTGAAATCATACTTGATCCATGTTGTGTATAAAATAAACGGTAGACATTTTTTGTCTGTCTGCAGAAACTGGGGAAACATCAACCTTGGGTTAATAGCTTTTCATGTACAATTATGTTTTTTAATCAAATATTTATCACAATATATGCCCTTAAATCCCATTGCAAGTGATGTTGAGGAGTATTTACTGTCTTTTTTAGAAGAACAAAAAGCTCTTTAGGAGAAAAGGATTGTGGACATGAACATATTAGGACAGAATTTTCTCAGCAAAGAAAAGAAGAGATTTGTATTACCTGGTACAAAAAAGAAAAAAAGCTTCTTGAAAGAAGTAGTGTTATTTCCAATGAATGCTTGTCAACTGCCCAAGTAAAATGAAGTATAGAGCATCTGAAGATAGCAAGCTTAAGTACAGATGTCCATTTTGTTTATCTAATTATACACATAAAAATAGTTTCAGAGAGGAAATAATTAATCTTCCTTTTGTGTGTTCACTGTGCTTCAGTGTTTTCTAATACCTCTCTCCCACTCACTTCATTCAAAAAAAACAATTGCATTTAGAACTACATAGTTATTCAGGAAAAAAAAAAATCTCCTTTTTGATACACCAAGAGAAAATGTAGTTCCTTTTATGACAAGTGAGTCCATACTGGTTTATAAGATTTGTGTATAAAAATATTTATAGATTGAAACTCTTCCTTTTTTTTTTTTTTAAATTTCAACTGCAGTTTTCTTTTTCCCTTCTGTTTATTTACCTCGCCAAGTCTATACTTTTCCCTAGTACAAAACAAGAACATTTTATTTTATTTTTTAAATCTGATTTTAAGGAATGTGCTTCAGAATGTGTGTTCTTCTGAGTATGAGGTTGCTCAATCTGTATGAATTAAAACAAACAAAACAAGTCACATTTTGCTATTCAAAAGGCAGAAGATAAGTTCCATAGCTACTTTGTTTTGAAGTATCTAGTATTTCTGTAATATTCAATGAAAGATCTTCACAATGCACAGTACAAACCTGTGGTTTTGTGGGGTTGCTTTGGGCTGTACAAGTGAAACACAAAACCACTGACAACTTGAAATTTTCTTGCCAAATATGAGCCCGCCATAGAGAGAGGTACGATAGCAGCCTAGTCTCTCTGTGACTGTTGCAGCAAATCCTGCAGCAAGTAAATGATCACTTATGCTCCATTCCATTCCTAGTTCTGTTTCCATTCCCAAATTGGCCAGTATACAGCTGATATTTCTCCTTTTCCCACGCTATCACCTTTACGAACACAATGCAGATTACAGTAATACACGAAGGTGTTAAATAGCATTCCCTGAATTCCCTGAAAATTTTCTAATTTCTTCAATGCTGAATGTTTCAGAAATATTTTGTCCGGGAAAACCCTTCATCTTCCAAAAAACACTCAAACTGCCTTTAAAAGTATACTTTTGAAGCTAATATTAACTCCTGAGTGCATCCAGTAAGGTACCTTTTTTATATACAGGAAGATAACAAAGTTAAATAATAATCAATTGTGGAAATCTTCTGGCAAGATCTGATTTCCAAATGTAATTCTCCTAGCCAAGGCTCTCTAACTCACTATATATATCATCATAGATCCCATCCTTATTGACTGAGCTGGGAGGCCTGCAGGGCTTGTTAAAATCTATAAAATCTATTTAAAGAGTTTCAGCTTTGGCATTTGGTAGAAGCAACCTAACATCAGCTAATCTGAAGTACTTTATCTATGCGAATAAAAAATTCACTGTAGTTCTAGAATGTCACGCGGGAACTTTAAATTTTTAAAAAATCTTTTTGGCCACAAGCTAAAATGCAACATATCAAAGCATTTTCAGCTTCTGCTTTTCTTCTGAAAGTTCTCTATAATGTAGTCACTTCAATGCCATAACTTTGTGAGTGGATAATCTTTAGTCTTGCCAGACATTTCTACCATGTAGCTTCCTAAAAGGTTCACACGAAGAGGAACAGCTGCCCTACCTTTCTAGGAGTGGTTAGTAACAGATGCATCACAGTTTCTATGTAATTACCAGCACTACATAGAGTAAAAACAGTTTTATAATTTTGGGCCCTGGTTCAACACTTAAATACAACATGCAAGAAATCTAACTGAGGGGTGATAACTTCAACACGTGCCTAGATCCTGATGAATAAACCAAATATGTTGTTGATTTTTTTTTTTAGATATTTATTTGCAGAGTTTAGTGTAGCTTCAGATGTCATACTTTTTATTGATTCCAGAATGTACAGGCAGGTAGGCATAAATGAGATATAAATAATCCAGTCTTTAGTTTGAAATCAAAAAGACCCTTCTGAAAACATTAAAAACGTGCAGGTCTCAAAAGTCTACCAAGGTTCCCTGGTAAACAGATTTCATATTACAAAAAGGTCCTGCTTGTGCTCAGGCTGTTACATCCAGGGATTTGACTTACTCCAAAGGAAAGAATCAGGGTCAGAATGAAGCACTAACATATATCTGCAAGAAGGTACCTTCCCTCCTCTGTTATAAACCATTGTCATCAAGCATCATAAGCTAGATCATCTGCTTTTGATGGAAAAGATGAATCAGTTAAATGAGTTCACAAAGTCTGACAACTGTTCTTAAGTAAGCGAGAAATAGTTTTCATAATGTGGGTACAAACTAGATGGACATTCCCACTGGGATTCTTCTGGTTAATTTATCCACCCCTTGGAAACCAGGAATCATGAATACTGGATTCCTGGACAGAAAAGGTGCAGCAGTATTTTGTGCAGCATCCAGGAAGCGTTTGCCTGCAGACAGGGTTCATTACTCAAAGCAGTCTTGCTGTAAGCAAACTCCCCAATTTTGCACTCACTTCAACCTGCAAATCAAGTTGGAGGAGATGGAGGGAAGGCATGCAAGAACACATTCTCCTTTACCGCTCTCCAGACCCATGCTGGAAGCACCACGTGTTGACAAGAGAAAGGATGCCAGTCTTATATTCTGGCATCAAAAGACACAGAGGATTTCACACAATAGCACTTCTGAAGAACAACAGCAGCCATTGTTCACACAAGTCTGCCAGAAATATGAGTAAAACTAAACAGAAAAGGCTCAAACTACTGTAAGGACAAACAATGATGAAAATTTTCTTTCATTTCTCTCTGCTACCATTTATTTCTTTACACCACGACTAATCTCCATTCCCTATTATGTGTGTGAGATCAAGAGAAGAGGACAATAATTTATGAACAATAGGTGATATTTAACTATGAAAATGAATTGATCCCACAGCTTATGAAAACCAATTTTTCTGGAAGCTGTGAAATCCAACAGAGAAATATAACTATCAACATTGCCCAAAGCACATGCCAACTCAGTGAGGTACCTTGGACAACAGGGAAGAGAGCCACAACAAATGGTAGCAGATTTTCGCTTCACTCACTGATCAGGAATAGCTAGAGTAAAATTATTGTTAGGGAAGAGGAATGACAAAAGAATCATAGGACTAAAAGTAATGGCTTCAAGTATCTGGGAAGCTGATTAATGTTCCTGATCCAGCCCCCTTCACAGCACCAGAAGAAATAATAGCAAATGTAAGAATATTTTTAGGAACAGTAGAATGAGAATATATGCAGGGGAGAATGACTCTGATGTTTATATCAAATAGCTGCCTGAGTATGCATACCGTTCTGAAGGTGCAAAACAGCTATTGGCAGCACATGTTTTATTTTTCAAATTGATTTTCAAAAGAGACACTACAGCTTTTTTTTCTTCCTCCGCTCCTTCTTCCAGAAGGACAGCCTGAGTAAAATGTAATTTAGCGTACAGGAGTTCTGGACCTTTATAAATGTAATTATTTGGGGAGAAGGTGTTGAATGGTTGGGGGTTTGGAGTCTGAACAGAAGCCAGGAAAGGAAATAAGAAATGCCAGAAAAAGCAGCATAACAAATAGACAGAAATCCTATTAAATACTCAAACCTGAAAAGAAAATAAGCATGAGAAATACACAGCTGGAACAGAGTAGAAAAATAGTTTCTTGCATATATTTCTCAACTAAAACTCCAGTAGATTTCATGGGTTTTGGATCAGGCTTCCAAGAATGGAAGATATGAATGACAAATCAAGTAAGAAGGTACTGGGAAAAATTTATCTAATAAGGAAGAAATAAACTCTTGATTTAATAAATGTTAATATTTAGGGACAGAATATATTATTTAAAAAGGAATTGTTTATTCAGCTTAAACTCAATATATACTGTATAATTTTTTGCCAAGTAGAATGCATTGAAGCTTTCAATAGTCTATGAACAAGCATACGACAAACAGATATTTTAGTTAAATACTAATTTAATATAAAAATAACTTCAACTGGGAATAAATATGAATTTTTAGAATTATAAAAAGGAATAAAAGTGACCTACCTTGAAAAGTCCTGCCCATATAATACTGGCAGGAAATTAAAAAAAAAAACAAACAAATAAAACAAAACCACACAAAGCCAAAACAAAAAACCTTGAAAAAACACCAACACAGCCACCAAAACCTCAAAACCCCAAACAAAAAAAATAGCCATTCATCTGTTATTTTCCCTTCAAGTATTTTCTGCCATGAGAATATATCACAACAGGGAGCCATGAATTGGTAATTTTACCTATATACACCCCTATCCAAGACAAATATTCCAAATAGGGGAGCAATCTATCTGATCTGCCTCGAAAGCTCATTATGCTTCTTTTGGTCTCTACACAGAACATTTTATCCAAGCAGCCTTTTTCTCTTTCTTTTTAAAATTTTGTCCCTTCTTATCTGCTCCTTGGTTCTCCCTGATTTTACCTGTGTTTTACTCTTTGGGACTTACACTCCTGCCACAGAAAAGAAACACTTTTTCTCCATCTGTCAAGACAGTGTCAATTAGAAGCACCATGGAAAAAAAAGCTTTTGATATTTTAGCATACTGAGACTTTACAGGATTACTGATAATGAGTGTGCATGGTGATAGAGGCTAAGAGATCATTTTCAAAAAGTCTCCTGCTAGAAGTTTTCTGAACACAGTTTTACTGGTGAGGAGGAAAATAAAAAACCCCTATTATTTTTCCTATCACTGCTGATATTAATGAAAGGAAAGAAACATAGTTGCGGCATGAAGGTTCATTTTCACAAACGTATTTGACTAAAATCTATGCTTCTCAAAGAAACAGCTTCTCCATTAAAAGTATATATTTCTGACCAGCTCTCTTTGTTTTTACTGTTCCTTGTATCTTAGGAACTCACATCTGTTGATTGGTAGAAATTGAGAGGGGGCAGTTTCCATTCTTATTAACAGATTCACTTATCTGTGTCATAATGGTCTTGTAGCAATTTTTCATATTTTTTAATTTGCATATTGATTGGAAACTGCAAGGAAGACAAAACAAGACACCATTATCACAATATGGGAACTATCTTTCTCCAGGAAACTGGAATTGATAAAGGTTTGTGGTTTTAATCAATAAAACATTTTATTGCTTCAGGACATTTTTAAAATGTATTACCACTTTGTTGCATGCAAAGCTTATACTTGTGTTTGGCCACTTTTCCTTGACCACTTAAAAGAATTTCAATCAGAAGGGCAAGCCAAACATTGACTTCTTAAATCTCTGGTAGTCAGCTTGCTGCTGCATGCAGACTGCTGTGGGAGCCAGAATTTAAGTTTGCTGCTCATTTTCTGTGGCCGCTCTCCATGCCTGCAGCAAACGAGCACTCTACAGCAAACAAGCTCTCAGTTCAGAAGTGGTGGTGAGGGGTGGTATGATCCATCCATAATACCAACACTTGTACCTAACACCCCACTTCCAAGGGCACTATAAATCAGGACATTTAAAAAACCTTTCAAGATTTATAGCACTTTACTAAAGCACTTTACAAATGTATGTAAGTAAACGAAACCAATTTTGCCATAGTGAGATAGCAGTGTTTGCCCTGCAACAGTCTCTATTCAGATTGAAAAAAGATTTACGCATTCTCTTAAATAACGGGGCAGCAGCGGGATAATAATAGGAAACACTTCAGGAGACAAGCCTTGTATAGAGCAAAAGACAATCTTAGTGCAATGATTAACTCCAAGAAAAATCATACAGTGAAATAATAATAATCAATAATGTTAACAATATAGTTTATAATAACTTTCAGCAAAAGGATTTTCTTACTGTCAATGTTATCTCTTTTCCAGGGCACTTCACTATAAGAGCACATTGCGAAGAATCATACCATCAAGACCAGAGACTGATCAGTGGGAGTTTTATCAACAGTTCAATTAAAATAACAGGGAATGTAACTTTGCTGACTTGTAAAAGTAAGGATGTTTCAGGATTGCAGTTCTCAGGCAGAAAAGTGGGAGACCTCAGTGGAAGGCAGAGGAGCAATTTTGACCAAACAAACAAACAAACAAACAGTTGCTTTCCTTTGTTTTCGATTCTCTTCTTCTGACAAATCTGTTAGAAAGATATTTTTACTCTTACCCATTTTCTATTGAAACTTTATAAAAAGGGTTTTATTTATTTTTCAAGTTGCAGTATATCAGAGACTTTAAAGCTATTTGCTTTAAATTTCAAATAGCAAATTTAATCTCTGCAAAGGTGCTGAGTTTTGTGAAACTCTGTGCCATTGTTTAAATTTTTGCTGAGGGGTAAGAAAAAAAAAGTCAGCTTTCTACTAGGATGTGCAGTGGGAGACAGCATAAGAAGATTTCTGGTTAAAATGCACTAAAAGTAATATTAGCTCCAGCTTTTTAAATACTCTGAGCTAGTTACACTCCTATAAAAGCATCTCTTTTGACCACTTAAAATGTGGTAGTATGGAAGAAGTTTTACATTTGTTCGCTACTTTAACAAAAGAGGACTAAATGCTATTAACTGTTGCATTTAAAATGAGGCATTCAAACTCTCAAACCCCTAAGGACCAGTAAATTTCTAGTGAATTAATGGTGTCACTCATATATTCAATGTAATTACTATGTTTGAGCTGTTTGTATGTACTTTTTTTTGTATCTGATACTACTGTGCACAAGCCTGTTACAAGCCTGCGTTAGAGAGCCTGGTTCTCTGGTTCGAGTCATAAGGACTTAGACTTCTAGTACTCCAATTTCATAAAAAAGCTAGTCAGCCAATATGACAGCAAATATCTATTGAACATCCAGGACGGACAGACAGACTCCTGCATGCTTTACTCATTGCCAGAAATTCATTTTGAGAAACAGGAATGAAAGCAGAAATATTTAAGCCTTTGCCCTTCATTGTCTTAGATAACGACATCAGAGTAACATTCAACTTTATCCTTCACAAGCAGGCTGAATCCTGTTTCTGCACTTGGGGAGATATTAAAGAGCCTGTATACGTGCAGTTTTGATTAGCCTAATTGTTGCATTGGTGATGCAAAAAGGGTCTTCAAACGAAGGAGTGCCATTTGTAAGAAAGTCTGACACAAACAGATGTACAATTACCAAAACATATAGGGACCAGTAGACTTGTAATATAAAAAAAGAAAAAAAAAAGAGAAGTTGCATTCAAGACACACATATCAATATATCATAGAAAAACACTTGCTCCTGGAGGTACTCAGAGCAGGGCTAACTTTAAAGTCAGATCAGATTTATGTTCAGCTGATGTAGAACTTGGAAAGTGATCTTCATTGAACAAATTGGTATCTGAAAATATTTTCTGTAAGAATGACGTTTTCACCTACAGTTAAAAGAAGCCGATCTGTTTTCATGATGACATGATTTTTTGTTATCCTTTTGGCTCCACACAGGAAACTCTCAGACTCATTGGAAAATTCATGTTCTCTGACAGTGTTTTAAGTGGTCAAAAGGAAACCAGCAAGTTCATGCATATTTTGTTCAGCTGGTAGTTCAGATAATTTACAAATGCAATTATTTATGGAGCACTTTTTGTGGAGTAACCTTTTTAGGGTAAAGGTTCTTCACAGTAGCAACCTACTCACTGGGAAATCACAAGTGATATTTTGATAAAAGTTAAGATATCTAAAGAAATGTTTAACTGGTACTAGATGAATAATCAATATATCATGCTAATACCCTAACCCTTTCTTCACCTTCCTTATTAATATGTTTTCTTATTCTTTATTACTAATAAGTAATATATACAGTCCCAAAGCTGAAGCCCTAAACTTCACTATATTACTTCTACTATTTTATAAGGATTCTTATTACTTTGCTATTAACTGTATTTATTAAAAACATAAAACAGAGCAGCACAGAAATATTTCAAAGAAACCCAGTTTTCAATACATAAATAAATATTTTTTTTACACACACACGCAAACATATATATAGTAAATGAGGTTGTAAGGGCAAGTCAATAATTATTCCTAGCTACCTGAAGGGCCATCCTAGCACAGCAGCAGATAAGAAATCCAAACATTTTTACTATAAAATAATAATTTAAAAGACTGTTAAGCATTTGAATATGCCAGAATATTCCAATAATGGTACTTTGGGATGAACTTTTACAATTTAGCCCCTAAACTACCACATTTGGATCAAATTAGCTTTTCTCACTTGTCCCTCACCACCCTGAAGCTTCTAATAGTCTTCCTTGGAAAACCTGACAGTGATCCACCATATCGTAATGCAGCAATTTTCATCCAGTTTCTGTTATTAATGTAGGTTCAAAAATTCTATTGAAGTAGTTAGCACTTCATTTGGGGAAAAAAAATGCAGGACTTCAGTTGTGGGCATATGCTTTAAGTCAACTGAAAGATGTTAAAACCAATTTGGTAGCAGTAATGACAGGGTATTTCTGCAATACTGCACACCCGGATAACAAGTAACTTGGCCTTGAAACAGCATTTCTAAAGAATGTCTGAACATATTTAGCCAAACTTTTTCATGCCTCTAGTTGTTTTGGAATTATCACTAAGCATACGCTTGGCATTTGCTGACCCAAACATGAGCTGTATATGAAGAGAAGTTGAAGAATTCTGCCCTGAAGTAACTAGGTACTTGGAAGCAACATTTTTAAAAATCTCAACAGAAAACTATTAGCTAGAAAATACACCAAGTGAATAAAAACATAGTGTAATTATGGTTTTATAAAATTGTTAGACTGAAAAGAATCTTCACCAAATGTGTATTTTTAAGAGACTAAAACCCACTTAGAGATGATCTGTTAATCAGAGGAAATCTTTTCTGAAGTTAGACGTTCAAACTGAGAAGGGTATCCCTGCCTGTGCAGGAAGGAACAGCAATGCGAACTGAGCTCAGTACCAGAGGAACACCTTTTGTCATCTAATCCCTCATATTTAACTACATTACAATAAATTTGGCAAGCACGTGAAGATAATTTTATCACCTTGTTTCTGAGAGAAAAAACTTCAATTGGATCTTATGCCCTGTCAGTCTGACTGTCAGGGGAGACTAGTTACTAAATCACTAGCTATGACCATTTCCTTTCATTCTTCTTTTTTTGATATGTCCCTTAATTGCCCCCAATAAGCGCTACAAAGTCTGTTATCACACCAGCTCCGACTATATACATTTTATGCTTACTGTATACATATTTTACTTGTCCTTTTAGAAAGGAAGAATCTTTTTTTGCCTTTCATGTGTGAAAACATAGTAAAATATAGTCTTGATTGATGAATCAAGGGTAGGTACTAGTAAAGACGTCTACACCTCTTTGAATTATAATTTCCAATTGTATGTCCTTCACATTCCTCTCTTGTTTCCTCAAAATGCAAGTCACCTTTTTGTTTAAATTGGTATCAAGTATTAACAACTTTCATTGCAGAATGATTCCATTTTCTTTCATCAAAGGACTTAAACTGGAGTAAAGTTTGAAGTAAAAACATTTGAAGTAGCAGCATTTTACTTTTGCATTCAAGCTCTGGAGGCTTTTTAATTCTTTAACAGATCTTTCAATTTCTACTTTTTGAAAAATTTATCCCATCCCATTCATTAGTAAATTTTTATTTCCACTGCAAGTGGAAATAAAAAACCCCAAACTTGAAACTTTGACGGCACATGTTAGTAATCCTAACAGCCTTTTTTTTTTGCAAATACCAGTTTTGCACCTGCCATTTTGAGTGAAAAGATATCCTCTTTCTGATCAAGTCTATTTAGAAACTGTCAACCTAAAATCCCTTGTGATATATGAGCTATATAAAAGCCCAACGCTTTCAAGTAATACTCCAGAATATGAGTTGCCATTCTAAAAATGGATAGTAATGATGGTCTTGATAGAAACCTTGAAGGTATGCTACATATAGAAGCCAATGCAGGAAGGTTTACCAAGCTTGTAGACAGTAAATACATTGATCTTGGAGTCAAATAATGGGAATAGATCACTGTTTCACTGACGTGATATGAAAAATGCACAAAGATCCATACAAAAATGTGCTAGGCACATGATCTTAACAGCCTATTATCTTTTTTAAGTTGTTTTGAAGTAAAAGTCAACCTAATGAATTTAACCTTCATTATGCTTCAATATTCAATTTACTTGAATGAACAGTAGCGGTGTATTTTAGTGGTTCTGTCTTCTGCATAAACAAGGGCGAGGAAATTCACCCCCTTATCTTTCCCAAACTTTGTGCAAGGTGCTCAAGTACTTGACTGAGTGAGCAAAGACCTTGTATAGCATAGTGTGTATACTTGGTTATGTACCACCTGCTTAGTTTCCTATAAGAATAAGATGTCGTAGAACAAATCTATCTACAACTTCTAAACAATATTAGAAGACTGCTCTAGTACTGTTAGAAACACTATTATTTTGTAACCCAACACCTTTTTGAAAAGAAAGCTATGCTTATTACCTTATCTCTAGAAAATTTCAGGACTGTGAACAAGTCTAGGAAATTCAGAGGAAAAATTTAAGAGTTCAGATGGATTTGTCATCATGGCTTACCCCTGACCTGTGCTGCAGCTGCTCTGCAATTGCTCTGCTTTAATGGAGAACAGTGTCATTGTGAAGGTAAGGTAATTCAGAACCAACAAAGTTCCAGCAGTCCCAAGAACACTTTCAATGATTATTTGGTCAATGTCAAAATATAGATAGATCACCTATATATATATCGCCAGTGCAGTAACAGACAATAATGTGGTAAGCACAACAAACCAAGCGCACTCAATGAATCAAGGGGCTTTGTAGGCATTATGATATGCATCTTGAGGTGCCTTCTATATTTTGATGGAGAGTCCCTATTCATGGGAGAAAAAATACAAATACTCAAGAGAAAACTGAAATTGCAGGAAATTAAAGTTGGTACCACTGTCAAAACAACAGTGCAACTGGAAGCTTCAAGAGGTAGAATGGAGTATGTTTTTGAATAGCCTTAAAAATGAAGTATATAGTCTACTTTTAATGCACTGGGAAACTAGAAGTCAGCATCCGACCTATACTGTCTTCTAGACAGTGCCAAGATTTGCAACAGGATGATTACATTTCTTTCTCACGAGGGCAAACAGTAGGAATCTTTATGAGTGTAATAAAAAAAAACATTTTAGGAGAAGGATCAAACAAAGAGCTAGTTGTGAATCCCCAGTTCAGGAGGGTTCCTTGCAATTGTGAGTTGAGAGATGTATGATTTCCTTTGGGAAGAAAACAGAGAAGTCTTCAGAATCACCAATTATCAGGCTCTTTATCCCAAACCCATCATTCATGTCTTCCACATAGGTTAGGGAAATTGTGAAGAAGCTGGTGCTGGCAATTGATTGGTGGTGGAATAGCTGTTACTTTTACAGAAATACCTGGCTATAATGTCTATGAATAGATTAATAATTTCAAGGATGATACTGGAGATAAGACACAAGACTTAAGGACTTAATTACAAATAACTGTAAAAGTAAGTAACTAGCTTTAAGCCAATGACTAGTAAAACTCTTCATCTGAGTATGGATAATTATTTTTCTTCATAAAGCCGTCTATAAAGTATTTGATTTGAGTGGATATTTTATGTTCTTGGCCTGTGTTACGATTTTTTTAATGGAACTACCTATGATTTTCTGCCTTGTACTTCTGTTTGGCATTTCCCTATTATGCAAGGATTTGGAGCAATTTTGCAATTATGCACATTTTTTTTCTGGCAAAGAATCTGTATGCATCCTAATCATTTTACCACCTATTTACTTATTTATTTCCACTAAAGGTCTGACACCTCTTTTTCAAATTAGAGAAAAAAAGACTCTGTTGGGAAACACAGAAGGGTTTCAACATTCATGTGTGTTTGATGTTTGTGGTAATAGCTTGATATTTCTGTGCCTTTCAATTTGTTAATGACCTTAATATATTTATATACGGAAGAAAAGGAAACAGAAGTTTGTAAGCAGTGTGTGAATCCCAAAATCACAGCTTTACAAGTATATCTCTTCTTTTTCACATATAATACATTCTTAAGTAGAATTGAGAGATGCCCAATTTCACACTGAGGAAAAAAAACCCCGCAGTTAAGCATAATTTATACCACAAAGTCGAGGATACCACTGTATTGTAGTACTTACCCTGAAGTCTTTGGGGAAAAAATGAGGTTTTATTCTTTATGACTTGGGCTTTATGTCAGTGTTCCTGAAGATGTTAATAATGTACTATACCAGCAAAGTACTGCTATGATATTATTGAGAAATCAATGTATGATTCTCAAAAGCTTTCTAATTCTAACACAGGGAATACTATAGATATTTCTTTAAAAGTATTCCTAAAGAAATTTTAAGCTAGCAATATCCATACAAAAAAAAAAAAAAGTCTATTTTGGAGCCATTTCTAATATGCAGCTGTTCCCTCTTGGCTCTTAAGAAATGTATTCCCAATTTTTGTTTGGTCCAGGGATCCAGAAAAAAGTCCACTGAAGTCAATGAAAAGATTTCTAGGAACTGAAGGAAAATATTATGCTATATAAAGAATTTTTCAATATTATTCACAGAAATATATGTAATTTTTAAAATGTCAGCAGGACTAACAAGATCGAAAAGCCTGCCCCTAAAAAGACTTTGCCAGGCTAACATATCTAATGGATACCTTTACTCTGCATAAGTAAAATAAGACTGTGGCTTTGTGAGTTCTTTTCTCCACATATTTAATTCCTACATACACTCAATTTCTTTGAAATTTTGCATTGATTTAAGGTTTCATGAGACATTTAAGAAAGGAATTAGTCTTTCAAACATGTTAAATACAATACAAAAAAGAAAGCAAGATACTTCATGCAGAATCATTCATTACAAATCAATGAAGCAAAAGCATGTAACAGGGAGGAAAATATGACTCTTGTTCAGAATGTTTGTACAATTTTTGGTAGAAAGAATAGGAAAGTAAGACTATTAGCAAGTTTAGAGTGCGCCAGGGGTTAGCTTTCAGTATGGTCATATGTCAGAAAATGATCTGAAACCAACATCATAAAATCTAGAAGCACGTGCAGAAAATTATACTTAAAAGGGTGGAGGAAAAAGGAAGTTGGAATCAAGGGACCAAAACAAATTATCTAAATAACCTTTTTTTTTTCTTTTTTTTTTTTTTACCAAGCAGCAGCACTACCAAGAAGAATTGGAGTTAAAACAGACTGAAAACTGAATGCCAGTCAGTCATTCAAACTCTTTTTCAAACTGGCAACCTGTCACAAGTGGGGTCACTCAGGGATCAATATTGGGCCCAATGTGGTTTAATACCTTCATAAGTGATCTGGATGATGGGATCAAGTGTACCCTGATGAATTTTGCTGATGATACCAAACTGAGTGGGGAAATGGACATTTTGGAAGGGTGGGGCACCCTGCAGGAAGACCTGGATAGGCTGGAAGAGTGGGCTATCAAGAACCTTATGAAGTTCAATAAGGACAAGTGTAAGGTCTTGCACCTGGGAAAACGTAATCTAGGAGTGCAGCATAGGCCGGGACCTACCCAGCTGAGGAGCAGCTCTGTCTAAAGGGACCTGGGGCTCCCAGTGGACAACAAGCTCAATTTGAGTGAACAGTCTGCTCCTGTGTGAAAGAAAGCCAACAGCATCCTAGGTTGCATCAAGGGCATAACCAGCAGAGACAAAGAAGTCATTATCCCACTCTACTCAGCGCTTGTCAGGCCACACCTGGAATACCGTGTTCAGTTCTGATCCCCACATTACAAAAAAGATGTGGACAGGCAGGAGAGGGGCTAGAGAAGGGCCACAAAGATAATCAAAGGCCTGGGAAGCCTGCCATAGGAGGAAAAGCTGAGAGAACTGGGTTTCTTCAGCCTTGGGAAAAGAAGAGTTATCACCATGTTCCAGTATTTAAAGAGTGGCTACAAAAAAGATGGAGACTCCCTTTTTACAAGGAGTCACATGGAAAAGAGGAGTGGTAATGGGTACAGGTTACCGATTGGACCCAAGAGGAAAATTTTTAACAATGAGAACAATCAGCCATTGGAATAATCTCCCCAGGGAAGTGGCGGATTCCTCAACATTGGACGCTTTTAAGATTCAGCTGGACAGGGTGCTGGGTCTTGTCTAGACTGTGCTTTTGCCAAGAAAGGTTGGATCAGATGATCTTTGAGGTCCATTCCAACCTGGTATGATTCTATGAATGCTGTTGAATACAAAGCTTAATTACTCTGAGAAAAAAAAAAAGCCCATAACATGCAGGAAGGCAAAAGTTATTCTTCCCTTCTTAGCACTGATGAAACTTCAGTTTGAAGAAGGTCTTTGGGTTTTGTTATCACTTTGTAAAATGTGATATATAAATATACACTTTTATGGAGCAGACAAATTGAGATTGTCCTGAGAAATTCAGCCAAGCAATAGTAGAAGAAGAATAAGCTCATTCCCCTCTCAGGGATTCATGTAGGAGTTTGCCAGTCTCCCCTATCTCTATGTAAAAGTGCAGTCCATTTTTCAGCTCACATTAAGACTAATATGGAGAGATGGCAAAGGGAGTCACAGTATTTTCTCCGATGCATCCACCGAATATTGTTGAGGATGTACCACTGTGGTGGTTTTGGCTGGGAAAGAGTTAATTTTCTTCACAGTAGCTAGTATGGGGCTATGTTTTGAATTTGTGCTGAAAACAGTGTTGATAATGCAGAGAGTTTTTCATTATTGCTGAGCAGTGCTCACACAGAGTCAAGGCCTTTTCTGCTTCTGATATCACCCCACCAGCAAGTAGGATGGGGGTGCACAAGAAGTTGCGAGGGGACACAGCTGGGACAGCTGACCCCAACTGACCATACGACATCATGCTGCTTATCTTTGGGTACATCTGCTCTTAGACAATATCACTGAATGGCTGATGTTGGAAGGCACCTCTGGAGATGGTCTAGTCCAACACACTCGACTAGAAAGGAAGTTCAGCTGGAGTACATTGCTCAGATCCTTGTCCTGTCAAATTTTGAGTACCTCCAAAGATGGAGACTCCAAAACTTCTCTTGGCAACCTGGTCTGAGTGTGTTTCTTTCTGTTTCTGTTCCAAGGGTGTTTGATCACCCTGTCTGAAAAGTTATTTTCTTATATTTAAGTTTAATTTCCTGCATTTCAGTTTGTCTCTTGTCCTGTCACTAGGCACTGCTGAGAGAAATCTGGGACTGTGTCACTAAGTAGAGAGACACCAAGCTTTTTAAGCATGCTATCAGATGTTTTCTTTAGCCACTTGGAGAGTGTTGCTGTCTTTTCCATTGTCACAGAAGCGTTTAATAAATATCTTGGTAGTCTTCACATCAGGCTTTTGAAAACTAAGATACCTGGACTTTCAGAAATGAAACAGTGGATACAAATCTGTTCTTATACTGCAGCTATGGCTGGTTTCTGCTCATAACATTTGTATTTCTCCTCTATTTCCCAAAGCCCATTCTATTTGTTAATAACCAATCCATCACCCATAATCTGTTGTGCGCAAGATTAATATAGTGCTTTAACTATAAAACACTAGACATTTGCTTAACTCAATTTTCTCATTTGTTGTGGATTTTAGTAGCAATCAAGATATTATTCAAATGGAGTCTTTGCTTATATTTTTTCCCCATCTTAGTACTATTTCACTGAAAGTGTCCTGCTGTTGCTTACAGTATTTCAGTATTTCAGAGACAAAAAAAATCAGCAGCCAGCAATTTCACAGATAATTAATGTACAGTCTCTTGCAGTTATCACTACTGAAGCTTTTGTATATAGGTAAGCACAAACCTGCCCATTAGTAAAGAAAATAAACAGCTCAGAAAATGTAAAAATTCAAAATTATGCTATTTTCTTTTCAAGATCTAACAGACACTGCCTTTTAACATTAACAGAGAATTCTATTATATTTGTTCCATCCTGTTGCAGTACAATGTATTGAAATATCATGCATGTTTACTTCTTTAAAATCTCTATGTACACAAGGATGTCCGTACCCCCCATTATTATGGCGGAAAAACTCATATATCCAAGAAGAACAACAAACACAAAAAATTCACTCACCAGACCGACACAAGTAAAGCATAAAATTAATTTGAAAACATTTGTGCCATGTACATTCAAATAGTTTTTTTGTTCAAAGTTCTTATTCTGCTTGCGTGACAGAACAGACTTAGACCTTGACTAATGCTTTTAGGTGTTCCTACAATGATACAAAAAATATATATAAAACCCAAAAGAATACTCTACCAAATGTCTTATCTCTCTCTGCCTCATTTGGTAAGAAGGTTAACATTGTTGACTCCTAAAGTTTGCATGAGCATGCACAAATGGAAGTCATTTTGTCTGTTCCTGTCCCCCATCAGTATATGAGTCAAACAGGCCATGACTGGGGATCTCTGAAGGAAGCTAATAATCGCTGAGCAGCCTTGTGGATTTCCCCTCCAATTTTGTCATCACACTCCTAACATTACCTCCAAGGACCAGACAGTGAGGACTCTGATGATTTGCTGTTCCAGAACTCTATTACAAGATAACATTGAGACAGCTGACCCTATCCTGTCCGTAAAGTCTTCAGAGTAGGGTTTGCTTTGGTTTTGATAGCCTCTCTGGTCTACAAGGAGTGTCACAGGATATATATGATATACATATGCAGAGTCAATAAACAAAATACTATTACAGAGTGATGAAACTTATGTAGACACATCCTATTTTTCCCGAACCAATGAATTTTATTGTGTATATTATAAACAGCTTCATCAGTCCAGCTTTTTTCTACTTGCTCCATAGGCAGGATGCTTTTATAAGTGGTGAGCAATACTGTTGAGCTGGGTTTGTGCTACCGAATAATATTCACAATATACTTACTTGTGTACTGACTTGAAAATATGGGGCCAGGGAAACACTGTAAATTGTTTCAATGGATCTATTTGGATTAGTTTGTGTAAGAGCATGTGTATAAAAAGGAGCTCTTTGTAGATGTATTTCAGCAGCTGACTGGTAGAGTGGCACATGTCTTTAAAGGGATGGAAATTAACCTTGCCTTCACTTTGAGTCCAAGATAGCTCTGATAACTTGGGATTCTCTCATGCAGGGAAACTTATAGTTTCCAACATCATAGATCTAAAAGGCTATCTCAAATGCAAGTATGAACCTTTTGCAATTTGTTCATATTTACTGCTCTCTTATCCTGCCAGCTGTTAATGATCTTCAAAATCCTGTTGTTTGAATGGCTTTTTAGGCTGCTGAACATTCTGCAGGATTAGGCTTATTGTTTTTTGACAATACTCAGACACATCTATTGTCCCATCATACTCTTCTATGCATTAAAGACCATCTGTCCATCCTTTTCATATTCCTGGTTCTTGAGCTTTGTCTGAATGTGAGACAGGGCAAACATAGTTCTTCCTTTTACAATAGCTCTGTGCAAGGATATCACTAAAATGTTTTAAACCTTTTAGGTATTAAGTGGATTTACATTGAATAGGTCTGTCTAATGGATCAGCTTATTGTATTCACTGACAAAGTCATCCACATGAAGAAAATGCTATTAGCAGCACAGCATTCTAACTCTTCTCTGAAGAGGAGCCCTTCTTAGCAGTCTTTTATTCTCTTGATGTCGATTATAAACCATGAGTATTCTGACCTCTGCTGCACATTAGCACCAAGAACTTTCTAATGGTTAGCTCATAATTATGTGGCTTCTTTGTTTTCCTTTTATTCTTATTTAAAAGTTAACATTATTTCAGATCTTCTAATTATCCAGGTAATCTATAAAGACTTTCATGTGGGAAAATTAATTTAGGGAAAAAAGAAAGGAAATTACATATTTCTAGTATGTGTCTTTCTCCTTCTAAACACTGTCATCTCTATTAAAGTCTCTTTCAATGTTTATTATCTAACTGATTTTATAATACTCATTTGTCCCTAATTTTCACTGACTCAAAAAAAGTAAATATATAAGATATTACAATAGCTTGATATCACCTGGCTGATTCTAGAAGCTAGTAAGCTGCAGTTGCGATCAGGTTCCTCTATTGGCAAGTCTGTCTCAAAGCCCATAAAGTCAATGAAGGTTTTATCCTCAGCACTGGTGATACCAGATTTCAAAAGGCTGTAGGTTTCAAGAGTTTGGGATGTTCCCATACCCACTCACAATGGCCTGTAATTAAGTCCATGTTCCACAGCTTATACAGCCATGACTCTGTACTCAATCAGGCTGCTACTTTGGTTTTGTTTTCTTGCAATGTTCTAACTTTCTCTGAAGTATCAATCACTGGTGCTATGCTCAGGAAGAGCAACATTATATGTATTTTATATATATATATAATTTATTTTTTTATATATATATATATAAAATATCCCAGGTTACCTTGGGTACAAACATTATAAAAACTGCAAAAGTATTGAATGTAGAGAATGCTACATGCTTCAGATGGGATAATTAAAGTGTCTTTACCAGAACAATAATCAGCTCAGCAGACCTGCCCTCTTTAAACCATGAAGCTGCTGGTAAATTACTTTGAAAATTAAACCAGAATCACTGCTTACTCAGAACTATTTTTGCACCGTGAACTGAGCTGGTGAAAGGACCTGGATTAAAGAGGAAAACAGACACCTTCAGTTCAGTCTGTGTTAGAAGGTTGAGAAACACAGTAATAGTTTCAGGATGTTGCTCAGTGTAAGGGCAGAACAGGGATTTTTCTGTCCACAGTCTGCTAAACAGAGTTGATATGAACCTGACAACCTGCCTCTCTTCCTGTGTATTTAATTATGCACAAATAATTTAAAGCCAGAGCCTAAAAAAGACCTAAACACATAATTAAAATTCATAACCCTGAATGAGGGGCCTAGGTACCTCCATCAGATTTGGTTCTCATTTTGAGAGATCTTCATTTTCAGCCGATCTGTGAAGCTGAAAATCAACAGAAGTCTTCATGTCCAGAAACTGACTGCATAAGGCAGCCAGCAACTAGCTGAGGCAAAACGTGGAAATAGTCTGCAAAAGCATGTTTTGTTTGAAATATGCAGACTCCAGTTCCATACTTTCTCTCACCATACACACTTATCTCTAAAAAGATCTTGATAGGTTTCTTAAAGAGTTAAACAGCTTCAATGGTGGATACAAGAAGTCCTTTACTCAACCCCAAATAACTTCAGAGTATTGTAGCCCTAGCAAGGAAATTTGGAGATAGGTGTTTGAGTCTCCATAAGTAGAGTAAGGTATTGATTCATATCTTGGGTGAGATATTTCCTATGTCTTGGCTAAGCATGCTAAACTAATCCGTGCAAGAAAAGAAGTACCAGTGTCACATTCCATATTCTTATTGCATCTAGTTACAAAAAGATCCTGACCTCCAATTCGGATCTTGTGCATAGAGAGAGAGAGAGATGGACAGATGGTGACTAGGAATGTGCTACAATGAATATTAATATTATTGAAAAACATATACTTTTCTTTTTTCCAAAAAAAATTTTCAAGAAAATTTGTGAGCTAGGAAATCCATCTCCCATTCAGGTTTACAACCAGCCCTTAAAAAGACTGTTAAAATCCTTGTCATCTCTTCAAGATCTGTCTTTATTGGGAGGAACCCAGATCCTTCTGAAGTTTTTAATGAAAACTTCAGAGAGAAAACAGCACTTGACAAAATAGCCCAAAACATGTTGAATACATGTACTCCCACCACAGAGGAAAATTCGTAGAGAGTCCATACCTAACACAAATCAAGCAGAAATATTCAACCAAAAATCTCTCATATTGCAGTGAGTCACTTTACCTCAAGAAGTGACTTGATCTTTTCTGCAATGTGAGCAGGAATCAATCCCTATTTGAGACTCGGAAATCTTTTCCCATTAAGCTTTCATCGAACAAGACAGATACTGTCAAAAAGTTTCACTTTTGACAGATCAGCTTTTATCGACCTTCTGACCTTCTCCATTAATGTCCCTTCTCCCCCCAAAAAGAAACCTACCAAACAACCCAGCATATTCTCCATCAGCTCTGTTGACTGTAATTTCCAAATAGCTTCACATGAACTCTCACCGTAATGAACAGTAATTAACACATTCTCTTAACTCATCTAAGAATTTAATGTTGAACTCAGGTAAGCAGCAAGGACTATTAATTTTTATGAGGGTATAATGACAGAACAAAACCTCCAAGTGTAGGTGACCTCCAAGATTTCTTTTGATTCCCAGACATTAGGAAATAAATAACTAGTTCATTGTATCATGCGGGAAATTTATTCGGGCAAATAAATCAGTCTATGTTAATTAAAAGTAACATCCCAATGTCTATAAAACTATCCTCAACTATTATCCAATTTCTTTACTAAAAAACTGGTAACAAAATTTTAAAATTCTGACTTCCCCAAAGGAAAATATCTTATATACATAGAAAACTCCCACTTCTACTTCTCCCTTAGTCTTCTGTTAGTTCTCTTGGACTAATACCTTCTAACTTTGACATACACTACATGTGATTTAATTGTTCTAATACTAAAAAGATATCCAAAATCCAAAAATATCCAAACTGTTGCCTTCTAGCAATCAAGACAACAGAAGAGGCATTGTAAATTGCTGCTTGAGTCAAAATAGAGCAGGATGACTCCAAGTGTTATTTCATCTTAAAACAGGGAAAAAATTATTTTTACTTTCTGTTGAGGATTAGTTTTGTGCTGTCACAACCCCCTGAATCAGTGTGGTGGGTTGACCCTGGCTGGATACCAGGTGCCCACCAAGCTGCTCTACAACTTCCCCTCCTCAGCTGGACGGGGGAGAGAAAAATATGATGAAAGCTTCATGGGCTGAGATAAGGAAAAGGAGATTATCATCACAGCAAAAACCAGACTCGACTTAGGGAAATTAATTTAATTTATCACCAGTCAAATCAGAGTAGGGTATTGAGAAATAAAACCCAAGTCTTAAAAACTTTTAGAAGCTCAAAATTGCGGTTAGATAAGAGAAATCCTGCCCATGTTTACTGGACTGTGTCTTGGCAGAAGCACTGAGCAGAATTACTTGATCCTTTGCCTATTATGTACATATTCAAACTCCACATTTCTACATTTGTTTCAAGTAATCTTTTTCACTGAAACTGGGTAATTAAAATTATAGGTTGCAGACTACCTAGAACCACAGCACAAAACTCTGCAGTTTTTTGACTTTGCTTTTTTTTGACTAGGTCTCCTAGTCATCAAGACAACTTGAAAATGCATTGTATTTCAGTCACTCTGAATGTGCCTGATATATGTCATAAAGTGTGTGAATCTTCATTTAAAACATAACTGAGCAGTTGATATGTGCTTGGAGAGCGTTGCTCTAGAAATAATTCCTTCAAAATAAAGCATAGCTTTCTTGTTAAATCTCTTTTCTTTTTCATGTTTTCTTTTTAGAAAGCTCTAGTGTAATAGGAAAATCCAGAAGGGGCTTTTCTTTTGCTTTTTTCTCTCTTTCACTGGAACCGTTCATTTCCATTTTCTCCCCCAAACTTAGCTTTTGCTAACAGGCGTTTTTTTGTTTGTTTTTTTTTTTTTTTTTTTAAACATGAAACTAAAAATTCTGGCCCCAGAAGCCGGCTTCACTTTACCTCTGCCGTTGGTCCTGTCAGGCGTGGCGGGGGTTAGGCCGCACTCACGGCGCCTCAGCGAAAGCAGGGCAGGAGGAGCAACGGCCGCTTCAAGGCCTCCATAAGCAGCTGCAGCACTGCCTTCCTGCCTCTGTGAGGTGTTTTCTGAAGTCGAAATGGCCTCTGTGCCCTCAAAACTATTCCCCTGTCTCCAAGATGTCTTCGGGGACCAAGACTGGTGTCACCTAGCTTTTTGTGAGGAGATGGGGACTGTGCTGCTGAGGTGAGGGAGCACATGGATCCCGGCGTCTGTGAGGAAGAGGAGGAGAGTAGTGGTAATGTCTGGCCAGGGGCTACATGTTGCTGGAGAGCTTGACAGTGCTCAGGTAAGGCCTTGGACTCTGAAGCTATAAGCGGTTCCCTGTGGGCCTGCCGTGGTGGCCAGGGCCAAGAGCTGCAGCGCAGGCCTGGCTCTGGCTCCTCAGGTGCTGAGGCTGCACGGAGCCGCTGCTCCCCCAGCGTGCTGCTAGCCAAGGGGCCTGCAAGTGTGAGTTTCACCTCTGCTGGTTTATGCGCTGACTTTACCCCAGTGTCTGAGACTTATGAAGTCAGTTTCTTTCTCTTTTCTGTTTTGTTTTGGGGTTGTTTTTTTGTTTGGTTTTTTTTTGTTTTGTTTTGTTTTTTTTTCCCCTACCTGTTAAGTTCATTCTGTGTTCCTTAATGTGACTTTTCCCTCTCACACTAAGTGCCTCTGATGACATGACATTCACAGCTTCCCTTCTGAGAACAATTCCATTTAGGATGATTATTTTGCCATTATAGGTGCATTGCTAATGGTAATTAATAAAGTGTGAGCTTAGAAAGGCCTTTTACATTTCTACTGGTAATTTCTGCTTCAGAGGATACTGCAGAAGGAAAGCTCCTGCCTCTTTTTCTTCTGCCTTGCCCTACCATTTCAGACCCTATCTCTGAAACAACAGCTGACTTGATTGAAGTGTGGCTTGTGCATTGTTGATTTTTTAATATAAACCATTCACTTCTATGGAGTCTTCCCACACAGCAATGCATCAAATTTTTTGCCAGGTGGGCTAAAAAACCTTCATCCAGCAACTGTTACTGGTTTTGCTTCAGTTCAGGTAAAACTTCTTGAAGTTAGTGGGAGATTTGCGTGAGTAAGGACTCACTATAACTGAGCAAGAGCTTGAGAGATTGACCCTTACTGAGATTGAAATAACTGTTCTTTAGCTTTTTCACTACCTTTATGTAGCTCATAGTTTTTGTTTTACTGCTTCCCAGACATAACAATAACATCTCCGTCTTACTGCTAGGCAATTGCACATAGCCTATGGAGTTTTAAAGCAATCTCATACCAAATCCACATGAATCTTATATCTTCCTTGATGTATTCCAGTCTACTTCTGAGTAATCAAAATCTCCCACTTGTATTTACCAGGGCTTCTCCTGTATTTATTTTTTTTTCTCACCTGTTTCACAGTGTAGCTATTTTTTTCTTGGACAAATCTATGAATGTTAAAGTAATTAGTTTATTCCTTGAAACCTTTCCAAGTGCAGTCAGTAACAATCATGTGATACAGTTTCTCTAAAGTCCACTTTTTCTGTGACAAACCTTCTGCAAAGAACACATCTTCCATTGCCAACCCACATGCAAATGTACTTGGCTATAATTACTACAGCAACATAAAATGGCTAATAAAAAGAAATGACTGAATGAAGCATAATTATACTTAACAAACTAACTTGAAGATGTAGTTTGCTCATTAATGAATATATCGAAATTCACTTACACTACATCTTCTTAGGGTTTTCTGGAAAATATCAAGTATCATATTCTGAAATTATGTGAGAAGTGGTGTTTGTTTCTTACACAGAAATGCAATTTGTCCCTCAAACGATTTCACGGTCTTTGACGTCAGATGACTGCCCTGAACGTGGATTTTTCCCATTAACTCTTTTACTGCAAATGGAAATATCTTTCCCTTGCTGTCAGGCTGTTAGTGCCAAGGGCTGTATTCTGGCTAGGGCTGCATGCAGGCAGCTACTGTAAGGGGAAATTTGCAAGTATAATTCTGTTTTTTCACCACTCAAACCACTGAAAACAATCCAGTTAAGCAAACAGAAGAACTTTTGGGGAAAAGAGAAGAGGTGAAAAACATCTAATACATACATGTGTGAGCGGAACAATATTTGATTCTAGGGTCTAAATTTAATGAATTGCATACAGCTTCTTTTTAGATCACATTTTGGCAGCAAATTCATTTAATACACAAACAAGAAAGAACTGAACTTGAGGTGGTGTTGCAAAACCTCACTCTTCACTAAGCTTTTTCAATGGTATGATTTACGACACAATTCCACAGTACCAAGACCAATAGTGATAATTCTATACTTTTATATGGCTTTTTGTTCGTTTATTTGGCACAGTTAAAAAGTTTATAAAAGATCTGAAATGTGCAGCCCCTCAGAGCTCTTCAAGGAGCTGTCTTCTGTCTACTAGAATTATTATCACCATTTTACATGATGAGTAAGTAGTGACACTGGTCTACTGGGCAACAATCTTCCACCCCTCTATGCAAGCTGAGAATAGAGCACATGCCTTGGAGCAGGGCTCTGTCTCACTACTGCCTTGGCCAGATATTGGTGTCCAGTGCCAGCATGCATACACAGGCCTCTTTGAGAGACTTGTCACCTCTTTTAGGCCTTAAGGTCTCTGTAGGTGCAGGGATTCATTCACATAGTAGCTCTGGAGCTGTGCCGCTGTACAGGACATGTTTTTTGAGTTTTCACATTCCAAATCTCCAGAAGCAGATAGGTACTTGACCGTGGTTAATCATGGCAATGTGGCCTCAAAATCTTTCATAAGTTCCTTCCTGCTGGTAGGGCCTGGGATGTTGGTAATTCCCTCCAACCTTCCTGCTCTGCTGTGGCACCTTATAGCTGTGTGTTTTCTGCCTGGCATTATGCAAGGACGTGTAGACATTGATCATGTGAGATTATTGTTTGCTTTTAGGGATTGCAAAGGACCGGACTTTGCAATCCAAGTGTCTCCTTCCTTTTGTCAGTTCCTAATGATGTAGACAGAATAGGGAGGAGAGCTGAATGTGTAATTATGGATGTAATGCTGAAATACATGCAAATGACAGGTTTTTCTCTTTGATCTTGTACTTTTGAACTCCCCCATTTCATTTTTGTCAGCAAAATAGCTATAGAAAAACTGGGAAAAATCATATCCTTGGAACTGCCTATTTTTTGTTCAAGAAAATAATATTCCACCTCTTTACAGTGGTGTTGAAAGAATTCTCAAAGGAATTTGTGAGTGATCTTAGAATATTTTAGGATCTGACTCAATCCCAGGAGACAGGCTACATTTTGAAAAGTGAATAAGAATATACTTCAAACTGCTTTAGCCCAGATATTGATATTCACAATGTGGCAAAGGCAGCTTCGGGTATGGGGAATAGGATGCGTGGATCCTTCTCCCACATACCTCTGGCGGGTGGTATGGTGTCACCTCATCTGCTTGTACTTTTCTTCCTCTTTCGCTCATGGTCTGTCATCTCTGCAGATTGTACAGGAGACTAATTCACAGACAGTCTTCCACACGGTGGGGCCCCACATGTAGCTAATGACTTTACCTGCAGCTGTCATGCAGGTATCAGTTTTAAGGACAATGAGGTAGGAAAGAAATTAACTCAAAAAGACATTTATTGCTTAAAAAAAAAGAAAGAAAAAAAACCCCTCTCTTTACATCTTCTTAGACTCTTGATTCTCTTTCTCCTCTCCAAAATGATAGTTTTCAGAAGCAGGCAGGAACTTTGAGTACTGAAATAAGTGACATCAAGAGTGCCTGGTTGCAGGGATCGCTACAAAGAACTGGCCTTTCTTTGTCATTATTACAGATCATTAGATGCCAGTGTCTTAGCAGTAACAATGGTTCACAAGTAAGAGACTGAGGCTTTTGGAAATCCTAAAGGTGTCTATCATATTTTCAGCCATGACCCTGATACAGTAGTAAAATGTTAATAGTGTTAGGAAAAATTGAATCCTTGCCTTATTACATATGGACTTGTTTGAAAGCTCATTATTTATTTGGCAAGTACTTAGCATAACAAATTAATCTAAAGTGACACATGAGAATAAAATAGGTAACTCAAAATGAAAGCCAAAATCAAGATTAAAGAGGTAAGATCAAGCCTATTTATATCAAACACTAGTAAAATGTTTTGATGAACGGAAGACTTTTTAATGGCTGTAGAAAACTAAAGAAAAGAGAGAAGACCACAGATAAAGGTGGAGTTAATTGAAATTTGAGAGTTTATTCATGGGAGAAGGGTACAATGTCTAGGGAGTCTACAGAGTACTATTGCATATGGCTATTTGTTAGAAAAGCTACCTGGGAACTTTTCTTTAACTGGACAGATGTCCTACTTAGAGTGTTACGGTGACTTTTTCCTGTATTATGATTATCTTCACTGAAGCATTGTAAAGGAGACAGAACTTCATCTTTAATTCTTCACCATGTGTTCTCTCAAGAGTTTCACAGAAGAACAGGTGAAGTGAGCACAGGTGTCTCAAGATAGATGGCTGTGCAGAATGAAAGACAGATATGCATGTCCTTGGGGAAGGGAAGAGAGAGAAGAGGAAACAGATTTGAGTGCTTGAGTTTCACTATTAGCAGGAGCAAATTTGAGTACACCTGCAGCCTGTGGTGGTTGCAGCTGTATAGCTGGCGGATGGGGCAGTTTGAAATAGGCTTCAGAGTATTTACTGCGTAAGTAAATTTTATTGCTTCTTTTTTTCATTGCTTGTTCACTTTATTTGTGTCACAATTCAACAAAGCATTTAAGCATTTCAAACAGGTGAATGCTTCTATTGAATTAAAAGCTAAGTACATACTTAAGAATTTTGCTAGTTCGAGGCCTTAATCATAAAATGTCATAAATAGGGCACTGCAGCCATTTGTGTGAATCAGAAAGATTTACCTCTTTGAATCCCTTGAACATTGGGGCACAGTTTTCATACAAGGTCTTTGCCTTTATTATGAGATACAGTTCATTTCAGGGAAGCGCAAAACCATAACCTACTGCTCTGTAGGGCACGTGGCAAAGATCCATATGGAAATGAAGCAGATTAACTTGTAAGTGTAAGACTAAGTAGCTATATATATGCATAGTAATTTAGGAGAATGATGAACCTCTTAATTACTGTTAGGATTTTTGGATATTAAAAAATGTTCTATTTTTAGCTTAAGCATCAGTGTTTGAGAGAAAAAATAAGGGAACTGTTGCAATTTAAAGTAAATAAAACAGAATGCGAGGCCATATAAACACAGAATAAAAACTTGAGCCATTTTAAAGACCTCAGCTCAAACAATGATTTCTAGTCAGTTATAACTGGTTGTAGTAGGCGTGCAGCATTGCATTAATAAAGAAAATTAGCAAAAGGGCACAACTTTGTGTGGAGACACACAAAAAACGCTCTCAGCAGAACAGCCTTATAAAGCCAGTTTCCTGTGAAATGAAATTAATAATTTGCTACGGATGTTTTATTTTTAAATAAAAATATTCAGCCACAAGTAATTTTGGAAGGAATATTTTCTTTTTTAGGAAGAAAGTAAGAAAAAATCCCAAATAACACTCAGATGCATAGCTTCAAATAGAGTTTGGGTTCACAATAGCTGAAACGTTAAATTTGTGATACTTGCATTCTAACATGCAGAATTTCAGACTCATGTTTCAAAGTTTAAGCTGGCCACTGTCAAAATCAAGATGATGCATGAGAATTTCCTTGTCCCCAGAAGAATGCAAAATGATGTAACTGCATAAGAACACCGCATAGTGGAAGTAACAGATATTCTGGTTTTCATCAGCATAGCGTGTGGCATTCTGAAGTATTTCCAATACGTGTGGTATTAGGCAAATCGAACTTTTGTAAAGTAAAATTCATACAAAATGTCCAATTTCCCAAATTTCCAGTGACTCAACAGTTAAATAGGAAAAAAACACAAAATTGTGAGTCAGATAAAATGTTATGATAAATTGAGACAATGAATTTTGAAGAATCAGTGGAACAGTTGATTTGCAGCAGCCAGAGACCCATGTGTTCCACAAAGTTTCACTGTAGTTTTGCCTTTGACCAGCCCAGGACAAAATCTGTGGTAGATTCTGGGCAGGATGATAAAGGAGTGAGAGTGGCATTCCTACCACACAGTTCAGTGAGAGATGGGGGCTTAGTTCCTCCGTGACTAAAGATTTTAATCAAATATGTTTAGAAGAGTTTCCTTTGCATGCAAAGAAGCCCCTAATAAAGCTGTGAATGGCTGCATTACATCAGAGCATGTTACAGGAATAAATGGGAAATTTACAGTTTGTGACAGCAGTGAATAAGATATATCTGGTAAGTGACAAATAATGCTTTCACATCAAAGTCATACCACTAGCTTTTTGGTAAGCTAGAATAGGAAACATTAGAATCAGGGGCATTCAAACTCTCTTTATAAGAAGTGACTCATATGTCTTCCTTGAATGATATATGTGAAATGTTTTCACCTTACCCATATACATAGATATGTATTCATGGGGTTTTTTGTTACAAATTTTATTGAAATTGTTTTTTCTATACATGCCACAAACTTTGGCAAAAGCTTACTGCCAGCTTTAATTAACAAAGACCTCAAGTTTTTCTAGTAAAGTGCTACTTTTCTAAACTTTGTTTTGGTGACTTAAAATATGTGTTAACTTATCTAATATTCTAATTCATATTGTAGACCATATACATTAATTAACATTTAAGGCTTTTCTATACAAATTTACATAGCTTTGCCAAAAAAAAAAATTAGATTTTTCAGTGATTAAGATTTTAGAAAATTAAGATTTTGAAAAGACAACAGAAACTTCATATTTATCATGGGCAACCTGCGGTATGTAAAAGAGAGAACAATATCATTTTCCTTTCTGTTAATAACCTTTACTTCTCCTTCAATTGTTTATGGAATTCTGTCAACTGATAGACACACAGAGAATGCCTCCTCTGCTACATCCAGCCAAAGCAAGCAGAGAAAATGTTCCTTTTTGCAATTTGCAAATACCGTCTTGCGAAAAATGGTAATTTAGGGAGGGAGGTGAGAGTGAAGGGAAGCATGTACCATAAAGAACTTTGTTTTGTTTCCAGTTAATTGAGATTTGCTTGTGGGTTCAGAGTAGTTCAGTAGAGAAAAAAGAAGTCTGTCATATTGGTCATAATACAAGAAGACCTGGGGTTTTGGATTATTTTTTTTTTAAACTTGCCTAGGAAAGATCAGGTAGCAGAACTGAGGCATAAAGGCACTTCCCTGGGAGAACACTGTATTGACTTTAATGCCTTAAAATAAAACTCCAGTTGATATAAACCATGAGGTACTGAATCTTAGATAAATGTGAATTAGTACATTAGGCAACTTAACATTTGTCCACTTTTCACATGCATGAGACACATGATTTTACCTATTCTTCTTTATTTGCCAGTATATGACTGAATCCATATAAGGAATATCTTTGATGGCACATAGTTAATCTATCAGTTATTGGCCAGTGGGAACAGGAAGAAACCTAATAAACATCCTGACCCTAATCCAGACTAATGTGGGGCTGGATTAATGCATACACTCTCCTACAGGTTTTAAAATATGTTTTGTTTAGTCTGCAATTTCTTTTCTTTATGTCAGAGACAGATAATAAACTGCCTTAGTTGGAGAGCTGTGAATCCAGTTTTCTGGCCTTGTTATTTTTCAAGACACCAACATCCATCACCAGTTCCAATTGTAAAAGGAAATGGACATGCCCCGTAGCCAGCATGGTTTTCTGCTACTTGCTATGGCTTACATAAGGCAAGCTGAAAAGTTAATCATGCTTTCTGCTTGTTGCTTGCAATCTCTATATATCATACTATGGGGATATTTGAATCTACTGGAGTTGGAAGAATCTCTATCATATTTCTATGAGTGCTGTTTTCATAAGTTATATGGCTGATGCTATACTTACTGCAGAAATTAAATGCTATAAAACTACTTTCAGTAGTACCTTAGGGTGACATTAGAGAAATAATTGTACTAGCCAGTTTTGAAATCCATAGCCATAATAATCTGCAATTGTATTTTAATACTTGTAATATTTTAGAAGTGTCAAATGCAGAACCATTACAAAGTATATGTGTTCTGCATATTTAGTTCATCAGGCATAACTTAATCTTTCCTTTAACATAAAAAAAAAAACCAACACATGAAAGGTATGGATAGAAAATCCTATAAAAAGAAGCCATTACATCTTCTTGAGTATGTCATGAGGTAAAGGAATAACATGAATGGGAATTATCATGTCCTACACTCATAGTGAGAGAATAGTGAAATCCCAGTAATGCTACATCTGTCTCCATGTTAACTATTTACATGTTGATATTTTTAATGAGATGAAGCAATTGGGCTGAAAATTCAGGGAGTTAATGTCAATGGAAACACAAAGCAAAACAAAAAATGGTATTGGGAGGAAAAATTAATATGATGATAGGCAGAGATGCAACAAAGGAGGATTAAACAGGGCTTAAGAAAAGTCAATTTGCTATCTTAAGGTTGGCAATAAGGAAAGACTGCATTTCTCCCTTGATCTTTGTGCAATCTCTTTCCTGACGTCTGTGAGGACTCTCTGTGGAAAGTATGTAATTTTATTTTGTGTCATACCATGAGACTGCTGCCTGTGACCTGAAGCGTGACATTCTGTAGTTATTCTTCAGTTCTGGCTTTCTTATCTCTCTCTATATATATCTATCTATGCTATAAAACTTACTTGGGTTCCAGTCAGAGCTGTGCCATCATTGTAGCCCATTTGGATTCTTCTAGAGATACCAGACCTCTGAAATTTCTTGGCAGGCAGAGATGGTTGGAATTTGGCTTGATTTAATTTCACTTTAATTTAAAGAAGATGAATGTTAGCCCTTTAACTGATTTTTGGAAGCGTTTCCAGCAAACTGCACTTACTTTTCAAGGCCAGGTTATAGAGGGAATCAGTACAGTACATTTTCTAAAAGATGCCACATTGGCTGAAATCCTCTCTGAGGAACAAGTCACGCAGCAATAAAAACACTTTTAAAGCGCTTCAACATCATGCTTTTATTATTAGCTACTGGAAGAGATGTACATATCCTACCCAGTGGCTGGAAACAGTGCCCTCCTAAGTCATGAGGGTGGAGGGTCCAAGTTCAGTTTGATTCAGCAGTGATTGCTAATGCATCCAGACACTCTGCTGTAATATGAGATTTCACATATTTTACCGTTAAATCCTGTCTCCCATAAAAAAGCATGCAAGATATAACTTATGCTGTACTTTTATAGCTTTTGGTGGCTTTTTCCTGGTACTTGGAAGCCTAGACTGTCAGGTGTCCATAAAATGTCTAGCAGTCACATGCAATAAACATACTTATGCAAAAAAAACTCTGTTCATGCATAATTTCTCTTACTGGGACCACAGAGGCCCAAAAAAGCGTATGCTCTCTTAAATCCTTAGCTAATCCAGAGTGGAAAGCTACTCCTTTCATCATTCCAAAAGACTCTGTGTGCTGCTGTTTTGCAGCTGTTCAGTGGACTGGATAGACAGGCTACGGAACAATCCAGCTCAATTTCAAATTCAGTTCCATTTTGAAATGTTTAATTTTATTGTCAGGAAGAAACTGCTGAAGTGTGTGTGGCCTGTTGACAGATGCTGTAGAGAAAATAGGAACCACTTATGTCAAGGTGTAATTCATAACGTTTAAACAAATTGACGTGGTTTTAGGACTTTGCCATATGTCCCATGCATTCCAGAAAGGGTCCTATCTGTCCCTCAGTTTGGGATGATTCTGGCTATCTTTCCTGTCAAGGCCCAAACACCAATTGTCATACATTGGATACAGAAATACCTGAAAAATTGAACATACATACACTTTTCAAATCTATGTTTAAAATTGTGTGACTTGCCCAACAGATTTTTGAGAGGAAAGCAAGAAAGTATGCCATCCATACCATCTCGTTGATTCTACTTTATGTGGAGAATTCCTATCATTCACAGCTGATAATGTGAAGTATAGATGCCATTGATACAATATATGTGAGACCTCTCAAGCTTTACTGCAACTAGAATTTGTTCAACCTAAAATGTATTATTTAGCCAGGAGAGGTAATACTTAATCACTAGTAACAGTATTATCTGTTTTAATTCATGAATTCCTTTCCATGAAGGTATAAGCTGATTCAGAACCTGTTGTTATTCCTTCATATGTGGCAATTTCTTGCATGATTTAAAAATTCATTTTGTTTCTTGGCTTTAACACAATTGAAAGCTGTAGAAGCATTTTTATATATCTTTCTTGAGAATATTGGGGATTCTAAATTATATTTTCTTGTAGTTGTCAGAACTATGCATGAAATAAAATGCAATGTAGGATGCCTTACCAGTTATCATCCTTTATTGTGCTCACATGCGGAAGTATTCTGCTATTACCAACCACTGCTGCCTCCCCGAACTTTAAACTTTTAAGAAAAACTTGAAGCAATAGCATCAAATGGGAAAAGTCCATACCTGTAAAAGTGCCAACCAGGCTCTGCTGCATGTTGAACAGGATCCAGGGGCCAAGTGCCAGCGGTGCCCTTTCAGACAACAAATGCATTACCTGTGCTGGGCAGACGTGCTTTGAGTTCTTGGCCTCAGAGTGACAGATGAAGGGGAATGTCCTTACAGGTACATATGGATCTACACCTACATCTACACCTCTAAGTGTAGATGAAACTTCCCAGAGTGTCGTTTTTCTGTTTGTGTTTTTTTTTTTCTGTTATTGATTTCCCTCTCTTCACAGAAAAGTAACCAAAGCAATAATCTTTAGAAATAGGGAGGATAAATGCAACAGGAAACATAATTAATTAAGTAACCTAGAGAAAGTTAAATTCTACAAAATATGGCAAAAAGATGGTCTCTACTGCACATTCCCTGTTTTGGAGACATGAGTTAGATAACTACTATTGGCATGTACTATTGCCTTCAATAGTGGAAGAAGATACTCTTCAGGTTTGGTCCTAAGTATTAAAGTTAGGGAAGACAGGGTAATTTCACAACATTCAGTAAATAGTGATGTTAGTTCACTTCCTGCTTACAGGACATTAATCCCATTGATTTGGATTGCCCAGATATGTAATTGTACTACTAAATCTGAGCAGCTGTAAGCCTAACTGTACGGTGTTGCTTAGCAATGCAGAATCGCCCTTTTCTTCATAATTGTGTTTAATTTGCAGTATTTTTAAACTATTGGTACATGGTAATCATTTCTCACAGACAATGGATTTTACTCTTGACTATTTTAAAGGTTTTGTATGAAACAAACAACCCCCTTAAAATGGTGGAAGCAGAAAAAACGATTAAAAAAATGTTTGAATTTGAAAGGAGTCATCTTTTTTGTTTTGACAAATATTTTATTTTAAAGTCTTAAAAATTATATTTTAAAACTTTTTTTTTTAAAAAAGGAAAAAATCTTCAGTAGTCTTGTTCAATGAATTCTTAATTCTAAATGGCTTTGACATATTTTCTAAATCAGAATTGCCTGGTAAGAACAAAAATATTGATCAGTTCAGGTTTTTTATTACTTGATATGTAAAATTTAAAAAAGTGGAAATTTCTCAGATTCATGAAAAATGTATTGTATTCCTTTCCATTCCAAAATTAATAAGTGCACGTTTATACAAAATATATAATGAATATAGCAAAACAGAACCATTACCAGATAAGATGACCTCAAATTTAATTAACAGCATTTAATGAACTGCATTTTATTAACTATACAACCATCAACTAAATGCCATTCTCTACTAGAAAATTCTCATGCCCCATCAGAGAGGTTGCGGAGTCTCCTCTGGAAATATTCAAAACCCGCCTGGATGTGTTCACGTCCAGCCTGCTCTGGGTGACCCTGCTTTAGGAGGGGGTTGGACTAGATGATCTCCGAAGGTCCCTTCCAACCCCCACCATTCTGTGATTCTATGAGCTGCTCATTATCTCTTACACTGCTATCTTGTGTGTCTTGCCTTTGTAAAAATAATATCTACTTGGCCTCCCCCCTACCCTATTTCATGCACTGATAAAGCACAGGTAAGATTGTCTGGTTTTTACTTAGTTTGGTAGTTGCATTTCAAACTTTAGTCTTGACTTCTTGTCTCTTGCTTCTGTTTGGGACCACTTATTCCCGTTTACAAAGACATTCATTTTTTTCCTCCCCCACACCTTACCTAGATACTCAAATGTATTTATACTATAGTGACACACTTATTTTCTTGTCATTGTTACAGTATTTTAGCTTTTTTGGGGGTAGTTGTTAATATATCCCAGAAATTGCATTATTTTTTATCAGATTAAGGTGAACGTGTATAACATTAGAATGGAAAATTTATGTAGAATGAAAGTACTTTTCATTGTGCATTTGTTTAGCTGTGTTATTGTCTTCATGTCTTGTCTGTCCTTTCTACTCTTCCTGATGCTTGCTTTCCTGATTGTTTAGGTTTATTGTGATTTTTTTTTGTGAAGGATAAAATAATGGCTGAGAAGCCATAATTAATACTTTGTCAGTAATTTATCCTAATGTCCACTCAGGAGAAGGAGGAATTTCTCTACTAATTGTTTAACAACTAAATCTGAGGTGGCTCTGTACTGTTAGTTACTGATAGTTTAGTACAGACTAGCATTAGTCCAGAGCTCTCTGACAGCTGATTTATTGGTAAATTACTCCTTTGACTCTCTTAATCTTTGAATGAACTCAAGCTCTGCACTTCCTTAATGACTGATGGCATGGTCTTTATCCCATGGAACTTCTGGCTGATATTACAACTGAATATCAAAGCCAGAAAGGCTTATAAAGCATTTCTTTAGTAAAGTATAGGAATAAATAAGCATGTGTTGAGGATGTTCTTTTATTTTAAACTGGTTATCATTTTCCTCTTTATGTCCCTTTGGCTCTGTGGTAGATGCGAGTCATCAGGAGTAATGAAGGTGAAAGTTTCATTAGTACTTTTGCAAAGGTGATATGTGACAGAAGGAGCTGTATCAAAGCGGACATCTAGGCATTGGGAAGTGCAGGTGTATAGGAAGTAACACTAGTCAGAAATATAGCTAAAGGATTAATGTTGTAGGATTAGGTTGTCAGGAAAAAATGTAGGCGCTAATTAAATCTGTGCACCTGTATATTTGCAGGTTTTACCCACTGTGTTTAGGTGGTATGCTGAAAGTATACAGCTTAGTGGATAGTTACAGTGAAGTATTCTGTGAGGAGATCAGGTGGCATGGCTAAAGCAACAGGTAAGAAGAGTTATTCTACATGTATTTTGTAGTATTGACCGGAATAGTCAATAGTAATGTCTGTGCAAATTGTTTCCATACCAAGTCTTAGCAGTCAGGAACTTCTGTCTGACATCTAAATAGAATTGGCTTTTTCTTAGTGTCAGCTTGTGCTTAATTAGCATGTGCAATTTGATCACTAATCTCATCAGTTTAGTATGATCAGCAACTTTATTCCTGGCACAAGGATATACACCTGAGACAGAATGTTTCCTAGCAAAATTTTCACCAGATAACCTAAAGCTTCATAAAGGTTAACCGACTTCACAGGTGTCATACATCTGTGAATCTCAGCTGTCCTGGAAGCTGTCACTGACAGACAGTTTTCAATGAAATAAACAGGCTTCAGAATTAGCAGCTGCAGGCAAGGTAAGGGAAAATGAAGCAATGAAGACTGCAAAGGTCCTTTAAAAATATGTTTGTACTGTTTGTTTTTTTTTTCAGATAGAACTTCCAGCTTTTTTCACAGATCAATTCATCTGCCTAGAAGCAAGCCAGCCCTATCATACAGAGCTGCGATGTCACCTGTGAGCCTTGTTGTTGTCTGTGGCAATAACCATTATAGTCAAGGCTGTAGAACTTTCTGTTATATCTCCTCTCTTCCACATGCTCATAACTTCCATTTTGAGCTGACATTTTCCACACCTGGTCTCTGTCCTTTTTAATGCACATTTGGAATACAGTGCACATGGTAGTCACTGAGATGTGCATGATATATTTTTCCTTAAAATAAAACAAAAGCATGGCAGTAACTTAATCTTTGACATGATAAACTTTGTATGAAAATCAAGACTAGTGGACAGGGGTGAAGATTTTGGGTCATGAAGGATTTCTGTGTTTGGACTGTGATGACTTGGCAGAAGTCCATACAGGAGATGAGGAGTTGCCCCTTGTCATCTTTGTGAAACGTTCAGCTAAACTAAAGCCTTTCTTGCTTTTCTTTGTCCTCCTTTTTTATAGCACACTGGACACTCTGTTTCTCAAGCTCACAGCTTGATTTTTGGTTTGTTTAATTGAAAAATCACTATTAATACGGTTGTGGTGGGGGACAACTTAATAATAATAACAATTAAATATTCAGGACATTAAATATTGTAAGGCAAAATGATTTTGTTTTTTAAAAGATACAGATGCAAAACTGTGGAGGTGTTTTATGAATACCTCATTCTACTTAAAACATGTAACTTGAAACACTAAATGGAGTTTGCTTTTCAGATGCTTGGCATGACTGCATACATTTAAAAAGGAAGAGACATCCACTTCTGCAAAGTAAGGTTCTGTATTACAGTCAGTATGTCTGATATGATGGACTAGTTCCTCTGGGGAGTCAGAGGTTATAAATTTTACTGTGGAAACTTCACCTGTGAAAGATTACCGGATTCTAACAATTTAACCTACATCCTTTCACATGCATTGCTATGTTCCTTTGTTAAAAGAAGTTAGGTAAGCAAGTGTTAGGTAACACTCCCCAGCATGAGGAAGAACATTCCCACAGGCCCTCACCAACGCCAGGAACAACACACCAAATTCCTCCTGACCATGGCAGCAAGACAGACACAGTACAGCAGAAACAGTGGGGTTTGTCCTATCACAAACTGTGACAGTCACACACAGGCCTGATTAATAGGAACCCCTAATCATCCTTCCTTAGATCATTTGCTTCACCTGATAACTGTTCCCCCCCCCCCCCCCCCCCCCGCGTCCCCTTGGTCCTCAATGGGCTCCAATTTGGCCCAGCTGAAGCGTATTCTGTAGGTATACAAGGTAGCTTTATCAGTCTCAGAACTAAATGCATCAAGATTTATTTTTTCATTCTTCATGAGGCTTACCGAGCAGTTAAGGTCAGTACCTAACCTGTAAAGGCTTATTTATATACCAAAGTAGTTCCCTGATAGTACACTGCAAACAGAAGGGGTTTCAGTCTATGTATTTGCGCTGGTGTTTACTTTTGAATTTTGGGGGATTTTTTTAAGGAGAAAAAAAAAAACAAAAACAACAAACCCAAACCAAGCTACTTTTGTGAATTTTCTTTTAAGAAAAGGTTTAATCTGATATATGCTCCAGCTCATTGGTATTCTAGTATCTGTGTTGTGTGGGACAAAAATCCTGAATGTTGTATAAGGTAAAAATATTACTTTATTGAAAAATTCTTGGTTTGTGCTCTGCATGTATGAACTGTGTGGAGGGAGTCTTTTACTGTTGTTTGCTTTTGGGTTTTTTTTTAAGGTATTTTTATTATGCCTTAGTTACAGTTGGGGTTGAGATTCTTATGGGTGATGTTTTTCCTAAATTTTCCTAAACATGCTGGAATGTTGTTTTAAGAAGTAACTAAATCTCCAGAAGGCAACAAGGGTATAGTATGTTGATACATGCACCCAGACACGTGCACAAGGATAGGTACACAATTGGTGATGACTAGTGCGTACAGTTTTTCTGTACGACTTCCTCTGAAGCTGAATACTTAACCTTAATGCTTCAGAGGCAAACTTAGATAGCTTAAGCAGGCTTATTGATATAGCTGTGAAAACAGAAAAGACTTCTGTGGTGAATGTTCATTTCTGTTATAAGCAGTCAATGAGTGTGTTGGAAATGTACTTGTTGATGATTTCCTGACACGTTCCAATGCCATTGCTACTGCAAGTTAACGTGTCATGTTTTTTAAACTTTAGAACTTGAATCATGCCTTCTTTGTGTTTGAAAACACAAATACTGTTATGTCTGACTACCGAAATCTAATAAATGGCATTAATACAGTCTGACCTTTACATTTCCATGGTTTTCCATGGAATTTTCACTTGGAGTAAATAAGTAGTAATTTCAAAGAAATTAATTTGATTATTGTATTATAGTTTTGCTTTATTTTTTTAGAAGAAAAATTGTGATGAATAAATACTTCTTAAAACTTTTTTAATATAAAAGAATGAGATTTACGTCTTACATATATTGTAACTGAAAGATCTTTGTAAAAGAGGCATCATCCCTATTTTATAGCCATGGGATCTTGTAAGTCTTGATCAAGTAGCTTCCTCTAGTCTCTAAACAAATTAGTGGCATAGGGCTATATTTTGCCTTCTCGCTATACTTATTATCCCTTACTCCAGGAATGAATTCCTGTAAAACGTGTGCTTGGACTATTTAAATAGGACATTATCTTATTTGCAGGTTAATGTAGTAAGATTCCTGGGAACAGGTAAAAATTTATATCCTGAGAGGCTCGTTAAAATAACGAGGGGAAGTAGAGGCCAGGAAAATTGCGGATAATAGTAGTTAAAATAAACAGATTAGAGACTGAAAAGCTAAAAAATATAATTTAGGTTAAATAACTTCATCAAGTTATTTCTGTAGTCAAAGTTTATGTTTATATATAAAATTGTATACATTCTGTTTTCTAGAATTTGAAGGGCTATTGCAGATATGTAGTAATTTTCCTATAGAAGAGAAAGGGGTGGACATGACACTGAATGTATGTGCAGCTTTATTCAACCCCCCCCCATAGGTAGGCCTGACACCAATAATTATCCACCTTTTGAATTCCTTCTGATCCATTTAAAAATACTTTTTGGTAACCTTTAAAAATGGGAAATGTTGCTTCAGTTTATTTTCTACAAGTTGCTCTAATTTGTAGTCCCTCTCTGCTAGTTTTTGCAGGATTTAGGATAATTGGGCTTGGAATCAGTTAAACATACTGGACAAAAGTTAGGATACAATACCAGTTGCGTTCCTCTGGATAAGATAATGGGAGCTGGCATACACATGCAAAGGTATAGACTGGATGGAGGGAGGGAGTAGCAGTTTTGGGGTGCACTTAGTGGATTGATTTGGAATTATGACTCGGGATTGGTTCAGAATCCAATTGCTCAACTTCAGCGGGAGGATTGTTGCGCATGTGGTGCTAGAATTGGATAGGACTGCTTTCAGATGGTGTAAATTTGTTTAAATTTTATGTCTCTTAACTGTGAACCATCAGGCTTTTGAAGTTGTAATTGTATTTAAGAAATATGTAGAAGTAACTTCTCACTGGCTTGAGTTACCAAACCTGCCTTTGTTTCCCAGTCAGTTCTCTCTCTTGTTTGCATTGGGTATAGTAGATTAGACTCCTTTAAAAACTTTAGATCAGCGTTTTCTAAAAATAGCTCACTTGCAAAAGATTGCTTTCTTAGGATGTGCACCTGCTCATATATAATGGTGCTGGAAGTGCTATAGAGCTCCTTAACAAAAAGTGTCCCTGTTCACCACTGAACGAACACGCTTCCTTTCCAGGCTGTATTGGACTAGTCCTCTATCTCTAGCTTGCTGTGAATGAGCTGCAAACCGGCTAGTGTTCATCAGACTTCCTAGCCTTTACAATGCATAGCTGAAGGAAAGAGGAAAGGCAGCTCACTCCACACAGCTGCCAGCTTTATTAAAAGGGAAATACTGTAACAACACTTTGTTGATGACTGTACTATGAATCTAATGTTCCCTTGTGTTTTCCTCCTGCTTTGTATTAGTTATTCAGACAGCCAGACTCAACACTTCCGTAGATAGAAACTATTGTTCCATGCATGTGTATTTTGAAAATGGGCTTTTGCACTGTAATTATACTTTAAAATGATGCTGTTTGCAGGTTGAGTTTATATTAATTTTAAAGGTAAATCAGAAGAATCTGAAGAACCATCTGCTCACAAAAAGCAGCCACTGAAATTACAACATTTCTCCATTGTACTCTATCTATCCATCAGCTATTCAAACATCCAAGTGGATAAAGGGAAAAATCTATTTTGAGCAGGTTTTGTATACTTCTGTGAGAGAAATATTAATATCGCATAAAAATCCATTGGCAAACTAATCTTAGAGGTATTTGGTGTATGTGGTATTTTAGTATGGTTTCCCCAAAAACTGCGGACAAACGAATTGGCAAAAATCCCAAAAAGGAACCAACCCTAATTCTACCTTTCTGCATATTAGAAGTGAAAAATATTTTTTATTGTTATTCAAAGAAAAAAAAATATTTTCAATAGTTCCAAAACAGTTTTAGGGGTGGTGTTTCCACCACCACACCCCAAAAAAAGTTTTTTAGTAATCTGCACAAACTAGACTTTCACTGTGTGTACACCGCTGCCCCACGACCCCAACCAAACAGCTCATCTCATGCCGCCCATTAGTTCTGGGAAAAGACATTTCAGCAGTTTCTGTTTTCAGCAGATCATATTTTTATATTGTTGGGAGCTTTTGTATGCTTGCAAAAAACAAGTATAAATTGACCTCTTCCTCCTCATCCCACCCCTCTGAGTCCTCATTCAGACAGTTACAGGTTTTGTGGAAACTTCACTCTGAACTTGTTGCATTGATGTCTTTTGAATGCAGAATACTGACAGAGAGTGATAAAGATTATGTACTGCCTAAGCATTTAAAGGGTATTGCATAAACAGATACTCAGTATTACAGGTTGGTTCCATATTCATGTCCCCACAAAATGCTTCCTTGAAAGGGAACTGAGAAACTAAAAAATATGTACATTGCATATCTCTTTCAATAGCAGCTTAAATGATTGCTGCTGGAAGATTTCAAAAGATGCTTTTACACTGTTTATACTACTCTTCCCTTACCCCCCCCCCCCAATTGTAGAAGGCTGAAATCATTGAAATCAATGTCTTTTCCTTTTTTTTTTTTTTTTTCCTTTTCTTTTTCCTATTTATTGTTAGTCTCACCTCCAGAGTATCTGGACTTGGGTGGAAAACTTTGTATAGGAACATGCTGGGTGTTTGTTTTTAAAACAATCATTTCCATTTTTTTTTTTTAATGTGAAATTTCTGCTAGCTCATCGTTTTGTTACATTCTGCTCCAAGCAGTTTGGATTTAAACTGTACAGTAAAACTACTTTCTTCTTGTACTACCTTATTGTTGTTTTCTGGATAATGAGTATAATGGATTATTCATTTTGTGTGTGTATGAAAAAAAGAGTGGAAATGAGATAAGGGAATGGGTTGCTTGTAACTGGTTTTTTCCCATTTTATGCTGATGTGCCAAAATGATGGAATGCAAGCTGTGCACAGATTAATGTTTCACTAGTTGATCTGTATTAGAAATACGTTCTGATCCTCCCTAGGTGTCTTATCAGAAAGGATTTGCCTTAAAACCAAAAAAATCAAGAAATGAAACTCAAGGGAACTGACCTTCATTTATTCAAGCGTGTACTGCAATTCTCAGGTGACACAGGGTAACAGATGTGGCTGCTGGGATAGCTGAGCCACCAATACAGTGCAACGGTGGAAAGGTTAGCAAGAATTTGGGATGTGCAATCAAGATACTTTAAAGGCAACAGATGTATTGGTAACCACCCCTAAATATCCAGGGAGAGAAGGGAAGGAGCATAAACCCTTTGTCATTAAGACAAGAAGAACCATGTAACTTGAAGGATGATTTGAGAGCAAGTTCAGATGGATGTTCACAACTACTTTTTGTAGTAAGACTAGGAATTAGGAGGCTTCTTTTAACATTTCTACAAACTCTATTATTAGAAAAGTGACTATTCATTTCTAATGATGGAGCTCAATAAAGTCTTTGGAAAGGACTAACTGGCAGTATAGGCAATTATTGAAGAAAGGAAATTAAGTTTGCGATATAAACCCTTGGGTGCTGGATGTGTTGGTAAAACAAGGTGGCAGGTGGAGAGTGTGAAGAGAGATTAGGTTGTTGTTTGTACTGTATTTGTATTCCATTAACTCACACTTAACGGCTTCTGCTGGTTATCTGCTGGCAACCAGAAAAGATTCCTCTTTCTCCTTTTGACAAATAACTTGACTTTTAGGGTTTATATTAGAATTACCATTTGCTTGCTTTTTTCTTTTTCTTTTTTTTTTTTTTTATGTATTAGAGCTTAAGCAGAAATAGCGAGTGAAAGTGGGATGCATCAGTGCATCCTGAGGCTGATTTCTGGCCCATCAGGGAAAGACATGATATCTATCTTAGCATTTTTCAGTTTTAGCAAGGAAGTTCTTGATGACTGAAAATAATCTAATACTCCCATTTTGTATGATGAAGTATTTCATAATGGCTAGTAAAAGAGGCTACAACTAGTCTCTAATGGTCTGCTGTATTTCATTATGATCTTTGCAGTCATCAATTGTTTGCTTTTTAGCTAAGGGATCTAACTATATTATCCTTCCAAGCCATGCATCCATATTCCAGGTCACTGAAGGAAAAAGGCTTGTTGTTGTATTACCAAGGCAGGGGTGTAAACAGCCTTCCCACCCTCCCTTTCAAAGAAAAATGTAGAACAGTACTAGCATTCAGACATTAGTAAAAGGGCTGGTCTAAACTAGACCAGCGAGACTTTTCTGGTCTAGTTTACTCAGCCTTGTATTTTAAGATTCTTCATTCATGTGGATGACTGTAGCTGTCAACAGGATAATTCCTTGCACAAGTAGAAGGCTGATACTCAGAATCAATTGTGTCAAGGTGTAAAATGTATTTTTATCACAGATTCTTTCCTTGCTCTACAAAATATCCTGTAGTCCATTAGTACCACACATATGACTTAGATTCCAAATGGCTTTGATAATTAGGCAGGAATGATATTTCCTAGGGAACTTTGAACTATTACATGAGTAATGGTGGCTTTTCTTGTAGCATGTTTGGGTTCATGAGAAGATGCTATTTTACTGATGTGGTTCAAGCAGTACTGTGAATGCTGAATCCAATCCTGCTCGGCAATCTTATTGTTTTGTACTTCCTTAATCCCTATATATCCACTTTTTTGTGCTTTTTGAGTGTGGGGATCCTTAATTCAATATAACCTGGTAGACACTGTTCAGCTGTCAGTATAAGCATAGGATATCTCAATCTAGAAGAATTGCCTCAATCATAGAATTTTTCTTGCTGATGTTGAAGTAGCGTAAACTGCAAAAGTAGTTAAAAAGCTGATGATCCTGGAGGTGATTAGCTGAAAAAGCCGGAGAAAGAGAAAAGATAGAGCATATTTCTTGGTCGCTGTGACTTTGCCACACTGGAGTCCAGAAAAGCAAATATTCTCCTAGCAGATGTGTGTATCTACTTTGTATATGTAAATTAAGTATGTATATAATATATTCAAACAAGCTATTTACAATGAATTTTATTTCCCACTTTAGTCCATAGAGAATGTAACCTGAAGTTTTTCATGTTCAATAGATGCTATGCCTGCATTGAATGTACGTAAAGTACGTGATGGTCTTGCCTGCTGTATGTCCCAGACATATTTGACAAAATCCATGGTTAGTTATGTCTAGCAAATGAAAATGGAAAAGGCTATAGTGAAGATACAATTTTTTCTGTTAATGGGACTCCGTGCTTATTCTGCTATTAAAATGTATTCTCCAGGATCAGCAGTGTACTTCCATGCTGCCCCCACCCCTCTCAAAATTACTTGATTCACCTAAGTGTGTGCTATTAAGCATCTCCATCAACTGTCAAAATTCACTCAACATATATCCCATCAAGTTTCAGCCAAGCTGAGCAGTTCACCAATAATAACTCTAAGGCGATGTTAATTTTCTTCAGAAAAGGTTGGCAATAAAGGGAAATGTCTTCATTCTAGCTTCCTTATTTAAATAAGGGTACGCTAGCTCCAATGACATGTCTGTGAGGTTACCTCTCATCAGCAGAGTAAAAGACGGAAATCACAGGCCCTATGATGTACACCCAAGCATAATTTAGGGCCCATCAGCAGTCCCATTGAAGCTGATGAATATTTGCTGTTGACTTCAGTGGGAGTAAGATAATGGGACCTGTGTAATTTATAGTGAGATTCTTAATGCATGCAGTTTCCTTTCATCTCTGTCAGTGCAATTACATTGATCCAGACATTAGATTGTGGCGTGCTCTCCTTTATTAACAAGCAGCTGACCTCAGCAAAGATTTTTAGTCCATTTTGACTTCAAAAATGCCATTTTGTGCTGCCTGTAATGTGTCTGCACTATCTTGTTCTCCTACAAATGCTCTGGAGTATTAGAGAAATTGGTAATAGTGACCTTTTGGCCTGTGGTTCTCATCTGCTTAATACTATTGAATTTGGAAGGAGAGAAGACTCTTATAAATTTAGGGTTTGAAACAGTACTGTTTCTATATTTTTTCACGAGATCGACTCTCATTTATCATTACTCAATCTCTGACATAATTAATAGTTATGATAGTGTTAATTTATTTAGATATATCTACAGATCCATAATAATAATGCCCCAAACACACCTTTCTATTTTGACTTGCTAATTGTTAATGTTGTGCTATTACTCTTACTGGGTTTATAAACTGACTCTGCAATAACATGGGGAAATAGCATATAGTGGCTGGCTAATATGTAATTTTCTTCAAGCACCCATGTATTTTAAAGCAGATTTTGTGTAAGGGAGTAACTTCAAACTGTTCTTCAGATTTAAGTGCTGTGTGGAAAGGTTTGCTGTAGGTTATTGTTCCATTTTTCAGGATATTGATTTAAAGCTTTTATTAGGCTGACATATCACTAGTATCTGCATGAGACTTGAGTCCTGCTTTTGATAATAAAATCTGTTTAATTTCTGAAGCCTTAATTTGAAGCATTAAATAACATATCATACTTCTGCTGCATGAAGCCTGTGCATAAGAATGTCTGAATAAGGTCCAACACCTTAAAAGACAAGGAGCTAGAACCCAAGCAAAGGCCTGGAGTATTCATGGCCCTGTTTAAAACAAAGGCTGGGGCAGCCTCATCAAAGGCCTTAATGGTAGCACTTAGATAAAATGCTCCCATTGATAGCCCTATGGCCTAGAATCTTGTAGTCACTCTATATTCATGTTCTAGTGGAACAGATTAAAATTCTCTTCTTTAAAAATATTCTTTTTCGGTAGCTAGTAAACACACTTATCTTCATGTTGTGGGAAGAGCCAAGAATTATAGTGCATATAATCAGTGTAGTGCATAACTCTTCAAACCAATCACAGTAGAGCATTTGCAGTTTTGACTAGAAAAAGAATGGATTCAGAGATTAAGCTTACAAACATGTGCAATGTGATGCTCTTGGACAGAAAAAAGAAAAATCAGTCTACCTGTTGCAAGATATCCCAAATGATTATGTAATTTTTTTTTCCTTTCACTTAAGTTAAACATAGTAGTTCAAAATATTGGATAATGTTATAATTTTAATGTTCTGCCTGACCTTCCACACCTAATAAGATAGGACAGTCACTCAGTTTTTAATGAGCGACATGCAGGAAGGATACCTTTGGGACTAACAATTTGGAGGACATGTGAAGAGTAGTGCAGGATGGACAGGGTTGTGGTAGTGTCCAAATCAATGTTAAATGATACAAGCAGAAACCAAATTCAGATTTTAGTTAAATGGAATTAATTGAAATTGGTTATTAGTGTGCTACGTGTCACACTGAACATTTGGAAGCTGTGGTAGATAAAACCCATTTTAAGCCACGTAGTAAATATGGTTTACAAAGGTAGGATGCACGTCTGCCAGCTGACATATTTCTTTTTGGGGGAGAGCTCTATAGTGTGGAATTTCTTTTTTGGGTTTATTTTGTTAACTTGAGAAAAGATGGGTTTGAAGGATGCATTTGGAAGACGCTTTTAATTTGAAGTTGTTGTCTCCCCCTTGGGTTGCACAGCTTCTTAAATTTTTTAGTTTCACTTGAGATCTGTAGGAAGACAGTATAAGGCCAGGATCATCAGCATCTGGCACAGATGCCAAAAATAGATTATTTGTATTTTGAGAGGAACATAGCTCACCCAACACATTTCTCCCTTATCTCTACTATGAATGCAAATAGTGTCACGCCTCTGTGCACTCTCCTGCTGTGAGAAACAGCACCAACCATGTGCTGGTTCCTGCCGAGCTCTAGACTTGGTGGAAGTCAGGAGCCCCTCTCTGTCTCAGCGGCACGGCTGTGATAACTGTCAATACCTTGCTTCTCCCAAGCCCTGATGAATTTCTAATGACGTAATAATCTCTAAACTGAAAAAAATAATAAGATCTGGCACAGCACCCTGATTTGCTGTGAATTCCTGTTTCGGAAGGGTGAATTGTTTCCTGAGTTAATGCTATTTTTCTCTCCATTTAGTCCCCGCTTTAAGCACTCTGACAGCCCTGCTACATTACCTTCTATACTGTCTTAGTGGTTTTCATTAATAAGGGTAAGGCCTTGGATCCACTGTATACTGTCTAAAATATCTCCTGGAGATCAGTTTAATTATATTCATATAAAATGTAGTTAAACAGCTGTGGTGAAGCTTTTTATTACTGCCACATATTAGTGTTTCCAGACCTCCCTCGTCATCGGGAAAAGTAGCCAACTTTTGGTTGGAGTTTTTACATTCCAAATGTTTACTTAGCATAAAATTCACTTGTGTGAAGGATTGCTTGGGTGTGACAGATGGCATATTCTGCGTGATGTAAAAGCAGTTTAGGGGCAGAATTAATTTATTTATTTTTAAACACCCTTCTTATCTATTAAGTGACTGGCAGGTTATTTCTGTCCAGCACTTTTATCCTTCAGAATTTTAATGGTTTTAACAGAGTTGTTTGTGTTTGTTTTCATTCTTCTCTAAAAATATTAATTCTTGCTATCTTATGGGATTTTCTTCCCCATTGTTGAGTGCACTTCTGGTTTGGATCTTTTTATTTAGCTTGTGGACAGTCTGAATAATTTTTTTGGCCTGTATCTCTCTTCTGCCTCAAATTAAACAAAGCAGGGCAGAGAGAGTCAAAGCAAGATCCGAAGTTGTAATAAGTGCTACTATAGAAACAAACAGCAGTTCTGAGGGATCTGACAGGGTTGATTGGTCCACTCACGTGCCCAATACAGGACAAGCTATGCCTATTCGTGTCAAATGATTGCCTACAAATGATTTTCCTACTTACAAACATAAATGTTCCTTTCTGAAACCTGAAGTCTGTTGCTTCCCTTCTTTTCTATAATGGGTAAGAAATAAAGATCACTTCTTTTTTCTATAAAGCCATCTTTTGGTGGCTCACTCAATGCAAATTATCTACAGATTGCATTAGCAAAAGACTTGATGGTTAGGGACACTTAGAACCACTCAATGCTAACTGAATTCATGCAGCATTCAGACACAATGTTATAGTAATGGCATGTTAAAACTGATCAATTCAGACTTATAACCAAGGTTTTGGTTTAGGCCATCACAGTGTCAAGACTATTTATTAAGCATGTATATGTACAGTAGCAGTAATACCATTTGTCAGACCAAAGAAAGTGGTTGACAGGAAATAGCTGAGTGTTGTGGTTCCACAAGCTCTCTTCAGGTTTGAAATAAAAGCTGCAAACTTCAAAGCTAAATAGAAAATGAGAAAACTGGTTTTGGTCTGACTGGTTAATATATCTAGTTAAACTACCTGAGAGAAGAAGCTATTGCTACCCATGGAGCAGAAGGGGACTCACTTGGTTGGGAAAGGTATTTCAAGGTGGTTTCCTTCTCTAATGGGAAAAAGAAGGAAAGGTAATTTATTGCTTGTGGAACATGAAAAGGTTACTGTGAAAAAGAGATGGTTTAATGGGTTAAAATGTGATTAAACTCAGCATATGTCTGAGCTTTGATTTAACTTTCAAGTTTATATTTTTATATTACATCTGAAGGAGGAGTCAGGTGAGACTCAGCTCTATTTTTTCCAGATAACCACTTAATCTAATAAAATATTACTTCTAGTCTCTAACCTTGTCTGCTTATCTGCTTAGACTGTCACACCTATAGTAGCACTGCCCTTGGAAGTTTTTAGACTTTTTTCTATTTTAAGATGCCTTTGATTCATTTGCTAAATTAGTACTTATTTTGAAGAAAGTAAACACTTACCTAATGTGGTTTTATTGCTAGTATGTACTCCTAGACAATGTCACCTAATCCTAGCTTAGTTGTCTATTTTGGACATTTATGCCCTCCTGCAAAACTCTTATATGCCATAGTGCACGCTCTTATCTCAAACCAGCTGATGGTACACCGTGCAAGCCTGTTTGAAGGTGTTGATTTGTCCTGTTACTCCATGGCAGTGGCTGTGCACACATGATTGTGTGAAGCACTAAGTGTGTTTCAGTGTATTGTTTATAGCTGTTCTGTTGTTAAACTGTAGGTTGACATATCTCAATAAAAAATCATGAGTGTTCAATGACATTCCAGTTCCACCATTAGACTCTTAAACAGGCACATATATCTGTCATACTTTATAATAAGGTGCTATTTTAAGTGGTTAATTTGTGATTAGGAGATATTGGGAAACATTATTTATTATTAATAGGGTGCACAGGTCATTAGTTACATAAGTCACAGCTATAGCTTATTCTCATAAATCACTAACTTCTACAGCCAGTCTTTTAAATGTATATGCAGCATAATATTTATGATAATAACAACAAGAGTTAAAACATCTGTTAATCATCTATTAAACATTTATAAATGAACCCTTAATCCAATCCAAAGGAGGCATGATAAATGATCTCTCAACAGTTTGTTCTTTATATCATTACCATTTCTTATTTTCTGTAACACACCTTTTGCTGAATGGTTGTAGAGAAATGTTGAATGATTTGACTCAGCCCTGTGGGCCTATTGCAGGCTTGGGAATATAATGACTGAGATCACTCTTTGGAGGGTGTTTTGCTATTGCTTTCTTTGTTCTTTTTTGAAACTCAACTAGTTTTTATTGGCTATGAAATACATTTCTGGAATTGGAATGCCATTAAGGAAGATTTTCTTTTTACTTAGGGAAAATATTTTCATTTAAAATAGAGATAAAGTACAAGCTTTTATTGTTAATATTCAAAGCAGACTGCATACATGTTTTTATAACTAAAAAAATAAGAAGTAAAAATCATAATAAAAAATCCTACCTATCTTAACTACTTACACTAAGGTTACCTAAGTAACTGCTACTGTATTACAACGATATCCCATATTGTACTTATATCTGTGTTTTGCCAGCTGAGATGAATTTGTGAGGGTATAATATTTTCCTGAATGTCATGCTTTGTACCAGTTGTTCACTAAAAAAAGTCATGATACAACCATCTAAACAATTTGATCTTTTGTTGCTTCGCTTTGGCTCTTGATTGAGACCAGCCACTGCGAACACTCCATTTGGAGCAAAGGTCAGCTACTTCAGCTTGGGTAAAATATAACACTTGGTTTTCCTGAATAAGTTATCACTGTAAAAATGCAAGCATTACTGCTTTGAATATTGCTCCAAACGTTCTCAGTAGATACACCAGTGACAAAAGCCCCTTCCAAAGGAAACTTGCAAGATGTAGTTTTATCACTTGTTTTTTGGAGAGCTGTTGGTATCTGTAGTTTTCTTTATATCCATGCCAACCTCTTTTGAATCTTATTCACCCGCTTGTTAAAATGCGTTGCATTTCCCTTACCAGAAGTACATTTCCTCAGCAAAGGTTGCTTCCCTTGCAGTCATCAGATCACCAGGTTCTGCTCTATTCTTCTTCCCTGAATTGCTGTCTATAGACTTTATTTAATCTACCTGCCGAAGACATCTTTCTCCTTTTATTGATATGGGGCCACTAGGTCAGTCTCCAACAAATAAAGGAAAAAAGAAAAAGCAACTGTTGTAAAGTGAGAAGAAAAAACAAAACCAAAACATTAGCCAGCTTAAAGTGAGAATAAGCTTTGCTTATGGTATATATTAAGTATCTAAATATGATGATTTCCTGGAATTATACAGTTATTTTCTCCTCTGTGATATTGTAGGATTGTGTAGATTAGCCTAGCAACATGTTTCAGGATCCTATTCATGGTATAAGCCCAGTGACTTCTCCACAATTAAATGGGGAATAACTTGGTTTATTTTTTTTCAAAACAATGTTGTTTTTTGAGACTGTTGACAGTCATTTGTAGTGTATATTAGTGGGAAGAGGGAGGCTTACAGCTAGAGAGAACGGCAAGGGAGAGGCAGAGAGAGTCAGATTCCAGCGTGGAAACTGCTGGGATGCTGCCTTTCAGGGAAATACTTGTGCTTCTGGGAACAGACAGACAAATGTGCACAGTCTATCTCTTCAAGCTAAGCTCCTGGGAATAAGTATCACTGTAAAGCCAAGGAGTTATGGCAGAGATAATAAACAGACACTGACCACATCTGACTTCTGTACTGCATAGAAATACTGTTGTTTTTTAAGGTGGAAAAGACTGTTATCTGGTGACAGAAGTCAGGGGGTGGGTGGGTGTGAAGGAGAGAAGGAGAAGGGAGAAGCTAACTTTGTACATGCTAAGACCTGATCTGAAAATTCTGCGTAGAAGCATGGCCTGGCATGTTGTAGCTGAAGTATAGTAACAAAACAAATAAACTAGTACTATTAATGAACTAATACATGAAGATTGTTCAAATCTTTCTCCTTTTCTGAAACTGAAGGCATAACGTAAGGCACTGTGTAATGCAAGACTAGAGTCACAGTTCTTCCAAGAAGTTCTGTGATAATTTTGTTCCTTTAAGTCTCTGAAGTTAAATTGTTGTAACTAATATTTTACGTGATAAAATATTAAATCTTAGTAATCATAACACAGAATATGCACACAGAAAAGAAACCATTTTGTTGTCATTAGTAAAACTGCCTTACACCATTCTGGGACCGGTTTTCACCCAAATGGACAAAAAATTCCATATTTTTATTGTTGCTGAGCACTGTTTGATATTTAGATCCTAATTCCCGAATCTGCTAATGTCTATAAATTCATGTGAACCAGGATACTTTATTTTTTAGAGATGGTACAATACTTTTAGACGTGTTCAAGATGATGTGGAGTCGTACTCGGCACGGTGCAGAACAGAGCTAATGACGCACGTACTGTCTCTGCCCTGGAGTCTGCTTCTCTAGTGTTAGTTCAGATATCCCTGTGTGGCATGCTGTAGACACGCTTCTGATTCAGCAAGCTGAAGTCCCACTTTTAGCACTTGAGATTAAAGCACCCGTCTTAGTGCTTAATTATTTCAAGACTGAACTGAAGAAAGTTGCTTTCTGTTTAAGGACTCTGAGCTGAGGCCCTGCTCTGGTTTTGAAGGTACTGCTTACAGATTACCTTAAGTGTAATGTATTAAGTCTAGGAGTACTATTCTAAACATTTGGGAAATTCCTCTGCTGGTATATTGCTATAGTTTGCATCACCAAATAATCTCATTAGTGTATAATATACCATGTACATTATTCATATTTCAATATCCTGTATTTTTTAAAGCATAATGTATGCGCATCACTGGATTTGTGTATACTCTCCTATGATACATTAATTTCTGAACAGCAGTATTTGAAGTATGTTCCCAGCAGACCCTGCATAAACAGTGAGCTGAAGAGTGGCCCTAGGGCAAAGAGCTGAGATATAACATCAATGTTCAGACATTTAGCTGGTGAATGATGAGGGATTTAAAGGGTTTCTGCATTTCTTTGCTGAAAGACTAGGGAGGGGTGGGGGAGAGGAGGGAAGTACAGGCAATCCAAGTGTATGTTGCCCTAATCTCTGGAGAGCAGGGCAGCTTACTAGTAGTGAAGCTCAACTGGGACAAGTTCAGGTCCCTTCGCTAGAATGGCTGTTTTCTTGAGGTGTTCATAAAAAAAAAAAAAAAAACACAAAAAAACAAAAACCCAAACCAAGTCACTCTGCTGTTTTGTGCTCATATCCATCTCTGGAAAGTAAGGATGCTGCTAACCCTGTGCCTTTGAAGACTGCTGAATGAACAGGTGACAGAGACACTGATGAGTCTCTCCCTGAAGCAGAGAGAACAGATCTGATCATGCGGTTTGGTGTTGCAGCAACCTTCTCAAAGATCCCCTCCCAGAAAACACATCAGAGAACATACCTCTATTTCTGTCTACCAATGCTGAATTTGCCTTTTTTGCACCTGTTAAATATTAACAGACTGATTTATCCTAGGCTGGCTCACTGCTGTTTATGCAGACGCGTAGGTAATGGTGCTTTGGAATAGAAAACTTTGTATTTCTGTCAGCCTTTTGCTACCTGTGTTGTAGTAAAATGAATTACTTCAGCTCCCTTTTCCAGAAAGGTCATGCGAATGAAGAGTTTTTCTTTATTGAGCAGATTTGATCTACATTGTATGCACTCTTTTGAGGAAGCTTGGTCAAGCTGAACAGTATGACAGAGTAGCAAGTGCTTTTATGTTAAAACCACCATCTCTCTGTTGTAATAACAGAAAACAACTAATAATTTTGTCATGATGACAATGACCAGCAGCTCTGCTGGTTTTCACTGTCATTTCCAGCCTTCATTCTCTTTGTACCTCTTGACTGTAAATCATCTTTGGTGCTCAGTACACACAGCACGCATCAGGACATATAAACTGCTGATTATTAAACAGTTTTCCCCAGTCCCATTCTGCATGTCTGCTGCATCCGGTTTAGTAAAATATTTTCTTGTCAACAGGAAATTATTCCTCCTCTTGTATACAGAGAAGATGAGATTACTTTTGTCATATTCATGTAATACTGTGTTCATCTGGGACATTCTATATAGCTCATTGAACTTTGTGTAGCACAACAATATTTGATGCAAAGAAAATAAATCAGCTTCAAACTATTAGTCAAAGATAGCGATAAGAATGGAGAGGGGAATTTCCTGCATCATATAAGGTACTGCTGTGTGATTGTTGTTGTGGTGGTTTTTTCTTTTGTTTTGGGTCCTTATTACAGGTTCTGCAGCGGTAGTCCTAGTTTCATCCTATTCCATATCCTTCCAGTAACAGCTTTTCAAGTCGGGGGTGATGAAATGTAGACACTGGATAGGAGCTGGGTTGTAAACCATATAAACTACTCTGGTTTTCCACACTGTTATTTGCATTCTTGTACTTCTTCCCTTTTTTGGTCTTCCCTACCCTACTCTCATTACAAACTTCTCTTCCTCTTTCTTTGCTCCGTCAGGAGTCTTCACCTGCATAAAATCACTGCCTCATACATACTCTCCACACAGAATCTTGCTTGTATTTTATGAGAAATTTGGCAGAATTCATCATGACTCACTGCTTAAAATAGCTTCTACAATTTTCTCCTTTTTCCTTCATTTGCCTTTTTTTCCTCTCTGATGGCTTCCTTTACCTCTCCCTCAACCTCCTTTTCCTTGGCTGCCTTCATTCACAACTGCAAATCTGCTTTAGTAATTTACTCTAGAAACAAAACAAAACAAGATTGTGCTCACATATATTATTTAACTTTATTTTTTAAATTCTATCTTAGATGGCCCCAAGTGTTGTTCTTAAACCATTTTTTAGTTGTGTTCTAGTTGAAGTTGCAACACCTCCTGTTTTCACCAACCATGACCTTTCAGGAAGCTGGGGTAAACACCCCATGTGTCTTGAAACTTTTCCTTCACTTTGCTTTTCTGGCACATATCACTTTATAGGATGGAGCTAAACAAGAGTTTAGCTGGGGTTTGCTCCATGAGTGCTATCTTCAGTCCTTTGCTCATCCCCTACAGCTACTCTCAAGGTAGTATCCTCTGCCAACCCAAATTAAACTGCAAACTTATAAGCTGCTCACAAATCGTAGTTCTGTCCAGCTAAAACTCTTAGCAGGTTCTTGCTCTTTCATTCTTGTTTCTAGGCTTGACATTCTTCTTGTATGCAGGTGACACAGTGTATTCTGTGACTGATTTTCACCGTATTGCCATTTATCTGCTGTTCCAAAACCTGTCCTTTTTTATTGTACTAAGTGTGCAGGAGTTGCCTTTACTTTCAATCCCCAGGAATTAAATCAGTAGCTTCCTATATCATATGTCAGTATCAAGATGTCAGTTGCCACCTTCAGTCCCTTGTTGATTATCTTTATATATTTTACTTTCTCTCATGTTGAGCTAACTTGTTATGAATATCTTCTTTACAAACGTTAAAAGAGTGTATTCAGAAGCATGGGGTATATAAAAGGAAAAGTAGACATGTTCTGCTTAGGTGGTGCTAGGTATCCCGTCTGGATAATTTGGAAGTCCTGCTATCCCTACTCTTACACATAATTTCTCATGCAAAGATATCAGAGTATAATAAATAATACATGTTAATTAGAAAATCTATTGCTTTCTCTATCCAGCTAAAGGATGGGTTAACTGAGCAGATAACAGATATCAGATTCTAAGCTAACAGAAGAAATAGAAGTTTTTCCCATTCCCTTTACTAAAATTATACAATTTGTTACATATGGGCATTGAACCAGAAACACACAACTTCTCGTCCAGTTTCTCAGTGAGGTATTCCTCACGTGAAAAATCATCGTGAATAACGTGACTTAAGTGGACCTGATGGATTCTTGCAATGAGTTTTTCTGTGTCTGTCTCCTAGATAGTCTAGATACCTTGTTCTTTTTTTCCATTCCCTTTGGAATTGCATTTCTAATGTCTTCCTAAAAATGTAGGTTGGTTTTGTTTGTTTTTGTTTTTGTTTTTTTTTTCTGTGTAACTTCACAAATTTGAAAATCTGGGCATCAAGTATGACTTGTGCCCAGTATGTTTGTGCGATTGTAATGAATTCTTGCAAGCTGGATTTGCTTAAGAATAACAAGCTCTTCCTCTGGAAGAGCTGCCTCATGAATGCTGCTGTGGTCTTACTGAATGAACCTTGTGTAACACATTGTTCTTCAGTTAGCTTTAATTATGGGTTATTTAAAAGAAAAAAGGCAATCTTATGCCACCAATAACTGAACAGTCCTCAGGCTAAATTCTGCATACCTGGCCTCTGAAGCAGAAAATTTAACTTCTCTTGGTGTGTGGTTTTAGTTTTTTGGGTTTTTTTTTTAGTTTTTTTTTGGGGGTGTGTGGGTTGGTCTTTGTATTGCAGTGCTCAAAGACAGTGACCTTACCGTGACATCATGATTGGTGTTATATACATGCGAACTATAAAGACTGTGTCTTGAAAAAATAAAAAAGGTGGTTTTCCTTAATACAGATAGACTGCCTCTTCCCCGTCTCCCTGAGCCTCCCTACCCCTACTGGCATTTTGACCCTGAGATCAAGGGGAGTCCATTGATGAAGCCTTTGTACTCCAGCTACAGAAGGCATTATGGTTGCAGGCCCTCGTCCTACTGGGGGACTTCAACCACCCCAACATCTGCTGGAAAAGTAGCATGGTGAGCTGTAGGCAATCCAGGAGACTCCTGGAGTGCATCAAAGACAACTTCTTAAGCCGGGTAGTAGGCAGCCAGCACTGCTAGGGGGAGATGCAATACTGGACCTGTTGGTCACCAATGCAAATGAGCTAATCAGTGGGGTTAAGACTGGAGGCATCCTGGGCTGCAGTGATCACACGCTGGTGGAGAGAATATTGCAACAGGTGTCATCTTTTCTTTTTTTTTTTTCATAAGGGTATTGTTCCAAACGCATTACTTCTGTAATATTTCACAAAGTAGTTAATGTAAAGTTCCCATTGCCTCTGGCAAAAAGATAAGATTTGGGGTTGTTCCCATGTATTGGATTTTGAGTCCTTTAGCCCCTTGAAAGCTCTGAAGATTCCATCTCACTTAAATGTTGTCAGCTATGGAACGGGAAGGAATCTTCCGTAGGCTGTGCTTGAGGGTGTCATAATTAAACTCTTAAACCTGGTGGAAGTTGACATTCTCTTTTCTCACACAGCCATTCAGTACTTTGTGTGAACTTCTGTTATGTGTCAGCACAAGTGTTCGTGAAGGTACTTAATTAACTGGACCAGAGACCTAATGCAGTTGAAAACTACCCCTGAAAAATGAGTTAGTTACAACCTGGATCAGTTTGTCCCATCACTGTGCAAACGTTTGTGCTGACATGGGTTGTGGCTGTAGCAGAGACAGGTATTGTTTGGCAGCGATGCTTGTTTACAGCACCTTCACCTGTTCATTGAAGTATGCATAAGGTGTGTTAGTTCTCTTTTTAAGTCAGAACTTCTCTAGTTTGCCATGAGTATGAAAGTAATACCGCGGCCTTAACTGTTGTTGTATACGTGTATTTGCAGAGGAATGGACTGTGATGAAATTTAAGCCTCTTTGAAGAGCTAGGACACCAATGAGCTCTTAGAAGGGAAATACTTGATAGGTTTTATCTTACTTTAGTAAACCCTAAAATTTCATGCCATCTTAAGCTAGTTTTAGGTCTTGTTGTGTGAAAACTATATGCAAAGTAAATATTCTTGTAGAAAATAAACATGTTTTAATTCTCCCTTGCCCTCCAAAACAACAAAAAACTAATAAATAATAAATAACCATTTGCCACTGGAACTCTCTGCTCATAATTTGGACATAAGGTCAGTTACTGCTCACATTCATTTACTACTCATAAAGCTTCATTAACCTCAGCATCATGTTCTTTGCTTTCTTCAGGATAGGAAGAGTATAAGGATCAACAGGTACACCTTTATCTTCTCTCTGCCTTCTATGTCCCCCTTTGTCACCAATAAAGCTGAAGAGGTTGTCTCTGTACATGACAGTTCTACATTTCGAAATGCTGAAGTAGAATCTTCTATTTTTCTCAATATTGGTATTGTTGTGTCTGCAGTGTTTTTCTTTTGCAGCAACTGAAAATTAAAGTTCAGTGGAGAGCTCTGAAGGCATTAAGGGCATTATTCTTGGAGGTCTTTATATGCCTTGGGCTTGGTTTATCTCACTTGCACTATTCTAACTGAGAATAACACTGACAGAGTGAGAAAAGAATCAGACCAGAAGATGTTAATTTACATTTTCAGCTTCAGAGCAAAACACAAATGTATGTGCTCTTCCAGGCAAATGTTAATAAGCTTTTGGTCTTTAAAAATGTAAATAATTTATTGAGGTTCTACTGCATTTGCCATGTTTCAGAAGAGTAAACATTAACAACTCTGCAATATGAAATAATTCAAAAGTGGTGAAAATGGATGCAGCAGTGAATAAAATGTGCATTTTGACCATAAAATGTTAGTTAAAATTAATAATAAGTGTCATTATTAAATGTAAATCAACACATGAAAGATATTTCACACTTCAAATTTAATTTTAAAAATGCAACTTTAAGTGATAGACTTTGCTTACCCCCAACTTTCTGTTAAATTATGCTTTCAGTCGCTAATAGTATTGAGAGAGATAATGGATGGCAGAATTTGGTCTGTTATTATTATTTCTAGTGAAATGTCCTTGAACTAAGCAACTCTCCACAATTACAATCTGAAATTATATGAGTCTTGTGGCATTTCAGTGTTTGAGTTGTTGTTTGAATGGTCTTTGTTCTATAGGCATATTCCTTTTCCCATTTAAAAGGTTAAAGAAAGTGGAGGAAACCAATCTAATTTGACTAACGTACAAGTAAAATCTGGCGCTCTAGCACTCTGAGATCTGACCTGTACCTGCTGTTATGTGCCAAGAGGAGTAGGGGTGATGGGTAGTCTGGGTTGTTTTTTCCGGCTCTAAAGTGAAATTGAGTGGACCAAATGTTACAGCATTAAACCTTTCGCAAGTTTAGATTTTGGCTTTTTTTACTATTACGTCCAGAACAGTTAGTGCATTATTTATAAGTAACTGCTCATTTCAAATATGTTATACAGCATTGACGCTTTATTCATGTGAGTTTGTGTGCTGTTTTATTTTGAAGATTTTAAACACCTCTCTCTAGCATCGCGTTATGCAATATAAATTTGGTGTTGTAGAGTGCAATTGTTAATTTTTTCATCTCTTTTCAAGTGAATTATTTGGCCTTTACACTTTCCTATGCCCATCAAACGGGGTTTCTAATAGTAGGAATCTGCGATACTTATTTTATGGTGTATGATACATCAGTACAGAAGAACAGGGATGCAGAGTGTCAAATTCTTAAAGGAAACCTGGAGTCTGAATGCAAAAAAAAAACAACCCCTAGCTTTATGCTCATTGAGGAAAAACTGGCCTACAGTCTGGGTGTCTGCTGCGCGTTCTGCTTTGTTCCTATTTAAGTTAAAGCTCTCACATTTTATTTCTGTGTAATCAGGCCCAGAGGATTCTATGTGCTGGACAATTCTGTATTTTATTACTCATATCTGTTAATGCTCACAAAGGAAGAAGCAGAGAGAGGGGACAGTTGGCAGTGTGAGAAACTTAGTAGCTTAATTGGGTGTTGCTAAAAGTCCTGCTGTTTCTCTTTGTGTCTTATAGAAGTTACTAACAACTGGCGTATATTGCAGTTTCACATTTCTGTGTTAGGTTTTTCTGAACTAAAACCTTCTATAATAAAATTTATCGATATGTAAAAAATGTCTTCGATATAGTTGAGGCTTGCAGATTATAAATGTACAAGCTAGAAAAAATGTTCCATTGTTGTATCAAAATACTACAACACTTCAAAATTGTGGCTTTGGGTTAATCTGCTCGCTCTTTGGTAATGCCCCCTGGCATGATGCCAGACTGGCAAATATCTGTCTTATGAACCATCTGATCAAGCCTGAGAAAGGCTGATCCAACCTTAAATTATACTTCCAGGGCTTCATGGATTTAAACTTAATTTTCATTTTACTTTTGGGATTGAAAAATTTTTATTCTAATTTGGAAGATAATTTCTCTAGAAATTTAAATTAATTTAAAATGTTTGTAGAAAACTCTTGTTAGAAAATAGTATTTTCCAAAAGTTGGAGGTGGAATGATTTGTTTTTTGAAGTCAGATATTGTTAAATTATTCAGAGCAATAGCTTCAAATCGAAATAAACATTCTTATTCAGATACTTCAGTAACAAGTCTGATGTGTGCTACTCAGCCAGTTTTTTACTTGGATTTATTCCACTTGATGCAATTTGTTTAATCTAAATGTGATATAATACCAATTATACCTGCAAACATATCCAGGAAAGAAAACGAGTATGTTCAGCAAGAGTTACCTTCCATAAAATTGTGCTGAAGGGTGTTAATAATTATATTTTAGCTGAAAACTGACTCTAATTATTTTCTAAGGTTTTCCAGAAACATCCTTTTTCTTTCAGGGAATAAGTGTTTGCTCGCAGGTTTGGGGGGAAATATAGATTTTTTTTCTAAACACATTTGCTTTTTTGTGAATCAATACATTTTACAGGGTTTTCTTGTTTTCAACACCAATTCCTTTGCTAGTAACTTACCTTTTGAGAAGAATTTACAAGAGAAACAATAAAACGTTATTTTACAAATGCAATATTGAGCGATATTTCATCTGATTTCTGACTACTTAGATCCTAATGTGCTACTGTAAGTGTAATTTTATTCTTAAACAGAACTGAGTTTAACTGTGATTAAAGTTATGAATATATTATTCTCAAGTGTATTCAATACAATGCAGTATACAATTTAGTTTAAAATGACAATTTAATAGGGGTCTTCTGATAAACTACATGGAGATTACATATTCAGTCTATGATTACAAATGGCATTTATTTCTCATCTGCCAATAAAAGATAAATATTATGTATGTATTATTTTAAACTAGGAACCATATTTAAGATGCATATTGACTCACAGAATCTCTGTAGTCCTAACACAAAATCTCCTTTTATGCGAGAAGAGTAAAACTATGCCATATAGTATGTCTGAATTGTGAAAGTGTAAATTATTTTAATTCTGTGATGCAGAAGTATGTTGTGTGCTTCTCTAGTGTCCACTTCCCTCTTGGATAGCGGTTTCCTACTTCTGTAATTATTATCATTAAATACCAAGAACAGTGCGTCGAAACTTGGGTAAACGATGGTTTCATATTTTAGACAGGCTCATGGTAGTTACTTATGTCCTCAAGTAGTTTTGCAGTCAGCCTCTGAATTCATGTCATATACATGTATATCGTCGTATCATTTACTGAAGTCAGAAGAAACCAATACCAAAATGAAGCATAGATTTCTATAGGTGTGTAATCAGTGTTGGACATCTGGAGGTATGAGGTACTGCTGTCACTGTACAGCCAGTTGCCCACAGCTTCTGATGGCCTGCATGTCCTTCATCATGGGATTGTACCTGAATGAAATAGATGTGTCTGAAACACGAACCACAACAGTGACTTGTACTGGAACAACAGTTCCATTTTTTAGAGCCTCTGTTATCTACTTTCTGAATAATAGCTTGCAAGGGGCAGATTCTTTGTATGCAGTGTGGAGTGGGCAGCCAGTGTGAATGTTTTTAAAAATACATCTTTTGATCCAGTCCCCTTCTGAAATATCTTTGGAAATGTGGCAACCATATTGCATTTTTTTGTAATGCACATTTCAAGTCAGACTCATATGTTATTCCTTTTTTTTTTTTCCTCTAGCATTTTTCCTGCTTCCCCATCTGCAGATTTTTACTGAAACAGCCACAGCTGAACAAGGATATTTGCGATTCAGTTGCTTCTGAGTATTAGAACCTTCCTAAATTCTGGATGCAGAATTAATTGTGTTCTTATCTTACAATAACGGGAAAATTGTGTCTGTGTTGATGATTAGTTTGAAGACTTGAAAGAAATCTAAAAGCCTTTCTTCTTCTGTTTTCTTTTCTTTCCTCTGTGAATTCTCAGCATGAACTAAGGGTTTGGGTCGTATCTTTGAAAACAATTCTTATCCACAGAACAAACACATGGTGCTAGCATGCAAACCTCTCCACAGTACCTTGCCCGGATGCACTAATCCAGGGGCAGGGGTCCTAGCTCCAGTTTTGGTCACCTTAGATTCAGTATGGGCTCTGACTTCCTTTCATTGACTACTTTTCCCAGTTAAGCCCTGACACCACACAGCATTAAATGGACCAAAATTACCTATGAGGGTCTAGTTGCCTTGCATCATCACCCATAGTGTTAACTGTGGTCTTCAATATCTTATAGGTTGGATCTGTCATTCCCTTAGTGACAGTTTTGTCGTAACAAAATATCTGAAGACTGAAATAGCTCAAATTGTTTCATACAAGCACTCTGGTTAATCACAGATTTCACAACGTATTAAACATTCATTAATTCAATTTCATTTGCTGGTGTATTCTACTTAGTTAACAAGCATCCTACTGAATCTTTTTTTATTTTATTTTGCCAGGGACATATTGAACCATGTAAGAAGAAAGGAACGCTTTCTTTTGTGGAAGTGAGACGGTACAATTGGATAGTTTATTTTAAAAGTCAGATTTACATATGTACCTGTCAGAATTATAAATATACCTGTTTATACAGACATATGAGATGACAGCTTTTTGGGGAGTGGACATTAATCAAGCTCACGTTAGACAAAATCAGTTTGAGACAAGAATATTAAAAGATCCACGGCTATTCTATCAGAGGTCCCCCTCCCATGCCCCTGCCTCTTTGATGGTTGCATTGAGTGCAACAGAAATGTGATGAAACAACTCAGTTCTGTGTGGGTTTGGAAGAATCTCAGATAAGTAACATTTCCTGTATTTTAAATTCTAGAGCTTGATTTATTTGTGTTTATTTATATCCATGTAACTAAACAGTTATCCAGGGAAACATAAGAAACAGCTTCAGACATTAAGTTCACATTGTAAATGAATTTTTTTCCTGATTGTTTTTAACTTAACTGCCTACAAGAATGTTTGAGGGGTTTCTTAATTCTCACTTTAGTATAGACTGGGACGGCATTACAAAGTTTTATGAATAATGATATCAAGCTAATAGAAATTAAGATGATTAAGGGACTGGAGTACCTCATATCAGGAAAGGCTGAGACATATGGGTCTCTAGGCTGGAGAAGAGAAGACTGAGGAGGGATCTCATCAATGCTTTTAAAGGGCGGGTGTCAAGAGGACAGGGGTCAATAGGCACAAACTGTAACACGGGAAATTCTATCTGAACATAAGGAAAACATTTACTTTGAGGACAACAGAGCACAGGAACAGGCTGCTCAGAGAGGCTGTGGAGTCTCCTTGTCTGGAGATATTCAAAACCTGCCTGGATGTGATCCTGTGCAACCTGCTTTAGGTGACCCTGCTTCGGCAGGGGGGGTTGGACTAAATGATCTCTGATGGTCCCTTCCAACACCCACCATTCTGTGATTCTGTGAAATCAATTAAGTTTTCACATGGAGAGGATAAATGATGTCTCTTGATTCCTGGCGTTTTAGAGGAAGATTACACAAGCTTTACCTTGGTGAATTTCAAGACATTAATTCTGCCTAGCATTTGGTATGTTTATGAAAGTGTGCAGCAAAACTTAGCTTCAAGACCCATTTTCCTTTTTAAAAAAGTAGCTCTGAGGCTGAAAAACAAGAGGTACATAGCTGGATTTTTCTTTTCTCACACATACAGCGTTTATACTTAACTGTACCAAAACCTGAATCCCGTCTCTTCTGAGATGATAGCCATTTCACTTAACTTTTCAAATATTAGTCTTCCTCACGCTTCCAAATAAAGCCAGCTGAACTTGTCTTTTGAAATATATATCCAAACATGTTGATTCTTCATATTTTTGAAATGAAGGAAAAGAAAGATACTGGAATGATTAGCAACACACTGTTTTTTAAAGGTTCCTGATGTAGGGGTACTTGAGTTGTTATGGAAGAAGGATTGGTCAGGAACAATAGGCTTTAGATAATAGGTTTGATCTCAGCACCTCTGTAGTTTTTTTGCGCAAAGTATATGTCTGTGTTTGATTTATGGTTCTTTCCTTCCTTAGTAAAATCTCTTTGGAGGCTTTTTGGATCATTTAAGCTTTTGGCCTCACTCCAAATAATAGGTTTAAGGTAGTTAGGGGGTGAAAAAAGTGATCTGCTTAAGCACACATGAAACAACAAATGGAGACTGCTCTTTTTCCAATTGTTAAATTCCAGTTTAACGCTTTTCACCGCCATGGGGAATGATGCAAGAGGTCCATTTCTATTCTGACTTGAAATACTGAGGATCTAGAGCAATCCAGATGCCTGTTTGTCTCCTATTTGTTTTTACTTAACATGTCACTGCCCTTGGCAAAAAAAAGTCATAATATATCCATCTCTTGTAAACCAGTATAGGATGTGTTTTGATCTCTTGCAACCTGTTCACAATTTTCCAGTCAGCAGTATGTGTCAGTCTGAGCTTATCCCTATACAAATCCAATACCCAAAGCTATTTAGAAAGTGTGAATTCTATCTCTAAGTAAATCTGCTGGGGAGGTGAAAACAGTACATGTTTTGACTCAGTCACACAGTATGGGTTTCAAACAATGAAGAGGAAGAAGCTTCTGCTGTTCAAAAGCTCTGCAAGACTCCTGGGGTGTTGGTAAGGAAGTACAGGCTGAAGTGCAGAGAACAGCCCTTTCTTGTGTCCTCTTTACAGACTCAGCAAAAACCCAAGTGTCAGTCCTCAGAGGCTATTAGAGCCCTTCCCATTTTTATGGGTAGAAGGCTATCGAGGAGATGAATAAAGGTATCAATAGAACCAAGCATGTTTCTGGTCTAGGAGGCTTTAACCCTTCACAGTCCCTGTTTGTCTAAATAACATGGCCATACAAAATACCCTTCTAATAGCGTTTGACCAAAGTTTTGCCTTCTGTTTCAGAGTCATACCTGCCAGTTTTCTACTGACTGTATTTCTACTGACTGTATACAATGCCAAGCAGAGTCTGTTAAGAGACTGCAGATATGTTTAGAGTTTACTTTTATCAGGGACTCATATTGATGGACTTATCTCTCTCAAATGTTCAACCTCTTTTCTCCTTCTCGGTATTTTTTATAAGCTTTCCCAATAAACATGTTTACTGTGCAAGCTGATGTCTACACTGCAAAATTACAAAACAATAATAAGAGTTAATAGCAGGGAGTGATTTATCTAATTGATAAAATAAAGCATGACCACATGCTTCATGCAGAGTCAGAGACTCTGCTCGGCAAGTAACTTTGCCTTGCAAAAATTCCACAAGAGGTTTCCTGGGATTCTTTATTACAATAGAATAAATCACATTCTCAGCTTCCTCTTACTCTGAATAGTTATAGCTGCTTCATGTATCGATACAATTTGCCTTCCATAACCAAAGCTCCCTTCCATCAATCAGTGATAATGACCCCACTGGGAAGTGAATGTAGTTTTTAGTACAAGCATGCTTGGTGTTCAGCAAAAAGGACAATTGTATCAGCTTAGGCTGTTTCCATACTCCTAAAATCTTTAACAGCAGACTACTAGTCCTGTCTAACTTAGTTCTGTACTTTGTTCCTATCTATAGTTTTGGTAGTCCTCCTCAACACACCAACTTAGTACCTCAAAGAGAAAGTTGGCTGCTATCTTTCCACACTGTCCCTTTCTTCTTGCCCACAAATTATTGTGGTGTGGTAGGTGATGAAGGCTGCAGCAACTACAAACTCATTCAGTTAAATTCAAGGTTTATTGTGAGAATTGTAACTTAGTAATTTTATTTCTGTCATGTCTTTGTTTTCAAAAACAAAATGTGTAATTGCTTCTTTCTCATTTAGTAACTTTGCAGGGGGAAAATAAAGGTGGTACAAAAAAATCAACTAAAAAATTTAGAGTATTTGTATGTTTTCTGTTTTCCTCTGAAAATAAATATTCTTTATGAGGAATGCATGTGCTATTTCCAATGGAAAAAAAAGCGATAATAAAGAGAGAGAAAAGAGCATGCTTGTACAGCAACGAAACTGGGGGGGTGGGGTGGTGGTGTTTCCTGGGGTGGAGCGAATCTTATATCTATTAAACCCCACCACAGAGTTTCAAGCAGTTTTTCTACAACACTATTTCTATGTCAGCACTTGTTCTGGATTTGCCTGCTGACAGATATTGTGCCTCTGTACTGTATCCATAGTGAAGGGTAGAGACATGAACGGGGCGCATCTCTCCTCAGGTGGAAGGCAGCTAAGAAAGACTCCATATTTCTTCCATATCCTGTAAATTCTGCTTGGAACAAGATTCTTAACATGCTGTGTATTGATCTAAGAAAAATAAAAATTGAGTTACTTTTAAATGCTGGTAGTTAAATATGTGTTGCTTCTGTGCCCAAATAAGCTATAGTGATTCCTGTTTATGCAAGCTGCCTTTTGTTGAGGTGCAAATCGTGGTGTGGGTGAACTCACGCAGTGTTGTTTTTCAGATGAAACTGATGCTATTGGTATGAGGAACACACTCTTGCTTTCTAGTGCCTCCTGCCTCTTTGCTGTCTCCTGTCTCTTAAGCCATTTAATGCTTTTAAAGAGTCTCTCTGTAACACTGCCAAAGGCAGTGCTTGCATAGATTGTCTGCATTATAATTGTCAGTCACAGAAACCTAAAGCTGTTTGGGCTACTGTTCTCTGGCACTTTACATTTTAATTTCATTTTTTAACTACTTTGCATGCATGAATAGTAAAGAGACAAATGAATTTCTAAATACTGGAGTGGTTTTGTGGCCCATCATTTTTCTTTAGTAGTGATGGGCTGGGTTCCACTTAGTCTGTGTCTCATTGGAGTGGAACAACGTACATGTTCTGTGATAACACAGCCAGACTGAGGAACTTGATGGCTGAGGGGGCAGAACAAGCAATAAGAGTGCTTGCAAATCTTAAGGGTTTTGGTCTCGGTTCTAAAGATCGTATTTCATAAGAATATGTAAAATACGCAAGTTAGTTGGTGTCTGATTTAGGTATATCTCTGAAAATACATTATCTGGCAGTCATGAGAATTCTGTTTATTTGTTGCAGCAAATGGTTTGCTTTATAACCCTTTTGTAAAGATGTCTGTTTCCCTGTCCTCATCTTTTTAAATTAATTTGGCTGCTCCTATTTTTATTAAATACTCTGCCATGTTTACATACATAGTATTTATATAATGAATACATATTTTAGTGTAAGAGTTGGGAAGAAATGCTTTTAAAGCATTTTATTAACCACGGAACGTTGCGTTTTGCACCATTCAAGATTTCTGCTGAAAGCTGAGCCTCCTTATAATTGAAAGCTTGTACATTCAGGCTGGGAAGTAAAGGGGTAGCTACTAGACTTAATGTTTTCATGTTCTTCCATTGCATTAGTAAATATGTGAAACTATAAACTTAATTCCAGATTTTGGTTCATGTGTGGACAGTTAGTGGTGGTGTGTATGTGGAGACAGGTGCTGGTTAACTCAAAGTATGTGTAGTTCATAGAAATAACATTGTTTTCATTAAACACACTTATGTCAATCTGTGGGTTGCTGTCTTGCGAAGGGTTGCTGTCTTGCGAAGGGTTGCTGTCTTGCGAAGGGTTGCTGTCTTGCGAAGGGTTGCTATTTTGTATGTTGCTATTTAGGTGAAAGCATTGGTATAGCATTCACATTCCTTACTGTAAATAAAGAATTCTTCTGTCTTGCAAATCCCTCTTTAATTTAGATCAGGCTTGACCAGCTGTTAAAAGCAGGAAGAGCAGCCTACCCCAACGCGGTGGCTGTCTGCAGGAATAGGTCAATGAACTTCATGGGCTTCTCCAAGGTTAAACGTGGATTTTTATTTTCATATGAATTCTGTGCAGTCAGTGCCTGTTGTCATGTGACAGTCACCATGAAGTAATAAAACAGGTTTGCTACATGGGTTTATTCACTTATGATTAGTATAATAGATCAGGCAGGCTGTATTGTTAAAGAACTAGAGCCATCTGTACAAGGTTAACTGGATCATTTTAATGACTGAGTGATTTCTGCCCCCACGGTCTAGTCTTGGCTAAAAATATTTATCTAATATGTTTCTTCTATTGTCAACATTTAGTTGTACAAAGCTTGGTAAAAACCAGAATGATTCAATGTAATAGATGTCTATCAAAAATAGACTTCAGGAAAAATGCATGCATCAGTAACATTTAATTTTACCGGGAGCAGAAGATCTATTTTTCATGCAGCGTATCTAAATGAAGAATCCTCTGCCATAAGAAAGCATAAATGATTGGCTGTTCTGTCGTGTTCAGAATGTCGTTCTGTACACATTCCTTTGCAACTAAGTACTATGTAATTCTAAGCTTAAAGCTTGGTCCTTTTTAATTCTACCATGCCACTTTTATCAGATTGAAAGAAAAAGAAATTGCAGCACCACAAATATAAATATATTGCTCATCAGTGCAAGGATGAGAAAGGCAATAGTTGTTTCTGAAAGCTATTTTCCAATTGCATGTATCAAATTCACTGCAGGGAAATTAAACTGTAGAAGCCATATTTGAGAATAGATTATTGTCATAGTTCGTTTGTGTAGTGTATTTGCTGCGCGAGCTGAAGGCCTAGTTTGAATATAAGTTAGCAAGGGGAAGAGGAATGGCACCTTCTTTGGTATTGAGTATCCTGCAATTTGGGTACTCAATGATATGTTGTGTGTGACCAGAGGTTAGCTGTTGTTTTGGAAAATTTGTTCTGCTGCTCTAAGAGAGCAAACTGCAGATCTCCATCATCATTAGGTGCTGATTGCTCTCCGTTATATCCTGTGAAACATGACGATGATACCAGAGCCTTTTTCTAGAGGCCACAGCAAAATAAGCAACTATAATAACCTACCAGGTAGAAGATTAATACGTGTTCAGAGCAGTGCAAAAGTGAGCAATAATATTCTGTGTGCAGTGTCAAGTACAGTAATCTGTGTTCCGTGTTTCTTGTCTCTTAAACTGTGGTGAACATACAAGTTGCTGTTTATTCACTGGGGCAATAAGGATCTTTAACAGCATGTCTGGGACTTAAATACTGTACTGCTGCATATCAAAACAGAGATCTTCCATTGGTAGAAAGAAATCAGTAGCTTCCAGCTCTGAGACCTGATTATTGGGGTACTGAGACAGTTCCTCTTTTGTGTCTCAACATCTTTCATTTACTGTTTAAATAGTTAAATATCTATTGTGCTAGAGAGCAGCAGAGAAGCATTGATTTTATAGCTCGGTGGTTATAGTACTCTTGTGGGCTATGGAAAACCTCTGTTCTTCTCTTCTGCAATTAATATTTATTCATATAAACTCAAATCAGTCCAGTAGAAGAGATTGAGAGGGACTATTCCCAAAGCAGCCAATGGCTCATGGAGTGAAACCAGCCTGGCAAATGCAAGGCTAAGCAGGGCTGGGATCTGAATGTGGCTCTCCTACTGTTTAGGTGAGCCCGTTGATCAATAGCGCAGGGCTACTGCCTCTCCAGTTTTGATGACCATCTGTAAAAATCAGAAATGTTTCTCAGCGGCGCAGTTAACAAAGCTATTTTGTTCATAAGAAGAAAATAATTTCTGGCTAGTTAGTGTTTTCCAGTTAGTAATATTACAAAAAAAAAACAAACTGGATTTTCTTCTTTTTTTTTTTTTTTTTTTCCTTTCTTCTTTTAATACTTGAGAGCAGTGAAGTTTTATAAGGTTTCCTGGGCAGACACCAAGCTGATGCGTGATGAATATTTGAACCAGGGAAGATGTGAGTGCCTACTGGATTTATTCAGGGAGATGCACAAAGTCTTCAGTGAGATTGTTCTGTTAAGGATGATATACTTGAGAACTGTGTCACAAAATGTGAAACTCAGTGTTATCCCATCCTAAGGGGTCAGCTGAAAAACTGCAAAGTCACAATCCAGCTCTGCAAATATCCGTTTTCTGAAGATAAGTGGTATGAACACTTCCTTTCGATGAGAGAGAGAATATTCTATTTAGCATATGTGATTATTGCACCCAAAACAACTGTTAGTGCTGACAATACCGTCAGTCTGGTGCATGAATCATCAGAGCATTAAACACATTTAAAACTCCAGCAAAATCAAACCTGCTAAGATTGCCCAGTGATGTATTAATTGTCATTCTCTAACCACAATAAAGCTGTGAAATTATCTCCCTTTTTATCAAGGTAGCAATTGTAGCCTCTCTTTCTTTTAATTTGTTCTATGTTTTCTGCCACAGTGTTGGAGATATTCATAAACAAAATTATAAAACTATGAAAAGAAACATGTAAATTAAATATATAAATGTGCTAAGAGTTGCAGTCTGACATGGTAATCATTCATTTAATAATTTTCACTTCGGCAATATTGAAATTCATAAATAGTCAGAAATAGCAGCACTAAAACATGCCAGAAAAAATGATGTTGATGTTATCAGCTGTTTAAAGTTACTGTCAGCTCCAGGGGAGAAACGGTTCTATAGCCAAGGAAGACTAGGTGCATAGCAAATCAATATATTTTGGAAATGATCTTTGTAACCTTTAAATGCAGTAATAAAATGTACCTATGGGGAGAATGATGAGTCTCAGATCAAGTGCCTGGCAACTGAACGCATGTGAAAATTCATATACTTTGAATACAGATTAGTTCATTTTTTGTTGCTGAATTTTTGTCAAACCCTAAATTCCAGTGAATGTAGGGTATATGCGTATGACAGAAATTTTAAGCTTCCTCAATTTGAGAAGTATATCTTGCTGTTGAAAACACTCAAAATGTTGAGGTTCCTCTTCACTTCAGTTTTCCACTTGGCTTGAATTGTGTATATGACGCTTATTCTTGTTGTTGTTGCATATATTTTCCTGATGAATACCCAGAACACTAAGAATTTGCAGATTCCCCACTGTATTGTTATAGACAAGCTCTTTGTTTATTTCAGAATTTTGTGCACTGATATGGATGAAGATACTCAGAAGACATTACATGCAGCATTGCCGACAGGAGAGTCCAGAACTGGATCTGTAAGTTGTGTTTCTTTCTAAACGGTCAAATTAAAAATGTGTACCTAAATGTTATACGGACTTGACCAAAATTTTGATGTGGAGGTTTTCTGCTGGTGTGACATCAGAAAATGCAGTAGTCTGGAAATAGTGCTAGAGACATGCCTTCACTCATCTTACAACTTTTGTTTTAAACAAGGCATTAGAACTAGTGGATGATAGTCATAACAGAAGCGCGAGTATCAAAAGATGGCACTTTTATAGCAGCTTTTTAGCAAATGGCTTCTTTGTTGTTTCAGTGTCCCTTGCCACTCTCTGGCATCTCTTCTGGTCCTATGTTGATTTAGGAATGGTGTCATCTACAGAATGCCCAGTTCTACCCTTGGGAGGTGCAGTATTTCTCAAGGTGTCTGGACACTGGTCTTGGCTCTGTATTTTGAGATCCAAAAAAAAAAAATTAAAAAAATCATTAATTATGTGGTTACATTTGGGACTAGCATGGTTCTGGCGAGGATTACACACACTCGCTCTTCCTGTATCCTAGATGCTGGGCTTCATAGTACACACCTAATAATTGTCCCAAGACTCATGGTGCATTATAAAAGTTCAGATGTTTATTTGCAAAACTGTTTCTAAGACCGGAGACCCTAAAGGGGGGAAATATTGTTTAACTAGAGGATAAGCATCTCTCTTTAGAATGGTGAAATACGCTTTCAGGTCTACTACAACATTTTCACCCCAAGCACTATTATTGCAAAGAGTCTAATCTTCAAGGATTGTTTTTGATTAGCATGCACATACATGCAATAAGACATAAGTGTGATTTGTCAGAACTAAATTCCAGAAAGAGAAAATAAGGGAGGGGGAAGAAGATTAAACTGTTCATACTTTATCCAAGTTTGATAATTACCTTCTTGGATTAATTTTGTCTAATCCATGTAGCTATTGATTTGGCAATAATTTGTGTTACATCACATAATTAGCCATGCTATACCATCTCTTTCTTCACTTTTGAATTATATTATCCGGGGCTTTTTGTACTAAAACATTGCTGATTGCATATAAATTAGAATAATTAGTAGCTTTAGCAGTAGATGGCACTATAAAGTATTATGTTAATTTATATAATTTTCACTGAAGAGCTGGATTCTGTCCACCTTTCAGAGTGGAAAAGATACTGTTACTGCACCTTAAACACCCTTCTAGGGACATGCATTGATAGACATAGTTTTGATACTTAGTTTAATTATTTTTTACTTATGCTTTCGGAAAGACAGAGCTCTGTGCCTATTTTAATTGGAGGCACAACAGGTACTTTTTGGCAAAGGTGCGGAATTATTGTGTCTTGTTTTTAGAATAGGTAATTTACCTTTATAATTAATTGTTCCTGGTATTGATTTCAAGCATTTGCCCACACAAATGGAGTAACTGTATGAGGAATCTAGAAGTGGAATAGTTGTGATTGCTAGAATTAATTCTTCAATAGCAATATTATAAAAGTTGCTTTTTCTGTTTCCACTGATAAGCAAAATAGTAGCTAATGAGCAAAAAGTTATTGGATTACAACAGTTGTTCTTGTCAGTATTTCCTAATTAATCAGTTGTCATTACGACACAAAAATTCAGTGTGACATATCAGGTTTCTTGTAGAAAAGTTTTTGTGATGTTAAGCACAACTTTTGTGAACTTATTTTTGTGAGAATTGGTCACTGGGCTAGAGTATGAACTTGACCATGCGTTAGTAACTGGTAGTTTGTGCAATTAAACTATGAAGTTGAAGTTATTCACGTGAACATTGATGGGATGAAGGGACTTGCAGTCAGATCTCTTGCAACCTAGACAATCTGGAATGAATTTACGGGAGAAATAAGAGACTGATAATTGTATTTTACTATGTTTGTTTTCTAACAAGTCCCAGAGGTATGTTTTGAAAGTTGAATGAAAAGACTTTACTAAACATTTTATGTTCAATAGATACCAAACTTTTCACCATGGAACTTTTTTACAGCTCACAATTGCCTCTGTGAAACATAAATGTTTGCAATCATTACAATGTATTAGGACTTCTACCTTCTTTAATTTAACAGATTATAAATAGGACTGCATTTTAGAAAAAGTTTTGTATATTTTCTCATTACATGATGAAAGCCCAGGGTTCGGTCGTTATTTTTACCTGTACTTTTCATGTTTTCTTAAGTTGCCCTTTCCCCCCAGGTCATATTGTCCTTTGTGCTAAGTAAATTCAAGAGAAATTTCAGTTTCTAAATAAATCTTTTAGAAAAAACCATTTTGTTCTCTACTGTGCTTTCAAAATATTAATATCGCTGTCTCAGCAATCAAATCCCTGTGAATGTCACTGCCATAATAACCATATTGTAGCTGCTGGTGGTTCTCCTACATTTTTCAGAAGGTATCAAAGCTCCAGAATTTGGAAGATGACAAACTGCCAGCAGAATTTAAAAGAAAAAGTCCATAGGTAAACTATTAAGAAATCTCAATGTACATCAAGTTTTCTTTTCCAGATAACAACTTGTTTTACCTTAGACTTTAGATGAAAGAAAGAGAACTTCAGGCCCTTCTGGTTTTAGCAGCCATAACCTTGAAAGCGATGGCGGTTTTGTCATTATCTAAAGGAAGAATGAAACAACCCTTACGTATTAAATACGGAATCAAAATTTGCAAAAGTTTTCTTGCCTATTATATCTAAAAATAGCAAAGGAAAATATAGCACTTCTGCAGTATTGTAAATCACATAACTGACATTAGAAGTTTGCTTTGATAGAGACTCCAGGGAACATATGTCTCTTGGGATAACTTACAGTAAATGATGCCAATATTACCTTGTCCTAATAGAATGATTAAATATTTAAATTATTCACTCAGAACTTTTGTGTTCATTTGAAGTGTGGATCTGTCATTCCACTGTTGAATTGAGTTCCGTGCTCCTTCTGCTTATGTGTTAACGCAAGCCATTAAATTGTGAACACAGAAGAATGTGACTTTCCTCAGTCCTGAAAAGATTTAAGAAATTGGTTAATTTTAGGCACAAATGTGGACCTGTTCTTTTTTCAATAGGGCTGTTGCAAGAAGTAAAGTTCAGCATAGATATTTTTACAAGATTGGGAACTTCAGAAATGCGTGTCCGTCCCCCTCTTATTTCTCTTCAGGATATGAGTTCTCTGGAGATGGATTATTCTAGCACAGACCTAAATAAGGACTTTATGAAGCTATTGCTCCTTACTGTAAATAATGACAGTTGTCCGCTAATGCAAAGGAAAACACGGAAATTTAGTAATTCTCACACTATCATTAGTGGTTTGGAAGATGATAAATTTTAACTTTAAATGTCTCTTTTCCTGGTAAAATTAAAGAATGTGAAATTGGGTTCTAAAGCTGTCTTCTATTTGTTTTCTGTTTTTTGTCTATGAACCTACACTTTAATTCTGAAGTTGTAGTTCATGTGCAGAATAAATACCACAGCAGAAGGATTTTTTTAACCTATTTACATGTTCAGTTTTGGGGTTGTTTTTTCTTGTTTGTTTCAGTACTTTCTTTGGTCCATGGGGCAGTGCATAGTTTGGACTAGTCAAATGTAAGTGCAAAAAAGGTCAATGTATTTCTCACCCTTGCCATAAAGAACTGGGCAAACATCGTTGTTTTATTTTCTGCCTGTATTTGCCTAAATAAATTTTGCCTAAATTCTTAGATTTCAAATATTTTTTGTTTCATTTGTAGGAGGATGGTTGTCATTTTTGCACAAAAACCTCTTGTGCGCTTTATTTATTTTGGCTGCTCTATGGCCACACATTACAATAAGTATTGATCATTTAACTTCTACTGTTAGATGAAAGAGGTAGTAATTAACATCCAAACAGTACAGGTGAATTGGCTATAGGCAATCCTTTCATTAGTTTTATGGTTTTGCTTCCCATTAATTTCAGTATTCAGCCAGAACCACCCTATCTGTTTGTTGTCCTTCATTAAACACGACCCTAGGTGTCCCCCTTTCTTCATTTCAGTAATTTCTGGCAGAAAGTTAAAAAGCAGCCTAGGCTGGATGTGACTGTTGTAGCATTTGGCCATCAGGGGAGAATCTCAAGTGTCTTAAATGGAGAATAACAAAGTACTGATTTGATACCTGGTGATTTCAGCTGAATCTATGCTTATGCATGACTTGGTTTGGCCTCAAAGTTTTAATGTGCTAAACATTTTCCTATATGAAACTGCATGTGAGGCTTGTAGGTATTTTTCTACATGTTTTCCAAAACTTGAGTTTGTGTAGTGTCACTTATGCTTCTTTCCATTCAATTATTTGTTGAGAACTGTTTATGTCTTGATGTATCATAAATACACATGGAGTTTTGGTGCTTTACAGCTCGTAAGTTATCATCTATGTGATCAGGGCTGTTATTCCATCAAGTCTGTTACCAAGGCATTTAAATGGTTTTAGAAGTGTGTTTAGTACTTTAACAGGAACTTCTTCTTTGACTACCGAGGCATAATGTTGGAAGTGCTATCAAAGCAGAGAAATCTTTGAGGCATCAGGAGAAATAATTTTATATTATATATAAAGCTTATTATATATAAAGAAAGTGTAAACAGTATTCAATGAATAGAACACCTGCATTAGAAAAAAGTCCCCACCCCTTAAAAAAAACTCCAAACAAACCACAAAGCAAACAACAACAGCAGCAGCAAAACCCCACCACAGTTATTTTTGCGAACAAATATTTGAAAACTTAAAAAATAGTTTAAGCTTGGTCCTGTGTGGAATTTCCTGCCCTCTTTATTAATTTTTCACCTAAATCTCTTTGGGGCATTTTCTTTCTTTTAATCCCATACATTGACTTATTTTCAGAGTGGCAAATACATGAACAATCTGGCTCCTACTAGGTGGTGAAACATGTAAGCGGAATGCCTGTTCTGTGAGACTGAATGATTGGCTGATACACTTCTGCATAAAAGGTTGGCACCATTCCTGGAACTGCTCAGTGATTTGATTGTACTCGTTTGCAGAGTGAAGCACTGTGAGACAGTATAGAATGCAGCCCCTTGGAAATAAATTTGATCTTGACTGTCCGGTCTGCAGTCAAGCAAAACACCTCTGAAACCTGCACCATATTTGCTTTTCTTCCATATATACAAGCTGGATAACTGTTATACAAATATGCTTTCTCTACTGGTGCCTCATACTCTTGCTGTATTTTTTGATTCGTCATTTCTCTAAGATAGCAATGTCTTGGTTTACATAATTACTCAATTACGATTATTAACATAAAAAAAAACCCCACAAAGCATTGGTTATACTTAAGACCACACAGCCTATGTTATTTAGACTTCTATATAAAGAGAACAGAGCTTTCTACAATTGAATATCAGTTGTAAATACAAATGCATCCCTTTTCGGCCCTGCTTCTGTTCAGAACCCTACCACACACATATGGATGAATTTTCTGCAGTAGGACAAGAATGCCTCATTCAGTGTCTCATATCTACTTCAAGACATTGGGTATACGAATGTATTTGAATGTACTTATGTACATATTCGTGTTTGCTTCAGAATCCACTAAGACTGAACTTGTTTTATGTTAGTGTCATTGGCTTCTTTTCTGAGTCACAAAAGAATCACTTTGGTTCAATGATGACTTTTTTTTTTTTTTTAAATAAAAAATTAGCCTGTGGTAGAGGATTTCTTCCCTTACAGAAACATCTCCTAACTGTCCTTAACTGAACCATGAAATTTCAAACCCAAATGGACATCTATCAGTGGGTGACAAGTAGCTGTAACAAACAGCTAACGTAAGGTAGGAAATTACACTGCATTTTAGAGTTTGTTCAGGTAAATGCAACAAAAAGCTGCATACACACATGAACACGCTCAAACACACACATCAAAAAATGCTGAGAATAAAATTAGTCTGCGAGGTAACTTCCAGATGAAGCTCTTGGCTTCTCTTTTGCTTCACTTTTTCACCAGAGAAGATTTCAGAAACTCAGTAAGAAATAAGGAGATTAGAGTAAAACTTCAGAGGGCTCATACTGACTGTTCACATGCTTCATCCTTTAATGACTGTATCTTCAAAGAAGTAGTGGCATCTTCGTCTCAGAAGAGGCTTTACAGTCACTTTTTAAGCAGTGCTCGCTGTTTTTTTGATATGCTGGTCAAGCAGTGATTCTAAATGCAGTCATTTAAGATTACAAGCCTCATATCAAACCATTTTGAAAGTCTTCCCATTGTCTTCAGTGACTTTTGGATTACACCATTTATCAGACATCTTTCATTCATCCTTAAATCATATTCCTGATCTCTGCCTTCTAGACTTTGCACCGTTACATTCTTGCTTCTTTATCTTTTGCTCTGTGTCTGCCTTCTCCTTAGGTGTTTTTCTGTCTGTCCTTTTCTTCTGCCAGCCTGTTGCCACTGCAGACACTTCCAGGGACAAGCTTAAAGAAGTAGACAACTCCTCTTTTCCATTTTGCCAGCATTCCTCTGCCTTATTTCAGATAGATCTGTGATATAGGGAACTTTCAGATAGCTTGCCAACAAACTTTGAACCTGATCTTTTGGAAGTACAAAAGCTGGCATGGTGCTTATTGCTAGATATCCTTGTATTGAACTGATGATGTAGGCTTTGATCATACAACAAAGACCATACAAATACAGCGTCTACAATTTATCTTTGGACTGGAACTTTAGAAGTCAAACTCTCTTGTTTTCATTACGTTTTCTGAGGCCTCTGTTTTCTGCATTCAACAGACAGTGGAAAAAATAATTGCCACTTCCCTAGTGTAGAATGTTTTACAAGAAATCAAGATAATTAAGTGAATTGTTATCTTGGCATAGTGATGATTTTCTGGTGCTTTTCAAGATACTAAATGTTTGCAGTTGTGAACATAGGTATATATGTGCTCACTGTCAAGTACTTTAGTGCAGAGAGACAGATAATACTCTTTGGAGTGTGTAAAGTACCTTTAAGAAAAAGTAAGAGCTGTACAATTCTTGTTTTATAGCAGTCCAATTTCCTACTGACTTATTGTAACCCTAAAACTAACTCATTAAGACACTTTTTTACCTTATCAAAAAAGTTTTTTTTAACTATTTCACACGGTCTCAGAAGTGCATATCACCCCTGTTCCTGCTCTTGCAGTCACATAATGTATTTAAACTTCTTATGTGTCTCTTACACATTTGTTTGTGCATTGTTTTCTTTTTTCTTTCTTCATTGTGTTTTTTGCAGTGCACTTACAGTTTGAACCCAAAGAAGTGGAAAACTTAAAGTTGAATAAGGTATAATAATTTTCTGCTTAACTGTAATTTATTAAGAGGAAAAGATTTTTAAAATTAAACAAAAATTACGTCATGGAAGATGAAGAGGAAGAGCCTGTAAATTCTGTTAGTAGTTCTTCACAGTTTAATCTGTAGCACTATAATGGGTGTTAGCACACAGGTTGCACTGGTCTTGAATGCAGCTGTTAGAAAAGTAGGTCTGAAGTTCAAAAGGGTTGTTGATTACACCATTTACTTTATCATTATCTGTCATTAAAAGTTAGATATAGTTTATATGCAGTTAAGATGGATCTGAATCAGAGTCTAGAGATTTTGAGTCAGGTTTTTGAGCCAGGAAAGTAATTTCAAACTGAAGCACTGCCTAAAAAGAAAATTATTATTAAATTCCTTTTAATCTTGGTCATTAATGAAAACTGATTATTTCCCACACACACCCCCTTACAAACCTGTTCTGCTTGACTATTGGAGTTGGTGGGGTTTTAGGGCTTTTAGGCAGTTTGAGGATTTACTGATTGAAGAAGCTTAACTGTATATCTGGGAAGGGGTTTCATTAGATATTACACAAAACAATAAAAATCTAAAATATTAATCCTAAATTATTCAGTCCTAGAGCATTAATACAGGTAAATATCATAAATAATTACGTTAAATTGGTTACCAAGGAGGTGTAGTAGTATCAAGTTGCTATGGAAATGTTTGGTCCCTGCTCAGAGATGCCAGCACAGTTAATGCAATCTCTTCTAGTTGCATCACTTCAGCCAGATAAAAATCAAGATATGGCAGGGGGAAGGGGGGGGCAGGGGGAGAGGGGAGAGAGGGAAGAAATATCAGTGACACATGTGAGATACAAATCAGGATTTTTGGAAAAGGACATGTAGAAATCATAAAACTGATACGTTTTGAATTATGTCAAATGTCCAAACTTTACTTCATATCCAGAGTATTTAACTGAATGGAAGAATATTCTTCATCTTGACAGAAAAACAAGAGTCATATTATGGTGTGCATAGATTTTTAAAGACCAAGTTACCATGAATCTACTCACCTTATCAGTCTTTGGCAAATCTCCAAGTACAATCTCTTTCATGTATGTTGTTATGGAATATGAAACTCTCGCTGTAGTGGAGTTTTGTCATCTCTTTAGGATTGTTTTCTGAAGCGTACAGTTACACCATGGTACTAAATAATGGGTAGACACTGAATGATGACATGTGCTACAACAATTGTATAATGTGACATGTGCCACTCTAGTTTCATAATGGACTTTCTATGTCATACATTTTGAAAATAAAGAAAATACTGATTAGACTCAATATGATGGCCTTAGTTCCTTTAGCATGAAGTCTGTAATCTCTGATTCATGGAAGATCGTACTGCTGAAATATTTGGTTTGGTGTAGAACAGTCCATTCTTACTGCCCATTCAACCACCCTGTGCTGAAAGTTTCCACAATTGCTGTGCGTACTAACAAACTTGTAGCAGGCATTGTTTGTTGAGACAGCAAGTATTGTATTACCTTCTTGTTTAAATAAGAAATAAAGGCTTTTAAGCAGATGCTAGGTGTAGAAACAGTGAATATTACATAGCTTATGTCCATTTCATTTGCAACAATCGTCTCCAGTCCAGCTTCAAAGAGTGCAAGTAGATTCTTAATTAGGTTAAAATTTGTCATCGGTTTAGGATTGCTGTAGTTTGACAACAGACCAGTACTAGAAAATATTTCATTCCTTCCATACTTGGATGCTTACCAGGTATAAAAATGTTTTCTATTTCCTCCTTCCAAATACAAAATCAGCATGTGTTTTGTTGGTTTCAGTGGTCATAGGTAGTGTGTTAATAGTAGTGGTGGAGGGCAAACCGGTTTCTAATGACCAGCTGTTCTTGAAGAGATGATCACGACAGCAGGATTGCAATCAAATGGTTTGAGTAATAGATCTACTAGAGGAGAAGAGGCGCTATTATTCAACAATATTTTCAATGATTTTACTGTTCTCTTTAATTGTTGGATTTCTCATCATTTGGGAGATTTGGCTTTGGGGTTCACTTACAGGACTTAAGGGAGATCAAGCCAATTTCACTTGAAGTAGCTGATGAGTGTCTGTAAAGTGCTCCCTGATGCTTCATTATTATAGCTTTAGACTAGAAACTAGAGTTAGTATCAATACAGGATTCAGAACTTTTGTTCATCACTGTGTTTCTCGCAATACAAGAGGTCTTCCTTTTCTAGCTGCATTATGTTATCTTTGGTTTCTTTGATTATTTTTCCAAGTATCCATACCTTTTTCCAGAGACCCATTTTATCCCTGATTATCTTCTGGTGATTCTTCTAAGCTTTTTGCCTACCAAGTGGGGCTTTCTTAAAGAAGTAAAACAAACATGAGAGATTTGCTTGAAATTTGCATAAAGACAACATTTCAGAGCACAAGATTTACATAACAATGAAATAGGCTGGAGGAAATAGGTGAATCACAAGGATAGGGATATGTACTGCAGGATAACATAAGCATGGTGGATCTCTACTGGGGACTAGAAGCAGTGCTGATCAAAGTAGATAGGTAAGCCAAAAGCAGTGTATGTGTCATTAAATAAATATGCCATTAAACTGCTACTAGAACATCCTATTCTATCCCAGTATCTATTCCTGAGACTCTTGATCACAGTTCACGTTTCAGGATTCTGCAGCTGATGGGGAAAATATGCATCTGAATTATGGATGCAGATTCACTCCCACTATTTCCTTTGGGTCCATGGAAGGCTCCAAATGCACAAGCATGTTTGTCAAAGCTTGTAAACTTCATGGGAACAAGTACTTTTTCTGTTGGAAACACTTGCATATATGGTTGCAGTACAGATCATATGTGGCTTATTTTGCAGATTGTACAGACTGACTTCATGTAAAACATAGCGGAAAAATAAATGTGTCGCATTAGGTACCCAAACTGCTGAGATCTACAAAACTCAAATCCAGGTGTCAGGATCTTAGCTCTCTCTGCAAGCAGTGCTTCCATAAAATACAAACATGTTCCTGGAACATTGTTGTTGTTTGGGTTTGCTGTTTGGATTTTTTTAAAAAGAAAAGAAAAAGTGGATTTTCAATCTAGATAGACTAAACTTAGAGGATTGTTTTTCCAAAAACTTGACTATTTGTCAAAACAGAGAAATAGTTTATGTAAAATTTTAGGAGTATCCAAATGCTTATTCATGACTTGAAATTTGAACAAGAGGATGGAAAGATTCAGACTGTCAAATAAAAGTACTTTCTGCTATTTAATCATGGAGTTGATGAGAACTATAACTGTGATTTAATTAAAAAAAACAATACACATACCCCCTCCGTGGTTCAAAGATATATTTCAGTGCTGTTTGGTGCCTCTAAATTGAGGTTGTGGCTGGGGGGGGAAGGAAGGCAGGGAGGGCAAAGAGGAAGATAATGGGAAGCTATCTTTGTTTCTTAAAGCACTCAGAAGATTTGAAAGGAACTATGTTTCAGTGGGTTGATGAGACTTGTCCAGGGATATCAACTACAGCTAAAAAGTGTTCATTCTGTTCTCAGTCAGAAAAAGAGACTGGATGCCAACATCAAAAATACTTTTTCTTTCTTGATGTAAAGTAGTAGCAATCTGCCAAGTGAAAGCCTGTGGAAATCAAATAGTTAGGCTGACAGATATTTTCAGAAGAGTTGTTATTTAATAGAAGAAATGCATGAAGTTGTAAGATACAAAAATCAACAGAAAACCTTAGTGTTGTTAGCAGGCCATGTAAAACAGCGTGTGTAGTATCTGAGGCTAACAGCAAGAGAGTGTTTTTATTTCCACTTTTCAGTAGTAAATAGCGATTAAAGTCAAGCGATGCTAGCAGGTTTTGTTGACTACTCTTCGCATTAAACGTAAAGAGGAAAACACTAGAAGTTTGCTAGACTAAACCTGACTCAGAAGAAAGAAAAATTGCTTCCTAGCAAGGTTTCTTAACGGAATGATACAAACAAGGATGAAGATCTGCCAGATCTGTAAAAAGCTGATAGACAGCAGATGTGGTGACAGGACAGAGACGGCTCTATCAGGAGAATGCAAGACTGAAACTTGGAAAGGACCAAGGTAACTTCTATGAAAAATACCTTTGCACAGTACATTCTCTACATTTTATTAACTTCTATTTTCTCAGCTATTATAATGCTACATGTAACTTTTACAATTTAATTTAAAAAAAAAAAAGACACTCTTTTGCAGCTCGTATGAGAGAGTGTCTTGTGTATAGTGGTGAAAATGGAATCATTAGGACTACTTTACTGGAAAATGGAATGTTCTATCACCATGAGCTAAGTGGGAGTGATGTATGTATCAGTGGGGAATAAGGATAGGAAAAAATTACATACTGCACTAACCAGTTGTACCTTGACCTTTCTGTAATCCAACTCGTTAGTGCAACTACATTGCAACTGGCCGATACCTTCTGCATCTGTAGCTGTACTTTCAAATGGATGCCAAGAGATAACCTTTTAAGGCTGTTTTGTGTGAACAATTTAAACATTGTGGTACAAATATGAAAGTAAAAAGAAAGAATGAGAAACAACTTGACCCTAAAGAAGTTGTCAGTCTATTACAGTAGAACTGGGAAACATTTTGATCAAGAAAAGAAGTTTTAAGTAGAAGTCGTTGTGCACTTTACATACAACAGATAAGCTGTCTCAAGTACTACGTTAACTTACTGATTTTGGTGATACTAATGATTGCTATTGCTGATAGCTCATGAAATCACAGCAAACTAATAAAAACTATATTTAAAAAAATTCAGAAGCAGAATTCTAAAACATCATTTTAAAGGAAAAAAATAATTCCTTCACGTACCCTCCCCCCGACTCTGTTGATCTCTGATGTAGAATGAAAGCAAGTTTCAAAAAAAGCCTCAGATGCGTGGTTTTTTTTTGTTTGTTTTTTTTTTTTAAATAGAATCTTTGACTTCTGGTGTAAGGCCAGCAAGTCTTGCATCCTTTGTGAGATAATTAACTCTCTAATACCTGGAATTAATATAATACTTTGCAAAGTATGCACTTACCAAACAGATGGGGGTGATTAAATGGTGGCTTATTATTCAGTCCCCTAACACCAAATACCATTGTTTGACTTCCATTTAGTAATGTTGGAGCTGTTGTGTTTGTATGTGTTCAAATTTTAATTACAACCATTTCCCATGTCTGATATTTTCTTTCATTTTTAATACATCTGATTAGTGCTTCAGGGCCTCCTACCTCACTTGTGCCATACAAATGAGGTTTAAATTCTTCAAGGGTTACGATATTCATTTTTTGATTGTTGAGGGACTTGAGGTTGTTTTTTTTTTTATTGTGTTCATAAGAGTGTATTGCTTTAAATCTTCTTTCCTGAAGATTTTTCTTCTTTAAGAGAGCCCGTTTTTAATTGTTGCAGTAAGGAATAACTGAGAAATTAAAAGCAGTACCAACTGGTGAAATGGCCAACATTTTTTAAATGGGCTTCATTTGAGCAACATTACTTGGAATATATTTAGTTCTAAAACTTCAGAACAATAGTAGAGAAATAAGCATTGCTATGTTTGTATCTATGCAATTTGCATTTCATAAAATATTAAAATACTACTCTGTTGTTATGCTAACATAGTTCTGTTTGGCTATATAGGTGCCTTTAGCTGATTATTTCTGTAATGAGTTGATCAATAGTTGAATACAATTTTCGAATGTGAGCAAGTGTAATCTCCAGGCTGCTTGACAATGCGTATTTTGCCTTAAGTATGATCAAACTGTATTTCATTATAAATTATAACTTTTCCCATAGAAAAAGAGATTTAGAATAGTTTGAATAAAATTGGTGAAAAGAAAAAACAAAAAGAAAAAAGGGATGATGGTTCTTTATCAGTAATGCCTTTCAGCTTAACCCTACCCTCCCTGCCCCCAAGTCCCGTTAAATAAATGTTGACCAAATATCTAATGAAAAGCAGTGATCAGGAACGGTTTACTTTAGAAAGCTGGAAAACAATTCCTACACTTCTCCTTGTGGAAGCTGTCAGTTCCCATAAATCAGCAAGACATATCATGACCTGAAAAAAGTCCTCTAGCACGTATCTTACAAATTGAATCGAGGACAAAGAAATGCCCTCTCTATGCAACCTTTCACTGCAGAGCATGTCAGCAGCTGGACAAATGCCAAGTTTGTGGAGAAATCTCAAACTCAAAGAATCAAAATTGGCAATAAAAAGCCATGTAGGCAGCCTTCATAAAGCACAGGAGTGTACGTAGTATAGGGAGACGCTATGTTAAAGTAGAAGTTTGGTCAAATTATGGCATTTTAGTTTCTTATTTTAACGTCCCATTCTTCAGCAATCTGCATCATGTCACTCCCCATTCCCCCTTTCTCATCCCCCCTCCAGTTTTAACAGCTTATTGTGCAAGGCCAAATGTTTTCAGTGAGCAGTCATTGTTATGTCTTTTTGTCACATGCTATACCTTATATGTTGTTGCTTCTTTTATGAAGAACGACTTTTCTGCTGAATCACAGGCCATACCATAAAAACTTCCAACCATGTTTGCAGCTGTTGGTCAGAATTTCTACTCAAGATGAATTTCCATTGGCATTTTTAATGTTTTTAATTATTTTTTTCTGCTGTTTTTAATGTGCATATGGGCAGAAGGGTCCTCTCAAACAAGATCCCTTGCACTGTGTGAAAATGCTGGGCAAGCATAGAAATGCTGGATGCATATGATGTAGTAGATGGCTGTACTGGATGGCCCAAATAGAGGGATTTCTGTCAAAGTGGAAGCCTGGAAGTTGGGCTTTGAGTTCACCTTGGAGTGGGATTACCTGCATTGTAGGCAACGTCATAACATACAGACCTAATGTAATCAGATAAGAATAAAGTTGGCTTAGCATGATCTCTGTCCCATTTACTGTAAATGTGGGATTGTTGATAATCTTTTTCTTAAGGGTGAGATTTTTTTTAAGACCCTAATGCCTAATGATTTAATTACATGGCACCTGGAATTGGAATCAGAATTTCCCGCTTTCTTTAGAGAGAGAAAATTAAAGGGTCAAACTCTGAAAAAGTGCTCAAGACATCCATGCTCTGTCCCCTTCCTATTCTTAAGATGCTTAACGACAACAAGCTGGGCTTACTTGAAAATCTGCCAATTTATTTAGGTGCTAAAATAAGCTAAACTTCTTTGAAAATCTGGCCCTAATACCAGCACTGTGAGAGCTACTTATGTATTTAAAAAGGCTTAAAAGTCTAAGAATAGAGACTTACAGATTCTTTTGAAGGAAAGTGGTAGAAACCATGATATTTGCCCTGTTGAGTGATGCGCTTAGCTTAGTTTTAAAGGGAGGAAAATTGGCTAGGCGCTCTAGTGCTTATATAGGGTCTATGCAATTTAGAGTTTCTTCCTGGACTTCCTTTCAGGTGAATGTTTAGGAATTTCCTACTTGTGCTCATTTTTTTGGCAGAACATTTAGCACTAGAAGATATGAATTATTTGCTAGTTTGCCTTGACACGATTGTTCAAATTGTTCCGTGTTACTGAATATTGGTCATCTCATTGATCACACCTGCATATCTCTTAGCAAAATTATGTTTTAACTTAATTATGTTTTAACTGACAAAAAATGAAAAGGAATTATGTGAAATTTATTAGTGAAACCTATTTTAAGTGAGAGGTGATCCAAGGCTTTTAGCCGTCAAGTATCTGCACACAGACTGTTTTCTTTAAAACACTTCATTTTGAATCTTATCAGCCAGATACTCTTTTTTTTAAACTACATGTTTCTGTTAGTTTGCTCTGTTCATTTCTGCGTAGGTGCCTCTAATTTGCACTAGTTTGCAAATTAGTTGCATCTAGTTTGCAATTGTTGTAGTGGTCTCAGTTTCACCTGCAAAACCAGTGACACTACCTTCTGAATTGGTATATATCCAGTATGCCTTGCAATGCCTCTAGAGAAATCTGCAATTTGGTCAATATTTTATTCATATTTGCTGAAACTCATGCCAAAAATGAAATAAGTACTGGTTCATAATCTAAGACAAATATGCTGTCTTCTACAAGGACAGCACTTCAAATATGAGTTTGGTGTGATACTTCCTTGAACTTAAAGTGCATTGGATGGGAGACAGCACAGGTTAATTTTGAAATGTTTAACCAATTTTTATTAGAAAAAAACCAACCAGGTAATAGGCAGAGTTGACTAAAGAATAGTAGTTCTGTTTTGTGGAAGACACTATTTCCAAATGCATTTTCTTTGAAACTCTTTCTTTGGAAAAAGAAAACAGTGTTCTGGTTTGACACTGTTCACCTGGCAGCCTGCCTGGGAGCTGTCTATGTCAGGAGCTCATGCTTAGTCTTCCAGGTCATCCAGGCTTTCAGCCCACCAGGTGAGCTGCCAGGAGCTAAGCAAGCATGCTAGCGAGAGGAACAGAAAAAGGGTTCCCATAGAAACATGGTTTGGCATGTGAATCTGGAAACATTGCTTTGGATCTGTTGAACACTGACAAAATTAAACTGTTTCATGTGACATTTCAATTTAAATAAGTCAGCAAATGCCATGGAGTAATATTTTCTTTTTTTTTTTTTTTTTGTAGCCATCTTTAATTTTAGTTTCATCTTGGACTGGGGAGGTTTTAGAAGTGATAGAGTAGTTATAGCATTAATGCAGTTTAGGCCTGGACAAAGTAGCTTTGATGTGTGGATTAGCTCCGCTTGTAGAAGTGGTCCAGGGAAAGTGTTTGCTATTTACATATTGTACTTTTACAGCATATACATAGAGGCATAGTAGTAAAACAAAATAATCATCTGTGTTTACATCCTAATTTTTACAACAAAACTGTCCATCTTTGGTACTGAGTGCAAAGTAATTGGTACAAAAACATGAAGGCTGAATACATGGAATGCCACCACTGTTCTCTCTATTAAGTGATGTCCAAGATTTTGCCAACTCATTTACGGAAGGAAAGCTGAAAGTCGGTAATGAGTTTGTAGGAGTGTGAAGACAGCTTCTATCTTTTTCATGACAGTTTCTTCTAGATGAATGCTTAAATTCCCCCCTATCCTCTATATAACCGATGAGCTGATAGGATGATGGAGAAAAGAGAGTACCAAAGATGACAGGCAAGCAGGCAGAAGGAAAACCACTATACTGGTGATGTTGCTGGAGATGAACGAAATTGTAACTGAACTAGGAATTTGCTTCTTTAAAATCGTCGCTTTGTTTAAAACTCTGAGATTTGAAGAAATAGTGTCAGAGGGAATGAAACGGACTGACTCCGTGTGGTATGGTCAAATGCAAGTAAGCAAGGAAGTAAATGATAAAGTTATAATGTTTGCTCCATCCCCTTGTTATTAATCCCTGCACATATCTGTGTGTATTTTGCAATTAAAATAGCTCATTAATGAGTACCTAGTTGACACGATGTGCATTTAGTGAGGGCAAAGGGACATTAACTATTTGCAATAAGATGATAAATCCAGACTGGGTTCCTAGGCATTATAACCAATTTGTTTAGACTGCTGGGCAAACGTTCAAACTGCAGATCGTGAAAAGACTATATGGTTAAGTATTTTTCAGTAAGTAAGCCTGAAAAATAGAAGAGCAGTAGAGAAGGAGGGCTTTTTTTTTTATCATCACATACACAGAGTTTGGGGGTTTATAAAGCATTGATGGGGTTGAGTTAATGGTGATTGCATTCAGTAAATAAAGGAAAATTAATTCCCTCAGCTGTAATTTCAAGACCTTCTGCTAATACTAGAATATATTTACACATTTTAGGAAGATTAAAACTATAAAAAGGAAGTTAATCAGTTTGCATTAATCATAGTCAGAGAGAAACTCCATTGACAATTGTAAGAATGAAAATACGCATCACAATCCATAATTGGTATGGTTTAACTTACTTTGCAGAGTCGGCCTTTGATTTAAGGTATCGGTTAATTAGGTAAAATAATTACAGTTTTGTGTTAAATAGATATTCTAGGCATATGGTAGATGTTAATGGGAAAATATGAAGATGAGTAACCATACTGCAGGCAGTACTGCTGCTCAGTGCTAATACCAGATACAGTGTTAGCCCATCACTTTACCGGACCCCAAAGTATTATCATTACTTATTTTATTATTTTTTTTTACCTTTCAAGCTTGTAGAAATTTTGTCTCATCAAGTGTGACAGGATTATGTGATGTACTTTGTAAAAATAAATGTCTAAGAATTAAGCTACAGTGAAGTGTATAAAAGGAGCAAATTTTTGGTGTTGGTCTTAATAACATTAGTTGATGAGACAGAAACAGACCTTTGGGGGGAAAAAAAAAAGTAGATTCATTAGCATCACCACATGGTACACAGGATAGAGCTTTGTTAAAAGGGAACAGAACTGAGGAAACATTTGTTCCCTTTGGGCAGCTTATGTTTGAAAGCAGAAAATTAAAGAATTGCATACCTTCAAGACGTAGGGTATCTTGACTTCTAAAAGGACTATATCTACTTCTGGTCAAAAAGGAAAACTACAACTCCTTTTAGTGCATTCTTCATTACCTGCCTAAGCCTCATTAAATGGTCAGCTGTTGGGATCTCATCTTCCCAGAATAAATTCCTGGCTCTGTTTGCCTTAGTTTGCAAGACAATCATCCTTTAGAAGGGCCAGTACTTCTTCTCCATAAATATTTAGCAACATTAATATATGATTTCTAGAGAGCTTCTAAAGCCATTTTGATATCAGAAACTTTTGCTTCCATTTTTTACATGGATGGAGCAAAAAGAACCAGTACTACCTTCAAAGGAAGCAAAATTTGCAGGGATAGCTGCTCTGCAAGGTGTGCAATCCCCACTCAGTAATCAGTTTTCTTATGTGGGACGTGTTTATCTTGTTGATCCTTTTCACTCTCAGCGGACTTTCTCATCTCCTATCTCAGGGCCCTGAGCAGAGTTTTTGTATACTTTATTGGTGGCGGTTTCCTTCAGAGATCTCATTACCATGTCCTGAGGAAGCAGAATTGTGTTTCGATGAAACACTTCTTAATATTTTCCTTTGATTCATAACTCCTTAGTGCTGAAGAAATGTTACCTGTGTGAATTTGGCAAGAGTGGTATGCCTGGTAAGTGTGCAAAATACTCTTTGTGATAAGTAAAAGATCACTTGGCTTATAGCACTGATCGGAATATCTTTCGTACAGTTATGTCCCTCATACTGTTTATTTTGTTAGTGTGCGTGCTGAGGGGTCATATATTTAACAAGTTTGTCTTACCCTTTATCTACTTCTGGTTCTTTTTTTTTTCTTTTTTCTGATCAAAAGCAGTATCTGTAAAGAGTATTATTTTTATTAAGATTAATTCTGTCTGCCAAGACATTGCATTTGCAAATTCTGTAGATCTTACAAGTTCTCAACCTGACAAGTTCTTTGCAAGCACTTTGAATTTAAATCTGATAAGCACAACAGTATAGCTCCAACTTTTATGTACAGCATAAAGTGTTTATTTCAACAGGAAAGTATACAACTGTGGTGCCTTATACTAATAGTATAAGACATCTAGGCACACTGTATAGATTTACTTGCCCAGAGGACTTAAGAATGGAGTTCTCAGGTGTATTCAGTTGTCTAACGGAATAATCTTTACGTTACCACACAGATGTGTTTTGCATAGAACAGTAGGTGACTTCCTTTTGCTACATTAAGGCAGGGTGCTGGGCCATGTTTTCTAGACCGTGCTTTTGCAAAGAAAGGTTGGACCAGATGGTCCTTGAGGTCCCTTCCAACCTGGTCTCCTATGATTCTATGAGGTAAATGCAAGATATATTCTAATCCAGCTAAAAGAAAAAAAAGTACAATTTTTTTTTTCCTTAGGAATCTCTTCCAAGGTAGCAATAAAAAATATTTATTTTAATAGAGAAGGTTCAATAGATTAACAGGTTTTTTAGTATTGGAAATAATTGGTAGTGAAGCCAGGAAAAGCATGTTTTATTTTAGACATACCATTTTGAAGCAAGGAAGAAAGCAAATCAATAACTGTCATAGTATAAAGGAGGCTGGAGGATTTTATTTACTTATGTATGTATATATAAAAAAGGAGGTTTTTCTCTATTGTCAGTACTTCATAAGGCTTCTATTTGACTGAAGTTCTTTTCAGTCTCTTCCTCAGTTTAAGCTAAACGATGCTATGCTGAATATAATGTCTTTCTTAAAGAAAGTTTTTCCTGATTGTACAGTAATACTATCAGTGATAACTGTGTAAAATAAAGGTGATAACTGATCTAAAAATAAAGATCAAAGTATAGAAATTATTTTTTTTTTTAAACACAACGGTTCACGTTCTCAGGATTTTTCCTCACAATTGAACATTTCTTAATAAAAGTAAAATATGGCATTCTGTCAGAATTATGTAACTTCAAGATCTGGAATTTAAAAGCATATCAACCAATATAAAACTTTGATAAAATTCAGAGTTGAAAATGGAATCGGATCCTTACTCTGTTCTCCAGCACAATCTGGATTTGTCTATTCAAATTTGATATCGTGAAAAACATCAACATGAGCTGGTGAACAGTGAAGTAGTATTTCATGTGAAGCTTTGTCTTCCCTCATCACTCGGAACAGGGCACTGATATTCTTGAATGTGCTTTTAACCTTAAAATGCTATGCATTATAATATAATTAAATTCAAAGAATTATCACTAGATTTTTCCTGGTTTCCGCCTCCCCCAGCAGAAAGTGTGGCCACGTGGAGATAAAACTGAAATTCTTTGCTTTTCATTTTGATGAGATGTAAACAATATACTATATTTTGGGTCAAATCATATCAAATGAAACAATTCATTGAACCAAATCAAGAAGCATTTCATTATGGATCTGTCTGAACCTAATTAGTGCCTGCCTAATGAGGAGGCACCAAAGTACCTCAGGGGAGTTATGTAGGTGTGTCATGCCCTCCTTTCCCATACTTCTCCTGGCTGGCCTACATTTCTTAAGCGTACCACAGTTTCTCCTTTGGCTAACAACAGTAGCAGATCACGCACATATTGTGTGCCCCAGAGAGAGCAGGTCTCAATGGAAAAGACAGGATAGAGCAGTACATGTTAAAAGCTAGCAGCTCTGCTCTTAAAGTAGAATTGAAAACTTTAGAATTTAAACTCCAGTTTCTGATTTTGGAAAAAATTCTGTGTGAATGCTATGATTGCATGTAAGAGCAGTTGTGAGGCTGTTGCTGTTCTGTGCTTAATTAAAATAGTGATCAGTTTGGTGAATTATCATGTTCCGCCTTGCATGGAAGTTGTAACACTGATCTTGGTATTTTTTTTAACTTGCTTAAAATTCTGTTGATTTTGATACATTTAGTTCTTGCTGACCTTATAGGATCAGAAATTGGACCTTGGTGCCACCTCACCTTGAATGCTGTACGCAGTTCTGCGCCCCACTGTTTAAGAAGGATGTGAAGGTCCTTGAATGTGTCTAGTGGAGGGAAACAAAGATGGTGTAAGGGCTGAAGGAACGTCTATAAGAAGCAGATAAGGACTTTGGGCTTGTCTAGTTTGGAAAAAAGGAGGCTGGGGGGAGACCTCATGGCTCTCTACAGCTTCCTGAAAGGAGGAAGTGAAGAGAGAGGTGCTGATATCCCTGGTATCTGGTGATAGGACACATGGGAATGTTTCAAAGCTATGCCTGGGGAGGGTTAGACTGGACATTAGGGAGCATTTCTTTACTGAAAGGGTGGTAGAACAGGCTTCTTGGAGAGGTGATCGATGCTCCAGGTCTGTCAGTGTTTAAGAGGCGTTTGGACAATGCCCTTAATAACATGCTTTAACTTGGCTAGCCCTGAATTGGTCGGGCAGTTGGACTAGATGATTGTTGTATGTCCCTTCTAACTGAAACAGTCTATTCTGTAATCTTCAATATTTGCATCCTCATTCTGAACTGTGACACCTTGCACAAATACCCAAGGGGGATGAAAGTATTTATATATTTATTTCATGATTCCTTAAAGGTTTCGCACTTTTCGTAGTGCAACCAAATTTAGTACTTCAGAGATTTAAAAAAATCATGAAATAAAATTCTTTCCCTCCACCACCCCACCCCTACCTTGTGAAGCTTTTCTTTACCCCCACAATGTAATAACATCAGTGGTAACTCTTAAAAGGTCGATAGAGTTCTGTCAGACTTGAAGCGTGCCTAAAAGGACACCTCCATCTGGAAAAGAGGAGCTATTCAGCTAGATTTGAATTGCTTGTGTCAGGCTTACTCCAACTTACAAACATGGGTTTGCAGTGTGGGAAAGAGGTAATTGTTCAACTGAAATCTGACCATAGAGGCAACATTTGTTATCATATTGGTGAAGCGTTTGAGAACAGCTTGAAAAATAGCATCTTAAGGTATATTGATGTTTTGGAAGCTCATGACTAGGAGAAATTACGATTTTCGAAGTTTTAAATCTCTCTCTCTCTCTTTATTTTTCTCATTCTAATTTGTCTCCACAAATTGGAGGAACACAGTGAAGATAATCACAATATATCTTATCAGACAAAGGAGGGAAAAGAAGCGCGTGCCAGATGATTCAATGAGCAAGGAGATGTAGTGGCCAGATGGGAATGTTTAAGTAATGAATGACTTGGGGGTAGCAAGAGGGAAGCAGACGTACTGTACAGATATTTATTGGTCGTGAATAGACTGAAGAGTTGCAGGCTGAAATTATACATTTTAGTCATTTTATTGAGCGGCCGGAGGTGGTATCCTGAAAAGGATGATAAACATCACACATGTGGAGTTTCTTCAGACATTATGCAAGTACTGCAAAACTGCCACAAAATTTTACCACCCAAATCACAAAATATGCCCAGCTGTTCTTTGCCAACATGACTAATAGGGAAAAAACCCCACACAGGTGTAGATACAGAAATCAAAATAAACACCCATGCCCTAGAGTAGTAGGAAAGAAGAGATATACAAAAGAGAACTTCAATGTTACTATATTTAGTGACATTGGCGTGCTTTCCTTTGCACTAACTTCTGATTCTCTGTATAGTTTGTTGTTTAAGTACTGGGAAAAAGAAGTACAGCACATAACAATAGCCTTCATTATGAGTAAATATTAGAGCTGGGAAAATATTTTGGAAAAGGTCTCTGTCAACATTTGTTTGAATTTTGAAGTAGCTTTGCCTTGATCATACTTGCATTATTTTTCTTCACTTGCAGAAGTATCAAGTTTTAATGGAGAGGATATCCTCAGAGGTGAATCACAAGGTTGTTTAAACAAGTGTCTGAGTTCGGCAGAGAAAAAAAGCTATCTTCAGAGTTAAGATGGTGTAGTACCATCTCTTCACTTGTCCAAACATGAACAACTGTGAACTCTGTTTACTTTGGAACTAGGTGTAGATGAATTGGAATCAAAGTAGAGTGTGCACAGCTCTTAGGTGGTTTGAAACCTAGATGTCACGCAAAATTCTTAATGGAATGAATCTGAATATGTGGAATTTTTTAACTTGGGTAAATTTCTGGGGAATCCGATATTCTTGAGTCTTGGGTTTTGCGCACCACAACTGAAATTCTCCCAAGATTTTAAATCTAGTAAGAAAAAAACCCAAAATCTTTAAGATTAGTGTTAAGCAATAAGCACTAATTCATATTAATCAGCAAGATGTGATTTATCTGAAAAGCAAAGTTTAAGTGCTATTTTTAGCTCATCCTAAAGATTTAAGGTGTTGAGACAAATTTGAAGCACTCCACGATGTAAATGAAACAATATCTAAAAAAGCCAGCAAATATGGACCCTGTGTGAAAACAGATGGGGCATCTACCACCTCTCTGGGCAACCTGTTCTAGTTTCACCCCCCTTATTGTAAAAAATTTTTTCCTTATACCTAGTCTGTATATAGATATCTTATATCTAGACACCAAGCCGAGTGGACCGGCTGACACTCCTGAGGGATGGGATGCCATCCAGAGGGACCTGGACAAACTCAATAAGTGGGCCAATGTGAACCTCATTAAGTTCAACAAGGCCAAATTCAAGGTCCTGCACCTGGGTCAAGGCAATCTCCAGCACCAGTACAAGCTGGGGGATGAAAGGATTTTGAGAGAAGCCCTGCCGAGAAGGACTTGGAGGGTACCGGTTGATGAAAAAGTGGACATGAGCCGTCAATGTGCACTCACAACCCAGAAACCATATCCTGGGCTGCATCAAAAGAAGCATGGCCAGCAGGTTGAGGGAGGTGATTCTGCCCCTCCACTCCACTCTGGTGAGACCCCACCAGGAGTACTGCGTCCAGCTCTGGAGTCCTCAGCATAGGAAAGACATTGACCTGTTGGAGCAGGTCCAAAGGAGGGCCACAAAAATGATGAGAGGGACGGAACACCTGTGCTATGAGAACAGGCTGCGAAAGCTGGGGTTGTTGAGCATGGAGAAGAGAAGACTCTGGGGAGACCTTATTGTGGTCTTTCAATGCTTAAATTTAGGTTTATAGGAAAGATAGGGAGGGATTTTTTTAGCAGGGCCTGTTGCAATAGGATAAGGGGTAATGCTTTTAAGCTAAAAGAGGGTAGATTTAGACTAGGTATAAGGAAGAAATTTTTTTACAGTGAGGGTGGTGAAACACTGGCCCAGGTTGCCCAGGGAGGTTCTAGATGCCCCATCCCTGGAAACATTCAAGGTCAGGTTGGACGGGGATCTGAGCAACCTGATTTAGTTGAAGATGCCCCTGCTCATTGCAGGGAGCGTTAGACTAGATGACCTTTAAAAGGTCCCTTCCAACCCAAATGATTCTATAAATATATACATTTTTCAATTAAAAAAACAGAATAAAATGCTCACACTGCATCAGTACCAGCTACTGGTACTTTCAGCCACTGATTTGACAAAATAAATATTTTTTTCTGGTTTAGATCAAGATTCACTAATCCTAAACAGATAGAATTGCAGGTGTTTCAGAGAAAATATCAATAAGCCTGGTATGTTACAAAGATTTCTAGCTGGTTCCTGATTCTTTGACTGTTTAGCTTTTTTCTTTCTTATGATGTGGTATTGATGCTAATGTTTCTGCATTTACAAGTCTCTTTTGTTGAATATATTTGTCCTGATACTTGTGGTTCTTTGTTAGGATTTTGCTGCTTTGCAATCCCTATGTTTCTCACATTAATAGATTTTTATCAGTGTTAAAATTATTTCTTGCTACGTTTCGTATTTTCTGAGTCATAAATCTTAGTAAACTCATGCAATGGTTATTTTTAAAGAAACCAGACTGAGTCAGCAAAAATACTTATATTTGTCAGCTGCATTGATTTCCTAAGAATGTAAGAGCTTGCCCTTCTCTAAAGGGGAAAAAAAAGCTCAGTCACTACATTTTTATAATTTAGAAGTGGATGTGGCTTTTTATAGCTAAAACTTAAGAGATTTTTCTTCACTGAAACATTAGAGGGCCAAAAGTATATTGTCCTTATAAACTATGGGTATATAAGGACAATTACAGATTCATGAGGCTGTGGTTAATTGAAATGAATACATATGAGAAGAAGGTAGAACTGGGGAACATAATTTTGAGTATAAAAATAGGGAAAAACTACGTATATGATGGATACGTGGCATGCTTTTTGGGAAGCCTAGAAATTTGCATTTTGGACAATCTGAAATGAGATTTGAAAATACCTGGGACTAGTAAACTTGGGCCATAAAAGAAATTAATTAGATTAGAGATTAAGGGGTAATCATACAAAGAGACTAATGAGGAGTAGAGTTAGTAACTAGGCCAGATATTCACATTGGGACACTTAGGCTATGGACAAGTTTTGGAGCTCAGAACAGCTGCAAAGAGTGGGGGATATGTATCCTAATGGAATAGGGGCTAATCTCTCACCTGAGGCAGCTTTGATTCCAAACTTATTTAGTAAAAAGAAAAAAAAAATGCAGGAGATTGTTTTGGGACATGTAAAATATTGCAGATCTCCACTTGTTATGGATAGCGAATAGCATCATGAACTGTATAAAAAGTAATTTTTGAATTCTATTAAATATAATACTCTCCAAAATTTGATTGGAAACATCTTTAGTTGAAGGTAACATCTTTCATATAATTAATTTAAATATGTTTGCTATTTTTTGGAATGGATATTACTTATTTTAGAATGACCTTGAGAAACAAAAATATGAGCAAACTACAGGAGATTAAATTTTCTCATTAGCGATAGAGGATGTTATCTATATCAGAATAAAAGAACTAGGAAAAGTCTATTGTATCTCTGCATTTGAGAACGTTACTTTAATTTTGTCTGGAGCTCTCTGATGGCAAGTACTAACCAACAGAAACAAAACAATGAGAATAATAAATATGTCTAAATGAGAAGAAACTTAATGGGAATTGAAAGAATGTGTTCTGGAGACGTGCAAATGGGCTAAGAGTGAAAATGATTGATTAAAAGGGAAGTTTTATGACCCATCACTTTGAAGTGAAGCAATGTAGGTGTTCTTATAACCGGGCTGATGTTCTGATATTGACTTGACTTAATAATGAATTTATATCAACAATTTTCTATTCTGGTATTGTAAGGATTTCACTTCTTTCTGTCGATACATAAAATACCATGACAAAATGGGATACATGTCTAAGTGCCTTCCTTTCCAGATTTTTATAATTATTATTTCTGTCTTGTCAAACTGGGAGCTCTTTGTTACACACAAATTAGGTCAGAAAAAGAAATATTGAGTGGAATTAATATAGGTGGCTGGAGGAAAATGTATTAAAAGAGAATGAATGCTGAAAAGATAGATTAAAAGAAAAGCATTCATAGCTACCAAAAGAATCCAAGCAACCCACTGAAGCAGATCTCTTGAAGGAAAGCAAAAGGAGACATTTATATGAAGATTAAAATCGCCCATGAGTAAAAGAGTTTTGTGCCTTGGAATTGGTGATGAAAGCAGGGCGAGGAACTGTGTTTAGTATGCAATAACAGTTCAAACTGTCTTCTGCATAAATCTTCTGTGTTAGGTAGTTTCCTGATACTGCATCTCCAGAGCAATCCTTGGCAGCATGAAGATATATACTCAGAAGGAAAACTACAAGACAAAAAGGAATAGATCAAAAGGAGGGGAAGCCAAAAAAACCTCAAAACACCCAAATACCCATGTGATCAAAGTATATAAGGCAGTAAATAATGAAAGGGAAATTCAAACCCCCTCTTAGACTGATTTTGACAAATATTTTCCCTTAATATGAGTAAAGCTTTCCTACAAAGCCTGAAGGGAGATTAAAAAAATAGATATGAGATCAATATTTAATTTCACAGAAGGACATACCTAGGCAAAGGAAGTCTCTTCTTTAAGATAGTTTGCAAAGCAGCAAAAAAAAAAATGAAAATTAAAAAAAAAAAAATTATTGAAAAATACCTATACATCTCTGGTGTCCTTCAGGGGAAAAAGGGAATTCTATTGTGGAGTTCTGCTTCTATTCAATAAAAATACTTTTTGGTGATTCTGATTAACAAAATTGAAGCAAAACTCAGACTGTTTTGTCTGCTCCCAAAGGACAGCCTGGTATGTATACTCATGACAGTATTCCTCCTCTATATGTGGATCAGGTGGAATTTATTCCATTTAAGTACAGTGCTTGCTCAGAAAAATGGTTTCTTTCCTAATTTTATGGCAAGATACGCCAATATTTTCCTTAGTTTCAACAAAATCTCATGTTTAAAGATCATTCAGTATGCAATACAGGGAAATACAGTTATGATTAAATTACTCTACAGAATTTTCTGCTATTGCATAAGAAAAATGTTTTAAAATGGACCTGGAAAATATATTTTTTAAGTCACTTCATGTTAGAACACAGCTATAGGAGAGCAGCTGAAAATATTTTTGAACTTGGATCCAATTATACAATATTTTTTTGCTGACACAAAAATTACTATGTATACTTGAAACACTGGAGTGAAATTAATAAAAGTTGAGGAAATAAGGGAGTAGAGTCCCTGAAACACTGCTGCAGGAAAGGCAACATAATTGCTGTACTGACTTTTTCCCCTTCTTCCACAACCTAATGGCTGAGGCATTGCCTGGGATATATAAGACAGATATTTAGTCCCCTTACTTTATCTGAATGCCTTGTTGTCTTTCCCCTCAAAGAACAGTTTTAACTATGAGTATGGATCGAGACAGATAGAAGTATCTATAAACTCCATCCTTGGGAAAGAATCTGTGATTAAGAGGATATTCAAACCATGATCTGACATGTTGCAGAAGAATGTCCCCTAGCCACCGGCATAATTCCCTCTTCTTCTTGTTTTTATCAATAAATATTTAATAAGTACTTACTAGGCAGCAAAATAATGTAAAAAGAGTATAATAAAACGATAATCTGTAGAGGGGGGGAAGAAAAGATTATCTCCTTAATTTTGAGATGAACCAGCTTTTTTAGTTCTTTTTGTTCAGGGGCACGTTGAAAAATCATTTATTAGTATGCAAGTCCTAACCAAAAGGTATAATTTCTTTTAACATTATAAGTGAGATTGTACTATGAATACAAAAGATAAACAAGCAAAATGTAGTATCCCCTGTTTTAGCTCCACTGGAAAAAGAAGATGATGTTGGAGTTTTGCACCTCAGTGATTTAGTTCAGACCCAAAGACTTCCTCAGGAGCTAGTAGAAGTCATAACTGTTGATTGAAAGGTGCTGAGCTGACATGTGGTTCTTGAGATAGGTTAAGCCATGTTCAGCTAAGTCATAGGTTATATAATGATAAAACTTTGCTTCTACTAGTCGCCGTCTGGCAACTTCTGCTTGAGCCTTGCAGGACTGGGCATCTCCTTACACAGCAAAAATAGAATCATAGAATCTTCATGATTGGAAGGGACCTTTGAGATCATTTAGTCCAACCATACACACACAAAAAAAACCCTACAATCTCTGTCACTAGAGCATGCCCTCAAGTGCCAAATCTACATCTTTCTTAAACACCTCTAGGGATGGTGACTCAACCCCCTCCCTGGGCAGGCTGTTCCAGTGCCTGACCACTCCTTCAGTAAAGTCATTCTTCCTAATATCTAATCTAAACCTCCCCTGCCGCAGCTTCAGACCATTTCCTCTGGTCCTGTCATTATTCACCTGGGAGAAGAGGCCAACACCCACCTCTCTACAACCTCCTTTCAGGTAGTTGTAGAGGGCAATGAGGTCTCCCCTCAGCCTCCTCTTCTCTAAGGTAAACATGCCCAGCTCCCTCAGCCTCTCCTCATATGACCTGGTCTCCAGACCCCTCACCAGCCTGGTAGCTCTCCTCTGGACATGCTCCAGCACTTCAATGTCCCTTTTGTACAGAGGGGCCCAGAACTGGACACAGCACTCGAGGTGAGGCCTCACCAGTGCCGAGTACAGAGGCACGATCACTTCCCTGCTCCTGCTGGCCACGCTGTTCCTGATACAAGCCAGGATGCTGTTGGCCTTCTTGGCCACCTGGGCACACTGCTGGCTCATGTTAAGCTGGCCGTCCACCAGCACCCCCAGGTCCTTTTCTGCTGGGCAGCTTTCCAGCCACTCTTCCCCAAGCCTGTAGCGTTGCTTGGGGTTGTTGTGACCAAAATGCAGGACCCGGCACTTGGCCTTATTAAACCTCATGCAGTTGGCCTTGGCCCATTGATCCAGCCTGTCCAGGTCCCTCCGCAGAGCCTTCCTACCCTCAAGGAGATCAACACTCCCACCTAGTTTGGTGTCATCTGTGAACTTACTGAGGGTGCACTCAATCCCCTCATCCAGATCATTGATAAAGATATTAAACAAAACTGAGCCCTGAGGGACACCGCTGGTGACTGGCCACCAAGAGGATTTCACCCCATTAATCACAACTCTCTGGGCACAGTCATCCAGCCAGTTTTTTACCCAGTGAAGAGTACACTTGTACACATACATACAATTAATACACTACATATTTTCCCATCCATTTCTTCTGGAGTTGGAAAAAAAACTTTTGTGGTTCTCAGCATTTTGCAGGACTTGGCCTTGAATGCAGAATGTGGCCCTTTGGTATCTCACTGAAATAATGTAGAGTGTGAGTTTGATAAATGTGCTGAACTGGACTGTATACCTACTGAGGCATATTTTGGATACTCCTCACAAAAATGTCATCTATAAATAGAACTGCTTTAAAATATTGCAAGCATCTGGTTTTCTGGAGATCTTTGTGTGTCTCTGGTTTCTTGTATGTTAAAAAGTCAATTATTGCAAACTATCTCTGTAATTTCTGGATCACTACCCATTTTTCCTTAAGCAAAAAATATCCTTGTTCAGCGATTGCTTCATGTATAATCTGGCTAGTCTATGTTTGTAATGCTTTCAGAAGATCTGAAGTATCTGTTGCAATACCACTAATTATTTGTACTATATCATAAATTGTTTATTTTATTGTCTACAGAAGATGTTCCCATTTTTGTGTGTCAATGGGATTGAGTTGTTCTCTAGAATAAGAGCAGCTTTGGTATCTGGTAATGATGTTAATGAGTCTACATCAGGAATTTACTGAAGAGTTCACTGAATCTGTATATAGAGTTTAACAGTCAAGGACATTCAGAAAATACAGTGGTGATACCAGACCTATTTATCATGTAGAATAAAAGCATTCTCTGAGATCACAATGGTTTTGGACTTGACAGAAAACTTTAGTGGTACAGCATCATTTTCTTGCAGAGTTTTTCCCTTGGTTATTGCAAGATGGTCTTTTTGCAGGTGAAGTATAATGGCATGCTTAAAAATATAGCGGTTCTTTTGGAAAAGACTCCTGTTTTCTCTACTGAAGAATGGAGATAATTTCATAAATACGTTTCTTAATTTCAATTAGAAAAAGTTAATTCTCTTAGATATGTGTCCCTCAACTACAGCTATTGCAGCATGAAATAAACTTACTGATAAGGATAAATAGCAAACCAATGAGACTTCTACTGCAGGTGGCATTCTTTTTGGAATTCCCTTTCGAAATAGTTGTTAGTGTTTGTGATTGTATAAATAGAAATAGTGACTACTGCATTTAATAAATAAAACGTATACATAATAAGCAATGCCAATGAATATTTATCAGATAAATAGAGTTAAGGTACACATCTAAGTGCTTGTTTCTTGCAGAAGACATTTTTGTCAGATGTGTTGATCTGAGCTAATATTACATTGCAGCTCCTCAAAAAAGTTTTGTAATACACTGACATTTCAAATTGCCACCTTTCACATCTGTTACATCATATTATGGGTACTGAACAACGTAATACAATTTAATTTGCTTTTTCTTCTTTCTGTTTGATTTGTCAGACACTTTTGTTTTTCTTTTTAAGAAGCAATTCATGGATGTGTTGCTTATCCTTTGATTAATGTTTCACACTTGCTCTTAGACTTTTGATTTTCAACTTTTCAAGGACTAGCATTAATGGGTGGCTCCAGTTGATTGTACATTAAAGGATATGAAGAGGAAATGGGTTTTAATTTCTGTTTGTCTATCTTAGTTTCTATACGTCAGTTTATCTTTTGGCCAAATAGGGACAAATTAATTATCTTGCCTGTAAACTGCTTTATGAAATACTGATGACAGTTATTAGTGATTAGAATTAATAATTGCTAACGCTATTATTGATGTATTTTTCTTTGCTTCTATTAGAAAAGAGAACATTTTGTTTCCGTGTTTAGTACTGAAGGCTGAATTATGATGTTTTGCTAAAATGGACAGTCAGCTCCAAGATATCTAGAAGCTATGTTTCCTCTCCTAAAAGTTATTTGGTGTACAGAGTGCTTCTGCTTTTTCCACTTCTGTTCCCTGCAGCACTTTATAGTAGACATTAATTCTCAATTTTGGAGCTCCCTTCAGTCACCCACATACTTCTGATATCTGCCCACTGCTAATGAATATGAATGAACTGGAAAGCAATCCCTCATAACTTAAAATAATTACTGTGGAGTCTGATAGAAACGGGCAGGTTTACATAAAACACTGTAAAGTATATTTTTTTGAGAACCCTCCCTGTAATTCTTTGAAGAACAGATGTCAAAATGTGCTGCAGTAATTTCTCTGAGAAAGGAAATTGTATTAAATTAGAGGCATAAAAATCACACAAGAGGCAAATACTTAAATTCTTAAATTAAATTTTATACAGTACTGTGCATATGAATAGAGCTCCTTGAATTATTCATTTTGCATAATTCATTGGCCAAATTTAAGCCTTTTATGTTGAGGCACATCTTGATTTTGATAGCTTTATTTTTTTATTATTTATAGCGCTTCAATTAAGTATTTGTAAGAATAAATATACAGTGCATCTTGCTCTGAAAAATACTCATCCAAAATGATGGAATAGAAATTTGATGTGTTTTTAAAGTCTATTATTAATCCCCTTTCTTAGAAATAAAAAAATTCTTCATTTTCATCATAATCAGTAATGGAAAAAATTACATAATGACCAACAGCACACCTACATCTGCTCTTGGGTTAAAACATTTACACCCAGGTGTATGAAGAGAATGGATTTCAGTGTAAGCTGAAATGCTGAACAAATATGGACAATATGATTACCTGGTTTGGAACAGAATAAAGTGATTGTGGATTCTCAGCCGTTGATAATTGACTGCTGCTTTTTTAATTTTCTGTTTCAGAGAATTACTGTAGAACAATAAAGTGGACTCTGATAGCAAGTGGGAGTGTATAAGGCCAATGTGAATGTAAACTGAAAGTCTTTGTTAAAATACCGTCAACGCTGTAAACGTATGTGAGAATCCACATAGAATCGGTTTGCATTAAGGCTTTAGTTGCCCTGGTGGAGGTAGATGGAAAGTACAAATACATCCCTTCCGACCGTGCTGACGCTACTTGTTTGCTTTAGCAATAATGTCTAATTCTTTTCTAGGCAGAGCATATATCTAGTTACATACCGATAAGCACAAATAATAACAAACTAAAATAAAGAAAAGCATCATCTTATTGCAGGTGTCTCTAACTGTGTCATATATAAACAAAATTGCTGACTTATTTTCTTAGTCCGGTTACTTCATTTGGGTTAATGACCTTGTGTACTGAGTTTTAACAATAATTAGATGTTTCCCAAATTGTAGTGTGTAGCATTCAAAGCCTATGTCTAGACTGAAGGAAAAACAAGAGATCCCAAGAGTTCAGAAACAAAACAGAATCATAGAATCCTTTTGGTTGGAAGAGACTTTTAAGATCAAAAATAATAAGTTAGAAACTAAACCATGCCAACTTTGAAAATTCTGGCACCAGTAGCCACTATTACCAAACGCAATATGTGTAGATCATGTTAATGAGGTCTGTGAAATTGTCCCAATGTACTACAATGTATCAAAATAAAATGTGGATAGAAGACTTTTTTATAACACTTGTACTCTTTCATTGTCATGGCATTAAGCGCATCGCAGGGCTAATGCTTAGATATCAATGTGCTGCCCATTCAACAGTTAAATACATTGTTAGCAAATATTTTGTGGTCTCTAAGATTTGAAGCACCCTGAGATTGTGCTGGACAGATACTAAAGTTAATTTTGATAGCAGGAATAGAAGTTAGTAGTTTGCTTTATCACGTTTAAATAAGAAGTTGGGATAGCTGTCCTGATGCTAACACATCAACAGGACAGAGATGAAAAAATCTACTCAACACCTATGTAACTAATCAGAGTTCAGTGTGGTTGGGGTCAGAGGTCAGAATTTTAATCATAGCTGGCTGATATGATAGCCATGCGACTACCTTTGGTCCCTGCTGGAGAGTCGGCGTTACAGCAGCTCTGCCGACTAGCTGTGGAACATGCTGATTTTCTGCCATGTACAGAAATCCTTCAATAGGAATGGGACTCACCAACAAGTAGTTACTGCCGTGTTCTTAGGTAGCAGTTACGTACAACTCTGGATCAGACCTGATAACTCCAATGAGACTTGAATTTAACAACAAGCAAATTAACAAGCACTGAAAGAAAGGAAACATGTTGTGTGTCTGTCTTCCGTTAGTACGTAACATTGTCTCATCCTAAACAAAGTACTCCTAGTTCCAAATGTTTGATTAGACTGGTTACCCTTGTAAGTACTGCTGAATTTCAGCCGTTTTCCTCTTAGACATGAAGAAAGAACATGTTTTTATATGAGACTGTTAAATATCTATCTTGCTTGTCTTTATTGGGATCCTGTGGGTGCACCCCACCAGTATAAGTGGACAAGCAGTACAATTCAATGCTTTTTTTTCCTATTGTTGTGGTCAGTGATCTTTGGGAGACCAAACAAAACTACTTTTACAAAAGGGAAAAAAGAAGCTGTTGTTGAGGGAGGCTGTGACTCAGTTCTTTGCAGTGACTGGCATCCCAGATGCCTCTGGAGTACATTCACTTGTTACAGGTACGAATAAGGGTTGCTACCTGAGGGACTTAAGGCATGTAGCATTAACAGGCGCTTTAACTGTTTTTCTATTATAATCAGATATCTTTACCAGCTTCACAACCTTTTTCTCCATCCCAGTCTCCCAGAAGATTTGCAGCAGGCATCTTTTCCTTACTGTTGCCGAGTATCTTAGGTTTGGCCAAAATGGTTCAGGGTTGCTTTTAGCACCATTCAGTTGTTAGAAGGGACTAAGAAAGCAGTGAAATTCTAATGGATTCAGTTTATGCTTTCATTCTTCACAAATATTTCATCTTTTTATTGTTCTGTTTCCAACTTTGCATAATCATTTCTATTACTACTATTTTTGTGTATGTATGTTTGTCATACTTTATATTGATTTGTACTTTTTATTGTCTTGAAAAATGCTTAGAACACTCAATTTCTGTTTAAATCATTAGCATTTTTTTTTTGCTTCAAAAATAAACCATAAAGTCAGTTTATGGATTTATAGTCAGAATTTATCTCGCATAGGTTTTAGTTCTCTTCAACAAAATATGAAGAATTCTTTTCATGCAAGAATTCCTATAGTCAGCAACAAATGTTTTGCTTAATCTAGTACTAAAAGATTGTGTTTACACTGTCAAACTTCTAAAACCCTATCAGGATTGTACTTAGTTTTTAAATAGATCAAAGAACATTGTATAGTGCACTCTGAATATGGAAAATAATGCACCTAGAGGATACATTAATCCAGGGAGATTAGCCTGGATTATACCCAGCTACCTAGATTATAATTCTGCAAATAACTATACATGTGCTTAACTCAATGTGCACAGGAATTCACGTATCATGACTACACTCAAGGCTAGAATGAAGCACAATGAATAGAGTGGTCTTATGTATCATTATAAGACATGAAAACACATTATCATCTCTTTCATATCTTTTCTCACATCACTAAGAATGATTCAGTCAAATTTTTACTCTGTTCTATACAAGCAAGTGAAAGGAATTCTTGAAGGTAGGAAACTAAACTTATATTCAAGGATCCTGTGGATTGATGGTGTCTCCCAGGAGGCGAGCTGAGAAGAAATCGGATCACCATTTGTTTGCATCACTGTTACAGAATATTAATCAAATGCTTTCAGGCCAGTAAGGTTTTACTTTTCGCTGTGATGCGTAACTTGCCTTCTCAGTTTATATTTTTTTCACCGTCTTTGGAAGTTTATAATGTGGACTGTAAGTATGGGAAAATGGTGCCAATATTAAAAATCTCATTGTTAAGGTTTTTTCTCATGAAGTCAATGTTAAATTGAGGCAGGGGGTGGAGAAGTCCCAGACTGGACCCAGTGACGGATGGGAACTGGATTCTGGGTCTAGATTCAGGAGCGCACGGATCAGGATCAAAGGCAGGCAGAGACAGGGTCTTCCTCGGTCACTGAATACCGAGAGCCATTGAAGAACCAGCCGCAGACCCCTTTGCTCCCTCAGCTTTTCTATGGAACATGGCGGATGGGACAGAACACCCCATTGGTCAGTTCGGGTCACCTGACCTGTCCCCCCCTCCCCACAGGTGTGACCCCGGGTCAGCCGACCCTGGTTGCCACGGCAACGAGTGTGGGCCCGGGCCTCTCCGTGCGCAGATCTGGCTCTGCTTCACCCCAAACCGGGACATCCCTCACGTTTCCTTTCTGTGGCACATCAGTCCTGAAGCTTCTGAAAGGGTAATAGAGGTAGTTTGGGGCTTTGGTGGTGATTAATACAAATGATTTACAAATCTTCGGGACTGTTGCAGTTGCATAAAGTTGCAGAAGACCGCGTGGTACTCACTTCCAGTCCACTAGGATTTCGTATGAAATAAAGGGGTGTATTTGTACCTGATAATATTGCATCTCAATTGCTGCTTGTTCTTGCATTCCAGCAAGCATTCAAAATCACATACAGCAAGCTACTGGGCTGGAAGATAACATGTCATGCCTGTAACTTTCACTTAAGTATCTTTCACAGGAATAAACCCTTTAAAATAAGATGAAATTAAACATCATACTTGGTTTATAAAGGTTTCAATCACTGTAGATTTGGGGTCAAGTAAAGTTCAGTTTGAAACAAATTAAGAAAAAAAGAAAGATAAAATCATCCTTAAAGAAGGTTTAGAGACTAAGCACTTATTTGAAAAGCATGCACTTATCTAAAGAGCAACACACTAATTCATTTACCAAAGTGTGGATGGGGGGAAAGGCAGGAGGGCGTGGGGAGAAGATGTCTTTACAATTGATATATACTTTATGGACAGAGTGGGACCGGTATAATTGTTCCCTTAAATGCAGGTATTTTTCTGGCTTAAGCCTCTGAAATCATTGCCACTAATCTGATAAATGAAGCAAGATTTGACTTTGAGGGAATTAATGCAACCCAAATGAGACTGGATATAGATTTAATAAAGGAATATCTTTATATTATATATCTCAAATTATTTTACAGACTAGTCTAAAAATAATAACATTCCAACCCGGAACGGGAAAAACTGAATTAACAGGCTTTATTTAAACTCAATTAAATCTACAGGAGAGACTGTTATGTGGAGGATTATCACATACAACAGTAGTCTGTAGAAAAATCCAAGATTTTTGAGACAAAGTCTTTAAGAGAAAGGTATTCTGAAGGGAAACATACTAATTTAGTACTTACCAAGCTTTTTAGTTAGAGCAAAGAAATGCTAATACAGTTTCACAAATCAGATTGCATTCTATGCACTTCATAAACAATATAATCATTTTAGGACAAATGACCCCTCATTTCCCTCTATAGAAGACTTTCTTTTCTCTATTACTGAAACATACCTATGCTTTAACCATTGTGTTCCAATATCCTTTGGGAAAGGGTAGCACTTGGTGAGGATGAGTCCCGACTAAAAAATATGAGGAATGAGATGGGATGCCCAGTTAATGATAACTGAAACACCTCAGGATAAGAAAGAGAAAAGTAGCATAAGCTATTTTGAACTAAGTTTTCAACAGTTTGAACCATCTGCAGAGACAAAGAAAAACCCACAAAATCACTGAGATTGAAAAGTATCCTGACTTGAATCAATAACAAATACCACTATCATACTCCTGGAAAATCAGACTATTTTTTAACAGGTCCTTGGCCCAGGCAAGTCTATTGGTCATCATTTCTTTGATGTTATTTTTGTGGGTGTGGGGTTTCATTTGGACTAAAGGAAAAGGGTGGCATATTACTCGGGATCTTTATCAAAGAGGATTAAGCACAGATTTCCAAACTGGCTGCCACTAATCTGTGAAGGAACAAGCTCTGTATTACTGTCTTTGGAGCCATTCTCTGAAGAAATGTACATGCCTTTTTTATGGTAGTGCTATGGACCAAGTAGACTGAGCAGGACCTCTTACTCATCAGAGCCTAAAAGACTGAACTTGATGTGGAGAATCTAAGTATTCTTGCTGTGTCTCCCTTGTACACATGCAAGCGGTTGACAAACTTCACCTCTACTTTCATGCTTTTGAAACAAGACTAATTAAACAGAACTCAGAGGACAGTGACAATTTCGTAATAGCTGTTCGGTTGGTTTAATGAGTAAAAGAAGGTGTTATGCACTCTCTTATGGTTTAATTTAATTCATAGGACTGCCCATATGGAACCTTTTTCTACATGAAATGATACCATAGCTTAAAAAATAAATATTAAAAATTAATTTAAAGAATAATATCAATAAAAGAGTATTTCTGCAACTAAAGCAGAAGTGTTACTCTGAAAGGCAATTGTATGAATGAGTTTCAAAGTCCTTGTTGTCCTATATTTACATCATAAGTTTTCTAAACAGAGTCTTCAGTCCCCTGCTGTGTATTTTAAAACTTGATGTTCTGTTCTTTGGGAACAAGAGCAATTAAGATGTGGATCATGCAAAACATTTCTGGTTGTACAGTCATTAAAAATGATCTCTCTTGCCCTGTCATGGCACTGCCGGGAATGTTCAAAGGCTGCTGCAGTGACACCAGAAAACAATCCTAATGCTGCCCATCTCAGCCACTGTTAGAGGGTTACAAGGTAGTGCTGGTCTATCCAAATTTTCTCCTTCCTTTTGATAAAAAATATTGAATCTGTTGTGTTTATTATTAATAATACTAATAATTAATAATAATAGTAATTATTAGTAATAATATCCTCTTTCATTATTTGAATTTCATTCTATTCCGTCTTTTTATTCTATATAATTTTAAAAATTTAAAAATGAAAGTTGTATTTTATGGCCTAATTGTTTTAAAGCATAATGCAGACAAAGCAATAAAGTAGTGTATGTGGCTTTAATGTAGTCTGGCAACAGTACGTTCCACATGCTTTATAGGGAAGCTTTATGTATAACAGGTACCTAGAGTCCTTGTCTCTATAAATACGCTTCAAAGTGGTTTTACCTGATGTTTTTGGATGAAAGTGAGTTCTTTATTTCATTTTGTTGTTTGCTCATAGATTTGAGGCACTACGTGAAATCTGTCTCCTTTTAGTAGAAGTGGTGCATAAGAAAAATAGAGATGAAAGACAGTCTGAGATTGAAGTTCTGTTCCCCACTTAAACCTGTGAAAACACAGAGCAGACGATGGAAACTCGTGTTAATGTTTTCAAGGGAGCTTTACAGAGCAAGTGCTTTGTTCCATTTTGCTTCCCTCAGCATCTCCACCTGATGGAGGAACTTTTTAGAACAGAATGGATATTCACACCACTAGATTTAAGGCATCTAACATGTTCCTAAAGTAGGTGCCTAGGCTGTGAATACAGCAAAGCAGGGTTTGTGTGTCAGCTGATTGTACCAGGAATATACTCCTAGTTCAGGTACCTAGATTAGAAATTAATGTGCATAAGCATAGTGTCCTTTTATATTACTTTCTTATTAAAACTATGTAGTAACATTACAGTACTCTCTTTTGGGGTTTGTATTTGTATTTGAATATATGACATATTCAATGTTCATCAACCCTTTGCCATTGAAAGTTTTTCTCCAAAATAGAAAGAGAAACAAAGGAAGAAAATATTCTATGTAAAAATAGAGGAAAACACAATTTCTGTTTTTCAAATTTTAGGTATTTTGCCATTTGTCACATAACATCTGGCAGGTAGATTAAAATCCTCTGTCAGAGAAAGGAAATCAGAAGCAGGAAGAAAGACATTGCTGGGCTCCAGCCTGACTCTCCAGCTTGTAAGAATCTGCATCTGGCTCAGAGAAATGGTCATAAAATCATTTAGGTTTGAAAAGACCTTTAAGATCATCAAGGTCAACCATAAGCCTAACACTGTCAAGTCCACCACTAAACCATGTCCTGAAGTGCCACATCTACACATCTTTTAAATACCACTAGGGATGGTGACTCAACCACTTCCCTGGGCAGCCTGGTCCAATGCTGGCATTTCAGTCATCTTTAGCGTAGACTTAACTACTAATAGCTATTACCCAAGATGCTGTCAGATACTTCAGAGGTTAAAATGCTAGTGATAAAGCAGCAAGGTATCCTAGGTGAAGAATTTTGTCCTTCTAAGTTTCCTTTTCAGTTAAATTTCTCTTCTAGTAATGCAACTACTTGTTTGCTAGGCTGTTTTCCAAATATTTTTGTGCTATGCGAACTGTGGTCAAACACATGGATGTCTGTCAATATCAGCACATTTGGATTTTCTTCATTCATATAGTGTAAATCCATATTTTTGCTAATACTGTTGAGTTTTGTGTAACTGAAGACTTTAATTTATGTTAAGAGCTATTCAGAGGCTTTCAGAAGAGGAGTAATTGTGTTTCATTTGATGTACAGGAAATAAAAAAGACAGCAAAAGATATATTACATGGTTATATTTAAATTGTAATCATAGAATCATAGAATCATAGAATTGTTGAGGTTGGAAGGGACCTTTAAGATCATCGAGTCCAACCTTTAGCCTACCCTGACAAGAGCCACTTCTAAACCATGTCCCTCAGTGCCCCATCTACCCTTTTTTTAAACACCTCCAGAGATGGTGAATCCACCACCTCCCTGGGCAGCCTATTCCAATGTTTAATAACCCTTTCGGTGAAAAAATGTCTCCTAATATCTAATCTAAACCTCCCCTGACGTAACTTGAACCCGTTTCCCCTCGTCCTATCACTTGTCACCAGGGAGAAGAGGTCAGCCCCCATCTCTCTACAACCTCCTTTCAGGTAGTTGTAGAGGGTGATAAGGTCTCCCCTCAGCCTCCTCTTTTCCAGGCTAAACAACCCCAGCTCCCTCAGTCGTTCTTCATAAGGTTTGTCCTCCAGGCCCCTCACCAGCTTTGTAGCCCTTCTCTGGACATGCTCCAACACCTCAATGTCCCTCTTGTAGCGAGGGGCCCAAAACTGAACGCAGTACTTGAGGTGGGGCCTCACCAGTGCCGAGTACAGGGGGATGATCGCTTCCCTAGTCCGGCTCACCACACTATTCCTGATACAGGCTAGGATGCTGTTGGCCTTCTTGGCCACCTGGGCACACTGCTGGCTCATATTCAGCCGGCAGTCAACCAACACTCCCAAGTCCTTTTCTGTCGAGCTGCTTTCAAGCCATTCTGCCCCAAGCCTGTAGCGCTGCATGGGGTTGTTGTGACCCAAGTGCAGGACCCGGCACTTGGCCTTGTTGAACCTCATACCATTGGTCTCAGCCCATCGGTCCAGCCTGTCCCGATCCCTCTGCAGAGCCAACCTACCCTCAAGCAGATCAACACGCCCGCCCAGTTTAGTGTCATCTGCGAACTTACTGAGGGTGCATTCAATCCCTTCATCCAGATCATTGATAAAGATATTAAAGAGAACCGGCCCCAGCACCGAACCCTGGGGGACACCACTTGTGACTGGACACCAACTGGATTTAACTCCATTTACCACCACTCTCTGGGCACGGCCATCCAGCCAGTTTTTTACCCAGCGAAGAGTACACCTGTCCAGGCCATGAGCAGCCAGTTTCTCCAGGAGAATGCTGTGGGAAACAGTGTCAAAAGCTTTGCAAAAATCCAAGTAGATAACATCCACAGCTTTTCCCTCATCCACTAAGTGGGTCACCTTATCATAGAAGGATATTAGGTTTGATAGACATGACCTGCCCTTCACAAACCCATGCTGACTGGGCCTGATCACCCTGTTCTCCTGCATGTGCCGTGTAATGGCACTGAGGAGGATCTGTTCCATGACCTTCCCAGGCACCGAGGTCAGACTGACTGGCCTGTAGTTCCCCGGATCCTCCTTCCGGCCCTTCTTGTGGATGGGTGTCACATTTTCTAACCTCCAGTCAGCTGGGACCTCCCCGGTTGTCCAGGACTGCTCATAAATGATACCAAGTGGCCTGGCGAGCACCTCCGCCAGCTCTTTCAATACCCTTGGGTGGATCCCATCCGGCCCCATAGATTTGTGCACCTCCAGGTGCTGAAGCAGGTCCCTCACCATTTCCCTTTGGATTAGAGGGGCTTCATTCTGCTCCCCATCCCTGTCTTCTAGTTCAGGGGTCTGGGTGCTCAGGGAACAACTGGTCCTACTGCTGAAGACTGAGGCAAAGACTTCATTAAGAACCTCAGCCTTTTCCTCATCCTTGGTCACTATGTTGCCGGCCCCATCTACTAGAGGACAGAGATAATCCTTAGTCCTCTTCCTATTGCTAATATATTTATAGAAGCTTTTTTTGTTGTCCTTGACAACAGAAGCCAGGTTTAGCTCCAGCTGGGCTTTGGCCCTCCTGATTTTTTCCCTACATAGCTTAACTACCTCTTTGTAGTCGTCTTGAGTGGCCTACCCTTCCTTCCAGAGGCCATAGATCCTCTTTTTTTCCCGAAGTTGCAACACTAGCTCCCTGTATAGCCAGGCTGGCCTTTTTCCCCGACGGCTTGTCTTCTGGCACATGGGGACAGCCTGCTCCTGCGCCTTTAAGACTTCCTTCTTGAAAATCATCCAGGCTTCCTGGGCTCCTTTGCCCTGGAGGACTGCCTCCCAGGGGACTTTGTCAACCAGGCTCCTGAAAAGCCCAAAGTCCGCCCGTCCAAGGTAGCAGTTCTGCTGACCCCTCTCCTTGCTTCTCGCAGAATTGAAAACTCTATCATTTCATGGTCACTGTTCCCAAGACAGCCTCCAACCTTCACATCCCCCACAAGACCTTCCCTGTTTACAAACAACAGATCCAGCAGGGCACCTTCCCTAGTTGGCTCTCTCACTAGCTGTGTCAGGAAGTTATCCCCAGCACATTCCAGGAACCTTCTAGACTGTTCCCTCCCTGCTGTATTGTATTCCCAGCAGATGTCCGGCAAATTGAAGTCCCCCACGAGGACAAGAGCTCGCGATCTTGAGACTTCTCCCAGCCGTTTATAGAATATTTCATCTGCCTCCTCATCCTGATTGGGCGGTCTATAACAGACTCCTACTACGATATCCGCCTTGTTAGCCCTGCCCCTGATTCTTACCCATAAACACTCAACCCCATTATCACCATCATTAAGTTCAAAGCATTCATAACACTCCTTAACATACAGGGCCACACCCCCGCCTCTCCTTGCTTGCCTATCCTTCCTGAAGAGCCTATAGGCATCCATGGCAGCATTATAGCTATGTGAGTCATCCCACCACGTTTCTGTGATGGCGACTACATCATAGTTTCCCTGCCGCACGATGGCCTCCAGCTCGTCCTGCTTATTCCCCATGCTGCGTGCATTAGTGTAGATGCACTTCAGTTGGGTTAATTGTCCTACCACTTTCTTGGGGGGACAGGCCCTGATTTGCACCTGGTCATTCTCGGACACTACTGTAGTTACCAAATTATCACTACTCCTTGTGTCTATGCTGCCACACAATTCACTATCCCCCACCATCGCTGAGGCAGGCTGCAAGACCTTGCTATCACTTATACCCATGAGCACTGCTATGTTGCTCCCAGGCACCACTTTTGTGATCCTGGTTTCGTCCCCTAATAGCGCTGGGGAAAAGATTACATAGCTGTCTACAAAGTAATAGATAAAATAGTTCATGTACCAAAGGTATTTTGACAAATAGATCTACAATTCCAAAAGGCAGTTCATCGAAAGTTTCTGATGAGTTTATTCACCCTTTAAGATCCCTAAAAGTTGTTACCATCGCGTTTCATTTGCACACTTAGAATCACAATAGCAGGTTATTTTATTACCACCTTTAAATAAGACTTTATTACTTTCCTTTTAGTTACCTCAATACAGAATTGCTTCAAAGAACCCGACATACTCTTTGCACTATGTTGTAAACTTCTTCCTGGAAATATTCCAGATATGAAGTACTATATCTGGGAATCAAACAATAGTCTGTGAATTAGCCGTCAGTTTTGTTCCAGTATGATTCCTACAGGAGCCATCACCCCAGGCTCAGCCCTCTGGGACAGCAATGTATGCTGATGACATAGGCAGGGAGAAGTATGGGTCTGATATTTGCTCATTGGTATATTATAGAAATTATAAATAGCATTTTATCTGACTCATACGTTTCTCCCCTCCCCATTTCTGTTTGATTATTTTCACTTTTCCAGTTTTCTCTCCAAGAGCCAGCTGTATTTTCCACAAACGTTCTTGAAACTGAACCACAGTACATTGTTTTCTTTCAATCAATCAAACTACCTTAACAGCTATAGAAGTTTCAAACCTGTGTCCCTCTTTTCTTCTGCTTAAGTCCCCATTGTGTCCTAACATCACTGCTGCTTCTTTTATACATTTTTTTAGTTTTGTTCAGATGCTCTGACTTTCATCTTTAACTTGGATACTGACACCTTTTTCTCAACTTTGGCTTTCCTAAAAACATCATCCCCTCTCTCTGTTTTTCCCAAATGAAATTCACCAGTCAGATTGCCCTTTACAGTTCTCTCTAATTCTGTTCAATGTGTTCATCAAGGTCATCTTATCAAGCCTTTATTTTCCTTTACAGTTTTCATGCATCTTCACATCACAAATGTCATACTTCATTGATCTCTGTCAGCACAAATATTACCAGCTTCTCTTTCCTCTCCTCACCCCCATTTTCAAGTAATTTTATGAAGTGCAGAATAATTTTCCTAGCCCAGCTTGGCTAATCACGTTCACTCCTTCCTAAAAGCCTGTGTCTTGTGCAAGAAATGAGAATATTTAGAGAGCAGGAAATCAAGACGACAACTGCTAGGATGAACTATATGCTGTAGTATTCACAAAAAAATTGAGAGGCAGCTTTTCCCAAATTATCCTCTGAATTTCCCAGTGTTGCCTGCTTATTGTGTATATCTTTTGTTCCACTGCTGGCACTCCAGGGACTTTCTGTATTGTACTACAGAGTGTTGGAGTGATCCGGGTACCTGCTCATAACTGCAAAGAGCTGTTTGGTGGGATTCAATGGGGCCGTTTCCTCAGCTTCTGCATAAACCTCAGCTGCTGTTTTGATTCTGAGAATATTACTGAATACTTGCCCAGCACACACGGCTCTCTGAGGGAACATCCCATAATTCTGCAAGTAGGTGTAGGTGTTCATTTGCGATTGTGTACATTCTTTTTCAACTGAAATCTGTGCTTCAAATCCATCTGCTAATGAGCAGAGCCTATCCGTGTTGAATTTATATTCTTTCGACACCCATCATTTCTCTTTTGCTGAGTGCAAAGTTGTTTTGAAAAAACACCATCAGAGATGTACTAAATGGACTTGCTGTCATTCATTGTTATGGGGGCCTGTAGGAATAAGACAGTTTTATTCCCAACAGAAATGTGTACTAATGGTCAAACGACCTGCAAACAAAATCCAGCTCTCATTAAAGCTAATGGGAATCAGGTTTTGGACTTGTCTGACAGCTGACAGGACGCCACTTAGTAAGAAAGTTTGTTTAGGGAGAAAAAGAGTTACCATCAGCCCTAAGATGCTTTAAATAATTTTTTCCTCTTTCTGTTTCCCTTATCTTTGGTATTTCCAAAACTCATTATAAAAGGCCTTCTAAAGAATAACATTTGAAGAATTGCCCCTTTCCAGAGCACTTTTTTTAGGTATTCCTTCTCCCTTTCCTCAGCATCCTGAAACAAATATAAGGTTTTACTAGGCATTGTACTGCAGCTCTTAATTTTTTCAAATGGAAAAATAATCTGGTTTAGCAGTTCAGCACACCATTTTGGGTTAAACATTGCCTAAAAATGGAAGGCTGACGTTTTCTGGTTACTTTACCATGATGCTATTCTCCATAGCTCTGGTGCGGAAGATATTGTAATGCTTTTCGGCTTTTTTCTTTTTTTTTTTCCTTTTTTTTTTTCTTTTCTGCTTGTTTATTGTTTCGTAGCCTGGTTATGTCCAGTTCAACACTAAGTAGGCAATGCTATTAAATTCTAATCACTTGGTTGAACAAAAGCTTGCTTCATAAATCATTCTTTAATAGCCTGTCTAAAATTTCTTTAGGGTGTTGCAGCTGCATTGCAATGTTGCTTAGCCGGTCAGACTCTAATTACAGAAATTATACATCCCGCAGTTAAACCAGTAAACAAGCCTGCACAGATTGGTGCAGTAATCCTATGTCAGTTAGGATCTTTCGTGTTGATTCTGGATTTCTGTCACTCTCTAATCCTGCTGTGTCCTGAAATATCTACTATTGCATATTGCCGCCGTACTACTTGGGCTTCACATAGAGAGATATTTTAACTACTGTTTACAGGCTGCCTCACTAGGTTAGTGCCTTAGAAATACACATAAGCGATATAGCAATTAACTCAAGAAACATAACATAATTAAAAATATTCTGTAGCATGAGGCAGTACCACTGAATACAGTATAGAAGAAAGAAAAAAAAATCATACTTATAATATTTTCTGGGTCATTATTTTAGTCTCCTGCGTATGTTATGCAAAAGCTAAATAATACAAGAAATACTACTAGCACTGTTGTTTTAGAATGAGGAGTAAAATTAGAGTAGGTATGAGGTTCTTGTCAAATTATTTCTGTGCCATCCGTCACCTAGCCATTCTCCCTCCTCTGTTTTTTTAAATAGAATTTATTTCTATCACAAAATTTGGCAGCATTACAGTTGCACCCCAGGAACTAGTTGAAATGTGAAGGGATCATGTAGATTACCAAGTGTAAAATGTTAATTATTTTCCAACTTCTTACTTTTAGTATCAAAACTTCTTTTTAGCAACATAAGATGTACACTAAGATGACTATAGGAAAGTGTTGCAGGAGGAGGGAGATACGGAAGACAGCAAGAAGGCTTAACCAAGTATTTGCAGTATAAAATTAAAACCGTTGATCTTGGTTTTCTCTCTTCTGCTACTTTTTAATTCATTTTTTAATCCATTTTTCTTTATGAGATTGTGATGTGACCTAAGTGTTGGGATAAAACTTCAGTTTCAATCCATCAGTTATAGCCTATCTACAATAAATCTCATGAAACTGTTATTAGTTTTATGGAATGCAGAAGCTGTCTAACAGAATGAGTAGATGGCTGGCTGAAACATGGTTCAGTCTTACTTTCGAAGAAACTAGCTTACTTAGAGATCACTACTATTCTAAATGCATTTAATTTAATAATCCGCCTCAGGATATATATCTGGGCGGCTGACAAATGGGAAAGTTATCTGCCACATTCTCCAAGAATTTGAAAGAAAAATGTGGACAGGCTGCTTCCTCGGTAATTTTGTTGAACGAGAGCAGAGCCTTGCCTGGACAGGTGTACTCTTCGCTGGGTAAAAAACTGGCTGGATGGCCGTGCCCAGAGAGTGGTGGTAAATGGAGTTAAATCCAGTTGGTGTCCAGTCACAAGTGGTGTCCCCCAGGGTTCGGTGCTGGGGCCGGTTCTCTTTAATATCTTTATCAATGATCTGGATGAAGGGATTGAATGCACCCTCAGTAAGTTCGCAGATGACACTAAACTGGGCGGGCATGTTGATCTGCTTGAGGGTAGGTTGGCTCTGCAGAGGGATCGGGACAGGCTGGACCGATGGGCTGAGACCAATGGTATGAGGTTCAACAAGGCCAAGTGCCGGGTCCTGCACTTGGGTCACAACAACCCCATGCAGCGCTACAGGCTTGGGGCAGAATGGCTTGAAAGCAGCTCGACAGAAAAGGACTTGGGAGTGTTGGTTGACAGCCGGCTGAATATGAGCCAGCAGTGTGCCCAGGTGGCCAAGAAGGCCAACAGCATCCTAGCCTGTATCAGGAATAGTGTGGTGAGCCGGACTAGGGAAGTGATCATCCCCCTGTACTCGGCACTGGTGAGGCCCCACCTCGAGTACTGCGTTCAGTTTTGGGCCCCTCGCTACAAGAGGGACATTGAGGTGTTGGAGCATGTCCAGAGAAGGGCTACAAAGCTGGTGAGGGGCCTGGAGGACAAACCTTATGAAGAACGACTGAGGGAGCTGGGGTTGTTTAGCCTGGAAAAGAGGAGGCTGAGGGGAGACCTTATCACCCTCTACAACTACCTGAAAGGAGGTTGTAGAGAGATGGGGGCTGACCTCTTCTCCCTGGTGACAAGTGATAGGACGAGGGGAAACGGGTTCAAGTTACGTCAGGGGAGGTTTAGATTAGATATTAGGAGACATTTTTTCACCGAAAGGGTTATTAAACATTGGAATAGGCTGCCCAGGGAGGTGGTGGATTCACCATCTCTGGAGGTGTTTAAAAAAAGGGTAGATGGGGCACTGAGGGACACGGTTTAGAAGTGGCTCTTGTCAGGGTAGGCTAAAGGTTGGACTCGATGATCTTAAAGGTCCCTTCCAACCTCAACAATTCTATGATTCTATGATTCTATCTGTCCTTACGGACTGTTACTGAGCTGTATTTTGTAGGATCAAGAACCTTCATGGTTTTGGGGTGGTGTTATTTTTTTTAACAGTTCTCTGCATGTTTCTTTACCTCAAAGGCAGTAATCAAGTTTGTCTCAAACTAACATCTGTCGTACCCAGAATTTCCTGAGTTGTCATGTTTATAGCTTAACAGTCTTGAACTGGAAGAACTGAAAAGAAGATAGTCATTCTTTGTCAGACAAAACAATAAAATTCTTCCCAGTGACAATCCAGTATTACCAGTGAGTGTTAGTTTTAGACACTACGTTGACACAAAACTACTTTTACTCAGCCATGAGGCTAAAACAAAGTTTTGTCATCTGGGGTTATTGCATAAAAAGACCAAAGAAGGGCCTATGTTTTTGTTTAAACCACTGAGTGGGAGATAAGGCTTTTTCTGAGCCTTATTCATGCAGCAAGCACAAGCCTCCCCCGACCCTAGAGAGAAGTAGCAAATCCTAAAGCTGCCACTGTCGTCATTGTCTCTGCGGACTGGAGGCCTCCCACTGCCAATACACTCAACTGTATGGAGATTTAGGGGTAGAGTGGGTCTGCTGCCATAGGGGTGAACTCAGACTGATTTGCTCCACTGGTCGTTCATCCTGATTTAGGCCCTGGCAGAGGAGCAATTACTAACAGTTTACTTTTATGTCAGCATAAGCATATAAAAGCTGTTTGAAGGGTAATAGCTGGAACCACAGTTAAGAACTTGTCACAGAAGCAGTTCAAGAAAGATAAAGGCAATACTAATTATTTTACAAGTAATTTCACTGAATATGATGCCATGAAAAAACCCCCATGGTTAGCAGTCATCTAATTCCCAAGAAAATTGGAGCTAGTCCAGTTTATGCTGGTTTGTGAATTTGTTTACTACAAATTTCTTCAATATGTGATAGTTCATTCATTCAAAACTTTGCAGAAAATAATTCAGTAGTTCTTAAAATGTTTTTGAAAACCTATGTATGTTATGAAGCCATTTAGCAACCCTTACAGCAATCTGATAACAATTAAACAAGGATGATACCACAAGCTGCTTATTAGCAGTACAAGTTTTTCAAAGTAAGTTCTTCCTTCTTACAGGAAGACGAGACCACATCTTTGTTAGTGCCCCTAAGCACTACTGCAGTGCTGAGAAACACTGAAGTCATGTCATTTCTCTGAGCTTTGAATCCATTCCTAAATGTGGATTCCTTGCAAGGAATAAATACAGTGTTTACGGAGTGGTTTAATTCAGCCCAAGATGCATAATTCAAATCAAAGTACAAAAAAGCCAAGTACTCAGCATTTTCTCATTGCTTACAGGATCTTTTTTCATAATACCTGCTGGCGTGCCTGTTGTGAGGTGAGCTTAGTCATTTCTGCCTGCTGACTTCTACCATAAGTAGGCAGGGAAAGGCACCACCACCACCTTCATGAACTTACCAGATCACTCAGAAAACATAATTTAAGCACCCGCAAAAGAAAGGAAGGGGGTTTTAGTTGAATTATTCTTCTTGTCTTTGCTCTGACGGTCTTTGCATTGACTTGCTGATCACTTGCGAGCTGTGAATTCATAGGTTGTACTGACATAAATGCAAATTTTTATATTTGTATTCATTGCAAATATTTACGCAAGAGGCTACCTTTTCCTGCAAAGTTCTACTTGGACTGATGTGACAAGTTTATAGTGAGTTCTCAAGTTCATCTGATGAGCATAAGGCACTGGAATACCTTTAAATAATGTAACACAATCAGATTTTATTCTTTTTTTAAAAATCTTTGTTGTTACAGGTAAACTGAAACAGATATTGTGTGAAGTCTAATGTCTCCAGTCCAATGAGCTTTGCGTTTTAGCAAATGATGTGCTACTAAATTTCAGTTGAAATATGACCTTGGATAGAATGGGAATAAAATCCTAGGAGTCTACACTAGGTATACAGAAATCAGCGTGGGTTGTTTGGTTGTTTTTTTTTTTTCTTTCAGCTTGGGCTATTTAACAAGCATAGTTAGCACAAGGCGCATTAAATCTGTTTCTTTAATGATAAACTACTATTAAACCAATATTTTGCCCAAGGGTCATGGGAGCATCATACACTGATGCTCAGACTGTGGAAATCTCTCCATCACACAAGTCTATGTACAGCGCCTGGCTCACCATGTCTGCTCATGGGTCCTGCGGCTTCCTCTTTTGCTACAGTTTCATACGCAGCGATCAGGTCTGTTTTCTGTTGAGAAAATGGATCAGTAGCATTATGTTGTGTTGACAGCCACAAATGAGTTGTCTCCGTGTCTTTTCTGGAAGACACGGTTTGCATCAGGTCTCCTGACTGCATGCTTCCTCTTGCTCCCCTTCTTCCTTTGCTACTCTGCATTTCTGGGGAGAAACTGCAAGCACAATAGGGCACAGGCTGCAATCAGCAACAAATGAACACTTCAAGAGCCTTCCATTAATTATCCATTTTGGTAGATTTTCCTGCTTGGTGACTCATTTCCTTTCAGAAGTTGTATGCTGGTATGATTGACACCTCATTTTATACCAAGAAGTGTAATTTTGCTTGCAGCTCAGTTATGTGGGAATCTGAGAGAGAATTTCTTCCACCCAGTGGTCGTTGATCAGCTTATTAATTTAGCAAGAGCTGAGAGATTTGCAGTAGGTGGATGTAAGCAAATGATTTGAAAAGCAGGTTATCTCTCTGCTACTACTCCACAAAGCAACTCAGTCCTGCGGAATTGACACTCTTGCTCCCACATTGTGAACTAGAGTAATCTGTCTAATAAAATTATAGTATAAATGAGTAGCTGCTTAAAAATCTGTCCAAATGCGCTTCCTCCAGTAGCGACGTATTGCTGTCCAGTTTTCTAAGATCTTCTACAGTGTTTTCACTTGTCTCCATCAGGGCTTATTTCACTATGGTATTTTGGTATCTGACAGGTGCTTGTGTATTCAAGTTAAAAGGAAAATAAGGAGGAAATAAAAGACTATTGATTTGTCTAATAAGTCAATTACACTTAACATGTGCTCTTCCTCAGGTAAGTATAAAAGGATAATAAATCCTAATTTAAAAGAGAGTGATTAATTCAACCTTGTTCCATGCTGTCATTTTTGGTACGTAAAATGACTGTGAAGTGATCTAATAGCAATTTACACCCACTTCTTGCGTGCTCAAATGCTGATGCTAGCTATGTTGAACAATACCAGTTATTTTTAAATATCTAATTATTTTTAATTAATATAGCTGCTTTTATGTAAAAAGAAATACATAGTAACTCAGATTTATGCCATTTCTTGTAAACAGTTGCACACCCATGCAAGTATTTTGCGTGTACATTGAAAGTGGTGTCTCTTTGTATACATAGTTATATGCACTTACTATGGATGTTTAAGCTAAATGAAGAGATCACAGACAGGTTTGGAGTAACGTATGATTCATGAGAAACAGAATTATAAGAAGGAAAATAATGAGCACTCGTAGTCACAGACGTATAAACTAAGTGGTTACATACTTATATATGGAATATGGAATATATAAATGCCATACCATCATTTATACTTATATTCTGATGTGTTGGAAAATGTTAATCAATTAATGCAGAAGCTAGAGACAGTATTTTTAGTGGGGTAGGTTTATTTCCTTGTAACAAAAGCAGCTGATTCATTATTGTATTTTCTTTTAGGTTGGGGTTTGATTCTTTGGGCTTTTGGGTTTGGTTTGATTTGGGTTTTTTTGGGTCTCCCAATTAAGCTCTTGCTTGCTTCAACAGAAATCTGACTTCCAAAATAATTTTTACCAGTTTCTGTGTTTAGATACTTATTAAAGTATATCAAATGCATTCTGGCATTTTGTAGACTTTTCTCATTAACGTGGACCAGGTTGACAATCAGCATGTCTGATCAAAATTGCCAGATAAGTTTTTATTTATTTTTTTTACATTGTGTATTAGTGCCAGCTAAAAAACCTCAAGTATATTTTCTGCCTTTTTTTTCTAAGAAGTCATAAAGATGAGTGCTTTCTATTTGGCTTAATTTCTGCTGTACATGAAAACTTTGGTCATTAAGAAGAATATTGTCTGAGGGACTGCTTTCCAAATCCAGAACATTATTTTTGCGTTCAGTTTCTTCATTGGTTTTAGTGAAGAAGCAGAAGGGTGGGAGAAGTTAGGTAAGGAAACACTTTCAGCATCAGAGAATTAGTCTTGACCAGCTGCCCTCCTGAAAAAGTTATGAGCTACAAGAAGTGATTTCCTATATTTTAGAAGATACTAAGATTTTTTAGAATACACATTTAATTAGGGATTCTTCAGTGATGGCGAGGGTTACTAATTTTGGGGGGTTTTCAGGGGTCCTAAGAGAATTATGTTCCCATCCCAAGTGGGAAAGCATAGAAAAGTGAACTTACAAAATGTGTTCCACTAACCCCTCTTACTTTTAGTTTTTTTGTTTTAATACAGTAGCTTATTTTTTGTTCCTCTTCCATTCTCTGGATATTTATCCTCTCTTCTTTTCTTATTCTATTTTTTAGTCCAGTCTTATGCTTCTCAGTATGTTCTGCTGTTGCTTCTTTTCTTCTCCTTCCATACACATTATGCTGCGGTTTTCCCCATCTTCCTTTTCCTCTTATATTCCCTGTGCTGCTTCCTCATCCCTTTTCCATTATTCTATCTCTCCAATGCCTTTCTCCAATTTGTCTTTCTCACTTCAGTGTCATTATTGTTCTCACCTTTTTAAGTCACTTGCTTCTCTGTATCCCAGGCTGATATTTCAGAAGCAAAAATATTCCTTTATATTAATCAGAGGGGTTCCTTTTTCAAGTATTCATGAAAAATTATTGCAGGTATATACACAAAACAGCTGCTCCTCTAACTAGTACACTGAATAAGCTTCCCTTGTTCTTCAACTGCAAAACTATTTTCATTATATCAGAAATGGGGGATGTTGTGACACGGAACATACCATAAGACATTTGAATTATGCAAAGAAGAATCTATTCCTAATTTTTTTTAGAAATGCTATGATTTATTTTTTTATTTTTATATCATAATTTTACATTCATTAGTAATATTAGCAGAGAATACATTTAAAAAAAAAACAAACAACAAAACAAACAAGCTCAACTTTAACTTTTTTTTTCTTTCCCAGGTATGTCAATAAACAGTTTTCTTCCTTTCAGCAGGGGACAAAACAACATTTTGATATTTTGAAATGTTTTTCTTCACAATTAAATTTTGACAGTTGACACATCTTGCAAAAGATTTCAATATGAATGAGCACGTGTTCCCAGATTGGAAGCTGTCCTAGCAAAGGTTTTTTGGAAGATCTGAGCAGTTCTGGTGGTAGTTCAACAGTTCTTGGAGTCAGAGTTAAGTGGTAATTAGAAATGACTGAATATCCTGTTCAACTGAAATTAAAAATAACATAGTTCTATTTTGCAACCTAAAATTAATTTGATCGGCTAACCTTAAAATTTTCCTCGCAGGACAATTTTTATTCTGGTTTTAGGTTTCTTGGTTTGTTTTTATTTAAAAAAAACAACAACAACAAACAAACAAACAAAAAAAGAACTTGACACTTGAGTACCACTATCACAGCTTTTATATTGTGGAAGGAATTAAAATTATCACCCTGATACATTTGAAGTCCTTGAAACATTTTAACAGCTATTATGATGTACTCAACAGAAGAGGCCTGTTTTACTACTGCTACGGTAACAAACAATAACAATCTGTGTTGTAAAATATGATAGGTTTTAAGAGATTGTGATTTCCCCTTCTGCTTTTTCTGAACTCTGGAGCTTGAGTGCTATTTCTGAGGCTGCAGAGGAAAGTGAAAGGATTCTGGCAGAATGTAAATCATGAGATCATTAACATTTCAGCCCAATTTCTCTCCAGCAATGTGTAATCTTAGCAGAGATGATTGATGGGCTTGGGGGCTCACAAGATAGATATTATGGGTCATTCCCCCGTATTTCCTCATTTGCTTTCCCCTTTTGCTAATCCTAGTTTCAGATAACATCGTTCAATCAATTTCACTGCTGATCTAGAGCTGTATTCTTCTAATTGCAGATATTATATCAGATATATCTCTGGGTAGATATATGTTCTGCCTTACTGCTTTTTGTGCATGTCCGCTTTATTTTTGTTTATGCTCCATTATAAGATGTGGCAGAAATATTTACATTAATATCTCATTGCTTTAGTCCTTGAAACTGTGCGGTCTTTTTTTTTCCTGTTCCCTTGATATAAAATCCCTTCTTAGTAGATGCAGCATTTAAACCACAATGAGTATCTATCTGCATTATGTGGAAAATGAAGGGAAAGAAGCAATACTTTTTCTTCCCCTCCCTGTTGGGGGTCTCATGTGGTGTGATAAAAATATATTCTACTGTAAAGTGCTATTAACATTAATCTGTTTGTTTTCATGGAGGGGAGGGGGAAGCGCAAGGGAATAGGAAACATGGGATATTGGATTATCATATATTTCTTCCATGTTTATTCAATTCTAAAAAATTAAACCAAAACAAAACAGGTTTCTTAAGATCTTTTTTTATTTGAAACATAATTTGGAAAGAAAATATTTGAAAAGTACATAGTATGAGCTAGTAGTGGGTCTAGGACAGCAAAGTATATGAAAGGCATCCTGTAAGAAAGGATTTTGCTAGATACCAAAGCTGTGTCCATTAGAGGCAACAGTTTGTGGGCAGGACACTCCAGTCTGTCTGCTATGGGTGCTACCCCATTTGTCAGAGCGTTGTAATGGAAGCTTCCTATAGATACCTATGGACGTTAAGGTCCCTTCCAACTTAAACCATTCTGTGATCCTATGAGGGGCAAATATAGGGTAATCTTAATATCCCTTGGAACCACAGTTGACTCCTGACTCTGTTTTAAATCTCAATTCCTAAGTTTCTCTGCATGTTATTGTAGCAGCACGTGCTAATTAATTAAAAGAAATAATTTATCTAGTAGTGTTTTTATACTATCACTTTAGTATTTAATGAGATTCATTGGCTCATATTAAATGCTATTTCAAGAATGCTTCCAAGAACAAAAGAATAAATTCACAATATTATGAGAAGAGTTTGCAGATAGGCATATCTTTCCTACAGTTTTTTGTATGCAGGTATGAAACTATCAGTTTAATCTTCAGTGGTTTTGTTTGACAGAGGAAAAATTGGTCATGAAGCTATGGTTATTATTTTTTTGTTTAAGAGGTGAAAGGTGTATTGAGATAGAGGAAAACGAGATTTGGATTTAATGTTGCATGCAAAGAATGGCATGTTTCAATGAACCAACAGTTCACGATGACTAGTATTTAGTGGTGCTTTGTTATTAACAGCTACCAGCATCCCAGTCCTAAAGGACAGTATCACATACATACCCTGGCTCTCTTACCAAGCCAGCTTGTTAATCAGTGGTGTAAGGATGACGCTGCTGACTACAAAGTCTGTTGTGATTTCATACACAAAGTCATACACTTAGTCTAGATGCCATATTCTGTAAGAGAAATAAAATACCACCAAACTGCAGAAATTTCTTGATGAACTTGACTTTCCTGCATTTCAATCCCACATCATTCAACAAAGTAGTTTTCAAAAGTTAAAGTCTTATGGCAAAGTGTTCTGTTACACTGGGACCAGCATATTCTATCTAGCTGCTGAATATTAGGCGGATAGCGGCAAACTGATACGGACGCTAACAGCATATGTTATTATGAAAATAAACGTTTTATTATCCTTATTATTATTATGAAAAATGTTCAAGTATTAGTCCTGTTTAACATACATATATTTGTATTACAAATACACAGTAATCCAGTAGAAAATACTATAAATTTGTTGCTCCCTTACCATTCCATTTTCCTGCTCCAATGGATATCTATGACTAGGTATGAAACTGGCAGGAAGTCCCTTTTAATGTTTTTTCTCCAGCAAAATCTTCAGCAAAGGGATTTTATTCCTATGAGAACCATCTACTGAAAGATATCTATATATTATGTCATATTTTAGTTGACTGCGATATCAACAATTTGTTTTAATATCAGCGCAGCAGAATATGCAGAAGAACAATATGTCATTCCAAGGAAAGCCAGGAAAGGACATCAGATACAGATTATTCTGCTCTGAGTTTTCTGATTGAGAATGAAGATAGAGTGGGAAGTTCCTCCCTGTTTGATTTTGGGTTTTGTATTCAGGAGAGGAATTCCTAACTCCTTTAGCTGAAACAGTGGATCTCTCAGGCAAGTTGGTAGTTTGTTCGTTAGGAAGAGTCACTTCAGAACTGCTTCAGGCAGCAGCTGGGTTTGATGGATCTTTCTCTTCCACTGAACTGCTTCCAGACTGAAAAATAGTTGAAGAATATCATTCCCTGGTCTTAATTAGTTGTTCCCAAGTCAACTTTGTAACTACAGATGCCTTATAATAGATATCTGAAATTTTAATCAAAGTGAAAAAATCAGCTTCCCTTTCTGCTCTGCAGAAATGTCATATTTTAAGTTTTTGGACACTGAGCTCAGATTCTCAGAGAATTCAGTGTACATCAGTGTGTATCAGTTCCCCGCATTCCAAAGGCTTTTGTAGTTATAACTATCTTGACAAAAAGGAAATGTATGCTAATGTGCTTTAGCTACAAGAAAACATACAAAGCTACAAGGAAAAATATTGTTTATTGTTAGAAAGTAAAGCATGTACTGATATCAAACCAGAGTTTTGGAAATCAATCCTCTTTCTAGTGAGAACAGACTGATTAGACTGGAGAAAAAGGATGGCCTGAAGCCAAGTTACAAAGAGCAGAGAAGCTAAGAAAGATTGATTTTGCCTTATTTCTGAAAGGATTAGATTTTAATTTAGTAACTAAGAAAGAGCCTTCAACTTTTAAGGGATTTTTTAAGTATCATTCCGAGATATTTTGCATTGTATTTGCTACGACGTCAATCTCTAATAGTGCACAGTGGGAAGACAGTTTGTAGACTTTGGGCTGAGAAGCAGTATCTGAATTTGGTTCCCATCTTAGCCCAGGTGACGAAAATCACATCCACTGAAGGAGGGTAGGAGTTGGATGGACTCCCCGTAAAGGGAAGATTAACTCTCACGATGCTGTGCTCGACTCTCCAGCGGGCCTTACCCTGGTCACCAGCACAGTGAGAGCTACACTGCTGCAGGCTCATGACTGTTTGTACTTGCTGTTGGTGTGGAGCTGGCTTGCACAGTGACCCCTGTCTGATGCAGAGCAGACTCAGGTAATCTTACAGAGTCTTTAGATCAGAGAAGCTGGGACTCCTGTAAAGACACTGGATCCAAGATTTTCACAGACAACCATACCTTTAATGTGCTGAACTTGCCTTAGGAATTGTCTTAGGGTTGGCGCATATTTGAGGAATCAGCTTGTGCCGAATGTGGTGGTGGTGTGGGGTTTTTTGGTTTTTCTTCCCTCTGAATGGACTTTTAAAATATGGCTTGTCATGTCTCTGAACCTCATTTCTATCTCTGAAAAGTAGGGAAAATATTGCAGCAACCCAGCAGGAATAAGATTTGAAAGAGGCCCCTGTAAAAGGCTGAACCATACCGTTATTTACCAGTATTATTAACATTAGAGCTATTAACATCACTTCTGAAAGAAAGACAATGAGAGACTGGATTTGTGTACCTGGTCATTGCCCCGCAACTTTGGATGAGATTCTCTAAAAAAGGAGGTTATAGACCAGCCAAGCCTCACATATGCACAAAGATATGATCAAGATCCTTCCAAGCCCTGACACTATATTCTCTCTCTAGCTTGTTTTAGACATGTTTGTCCTTAGTAGTAGTCCAAGGTTTAAAACTGATAGCAAAACAGTCTTGTAAAAAATAAGAACAATCATGCAGAGGGTCAAAGCAAATATTTGACAGCACTGGAGCATGCCTGATAGATACCATATAGTTTGGTAATGCTGAAGATCTGTTTAAACAGGATAAGATCTACCTTTTTTAGAAGGTTTTTCTTTACCTGAATATGCAATGAGTATTTAATGATGTGATAGAGTCCTTGCTCTCCATTTGCCACTGCCAGGTGGTGTTGCAGGAACTGTAAGATCACATGCTGGACTTTTCTTTTTGACTGGCTTTCTAGGTTTTTTTGTGTGTGTGTGCATTTTTGAATCTGTTTTTTTTTTTAGCTGGAGTAAGAGAATGACTAGTAGTATCAGGTCTCTCCGTGATCCTGCTGAGATAATGCAGGCTGGTTGGAAGACTGTGGTATTAAAAATAATAAAACCAACAATAACAAACCCCTTACAGCATTCATCTTCCCTGTTTTTTAGAAAGCAGCATATGCCTGGATACATTTATCAGTACAGTATTCTGTGTTCTCTAAGGAATGGCAGGCTGCTGTCTCACCCTCTCAGCTGGGTACGGCTCCCTGTGCTGGCGTTGAGCTCACAGCACAGTCGTGTTGCGTTGTGCTGGCAGCCTTGCCTGGGGGGCAGAAGGAGCAGGGCAGCCTTTTTGTGCCCCGTCACGCTCCCAGAAGGGAGCAGGGTTTTTCTTTCATTAGCCAACCGTTCTGTGCCTTCGTTCCTTTCACCAGTCTAAAATTGTATAGATGCAGCTTGGGAAAAATAAATTATTAATAAATGCAAATTAAATCCCAAGTACTGTTGTTGGGGCAGAAATATATTACAGAAAGCTTGCAAGCCACTGGAGGTTTTAACTAAAGAAAGTATATTACTGAAAATCATTATCAAATATAAATACATAGACCTGAAGATGAGCTCTTTAGTATCTGGATTTAGTTTTCCAGAGTATTTACATATTGTAGTCCACATTATGCTGAGTTTATAGACTGGTAAGTAGTTGATTACTTATTTCCCAAATGGATTTACGACAAAATACTTTAGCCGTTTTTGTTTGGAATTGTGAATTTTGCAGACATCACTGCCTGATCTGTAATCAATTTAAATTGCTTCGGTCTTACAAAACACAGAGCTTTTACCTATCGCTTTCTGTCTTTCTTTTCTTTCTTTTGTTCTTTGCTTTCTGTCTTCCTGTATGTCTTCCTGTCTTTCTTTCTCCTCCACATCATGCAGTATCTGAGAAGCTCTCAGCCTTTTGAATGCGTGCACAGGCGAGAAGCTACCTGCAGTCCCAGGCATCTGTGCTGGGATTTGACATAAAGAGGTGAGTTTTGTGAATACCCCTTACTGAAACAGGCAGGTAGAGAGGTTAATATAAGACCTGAGTATTCAACTAGGAACGTGGGGATTTTTTTCACAGGTCTGCAGCTGCCAGTATAATCTTTCCCAAAAAGCATCAAGGGCTCTTTAAAAGTTTCTCTAGTGATTATATGAAAGCAATTTATTCTTGTCTGAGTATGCATGTTTGAAGGTTGCAAACAACATAGGATGTTGCATTCAACGCGCATTTCAATAAGTAGAGAGTCTTTTAAAATCTTTCTTAATTAATATATAGTAAAAGTATTTTTTTTTATTAGCAGTAGCATAATTGCCAACCCTAACAGCTAGTCTGCTATTGGGTGTTTCCTAGTATGGTGTAGTTTTGTTCTCAAAAAGCTAGGTAATATGGTCTGTTAACTTGATGACATTTATAAATGACTCTACTGAGAAGGAGTGCAAGAAAATAAAATGTCAATTCCTCAAAATCTAATGATGTTTTTTTAAAAAAAAAAGTATATATCCATAATGTGCAGGACGTACACAAAAATAAATTATATTCCAATATTGATTTGTCGGGTTTTTGAAAATACATTTTTTTAATGTATTATTTTGGGGTTTTATCTGTCTAAGCGCTATCACTAAATTTAAATATCCAAGACAAGGTACTCACGTGGTGTCAATCAGCACAACTCCATTGACTTTGGTTCTACCACTTTAAACCAGCTGAGGTTATGTCTCTTACACTATTTTTTAAAAAGTGATAGTGAAACATTACCTTTGTGCTAGCTTGAAGGGCTCCACCACATTTTATTTTTCTGAAAGTGACTGTAATGCAGCATGTGTCACCTAAAACTAATCATATCACCGGTTAGGGCTTCTGAGCTGGTGCTATAGGCCATATTGGGAAAAGCTTTAGAAAGTGCCTATGAGAATTAGGAACCTGCTTTCCACTTCAAAATTAATGCTACCTCTGAGACATTCAGTTTTAGCTGAAATAATGATACAATGTTATTTTGAAAATTTACTCTGCTCTCACATTAGAACTCTCATTTAAGACTTTTGTAGGAGTTTTGTAAAACAGCTAAAGCACCGTATATCCTTGGTGAAACCCAAATTTGGAGAGATATTATGACTCACTAATTCCTAGCTCATAGGAAAACCCAGAAATACGCTTTTTCCACACACTTATTCCCTCTCATCGTTCTTTTTTTTTTTTCCCTAAAGAAAGAGCAGAGAATCTGGTGGTTCATTTCTCCTCCTCTCCTGCTTTTTACAGTTCATGTGAGCTCTGGCATTGAACCCAGGCAAGAAAAGGTCATCACTGTAGGAATGAACTGCACATGGGACTGCATTTGTTTTAGACAGATGGCAGCCATGTACTGTTGAAAATAGACAAAGCTGTCTTGCTGCATCCATGTGCAAATGTGATGATTAGGGCATTCTTCTGGCGCTTGAGGGAGGAGATATAGTTTCCTTCAAGCTGAGGAGGAAGAGAGGCCTGTTTCCCACTTCCTGACTCTGTGCTTCAGCCAGAAAGCTGTTACGTGGAAGATAAGCACAGGCACTGGTGCTGCTACTATCTTTACTTGAAAAAAAAGGACTGATCCTTCTGCTTTTTAAACAAAACAAACAAGCCAAGACCATAGAGTTTTAGGTAGATGCTTAATTTGAAGAGAGGATTTTGGGGTCAGGATCCTAAGCAGAGAGCAATGCCTGCATGCAGCCACAGGTGAGGCCCTTAAGTTTTGGAGAGAGGATCATAGAATCATAGAATGGTTCGGGTTGGAAGGGGCCTTAAAGATCATCTAGTTCCAACCCCCTGCCATGGGCAGGGACACCTCCCACTAGACCAGGTTACTCAAAGCAAAGGATGTGTCTGTATCTGTTATCTGGTTGAAGGCTTTGCGGTTCCTGGTGCTAGACTTGGATTTTGCCCTAGCAGGAAAATTCCTAAAATGAGAGGTGTTGCACCACCCTACTTCGGACACACTGGTCATTCTTTATGTGCCTGGCCTTTACTGTTTCCTCGAGATGAAAAAAATGCCGACATTTTTAGAAGTTATTTATCAAACTAATAAGGCAAAGCAGCTGGGCTAAACTGCCATGCAACATACAGAAAAGGAGTTTTTCTAGTTGGCTGAAATGACCTTTTGATTAGGGCTAAGGATAGCTGCCCGTTTTCTAAGCATGGTAAAAATGTCATTAACCAAGAGTCCAGTCCTCAAAAGTTAAAACAGCAGGGGAGTAATTTGCATTTTTTTTTATTTTTTGGTAATGGATCATAATCATAAAAGCAGCACATAGAATTGCCTGCCTGGTTTCAATCCACATAGATTTGATTCACCAAGGTCTTACTCTGTCTAATCTGACAAGAGTCCAAACTGCTTTATGCATAATAAATAAAGGCATTTGTAACATAACGCAGCCTGTGTTCCCATGCCCTGTGCTATTTTTCTGTGCCACCTGGGATGTTGAAGGTTGGACTTTTATTTTTGGGGTGTTTTTTCCTGAGATACATGTGCTCAAGTGGCTGAAGAAAAATGTGATTATCTGACATGACAAGCAGCAACGAGTTTGAATCCAAAATGAAATGTTAGGCAAAATAAAAGACGATGTTATGGAGTGGTAGTATCCTCACTATGACTGACGTTTGAACTGAACATCCTCGGGGAGGCATCTATCACCAAGGTGATTATGCTTATCAATACATTTTCATCAAAACCAGTGGAAAGATGGCCCAGTAAGTAATGGTTGCTATAGATATATGGCATAGTAAAGCATTTTAGTTCAGATTTGCATCATTAATCCAGTTCCTTATTGTTTTTTGGTAAATTCATAGATTCAGATATATCAATATATCTAAGCATTTGTATTTAACTTAGTGGGAGTTAGGTGCTTAAGCTATGTTATCTGTGAGAATCTAGAACTTGCTGCCTTGTCCTTCTGGTAGGAGAAGAGAGAGACAGCCATTCCCTCCCTGTAGGAGATGGGGGAGAATAAATATGTTAGGCATAAGGTACTCAAAGGCTGTAGAGGTCGAGAGGTATTCAAGGGAGAGAAATAAAATTAATAGGCTGATAAATGACAAGTGATGCCTTGGTTGCAGCTATTCAGTACAACTTGGAATAGATTTTTGATTTGGACTGTGAGATCACTGTAGTACTTTGTGGAGCTTGTGCTCACTCGGAACCTTTCCCTGCCCATGTACGACTCTAACAAAAGCTTAATAGAAAATTCAGTTTTTCAGGTTGGAGGCGTTCTGGAGCCTCTTTGGAGTTACTAGCTGCATGTGTTTTGGAGCCAAACATTTCAAATATTTTCTCCCATTTAACTGAAACAACCTGGGAATAATTGCCACATTTGGTGACCACATCCACTCTCTCATTTTTTCCTATGGCCAAAACAGCACTGCTGAAAGATGTATGGGGCCTTTCATATTCCATCTAATCGGGAATGTTTCCGCTTGCTTTTGATAATATTGTCACCCTTGGTAGTGGTGATGACATTTTCTTGGAGATATGCCCTGTGATTAGGTCCATTTGGACCCATTATCAAGGTTTAAGGGGTTATACAACCTACTTTCCTTCCTGTTATATTCCCCTGGTACATATTAACCATCTGGCTTGGTAGAAGCTGTCTCCTAACAGTTTTTCATAAGTGTGCCAAATTTCTGTTCCCATGGAAACTGTTTTAAGAGTGCTTTAAAATTTGAGAGGTGTACTATTTGCTATCTAGAACAGATCATATTTCCTTTTTCTTTAGTCTTTGTATTTAGTCTTTCTTTTTATTACTGGTTAGTGTTGCCACCCATCCTGAAAAAGAGGAGAGTCTTGAGTTTTGGACAGAAATCTTGTATCTCAATTTCCATTTCTCTATGTTGTGAAGAACTACTCTTAAGGAGTTTAAAACTGCTTTAGTGCATCCTTTAAGAGCCAGCAAGGAAACTGTACACATTAATAGAAGGTAAAAGAACAGCAACTTCAAAAATGTACATTTTTAACTTTTTTAAATGGGATTTTGGAAAACGTTAAAAACACTTTCGCCATCCGTGATTAAATAGGCTTATTAAAGATGAAAGGAATTTTTCTCATTGTATCTCAAATTATGTGCAGTGTCTATACATGCTTGAAGGAGTTATGTGGGCCCGCATCACACAAAGGTTTTGAAAGCTGTTCAGCTTTGAAAGGTGTTACCTAGCAGTCCCATAGAAGAAATAAATCTTTGTTTTCCATTCACAGGAAACCGATCTGCTGCAATTGTTAAATATTTCTAGAAAGAGATTAAATGTCACAGTTGCTGAGGTCTGTTCAACCATTGCACTAAACCAATGCATTACTTAATAATCCCATCCTAGATTCCACTCACGCAGCCACAGGCTTGGGACTGAAGAGCAGGAAAAAACCATACAAATTTCAGAGATGTCTTTAATTCATGAAGAGAGCAAAGGTTTTTAACATTTCTGTGTTTACATGTTGCCATAAGATGCTATTTGTGGTATGCCATAAAACGTCATCTGTCTTCTACTGTCTGTTGACACATTTTCTGTGAATTATTTACATATATGTAGGCTTCAGAGAGGAATTCAGAGAGCAAAGCTAGCCTGTCATGACAGTATCGCTATTTGGACTTGATACTAAAAAGATTTAATATACGATATATTTCACAACCAACATAAAAAATGCTGCTCACTGCTAGAACAAAGGTTTGCTCAAGGTGCCTAATGGGCAGAATACTCATTTCCAGACCATTAGCTTACCTTAGTTTCTCTCATAGAATCTTTCTTTCAGAAAAGCACTTAATCAGGGACTTGAATTAGAGCCCCATTAAAAGGTGTATGGGCCTTATGTATGTGCTTAAATATTTTCCTGAACAATGATGAAATTAGGAATCATAAGCCTTTTGCTAAAGCTCCAATTCTGTGAGCAATCTGTGCTTATGTACTATTTTTCATTAGGAACGCAATACGGGACAGGATAGGCATATAGGCTACATAAAGGTTTCAGAAGCTGATTTACTGTTTGCTTTAGCTATCAAAAGTTAGTCAAAACAAAGTACTTTTACGTATTTCTCTTTTTCGCCTTTAGCATCTTTCAATTAGATCTGAGGTTTTCTCTAAGAATACTGGGATGCCTTCCCTTCTCTCTTGCATGCTTTCTTTTACAGTCTAACTTCTGCTCTCTTCTGTGCTGTTTTTCTGCTATAAAATGGCTAAGAAACCTGCCTATTATAAACTCAGTTTATGGCGAGATTCTGAGACCAGCCTCACCGTAGCTACATTTTCCCTGAAGCCAGTAGTGTTTAATTCTCTCTTCTAAATGATCAAAATTTAAACATGTTTTACCCTGGACTCTTTCTTTAGAGTGTTACCCCTTAATAAATGATCATAGAAGTGGAGAGATGTTCTGTTGTTTAGCACAAGATACTAATAGAAAGGAAGAAGAGAAGGGAGTCAAGATGTAAGCTCAAAATGGAGTTTGCATACTGAAACAGGGAGTCTCTGATCTCAAACAAAAATAAGTTGTACCAGGATTTCTCAAATCATCAAACTGGTACATCAAACTAAAGGTCAACAACTGCTATTTAATCGGTTGTGAAGTCAGGATCTGGTATAAATCTGAAGGGCAACAGAATATAATTAATTATTAACCTTTAAAAAATTTGTGTAACCAGAGAAAAATAATAAGATTCCAACAGGCACTGAGTAAAATTAGGGATTTTCATGCCCACCACAAAATGTTAAGAATACTTAAATCTGAGAAGAGTGTAAAATCAAACATTTTTCAATGCATTTGGAAACAGGGACAAAAATGATGTGGAAAGGCCCCGCTAACTTCATGGAGCTTTGTATCAGACTCTAAATATGTCTAATTAACTGAATGAGACAGGATCTCTTAAATAACAGGTGCAAACAATTAAGTAATCAGTCAGGATGTTGTGCAAGATGAGATTTAAATAAGGTACAGCCTGACTCTTTGCAGTTTTATTGAGAAAAAGAACGAGAAAGGGATGGATCCTTAGAAATGCAGTATATGCCCCTTTTAACTAAGAGAGGGGAACGTATGTCAATACCACTTGTTATCTCAATGAATGGGTGGAGGGCAGGAGAGGACTCAGGGTCCAAGGGGAGTACTAGACACACAGCTTGTACTTCTGCATCTATTCCTACCACGTCATACAGAAATTCCAAGCAGGTCTTATATGGCTATTCAGGTTTAGGAGGAAGAGAGACAAAATGAAACACAATAAAGTCCAAAAATAACAACAAAAAAAGTCTCACTAAAAGTACAGGAAGAACAAGTGTAGGAAGAAAACTGCAGTTGGTGAACCTCAGTCATGAGTCAAGATTTGTTATATAGTCTGGTGCGCATCACTAGACTGTATCATCTCTGAGCTGTTCATGTGGGAAGTGCCTAAGACCAGGGAGCAGCATCTAAATGAAAAAGTTAATTGATGGATTCGTTATGTGGCACAAGCCAGCAGTGTGCAGTTGAAAGAACTGAAAACTTTTCATTCTAAATTTAAATTACAGTTTACAGACTTTATAGAGCCTTTCCTATGCTGCAGCAGTATCTGCTTTAAAAAAAAATTAAAGCTGCAAAAAGATAATAAAAACAGTTGATACGAAAATAGTTGAGAAATTCTTGGTAATATACAAATGCACAGGAAGATCACCCAAGTGTGAAAAGGGAATTAAGAATAAAAGCTGGGGGAAGGAGGAATAGTTCCAGCTAAGGTTAAACTAGAGAAGATTCTTTGGAGTGGAATGGAAGCATCTATTGTAATCACTAAGACCTGGATAGGTAGATTGGTGGGGGAGAGAAAAAACAAAACTAAAGTACATTTCTTAGTAACAGAATTATCTGCAGGAAGTTTTCTCTCAGAACTGACTGCTGTTCTCATCAATTCCTGTCCTTATGTGCTATTTTGATACAGTAATCAACGCCCAGCTTATGGTAGTATTTGTATCATAGAGCACAAGTGCCCCTCGCTGTGTTTTAAGGCATAGATTCCTAACAATAGGGCTAATCTTTGTGGACTATAGAGACCTTTGTGTTCTACTATCAAAAAGAAAATTGAACATATAACAACAGCATTAACGTATGGGGCCAATAGTTTGGTTAGCACTGTGGAAAGGATGTCCTGAGCAGCATGCATGAGAGATGCCTCTCTCTGCCGCAAGAACAGTGAAGCTGCCTGTCTGTGTTTCAATTTAGGGGACAATTGCTGGATTTCCAAAGCAACACAAGTATCTGACCTGATTCAGGCTCTGCTTGTAGGAATAAAAGGAGCTTCTAAGTTATCAGTGTGTGGGCAGGGATGCCACTTCAGGTTGTGGACAGTTTCTTCTCATTTTTTAGCAGAGGCATTTCTACAAAGCAGTTCAATTTTCACTAAAATGATCAGACGTTCCACCTCAGCTGTGTGCTATATTATGGAGGGGGAACTAGGATACTGGGAATGAAGACCTCTCTCCTCCCCATGAGCGCCGTACACACCAGTACGCTCCTGCTTCTCTGCAGTGGAGCAGACATGCCATATGAGCTTGTGTGATGAACAGGAATCTGACTGTTCTTGAGCACTCTCCCTTGACTTTTGGAAAGTGAGAGCTGATTTCCACAGTCAGCCTCCTCCTTTCTATATCAGCCTTAACAAGACTCCAATGCAAAGGTAGCCCACTGCGCTTGGTGCAGTGGTGGTGATTGTGGCACTGTGGAGCAGAAGGCAGCTTTCATAAAGGTGGAAGGTTGGTAGAACCCGGCAGGATGCTCTGTCCCAGGAGAGTAGTAGAATAAATCAGTGAAGCCAGCACTGCTGGACACGTTGGGTATTTAGTAGCAGAGTTCGCACTCCAAGCCTGAAAAACTTGCAAAGGTTTAACTTTGCAGAATGCCTTATCCTGCTGTTGGCATGGACCAGCCATTTAAATGCATGTAATTCTTTGAAGGATCAGGGCCTTAATTCCCAACAGATGAAACCGCTGCCAGAGAAAACAACTGTGTGGTATTCAGAGATTGAGATTCAGAAGGTGCCATGCCAGTAAGGGAGGAAAAATAAAGGGATTCGGAGCTACTTAAAATGACTTCTCTTTCCATTTGAAGCACGCTTCATCCTGTTTGTGTTTGGACGTATTTTACAAAAATGCAAATCGACCAAAGAACTGGATTCCAATACGTACAAAGTATGAATCAGAGCTTTAACCCATTCCTGATGTATAAGTGCTGTAAATAAGCCAGCATATTTACCTCCCACACATTTCTTCATTTATACATGTTTCATGTAATTATCATAATTGTAGCAATTAAAGAGATCCTTTAAGAATAGTAGGTTTTCTTATTTAAAGTACCATTCCTTTGTAGGGATAGTTGTAAACATAATTTAGGTGCAAATGCTGGGAAATGTTGTTCTATACAAAAAGAACGCGTTATCATACTGCAATTACATAATCATGAGCACAAGTGTATGACAAATGGCTTGGAATAAATCGCGGGTAGAAACCACTTCCAAATAAGAAATAACCACTCCTGAGTAGCGTATCTAATTGCTTATCTGCCCTATCAATCCCTATGGAATAGGTGGATAGGAAAGAATTAAGTAGTTGCACCAGCTGCTCTGAATTCAGAAGATAACAAGGAAGGCTGAAAATGAGATAGAAGATAAAAACTGAAGTTTAATGAAAATGCAAAAACATTTTTTCATAATATAATGTTTTGGTGACTTGATTATGTCATAACTGCCCCCTTAGCCCCTTAGTGTTATGGTGGATATAGCTGTAATGGACAATTCTAAACAAAGTTGAAACTACTTAGTAGTACCTAAGTCAGGATAAGAAAGTGATTAAAATAAATAAATTAATAAATTGAAATTTCAAGAAATAAAGTACCATCTTTTTTTTGTGTTGAAGAAGGACTTCTATGAAAGACTTTTCTGAACAGATTCTTCAGTGGGCCACAACAAGGTGATTCCATGTGTTCCAAATATGGTTTTCATTTTTTTTCTTTACAGAGGCATCCAGTTACCAAAAAAAACAAGTGAAGTACCACTCCTGCCTTAGAAATGAAAGTTAAGTAAGTAGAACTACTCTCTTCTATTTTCACTACATGTACCCTGTCAGATAGCTTATTCCTCAGGAATGTGGTTGATGACATGAAGATGACTCTCTAGAATAGGGCAAAAGGATGCTTTAGATACTGAAACAATTAGAATGAATAGCTTAATTTCCAGGCATAAGCTTCACACAGTGCTTGAGTAGGGAGCTCTGATTGTAATGATAGGAATGGAAGAAACATCAGATTTCTGTCCAGAGGTAAATACTGATCCCAGGTGAGTGCCCAACCGATTGAGTCTTCTGTGCCAGCTGGACAATGCCAGTAACATCCATTTCCCAAAAAGTGATACAGTCACCTGCCAAGGTTCAGCCTGTGGCTGTCTCCCTGTGGGGACAGTTAATTTTTGCGCCTGGTGACCACATGGTAGTATTGGAATTGATAGAAGAAGCTAATAGTCAGTTCTCCACAGATGATTGCTATCTTCCATATTGTGTTAAATTCCATTCCTAAAGGTTAAACCCATAAGACTTCTATAGCAGTATCTAGAAACTGGGAAGAGTTTGACTGGCTTCCTTGTATATCAGTTGTCCAGGTTGAAAGATTCACAGATAAACACGAGCAAAAAGAAGGAAAAAAATTATCCGTTTCTTTCACTTTTTGTAATATTGGATAAAGGAATTCTGGGTACAACATATAATTGAAACTTGTAGCCTCCGTGGGACTGTGAAAAAAAAAATCTGTGAAGGAGAGAGCTATACAAAACTCTAAGGAGATGCTGACTTCCTTCCCATCCCTGCCTTTGATTTCAGTACCCTTTGGTTTCAAGGACCCTGGGTTTTGACTTGAGTTTGGAGGTGGCACGTACATAAAATCACAATGCAAAACCAATTTGACAACTGAGTCTTACCTGCATTAATTTCAGAATCTTGTGAAATGGCAAATTTAGCATGTTTTTCCAGCCAGGGTTGTCAAATGAGACGGCTTTTTTTTGTAACTGGCTATAATGTTGAAATTCCTGTAAAATCAACAGAGTGACGGGGAGGTCTCTTTACGTGGTTTCATGTGTTATTGTCCACATGGTGGATTTTTATTACTGATGTCAGAATAGTTTGAGATATTTCATGCTTTCAAATGAGATCAATAGACAGAACATACTGTCCCAATCTGGGAATGGTGCTTTCAAAATAAATGTCCCAATTCACATGGTTTTAACTGAAAGATATAGCAACACTAAAGTCAAATATTGTGTGCTTCTATTCTTTAATCTTTTGAAGTCTGGGAGCAGGCTAGAAAAAATTAAGTGGAGGCAGTGGTGAGTTTTTTAGCCCCATTGTTTCTGTTCGGTGACACTGACTTCTGCAGCGCTGTTCAAGAGAATGTTTGTATTGTCAGGCACGAGAGGCTATGTTTGCTGTGACATGAGCATCATTGCTACTGAAAGCATTTCAGTTATACAAGTTTTTCTAAGCCCCTAAAGAAAAAATTCCCTCTCTGAAATTTAACTGAGAGTTTGATTTATGCTCCAGATAGCAGAAAAAATATTAACCTTTCAGTGTCTTTATTCTGCTGCAAGCTGTTTATTTTAATTGATTGCCTCGTTGCGTCGTTCCGTGAGTAGCTGGCAGACTCTTGCTCCTGTACCCAGCTGAAGTAAAGAAGAATTTAAGCCTGCATTTGTCAGACAAGCCTGCTAGTGCTTGTTTGAGCCTCTTGTGTGCAACTAACATCAGCTAAGCTAATCTCTCTAATGTGATGGAAATTACTTCACCTGACAAAATCTGCTTTTGGCAAGGTTACCAGAATGAAAAGTGAGTGGATGTGAAAGTATGAATAGAAGCTGCAAACATACGTCTCTAAATAGTTAAAGGAACCCATGCTGTAACGAAGAATGAAAAGGACGGACTGCACGAGGGGCCAGGGAGAGGAAGCCAGGCAATTTTAGATCAGCATTGTACTGATTCTGGGGGTAGCCTCATACCAAAGTGCTCAGCTAGAAACAATGCATGCCTGATTTCAAGCATTGCACTTTCCTCCAGTACTCAGGAGTCCAAATGAATTCAAGAGAAGTGTGTGGTTCTTTGGTGCAGCACCACCAACAGAGCCAGTCAAAACCAGCGTCACTTTGAAAAGCTGGCTCTAGGTGTTCTTATAAAAGCAGTTTGTGAATGCTGGATGGTTTCAGAATAATAAAAGAGAATAAAAGGAGCAAAGAACAAGAATAAAAATGGCTTAATGCTTCAGATTTCAATGTACAAAATTACATATAAATGCCAAGTACATTCCTATTGAGATGCAAATATTGTGCCTGGGCAAAGTGAGGCAAATTCTGCTTTCTCAAGGGACTGCACGGACTTTTCAGTCCATACTGCTGGCCAGAGTAGCTTTGGCGATAACATGAATGTACATGCTATTATAATTTGTCTCTTGTCCACTGATGAACATCAGAAAGCCTAGAGTACAAGTAAGTCCTGCTCATACTACCTTCCATGTCTATCTTTCATCTGTCCCAGAATACACAATATTCAAAGTGCCATGTGGCAGGAGAAAAAAGCTTGTGAAAAATTTCTTTTCCTAGGGAACAGTTGGGAGAATCTTGAAGGCTGATTTGATTCTTTATGTTCTGCAATTGTACTGTCCATCAGCGGCTTGGTCTTGCACCATGGAGGACAATGGGATTTTTCTTTTCTCCATGATGGAAAAGAATCAAGTTCCATGAGACAATTCATTTATTCATTTGTTGGGATATTTTGGTATTTCCAGCTACATCTGAGAAAGCAACATATGTGATGATAGTTTAATGGCTTGATGAATGGGGAAAAGCACAGATCAATACTGGGCTCTGCAAGTCAGGAAGGTTCCTGCTGAAGCAGATTGAAAACCTATTTGTTTAACCTCTTCGTATCGGATAAATTACTGTTTCATGATCTAACAACCCCCAAGTAGGTGTGTGAAAAGGCATGCAGGAGAATCACAGATTGTACCTATTGTTTGGTGTCTCTACATGCTGTTTTTGGAGGCAGACATATAAATCCTCTGAAGTGACGAGAGTTCTTGTGACTTCCACTAACGTGGCAGCAAGCCCAGCAGTGCACCACCCTCTCAGCAGAGCCTGGCCTCAGTGTCATGCCAAATGCGTACACAGGTTCCGGCTGATTCAAATTGCAGGCAAATTTCCATCTGTCTGTTGAATTCTGGATAGAAATTCCAATAATAGTAGCATGCAGTAAATAGACAGCAACAACTCCTGAGACAGTTTTGCTGGAAGTGCCTGAATATTGGGATTATAGAATTAGACAAAGGGATATTTGTTCATTTGACTTAATCACCCCCCGTTTTGAGTATGTAGCTAAGAAAGGCAGTCAGGAGTGTGAATTTCATCAGATGGCAAATGTGTGACTCCTAAGAAAACTTTTACAGGAAGTGCTGTATTAGTCCAGCACTGACTTGTCTAATATGGTCCAGCACCATCTTGTCTAATATCCGATCTGCAGCTGCAACCAGAGACACCCAAAACCAAAAGAATGCCATAAATAGACTATGTATAGAGTGATTCTTCCCTGCTTCTAGTTTCTGACGATCAGTGATCTGGGGACAGGGAAAGAAAGCTGATGTTTTTGTCACTTTTGATGAAGTAAATGTGATGTTGACCTACTTCTTCTATCAAGGACATTGTATTTACAGCTTGCTTGCAGTTTTGGTGGAAAAGTTCAAAGGTTGGAAGTGTATAGACAATTAAAGGTTAGAACACTGACCTTGATTTAAGCGAAAGGAAACGTGCGTCTTTACTGATTGTTAATGTAATAGTGCCACGCTTATTTCTGTTGGAATTTTTAAAAACAAATAAAACAAACCCTCCCTCCCCCAAAAGTGCAGAGTGCATAATTTTAGTATTTATATTTATGCTTCAGAAAGTCTCTAACTTCCCTTATTAATGATGCTGAATTAAATGTATAGTAGATATTTTGTAAGTCTTTTATAGCTAAAGGTCACCTGTGTACTTGAGTTCTGGGTCTTATTTTACAGACAATTTTTGGTACAGTTGAAGCAAGATCACCTGTTTTACCGTCCAGTCTTCTGTACCTGCTTCTGTAACACTGACATGATTTTTCCAACAAGATGCTGAGAATTCCCTGGTTCTCTGAGTGTATTTGAAAGTAACATAAACCTGTTACGCTTGTCGCATATTAGGAAGTGCATAGTATTTTGTAGATCTAGGCCAACAATTGTACTAATATTATCTATTAATCATTTTGCCATAGCTCCAAGGTACCTCTGTACAAGACCAGAGCTTTTTTACTACTACATGCTGTAAAAATTTAGCGAAACTCACATGTATTTGTTTTTATTAAATCACAAACAGTATTTTGTGGGTATGCTGTGTCTTAAACTGCAAGGGAATCCATTTTCAAATATTTTAATTCTGTTCTATGATTTAGTATTTCTGTATCTCTTTCTGTGGAGTTTTCTTAATCTTATCGCTTTTTGCTGTCTGATACAATAACTACTGCTTCATTTTGAAGATGAAATTAGCAGGACTATGAGTATCAATATTTTTTCTTAAGCAATATTGTTATAGGTTATTTTTTCTGTTTGCTTATACAGTAGAGACTGGCACATGTTCTACATTCAACTCCTGTTTCTACTTTGATCCTAAGACTCAGTACTGCTCAGAAGTCCTATTTTTTTTGTGTCTTTGTTGTTTCTTGCACTGGCTGGATTTTCAGGTTGTGGAAACAGAGGCATGGAGAGATAGTGTTGAACGTGTGGGACTTAGACCATTTGTCATTCTTTACAGTTCTGCTTCACTTTTAGAAAGTGAAGACATGTAAAGTACACATGGTATCAAAAAAAAAAGAGCAAACAAACAACTGTAAAAATGCATATTTTTGTTGGTTTTCTTTTAAAGTATGAAGAACAAATGAGGTTGATATTACATCATTACCAGAGTTTTAGTCTGGGCAATCAACAGTTTGTCAAATGTTTGCGTTGCATTGGAGTACCATTTGCCCTGCAAGGGCATGAAAGTAAAGTAATTGTAAAGTAGGTGCGACTCAAAGGGACTTCATGGCATTATGTGTCTATTTGACAGCACTACAGCAGCAAACATAGAGCAAAACCAGCAGATGGACATAACTGTCAGTCTCATTTTCTGAGGTTGTAACCCTGAAAAATCAAACCATCAAAGAGAATTTTTTCATGAGATTTCTGTATATTTATATCCAACTCTTAAATATTATTATATAAAATTAATAGTTCAGGTCAGGGATTTAACGCAACAGAAAAATCCAGCTCAAAGTAACGCACTATAGTCTAGATGAAACATCTGAATAATAATGAAGAGCTGTGCATGCATACAGAGCATCTACCTTGTCTGCTAAACTTGTTAAATATACCTAAATTCGTGTTTCTTATCAGTGTACTTAGCCTATAAGGAACATGGATTTTATTTATTTAGCTTTTTGATGAGAAGGATCATTTTTGGTAAGAAGGTCTGTGGTGTTTCTTAGGCATGCAGAAAACACCACTATTAGAAAGATATCTTTACGAGTGTAAAAGGTACATCCCCCGTTGACTGTAAGGGAATAACCTATATAAGGGTACACAAAATTATGATGCAGCATTGTGAAAAGGGGTCCTGCCACCCTGGGAGGGAGCCATGGTGCTTTGCTGAGCCTTTGTTTCCTCCCCATCTGTAGCATCCATCCCTCTCAAAGTAGAGGCTGTCCTCTCTTAGGTAAGGAAAGCAAGTTGACTCGGCCACCTACCTCGGTTAACACAGTACAATTAGCCCTGCTAATGCACTGTCAAAGTATCAGAAACTTGATATTTAATGGCCAAGCCATTGGTAAGGCTTGTCCAGCTGGATACTTTCTAAAAGATCCTGGCTTTTGGCATGTCCCTTGGACATGACTATGAGGAGCCATCTCCTGCCCAGACACTAATAACTGTCCTACTATAATGGGTCCGTCAGCAACTTTTCTACCCTTGTGAAAGCAACGCCCTCATCAGAGGGACAGGTTAGAGTTTAAACATCACAGCATCATTGTTAATCCTGTAAAGCATGTCAGTTCACAGCTGTATTTTATGCAAGCGTATAAAGGGGAGCAATGCATGCCATTTGTCTCCAGCTGCCAGTAGAGCCTAGACGTGGCAGTAGCCGAGCAAATCCAGGGTGATGAAGGGCTTCAGGGAATGACTCGTAGCTTCACTTGTTGAGATTGAAGGAGACCATGGCATATGTCATATGATTTTCTGAGTAAAATATGATGCCCTCATGTTGTGCTAATATGTAGGAAAGCATTATTACTCATGTCACAGTGATCTTCCACTCAGCTGGATGAAAAGGATTTTGAGAAAAGAGTATCTCTGATTGAGGGCTGATAACAAGACACATTCTTCTGGCTAAATTTTCTATTACTCAAAAGAGAAATTTTCTACTGATCAAAAAACGCATCACTATATTTAATTTTAATCTTTATTTTTATCACATACTAAGCAAAGTTTAGATTGTGATCTGCTTTGAAAACAGGATTCTGAACTACTTAATCTTTTCGCTATATAGGAATAAGAAGCATGTTTTGCCAGAGGTTTGGGGTTTTTTCTTCCTCTTTTTGGGTAGCAATTTTTAAGCAAATAGAATCAGTCTAAATGCTGAGAAATATTAATGGCATATGCTGACATTTTAAAGAAATAAAAATCAAATCCTTCTTTGGAAGAAGCACAGTGAAATCAGTGGAGATTAATTAATAGGAATTAATTTGGTCCAGTGAACCTTGAGGGAATAAGTATTCGAAAAGAATATCCCAATAACCTTAATTTAAGTAGATCTGAGCACAAAATTAATTTTTAATTTCCCAGTAAATTTTATAGGTTTTTTTCGTCCTGAATTTGAATTAATAATAAAAGATATATTTGCTATCAAACAAATTTAAAATATTGTGGGGATTAATTGAAACATTTTTGCATGATAAGAATAAAGTATTTAAGCTTTGGCTTTTCAAGGCTTTTGTTCTTCAAAAAAATTTAAGCTGTATGTTTTTGTGTAAATAGTTCAAAACGAAAAATGAAAATGTCTGTTTTAAAATGCTCCTTTTTCTTCTAGATACAATTTCAACAGGATTAACATTGATTTTTATATATATGTATATATATATATATTGTTAAAATAACAATGTTTCTGATCAGTTTTTGTTTTAAGCTTTTGGAGATCTAGTGCCCGGATTTGATTATATAAACCAATCAGATCTGAGCTTATAGTTCTATTTATAGAATCTGTCAAAGAAAAATTGGTCATAAATTCACGCTTTTGGAAATAGAACAATTATGTTAGGAACCTTGACCTCTGAGATAATGGGCCAAGTTTTCAGCTGATGTCAGCTGATGTCACTTCACAAAAGACAGTCTCTGACCCGGAGTTGATTAGGGTTTGGGATCTTGGAATTTCAACTAAATGTTAGTGGATTTTCTGATGAAGCCTCTTTATTGCTCAAGGGTTGGTTGTAATTCATATAAATATACACTCTGTCAAAAAAATAAAATGAATGATTTGGCACAGAAGTGCTGTTACAGTAATAAATGTCACAGACTTCATTCTCTGTGTAAAAGGAACCATGCAATCAATAACGTCCACCGCAGAAGTTCTCGGAGTGTGGTCCATGGAGCCCTTGCCTGTGGTCTGGGGAGAACCAGCTGGTCAAAGGGAGCTGACTCTCCTGGTTTCAAGCTGACAAAAGACATTAAAACATAACTAAAATAAATTACTCTCCTTTTGCTTCTAAGCAGTTGCTGCAGTTGCCACAGGCTTATTATGCAGTCACAAACAGTAAAGGGGAAAAATATCCATAAGCTTGTGTGTCAGCATTGCTGACTGGAAAAGTGTGAGGACTTCTGTACTTTCAGGCCACCTTTGTTTATGCTGACGAGATTTCACTTTCTAACACTGAAATCCCAAACTGAAATTTCTGTGTATTCCTCTTAGCTCACTCTTGAGTGAGCTTCTTAATAAGCTCATTGCAGAATCAGGCTGCAGGAGGCTTCATTTATAAATGAGCATGTTTTTTCCCTGTGGAGGACTTCATGGATCTGTGTTGGCAGCACTTTTGAGGGTGTCTGTAAACACAAAAGGGATCTTGATCTAATGAGTTACCTTCCTCCTTGTCCTTTATATTCTGCGTTGGCTATCTACCCTATAAAGAAATTGTTTCTACCACTGGATGAACCTAAGTCATATCAGATTGAGAAACCATCCAACAGAAAGCTGAGATATGTTATTGCCAAAGATGATGTTACCGCTTTTGCTACTCCTGAGAGCATTACCCACTTTCACTGCCCTGAGTGATCTCAGGGAAAAAACAAAGAAAAAAAAAAAAAAGCCAGGGGGGGAGACGGAGGGGAAGAAAAGAAAAAAACTTTAGTAGAAAGCATGAGTATTCATGGACATCACATCACCAGTCTCAGTGTTAAGACTGGAAGAAGCTGGGTGCTCAGCTCTAGACTTCTGAATTTCCAGTGGACTCTACATAAGGTTTATCATCAGTGGAGCTGTGTTCTCAACGTCTGCAGTTTCCATACCCAGATGTGTGTATAGCCAATTGTTTCCATTACATCCGTTTCCCCTATATTAAAGAATTTCACATAAAATTCTGCATTTGCATCTTCCCTGCTGTTGTTAGCGGGGTTCTGTGAGCATTGGATGCTGTGAATCATTAGCTGACCTACTTTTTATCAGCTTTTATCTGGTGCCTTCTGGCTTCTTCAGAATATGAGCTTTTCTCTATGTGTGCCTCTCTTGGTCTCTCTTTCTCTCTGCTTAGTTTTCAAAGATGTTTTTCTCCAAAATATTAACAGGAACCAGAGGGACAACAACATCAAAGTCAGCATATGTTTCTTCTTTGTTTTTCCAGTTTTAGTTGCCCTTGGGTAGCGTTTTGAAATGACTAGTTGGTAAAGATAAGTGAGGTTATAAGCAAAATATCATAAGGTAAGTTATTTTGGAAATAGAAGTAGTTTGTGGTTGAAATACTGGCTTCATGGAGAGAATCACCTGTACAGACCTAGGGCTCAGGTTGTGTTGACTCTGTAGTTTTAGAGCTGGTCGTAGTTTATGGAGAGGCTGGTCTTTGTAAATTGCCGGTATCTGAAAAGGCTTTTTCTCTGCAATAAATAATTCTGTTGCTATAGTGTGCTAGTGTTGTTAGTAAACCTCCTACATACGGCTGTCCAATGCATCCCATTCCAAGAACTTGCTATCAGGGTTTATTAGCTTTTACAAACTTTAGTCACTCGGTCTGAAGATTGCATTGTCAGGTATCTGCCCAAGGCTGTATTTTGCCAGCATCAACCAGAATGATTCAGCTGTTTCAAGAATGAATTTAGTAGAAAATATGTTTTCTCCTCCGCTAATATATAGGTTAAGACAGGCTAGGACCTACATGCTTTATAGCAGGCACTAGAAACTTAGCTAAAGTGTTGCCCTGATGGCAGAGAAGTACCTTCTCTTGTCTTCATTAGAAAAAGATAGTTTAGGGTTTTTTAAGTTATGAATCTAGGAGGGAAAAGAAAATCAGTACATAATAGCCTTCATGCAGACTACACAGATCTTGTTGCAGCCCGAGGCACCAGGGGCAGAGGACATGGTTCCCCTGCCTTTTGTAATGTGAGATGAGGTGTCAGCAGAAGAAAATACTGGAAAGGGACTTGGTAAAAGGGAAGGGGATAAAACTGAAAGCTGGTAAGGGAGAGAAGTTGGTACTAGAAAGCAGAGATCAGAAAGAAGACAGGATTAGCTGGGTAGAGAAACTAGTGTGGAAATCAGGGGGTGAGGTGGGGAGTGGAATAGGATAGGAAACTGAGAATAGGCATTAGGAAGTAAAAAGGGAGTTAAGGTGTGAATGATGGGGAATTTGATCACAAGCTTCAGGATAATCCACACTGAGTTATTTTGGGGCTGAATCAAGATCCTGGCACTCGGATATGTCTTGTGTCACACTTCACATCCCCGCTGTAGCAGCTTCCATGCTCAGTTACTCCTTGGCCACCTTTCTCTGGCAGCAGCTTCTGCCAAATGCAGTCTCTTGCGACATCCATGCTCTGACAGGGAGCTGAGCTGTCACGGTAGAATCCCTGCCATCCCGGAAAGCCAGGTTCCTCTAGTCCTCCACGCTGTTGTCCCTCCTGCAGGGAGCAGGGAGGGCACCGGCCCCAGCAGCTGCAGCATTTTCCCATCTGTGCTGCTCGGCCTCCAGAGGTATTGGCAGCCGCTGCCACATCCCAGCTCTGGGTGTTACAGAGCAGGAGGCAAGAGAAGCCTTTTTGGCTAATTGAGCAATGCTAGCTGCTGAGCAGCCACATCTGCTCTGGGGAAAAGGCTGTGGTCTTGATGGAAGCCTCCAGCAGGTTGGATTCGACGTCCCAGGCCACCCTAGACTAGATCTCTTTAGACTTTATTTACTGTGCCTGGTTCAAACCCTAGAGTGAATCCAGGATCCTTTATGTCCTCATGGGCTTTGCTCTGGCCCTCAGCACTAGTGTGTCTGATTGCTCAAGCAAAGGAAAGTCAGAGTGAGGTTATGCAGGCGACTTCAGAGACAGCATTTCCGAACTCATGTGTGCTTGACTTTATAACCTTATTGCTCTTGCAACATAGAGTTTTTTTCTGTGTTATGTGCCTAGGGCTGTAGGTGGTTCATATTGATAAATCTCCATAAAAACAGGGAACTGAGTTTATAGAAGTCCTCTTGTGGCCTGTTTTTATAGTACATATGCTACTTGCATGAAGATGCTGTTGTCTGAACAAAAAGTTGCACGTATTAGTTCATTGTTGCCACAAATATCAGCCTTCCTCCTTCCCATATCTTTTGTTTCATCCTGTTCTCTGGTAGTTAATACATATAATTTTGCTTTTGAGACTTTATTCGTCTTCCCCAAAACTGTGTATTTTATTTTAGAATATCTAGAAATTTGCTATAAATGTTTGATCAACTTTTAAATCATACTGAGGTCTTTGTTCCCTTGGAAAAATAGTAAGAAATCAGGTGGAAATAAAATTCATTTGTTATTTCTGAAATTTGCCTCCTGTTTCTGCATAATTCATCTTTTTATGACCATTCTTTGTTTCACCTGCTGTTACCATGTTCTCTTTTCCATCTTCTTGGAACAATTCAGTTCATGGAAATACAGTTCATTTTTGCCATTACCACTCTTCCCTTAGCGATTAGTAGCATTAGAATACATTTTTGAACTGTGCTTATGTATGTTGGTTTCTCATTTTTTGCCATGATTTTCAGTCAAAGGGATACTGAAGACACTAAAAAACCATCTCCCTAACTCAACGGGGAGTTTCTTGGGGTACCCTAAGAGTGACCGGACAGAATCAGTTCTAGTTTTACATCTATGTAAGCATGAAATTTTTCTCCAGTGATTTCAGATTAACTGTTTACATGTGAAAAAATAAATTGTTACTGTCACAAATTATTGTGGTGTTATGTTAGAGCAGAGCTCATTTAAGGGATAAGCAAGGTATGTAAGACGCACACGTGAAGAAGAAAAGAAATCTCTCTGCTGAGCTCCTCCTTTGAGAGACTGGACAATGGCTGTAGTTGCCATAAATACCTGTTTTCTACCTATTGTTAACACGAGTTCTTATACAGAATATGTGCCTATCCAATCTTACATGGGCCACTGTGCTGAAAGTTTCAATTAAACGTGAATGCTTAAAATCAAGTAAGTATCAAAGTCACTTCGTGAATGATAGCCTCACTTTGTTGTTTGAGGCACAGACGTATATGAACCAAGAACGTGTATTTCAGCTAACCAGGTAAAATAAAACGTTGAAAACCACGGAGACTTTTCCCTTAATGTTAGTCATGTGCAGTAGAATTAAGTGAATAACCTTAATACATACTTAAGAAAGATTATAAAGGTTGGAGTCTGACACTTTAATTCTGTGTGACAAATACTATGAGGTATTTTTTAGTATTTTTAATCTTTGTGAATAAAGATTCTTATTTATTAGCCAAATGTTAAATAAATATCAAAGTTATTCAAGTTCTGTTTCTAAATTTGCTGTTCCTAAAAAATCAACATTTGAGAAATATCAGGCTGTGAGGCCATGTATTTCAGTTCGTCTGTAGATATGATTTTTGTATAGAGTAGATACCACAGGCCGCCCAGCATAAAGTAAGTTTGCGGTCTTTTCTAAGGATCACAAAGTGACTGGTGATGGTAGGTATCTGAGATAAAGGCTCTGCCGTGCTGCCTTGCCTTGTCTGTTCAGTCAGTGTAGGGAAAATTGTAACTGATATGGGTCACAGTCCCTGGCCCTTATTCGTGGACTTGTGAGCAAGAGGCAGTGAGTAGCCGTTGCGTTTGAACATACTACAGATGCAATGAAAACTAAGCATGTCAGAGATAAGGGTATAATTAGCTTGTGGGGGCAGTCATGATGAGACGGGGAAGCTATGATTTTGGGGAGATGACAGACCAGAAGAAATGCCATGTTCTGCAAGTGAACAGATTTATCTGGCGACCAGTGCTATCCACGTTCTTTTTCAGCGGCTGTGCATTTCTCTAGTACTGCACGTGACCACATCAATGCGTGTTCGCAGCCTTTTCTCTTTTGAAGTTAATAGACAACATTCAGACATTAAACAAACATTTCTTGTTCCTTACTGCACTTCCGCCTAGGAAATAACAAACAATTAAATTAAATAATTTTGGTGACTCCTTATAGGCTGCATCTAATGCAAGATATCTATTATTCCAAGGCCAAAACATTTACTGTAAGAAAAGCAGACATAAAAAAAAAAAAAAAGATGCACCGAATAATGTCATCTGAAATGTGTGAGTTACTTGTAAGGCCAGACAATCTAAGATTAGCTGTCTACATCATCAAACTTCTTTAGAGTTGAGTGTGCACAGCACCGCACCATGAAAAGTTACCCTTTGTGCTTGAAATGAACACTCTTGTGTTCTAAAATAATCACATTACATTAGCAGGGTGGTTCTATTTAGCTACCTTGGGTGGCGTAGCATAACATTGAACTGTCTTGCTGCATGGTTTTATGAAATTAATTTATATTGGGCTGAGAGATGAGCATTGTGAAATGGAAATAAATGTTTAAGCAGGTAATGTAAAAATAAAGAAATGCTGAGAAAGTAGAGTAGAAACAGAAAACTTAATTTTCATTCATGTAAGTAACAAATTCATCTAATTTTAAACAGCTGAGATGTACACAGAAGAGTAACAATGCCTTCCAATTTTGGCACCCTTGCTAGAAATAATATTATAATAAATGAACCTTGATAATATTGATAATCAATATGACTTTGGGCAGCATGGCTTAGAAATTATTAGACCACTTTTTTCAATTAGCTGTAATCTGGAAAATATCATGAAAGAAGGAGAAAAATGTAATTAGGCAGCCTGAGATACTTTGTTCATATGTCATACTTTTAAAATGGAAGTATTACAGAATTACTCACTTTTGCCTATTATGTGCTTTGAAGTCTGTTGTTTTGCTTGAGAAAATATTCTTCTGGGTAGCTCACTTACAGGAGACAAAATTTAGAGAGCTGTACGTGCCAGTGTCGATTAGCCATGAGGCATACATCGATGAGAAGCCTTTTGGGAGCTGGCCTTACTTCAAATATGTCCGTGATGCAATTAATCCCATTTTGGCCATCAAGGTTAAACTCAAAACAGGTATAACACAAGGATATCTACTCGGTGGCTGCATCACTTAGTCTACAAGCCACAGAAAGGTAATCCAGGGCTGTACAGTCGGTACTAATTCTGTCTAGAATGCTGTGCCCAGACCTACACATGGCTCACACAGGGATATATGCACACACTGAGATTTGCTGTCAATAGGCAGGCCTATTGCACACAGGAATTGTACTTCCTTGCTGCTTTCTCTGTAGTAAATACACACTTGTTTCTTTGAATGAAAAAGGATTAAAGGTGTAAAGCTGACCATAAGGAGCAGGGTGTGTCTTTGGAGTGCTGGAATCCTCATACAGGATCAGGTTAAGGACTGTTCTCTTCTCTCTCTTGAAAATTGGAAGAAAAATAGAAATAACCTGTCTTTCTTTGACAGGTGATATTTGGGCAGTGAATTCCTAATTCTTACATGATGGAATTATAGTATTGTAACCTTGGGAGCTGTCATGAGTTGCGGATGTTTGGGACTTCTTGAGGTCAAGCCCTGTAAGAATAATTGCAAAGTTTCAATGGATCCAAAAGCAATGTGCAGCGTCCTGCAGTTGTGCAGAGGTGAGCATTGAGAACAAGCAGTACACTTGATTATGCTAAGTAGTACTGCACTTGAGAACTGACTTAATTTGAGATGCGTTTGATCTTGCCTCCAGAATCTTCAAAGACAATTGACCTTTTTTGACTTGTTATGGGGGAGAATAGCCTCTGGGTTCAGTTGGACCAGGAAAGTTGATGCCATTTTCAAATAGCTCCATATTTCAAAACCTAGATTATTTTTTTAAAAACATGTAATAGCAGCAGGTTGTTTGCTTAAAAGTATGAGCTCCCAGCAAAAGAACTTTTTAAAAAATTGCGTTTTCTCTTCATCTTTTCAGAGCAGGGTTGGACTAATGAGGTGTGGATAGTAGGGGGCATTGTTTATGAATGGATGACCCTTACGTAAGCAATGCAAAGTTTGAATTTGTATTGGTATCTCCTGTAAGTCATCCAAACAAACCTGTGACCCAGTTCTGCAGTCCCTAATTCACTGACACCTGTCTTGAATGGGCCAGGCTCCAGCACTTCATACTGAAAAAGCATCCGTTAGTGTCTCCACTGAAATAAATGGGTTTGTTGTGCACTGAAACGGTACTCAAGGAATGAAAAAGGTTGTCAGATTCTGGCCTGCTACCCAACGGTGCATGTTTATCAGAGCCATGCATATCTTGTAGGAAATGTTAAGATCACCTGTTAGTACCATTCTGCCCTTAACATTAAAAAGTAATAGCTAAAATTAATATTTTATTGGCATTTAATTTTCAAGGAAAAAATAGAGACAGACAGTGTGTGGGTGTTTTCATATGTGAGAGATCAATCCCTCCGATGCTTGAAGTTCATATAACTTCACATAAAGAAGTGTTTCGGCCTGTGGGCCACTGCTGGACCATAAGATGACAGCCATCCACATAGTAATTACTGTCTGCTCACTGACGACTGTGCCAACTGATTTGTAACTTGTAAGTCCAGTGATAGTGCTAATGTTTTAATTATGAATATTTTTAGTTAAAATCTTTTTCATATTAACAACAGAACTGCAAATTGTTAAACAAAAATCAACAGAGAGTATTCTGCAGGTTTCCTTTATTTGTTTGTTTGTTTGTTTGTTTTTAATTAAGTGGACTTGCAGTTAAAGGTTGAAGAGCCATGATCTGAGTTACTGGGCACCAGGGCTATTGGTGCATATTGGTGTCAACGAGCTTTTTCTCCAGAAAAATAAAAGCATGAGAGAGGGAGTAACAGCATAAATGTGCGTAGCTCTGTTGGATTTGTTACAATGACAGCTATTTTAAATTTGGCCTATATAATTAATAAATTAGTTTTTTCTTTAATTCAGCTGTCTGAAATATTAAGAGTATGAACACCCTTACCTTCACTCCCAGTAAAGGTAGCACTAGGGTGCAGAGTTAGATGAAGAGCTAGAAATAAATCTAAAGATTTTCTGTCAATTAACCCATAGTTAGAGGCTCTGCTGGGCTCTCTAAAGTGGAAACTTGCTTGTTTTTACCCTGGTGTAAGAGAAGTGAAAATCCCAGCAAGAGAGATATTTGAGCACTGTGATACCAAAAGTCGATGAAAGATGTTGTCAGTGAGAGCAAAACAGACATTTTCCTTTTGCGTTAGGTTGTGTTAGGTTGTGCCATATTTGTCCCTAAAAAACAAAATACTTTTTATGAGTCCCTATTTATATATATAAAAAAAATAATGGCAAATTATATGCATTTAGGAGTCTAAATTTTGTTCTTTATGACTGAAGCACCAAGCTGAAAAAATATGTTGTTTCCATATATGTGTAGGGCCAACATAATCTTCCAGTGTCAGAAATAAACCCAAATTTTAATGTATAAAAATGTCTGACAGCAGCAGTTCTGCTGTTGAGTATGAGTGTTTGGTATAGTTGTGCGAGTCCTACAGACAGTACTTTGCTTACCATTCAGAAATCCTCTTCTATTAATATAATTAAACAGAGAAATGAGAAACACATTATTTATACAATGGATTTAGAGTCATTTGCAAGGAGCCTTCCTAAATAAAGCTTATAAACTGTCACCGCCTCCTCCAAAGCAGAGAGTTACTCTATATTTATAGTCTCATAAATGAGATCAGAATTTGACACAGTGAATCTGTGTCATTGAAGTGCTGAAAAATCGGCAGGATATTTTTGCTGATTCAGGACCCTTGTAAAAGAGTTTGCTATCTCTATGCAAAGCATTATGCATAAAATATTAGAGCTCAAAATTGCACTGTTTTCTAAGCAATAAAGTCAGTAATTCTTCGCTATTTGTCAAACTGAAGAAGTGTCTCTAAATGGTTTTTGACTTTCCTGTGTGTGCGTGGTTATAACACATGTATCTCCAAAAAGGATGCTGTTCATTTTGTTAATATATGTCTGTGTATATATATTTCACTGCTCTTCAGTTATGTGCAGCATTATAACTACCACTTTCAGCTGGTTCACTCTGGTAATCAGAAGCAGCACAGAGTTACAATCTCTACCTCTTTTACAGAAATTATCTTTTTCCTGTGTTCTCACCTTTTCTTTGTATGGATTGCTGTTGTAGCATTTCCTACCCTCATTAACAGAATTTTCATGAGACTAAGCTGAATTTTGATCTTAGCTGTGCAAGTAATTTTACTGGGTATCCTCCTGTTTTCTATTTCTGGATCAACAGTGCTGTAAACTACATAGATAAATGTTGGAGAACTAAAGAAACAGCTTTTGTGGCAGCGTGTGATAGGGCTGAAAGTGACATTTCCTCTTTCATAGCATAGTACCTAATCTATCATCTTATTGTACAATTTTCAAGTGTTTTGCTACAGCAGGAGTGAAAGAAAAATAAACATAGTGGGGAAGCGAGTACTGGTGGAAAAAAGGAAATCTTTTTTTAAGGGGGGGATCTTATCAATACTTATAAATACTGAAAGGGTGGGTGTCAGGAGGATGGGGCCAGGCTCTTTTCAGTGGTGGCCAGTGACAGGACAAGAGGTAACGGGCACAAACTCGAGCATAGGAAGTTCGATCTCAACACGAGGAGGAACTTCTTTCCCCTGAGGGTGGCAGAGCCCTGGCACAGGCTGCCCAGAGAGGTGGTGGAGTCTCCGTCCCTGGAGACATTCCAAACCCCCCTGGAGGCGTTCCTGTGCCACCTGCTCTGGGTGACCCTGCTCTGGCAGGGGGGTTGGACTGGGTGATCTCCAGAGGTCCCTTCCAAACCCTGCCATTCTGTGATTCTGTGAAAGATGAAATCAAAGAATTTGCAACATGTTAGTCTAAATATACTTCATTTGAACTAAGCATAGCCTTATAGCGGTTTTATTGCTGCTGAAAAAAAAATCATTGTGTTTCACAGAACTTTTTGCAGACTGAGAAAAGATACCTTTGCGTCTGTTTGTATGATACTGACTTAGGTAAAGAAAAAAAATTACATTCATTTTAATATTCCAGATGCTTAGAAATCAGTATCTTGTGGCACAGTAACTTCATATCCATCTAGAACCACGCAGATACACAACAGCTGAACTTCTCTGACCAAAGGAATAGATTGACAGTCTCCAGGAATATAAACTTGTATTATAAAATATCTAGAGAATATAAAATGTCCTCTGGGATTACTCACAGTGCACTCTGCTGTGTTAGGTCAGTATTAAAATTTTGCTTTTAATAATCTAATCCAATTGATTATGAAAAAAACACCCTAGAACTTGAACCAAAAATAAAGCACCCAGTTCTGAATTCATAGGTCAAACTCACTAGTCCCTTCTAAGAAATCGTACATTTACTGAGTGCTCCTTTGAATTTAAATGTCACTGAGAATCAGGCCACTTTCGTATTTCAAATAAATGGACAATAGATCTTAAAATCTATAGTACAAGAATGCAATCAGAATTACAGCTTTTTGTAATCTATATGGCTTCTCTGCATGTTCATGGGGAGTAAATTATATACGGGCTATTGGCAGAAGCAGCTTTACGTGCTCTCTTCTCAGCTAATCTCCTTATGCTTTTTTATTTTCTCCTCCCACCCTGTCTTTCCTTTAAATATTATCCTAAATGCAATGGAGAACTGTATGGATAGCTCTATTTTCTTTCTTTGTTTTAAAGAGAAACTTCAAAGGTATTATGAATCAGCAGAAGTGTGAAAGCTAGTACTTTTTCAAAGCTATAAATGGGAGTATGCCTATTCTCATTACATCTGATTTATGCTTTTAAGATATTGTTGACATGTAGTCAACACGATTTCAGATACGGTTGAATTTGATTGCAAATACATCAGAAAAACTTGCTTGCTATGTATGGTGGATCCTGGTTTCCAGTTAGTCTGGAATAATTCGAGTTAATTTTTTGACAGACTTGAAACTGAGATCAGTATAGCGGTCAAGATCTTTATCTGTTGGCCATCCTGTATTTCTGCTGCTCTGTGTGATATCTTGTAACCAGTATCCAACAGTATGTTTAGTGTTTTGGGCAAATTTTTTACAGTCTTTAATACACCACGTGGAGTCTTTCACATCTATGAGCTTTGTCATCTGTACTTCATTATATCAAAGTACTTTTCCCCTGGTAATTCTTAATTCATTAAAATAAGTCAAATATTGTTTGTAGTTAACAGTGTGAACTACCTCTCCCTCCAATCGAGAACATTCAAGATTTCCCATTCTCATTATTTGTATAGTTTCATGGGGCAATCTCTTCTAGTAGGTTGCACGACGTGCTAATCAAATTCAGGTCAAAAAGACACGTCACAAGGAGCTGATAGTCTTAAAATATTATGTAGCTGTACGCTGTGTGTATGAAACACCTACTTCTAAAAAGCTCTGGCCTGTTTTTCATTTCCAGACAGTGGAGTTATGTGAAAGATGTTAAATTAAATGCTATAGGCCATACTACTTCCTTTTGCACGTGAATAATTTTGTTCTCAAAGTTTGCCATGTGCAGTCTGGTATTTCAGCTCTGTGTTTATCTTCAAAATTAATACCAGGTAAATTTGTTCCGTTGATGGCAGATGGTTAGCTAACATACATGCTTTTTCATTTTAATTAATTGGTTCTCACAATTTTTTTTATCTCCTAGTCTCAATCTCTTTTGTCTTTTAATATTAGTATAAATACCCTATGACATTGTTCTTCCCAGCAACATGCTTTTCTTTCCTTTAGAACATCCCAGGATACATCCATGCACAGAAAGAGAAAATTGCTCTCATATTTCCTGTTACATGTTTTTTGCTTCTGAACTGCTTAAATATATCCTAAAATGCAATTTCCCCATATATCTGTGCTGTGTTTAAAACCAAATCTTATTTATATTCAGGAAGGTTGAAATTATTTTTGGTGTAAGACATCTGTGTCGAGCTATATGTAGAGCTAGCAGTGAGTGGAGTCAAAATATTATGTATGAGTGACGTTGCACCTGTGCAGCAGCGTTTGGTGTGGCTGTGGTGTAAACCACCTGTTGGGTACTGGGATGGCCGGATTTATTTTATTGATTGTAGCCTTGGACTTTCAGGCAGGAATTGATATTGGCCCTCAACCCAGTGTTCAGCATTTTAAGCACAATGACTTCTGCGGGAAACGTATATGAGCAAGTGCTTATGTATGTGTAAGTATTGATTTTAATCTATGCAGGATAGGGCTTTGTAATGAAATTTTATTCCAACCGGAGTCATTCTGTTATTCCCTGGACAGAACCAAGCCCTTCCCTTTGATGAAAATCTTTTTTTGCTACAGGGCCTAGCATGGCCCAGATTTAAGTGGGGAGATGGGCAGCCATCCAGCTGATTCTTTTGAGAGTCCACCGAGACTACAGCAAAGCAGTACTTCTGATGGAATGTAAATAGATAAAGTTAATAAAAAGTTATGTCTGGTGTTTGGGTTTTAATCATTCATGATTTAATATAATCTGATATATGCTATGTTAATTAAATCAGATTCCAGACATATGCATCACTTAAAGAGAAACATTGATATGACTGAGAATTTGGTATGTTTTCCAAACTATTTTTTTACATTCCAGAGTGAAATCTGTATGATTTGGGGGAAAAAAAAAATCCCACTGACAAAACTGACAATAGGTTATAGTCAACTAATATCTGGATTATACAAAATACAAGCTCATAAAGGAGTCTGGAGTATTGATTTTCCAGTGTACTCGCTTAAAACAAGGTAAGCAATGTATTGTTTTAATTCTAGATACCAAATTTTTAAATCAGCCACCATAACTCTCTTACAATTACTTTAACTTTTACTTATCTTACAGTTAAGGTTACTGTCTAGAATACAAAGCAATTATGATTCCTCTAAGGTTAGAGCAAAGAGGATATAAAAACCTGCAGGCGGGCTACTGTCTCCAAGATAATGTTGGATGTCTCTGTAGCACTCTGCAAAAAGCCATCTTTCTCTCATTTTTACCTGTGTTTAAAAAACAATCCTCTAATTAGGCAAGCAGGAAGAAATTAAAAACATACAAAGCAGCTGTGCTCTGCAAGTTGCTTTATGCATCCCAAAGTGGGCAACGTACGTTCTGGACAACGCAGTCTTTTGTCATATGGCTTTAAAATGACCTTCACTGGCGGAAAGGCTGCCAGTTTTTTCAAGACATCTGATCGATTCAGTTCCTCTTTTTATTTAAGCAAATATCCAGGCCCATGCTGCATGTGTTATAGATAAAATACCATATAAATACCATGCCAATAAATACCATGAAAAAATCTGAAGCTCGGTTGGGATTCCTGTTAGCAGGATAGTCCCATAGGAGGCTGATTCCCTCAGAAGTGGCTGGAAAGAGCAGCTGGACACGGAATCCCTTCCCATGGGAACTGTGTAATTTAGAACTTATCTCATGGGTTTCTATAACTTGTGGGTATTCTGTTTGCTTTTGGGTTGTTGGGTTTTTTTTTGGTTTGGTTTTTGTTTGTTTGTTTGTTTTTTAATAGTTCATTAATTAAACCAAACTCTTATTGCAAAAGGGTAATTTTTAACAAAATTTACCTGAGGAAAAGAGTATGAAATTTACTGACATTTTCACAAATTGTCTGTTTTTGTGACATTTCTGTGTGTTGAAGACTAAAAATTGTGGGGGTTTGAGGTTTTTTTGTGTTTTAAGGGAAAGAGGCCACAGCAAAAATAAAGCCATTTTAAAGTGTTTAAAAAAAATTTTTGTCTAGTCACAAATAGCTATTTTTTGGACTTTCATTTTACAAAATGTTCTAAAATGTCAAGATTTAGCCCATTAAAAGATAGGTAATATTCTGAATTATTCAATAATTCTCATTAGTTAGGGAGTTTGGTTAGGGAGCAAGTGGAGATCACCCTACTCCAGACAACAGGTTTTGCTCAAATACCAGCTTCCATCTCCTTTCCCATATTTTCCATTTGACTTCTAGAGACATTCTTGGGAATGTTATGGCAGGACATGTGAAGTTCTTGATGGCTGTCAAACATAGAGTTAATCATAGAATCATAGAATCATTTAGGTTGGAAAAGACCCTTGGGATCAATGTTGTACTGATGGGTCTTAGTCTGGAAGTAAAATACAAGAAAATGTTGTCATAGGCATGTGCTGAGTCTGTATCCCGGCACTTGCTCCCGGTGATGGTAATGCTTTGGCTGATGTAGGCCTGCAGGGAAGTGTGCATTCCACACAGGTGAAGTCCTGACCGTTTACAGCAATTGAGCCACTAATAAGAATTCTAGTGGCTCATCGTGTCAGTAATGTAGTACGTTAAATCCAGGCTATAAATACCATTTTAATTCCTGTTAGTTCGAACTGCACTGACATTTATTATTAGAAGGCTTGTTACAGAAAAGCTTTCGGTTAATTTGAGTTCTTTAAGAAATTTTTTAAGATTTGCATCCAGTAGGAGATGTATTTGAGCAACATATCCAGCGAGATTTTGGTTTTCCCTCTAAATTTCACAGATCTGACCCTCAGCCAATATTAGAACAGAGGTAAAACTGATTATATTTTTCATCTGAATTTTTATGAAAAAAAAAAATACTGGAGAGTTTTTTTAAAGATCTTTGTCTCAGATAATTTCATAGTAAAATAAAAAAAAATATTTTTTTCCATTTTATTTCCATTTTACATTGTTGATTAGAATACCCTTCATTTAATAAAATGTTGCCAGCGGTACTCAAACCCCTACTTAATTTGGAATTTTCAAAATCACTGTCTTTTTAATATTTGAAATTTTGTGCAGGGGAGAAAGGTAACTCTGGGAATCAGTAGTTACCTACTTCCTGTCACTTCAGTAGGGGGCAATCTGGTATTGTTAATAAAATTGCCGTTTGCCAACAAAAGCTCCCAGCAATGATAATGAACCGGTTTCCATAGGAAAAGACAACTGATAATTCCGCAGTCTTTCCCTCCCCCTTCCTTCCCCTCCCTCCCCCTAAATGTTTTTCTGGAGAGCCCCACTGTGCAGGAAGATGATGATAATTTTTTTTTTTGTATGTTTAAGGGTTATTGATATTTAGTGAGTCTCATGGAGCACAGTTCGGTCTCTGTTGATCTGCGATCTGCAAATGATTGTAAATGTAACTCTTCATAACCAGAAGTTTGAGATGTATCTTATTCACATCCATAAACAGAGAGGGAGGAAGCAACAGGTTTGGAGCAAGAGCTGGACCTTACGTACTAGTTCGTCATCTTCTATCACAAAGAAAAGCTTTTATACCCCATATGTTGCCATCCAAACTCTTTTCAGGAAGTAGCCTGTTGTCATTACAGACGCAGTAAATGTGGAGAATCCTGGGGTTCGGGAATATTACTCAATTAGACTAAAAGACAATCTGACTATGTCTTGGTATGCATCTTTCTGAGTGAAGCTGACCTCCACCAGAAAAATGTTTTAATTGTTTCATTTTAAAAAAATGTATAAACTCAAATGTCTGGCCTTTTATTTGGAATTCAATAGGGAGGACTTGTGGGAAAATCATCTACAAAGTCAGTATGGTTTTTTTTCTAGGTTTCAAGGGAATATGATGGGCATCTTTCCTGGCCTCCTTTAGAATGCGAGTCCTCTAGCCCCTGGCAACTGCAATTGGTGACTGAGACTTTATGGGGATGGATTTTATTAGTATTCTTCATGCATTCGGCTCCATTCAGTGGAATCGTATCTATGAAATGAGGAATTGTTTTTCTTCCCTTGAAACATATTCGAACCAGGAACTGAGGAACTTTGTCCTTCAGGGCAGCAAAAGTAAAATTTTGTGACTTTTTAAATGAGTAGGCTTATTGCTTATGCAATTTACTAATAAACCAGACCTCTGTATCCATGTCACTATAACCCATTCTCTCCACACCTCATAAGCCTGATTTTTCTTGGATTTCATTAAATGCTCTTAAAATACTTTGCTCCCTTCCAGCTAAATCAAGTACTGGCTGATACCAGTCCTCTGCTTAAACTTAATTTAAATTTAGCACATCTTTTTAGTCACTTTTGGGTTAAAGTTTCTATTCTTTAGCTCAGCCTTTGATATTATAATGTATATATTGCAGAATCCTATTTCTTTGCTATATAGTATGACAAATCTAAGATGTAATGGAGTTATCTTATGAAAATTGAATTCAATACATTCATATACAGGTGATAAGTTTGTAGGCAATTTCCTTCCTTTTCTATACTCTTCAGATGAAAAAAACCCTATTAATGCAGCAGCTAAATGTGGGCTAGTCATACTATAGTGGTGAGATTTTTGCATTCTTCTGCACAGAATTGAAGTCAGTCTACTATAGTACTGGAATATTTTCTGGAAAATGGCCCGAGTGACAGCACTTAGCATCCACATTCTTAAGATTCCTTGAGCCTGAAATCTTGGCTATGATGAAGTCATCAGCAAAGCTACTGTTGATTGGAGCTGAACTTGGATTTGCTGACTGGGATGAAAAGAGAGCAGTGGGCACTGACTGGGAGGGAAGGAGGAGAAGCAGAGTTAGCTAACAGAAGGAAAAAAAGATTGCTACTTAGTTTTGGAAGTAGTAAGAGCTTTGCTTTTAACAGTGATTATAGGGACCCAGAGTAGGAGGACTAGAGGAAGCTCCTAATACAAGCACTTTGAGAAAATTCTGAAATTCGTATTGTTTGTGCATACTGTATAGATAAGGGTCTGAAAAATAAAGCTGTTTTAATTGACTGGATGTTAAGACTGAGTTCTAACTTATTCCCTGTCCCCATGAATTTTCAAAACAATCATTTCTGTTGATTTTTAGAATAAATTTTGCCTTCCAAACGCCAAGATCTTATTAAAAGACTTCAAGTTTCAGTGACTTCCCCAGTATGTGCTTCTAACATAACATACGCAAAAGCATATAAACTGGTCGGATTTTATTACCAGTTGACCATTCATTAATTAGCTGGAAAGTCAGTTTATTTTCTGTAATCTGGCCACCAAATTCTTCTCCCCCACAAGTACTCCTGAAATGCCAACCATTCTGCCAAGCTGTTTCTCGTGTTTATTGTACTTCTGGCATACTTTCTTACATGTAGGAGGAAAAATATTGTCCTAATCAGTACACTTCATAGATCCTGTAAAAAATATTAGTGCAAAGCTTGCATTCTGGTCTGACTTAGATTTTTTTTCTTTTTTTTCATTGCATTACCTCTTCTCTGTTAGTTTCAATTTTAGGAAGGTGGCAAAGGGGATTAATTTTGCCCCAGAATTTTACTGTGCATCTTTCCAAAACAGATCACCCAAATGATAGAAGAAGATAATGCTCCTCAGAAATACTTTTACTAATCAGAACTGGTCTAGTATTCTTCCTGGTCCAGTAATGTAGCGGTCAGGGTAGAATTTCATGGAATGTGTACGGGACCCCTCTGCATCTACAGACTCTTCTAAAAAACATGAAGGGAAGACAAAATAATTTTGCCTTTTCTCCATTGAAATTCTAATACTGAATTATTTACTATGGCTATTTTGGCTTCAAATTTAGAAAAGAATAGACAATGTAAGTAATAAGAGCATTTATAAATGTATTATGAGCTCATCACCTGGACACTGGAGGGAGAGAAAATAGGAAATATTCCGTGTAAACCTAGTTTAATTGGATTTAACTGAAGATGCTATCAGCTCATATTTCTAATACACAAAATGAATGAAAATCAAATAAAGAGTTGTAATAACTTATAAAAATGAAAAAATAGCCCTGGTGTTGTGTCCCAATATGGTGAAAAGTAACCATAGCAGAAATCTACCTTTTTACAATTAATTAAACTGTTAGGATTATAACGGAGAAACTAAAGGAAGAGCTTCCTTTGCTTAAATCATGGTGTGTAGGCTCTGGTTTCTACAAGAGTAATTAAATCTAAATCATAAATTCAAAGTGATAGTGCAAGTCCATAGGTCTTTCTTCTTGGAGTAAGCAGAAATAAGAGGCAGTGTTTTACATTTTTCCCCTTTCTCCAAGGAAAGGAGGTGTGCAATGATAAAGCAAAAGCTTTTGAAACCTTCCAAGTGGGGTGAATGACTATATTAATGTGACTAAAATGCAATTAGTAGAGCTAAACTTAATTCTCTTCACTAGAAAAAATGCATTTAGCTCTATCTGCAGGGGGAGAGACAAGTAGTTGGTGTGTTAAGACTGGCCAAAGTATTCAGATGTGTGGCATTATTTTTTAATGTATCAAGAGGTTTGCTTTCCTGGCCTGAAATATGCGGGTTTTACTATTAAAGCAAATATGACAAATGGGATAGTTTTGTAGAAAATTTCAACTTTAGGAAAATAACATTGAAAAAAAGAAAACTGTCTGCTGAAAACCATGATCCAAAATTGTAAAGTATCAATTGAGGTGTCCCCAAGATTTGTCAGACCGGTGCCTCCTGCTCGGTTAATAGTGGGCTAGTCACCGTCTCCAAGAAGTGCCCTGGCCTCTCTTGCTGACCCGTCTTGTGGTTTTGCCCTGGTCGTGATCATCAATGAAGATGTAGAGCAGATGTGGAACATAGGACATTGGAGAGGATGAAGGCATCTGTACTGAATTCCCATATAGCACATCCATAGGTGTTTAAATTGACCAGAGTGGGGAATTCAAAGGCGAGAAATAGGAAAGGTTGGGAGTTTAAAATAGTTCATCTGTGGTAAAAATTACCTTTTTCATAATGCGCACTTATTTCACAAAAAGAATTCACCAGTCATGAAAAAATAAATTTAGTTGAAACCCAGATTTTCCATTAAAGTCAGTTTCAATGAAAACTTTCGCATCAAAACAGTTACTGCGTACTATTTGATTTGGCTCACAGTGAAGCGTGCAGCTGTTATTGACCAGACTTTTGAAATGGGTTCTATTTGAAGCATTCATTTACTTAGCTACTGGCACACTCTTCCAAGAAAGACTTTCTGGGGATTTTGCCATTCTTGTCTAAGTAAAAGTAATAATAAATAAATAAAACAGGTAAAATGAAAGAGCCAAACTGAAACCAAGAGATATCCAAACTGAAGCTGTTGGAACCTGTTTTGTTTTTAATAAGCGTCTTGAAGCCTGCAGAAGGGAAACGCTCTCCTCCTTTGCAGTTCTGACGTTGAAACCACTTTGCCAAAGCTTCTACTTTGGACATGCACGGAGCAATAGCAGTATCTCCTGTATTTTCAGTGCCATATCGAGGGTAGTTTAAACAGCAAAAAGCTCGGTTACTACTCACTTCTGCATAACTATAAAGGCCAGGAAGAAATTTAAGCAAACAAAATACTAATGCAAATCAGTATCTATTTTCCACCACAGATTACATTCTCAAAAAGACCTTCACTGCTGCAGAACACTGCCACACAAAACACATTCCAAACACTATTTTCAAGATTGTTGGGAAGTAATGATTCATTTCCTATGATAGTTGAGCCATCGTTTGAAAATTAATGAAACTGTAAGCTCATTTAAAACTTAATAGTTACTAAGAGTGATTGCAAATATTCCTAGGGAGATCGTGATTTTTCTATCCACTCGCTAAACATCAGTTTTATATGTGATTAAGTACGTATCAGTGTGGAATAAGGAAACCGCAGTTAGAGTTCAGAATCATGGCATTTTCTGAAATTTGAATAGTATCCTGTTTTCTGAATGGAGCAACTGAGATGCACACTAGCTTTGGACTCTTAGGGAGTCAGTGAAAGAGTAAAATGTGTCCACTATGCTTCCAAATTACAGTTATTTAATACACTGGCTCTTGAAAATCAACAAGGAAAATGAGGTTATGTGATACAGGAAATATAAATCTATTTCTTGAAGCTTTGGGATTTATTCATAGATGCAGAATTTTTGTACTTTCAGGTAAAATGAATAATTGCCATTTAGAAACTGGACTTTGTCCAAAAATGCACCCGTAGACGACACACATTTGTAGTGGGAAGGTGAGGCTGTGAGCTTGGACACAGGCCCAAGCGGTGAGACATCTGTTGGGAAAGGGATTCTTTGGAGTGAACGACTGCATTGTTATGTCCTCAACACATCGTGGCCTTTGCATCCGCAACTACTTTTTGGAAATGAGCAAGGTTGTGGTTTAATCTCCCAAGTATTTCCTCATGCCTCCTTCCCCTCATCTCCCCGCCGAAAATCAGTAGAATACACCAACTTTAAGCTTTCTGAGCAAAGTGTTGCGGTACATGTTCAGTGTTTTTACCTTTGTATTTCATCCTCTACCCTTCAAATCCCGCTGCAGGCATCTCATACAACCTCACTTTAAAAGATACTCTCACTGTGTATGTGTTTCTGCTAATCTCTGTGTCTCTGAGACAATGGAACAGAATGGCACAAAAATGAAAAACACTCCTTCAATCATATAGTTTTGTGGAGGACCAAAAATGAAAACATGGCAGTAAATACCTATTTTACAGGGTTTGGGAGTTAAAAATACCTTTAGAAGGACATTTCTCAATGCGTATCTTCAGGGAACATTATTGCCTGTATTAAAACCTGATATTTACGCACAATATCAATTTAAACGACCATGTATTTTAATTCAATGCATTTCTGGCTTCCTTAAGATTAACTCTTTGATTCATTGTAGGCATAAAAAATTAATAGGCATCTAATTAAACATATAATTCACTGAGATTAATTGTGGGAATTAATCTCAGTAAAAGTGAACATCCCAAAGTAAGATCTTTTCCCACTGAAGATATACACCATGAAAAATGGTACAATATATCTTCTTTTATCATGAAATCAGATAAAAGTAAAACATGGTAATTGTTGTTTGGTATAACAAGACACAGTAGAGAAAGGAGAGAATTAAGGACAGAAAAGAACATATATTATCTTAACAACTATTTGAATTCATGACTGGTTAACATTAGACCCTATGATTAAAAAAATAAATCTAATCACGTACCATCTAGACTTTCCAGGAAAAGAACTGCATTATATGAAATACTTAAAACAGGGAAATGGAAAGTTTGTTGAAGGACAGACGGGTGAGTGTAAATGGAATAGAACAGGACTGTCTTTTGAGATGTTTTGAGTGTCCTGGCCAAGTAGGTTCGTCATTGATCACACTCATGCTGAAGCTGACAGTGGTTTGATTAGCCAGCTAAAGCTGATCCATTTGCCAATGAATCTATTTATGTTTCCCAGTTTTTGCTGCTTCTATTTTTGTCATTATTTTTTTTCCTTTTTTGATTCAGGAGTTCACTGTAGATGACAAATGTTTTTGCAGTAACAACTCATGGTGTGACCCGAAAGGACTTTTAAAGTATTTTATCGAGTTCCTAAAATGATATTCCAGGTTAGCCAATGTTTAAACTTGCCCCAGGTCAACTTGTATTGGTACTTAGAAACCATTCACAGAACTCCACGGTAGTGGTTTTCACCGCAAGGTGTAGGGATCGTTTCAGTCCACACCTTATGCACTGTTACTATAGCGGTAATCCTTTAGCAGCGTGCAGCAGTACTCCAGAAAGTGCTGGAAAATGCAATAGCTACTTGAAATAGCATTGGGACATTTAAAAACTCAGAGTGCAATTGCTTGTGCTGGATTTTGACAGGAAGTTTAACCTTGCCTTTTTACTGCGTATCTAGTAACCTCTGCTGCTGTAGATCTTTTATGTTTCACCCCAAATAGAAGAGCAACTTATCAAATGCAGCGCTTCCCTGCTTTTTATGCCAGTGGCTGTTACAGCCCTGAGGTCAAGCATCTTCAAGTTGAATTTGGTCAACACTTTTCAAATGTCAGCATTTTGAAATTATTTTTCCTCTCTTCCTCCCTGCATAATAAGAGGGAAAATGGCAGATCTACTCACAAAGTCAGATGAGAAGCCGGAGCAGGGAGACCAAGTTTTATTTAGTTTTTGAGCTACTTGTTGCTTTGTATGAATAGTTGTAAAGCTTAGATCTGAATTAAAACAAACAAACAAAAAACACAAATCTTGGCTGTCTATACCCTTATCTGGGATATCTTGGGTCCTGCTTCCAGAATTTCCTTGGAAAATATTGGAGAGATATTGGAACATAGATTAATAGAATATAGAAGTATATTTTAATATTGTTAACAGGATAACTAAATTCAACTAAATTAAAAAATTCTTATACTTTTTTCAACTTTTTAATTTACCTTTTAAAGGAGACATTAGGTCAAGTCCTGAATCATTGCAAAACAAAGGAACTCTGACAGATGTAGCTGGAAAAAAGTTGGTTGAGGGAAAGCGTCCTGAGCAAGAACTTCAGGAATTGTCTTGACACTAAATAATGTGATCTGGTAAGGAAGTTCATGGCAAAAGTTATGAGAAGAAATTGCAAGATTTTCAATGGCTTTTTCTGATTTAAAATGCTATGAGTAAATCTTTGGCTTCTTAAAAAAAATAGAAGGCTGAATGCAGTAGAGATGAGGAAGTCTGTATATATAATTGCTTTTGAACTGTACAGTGAAGGGTGAAGACAACAGGGAATGAAAATTTGTTTTGGATGGGAAAAAGCACATAAATTTGCGAATTAATATTAAGTGAGGAGTTGAACTTGAGATATCTTAGGTATTTGACTATAAGAATGAATTTTAGGTGGAGAATTGAGTCACAAAGAAAGAAGTGAAGCTGCTTGTTCAAAGTCAATTTGCAAGTTGATAGAAAAATCTGGAAACTGCTGTTTTGTGGACAGTGGAGCAGGTTTACCCCATGGTTGGCCTGGCCCATGGCCTTTACAGTGGTAGGTACCTGGTTTTGCTGTTCCATGCAGACTTTCTTTTGCGAGGAAATATGGTCAATAAGGAGTTCAGGGTGCACTTCAGAGGGTACCCTTGTCTTGGAAATTCATGGGCTCTAGATTGCAATTAATTATGTCCTGCTTGATGCCTTAACCAAAAGAACAGTCTTACTGGTATTTTTCTGGAGCTTTTTACCATTTCCAGGTTAATGATATCCTTAACTGTCACATGTGGAATTAAAACAGTGAGGTACTTCTGCAAATGAATTATTCCTTACTGAAAGCAACATACAGCACTCCTCAAACAAGGCAATAAAGCTCTGTTGGGATGTTGTAATTCTCTTCTATAAGACATTGCTTGCTCATTCTGGAATCATTAAAAATCAGCCACCAAATCAATGAGCTCATTAGAAATCTGTCTTTTTGCTTAATGCTATTGATTTAATCTGTTTTAGAAATCCCTATTAACCATTAGTCAATTAAACTCATGACAGTTATATAGATTAGGTAAACCTGACTACTATCTCAGAGAGCTCAGAATAGATTAAGTGATTATCATGTAAGATTCTTTTAATTAAAAGACACAGTTTAGATACTTTATGCCCTCTAAAGCTTATGTGATAAAGTCTTCAACGAACAGTAATTATATATTAGTAATACATATATTGATATACTAAAAACTAAATAAGTGCCTGAGAGTTTAAAAAAACAGTTTGTGCAGTTGATATGGTGTATGACCTCCATAAGAACTGGAAGTAAATGATTTGCTGAAGAAATTGATCTCTGTGTGATAATGCATTATTCCTAAGCCTGGCAATCGGGTTTAAACAGGTCAATAGTGTGCAGCTATAACTGATGGAGCCAACGCACCTTTGTACTCTTCTGAACCTTACAGCGCCTGCCCACATCGTCCGTAGATATCCTAGTACCCAGAGCCTCTTCTCTTGACTCATATCTCCAGTTATTCCAATGATAGGCTTACCTGCTTGTCTCTCAGAAAGGTGGGGGTGAACTGGGGAAACCTGTCTCTTCGTCCTGTCTCTCCCTTGCTTTAGTCAGCAGATAGTAGGTGTAAATGGCTCCTTCCACTGCAAAAAGCAGAAATAGGGACTAGACAGTCTATAAATCCTCTTCCGTCTCCTATTCCAAGATGAGAGAAACCGTCTAGTTAAAACCAGCTGTATCTCAGTGATTTTTCAGAATAAGAATTCAAGTAATACCAAACCTGGGACAGAACAGATTGTCCTCGTTTGAGGTAAAATAGAACCAATTTTCTGTTCAGTCATTTTACTTTCCAGTTAAGCCTCTTCTAACTAACTGAACTCTCTGAAATTAACAGCATATTTTTCAGACACTGTCCACTTCCAGAGTGATAAAACCTGATTGTTTATAATTTACACCAAGGAATGGTATGCAGAGAGGCTCTTGCTTATACTTATTGCTGTAACAGCCAAGGTCAGATCACTTTGTTATATTCCCTGTTGGAGTATCGGAAGCGGAAGACCATAGAGGGGTCGCACCTGTGGGGAGGAGCAGACAGGACAGGTGACCCAAAACTGCCCAACAGGGTGTTCCATCCCATCTGCATCATGCTCGGTATAAAGGCTGAGGGGTCAAAGGGTCAGCGCTCTTTCTTCAGTGGCTGGCATCCAAGGGGGACTCTGTCTGTTCATCTTCCTTTGATCCCGATCCATGCGTTCCTGAATCCAGATCTGGAATCCAGTTCCTGTCCTCCACAGAGTCCAGTCTGGGACTTTCACAGTGCCTGCCGGTGTGTCATCCTCATCCTGGGAGCTTGATGATACTGGTTTTGCATATACTGTGTATATTTCATTATTTTCTTTTTTTTTTTCTTCTATATCATTTTATTTTTATTATTACTATTTCATTAAAGTACTTCAGTTTCTTTTTAACTCATAAGTCTTTCTCTCTCATCCTTCTCTCAGGGAGAAGCTCTCCCTTCTGAGAAGGGGAGAGAAGTAGTAGAGCAATTGTCGTTCATTTCAGTGGCCAGTCCAGCCCGAACCACGCCACAGATTTTCTCTGACATACAAGTCTGAGTTTTCTAAAAAAATTACATTTTGAATATTCAGTACTGTTCCTTAAAAATTTGCTTATTCCTCACGTTTTCATCTGTCTTTTTAGAAAAAGGGAGCTGAATATTGGTTTTGCATATATTCAAAGACTAAAAAGAAGCCCTTTTAAAAACCATCATCCCATTCTTTTAATTCATATTTGTAGAGACTGCAAAACGGAGGAAGAAAAATGTCAGTTCTGGCTTATTTGTGTTTACCACATAATTGTACTGAATTGTTGACGGTTCTCTGTGAAATCTAACTGAATGAAATGCCCTGAAATAGTAGTGTTTGCTTTAAATAGGTTTAATTTTGTGTTTCTTGTTCACTAATAATATGAAAAGAAGACACTTCACTTGTGTGGTAGGCTTCCTTTGCTCTAAATACTCTTTCTGTTCTTGTTGAGTGCTTTTCAAATGAGACAGTATGTGTTTCCATTGCAGAACACAGTGTACTGAGAAGCACTGCTGGAAATGAATTAATTGAAAAAATTCTAAATAATTTTTTTTAGGCTCAGTCTACAAAAAGACTCGGGTGCTGCAGTGTTCAGTACCTAAGCTGATATTTAAATGTGTTTTTGAATTCAGTCCCTAGCCAAATCAGGCTAAACTGCATTCAGTCTTCCCTCATGCACTGCTCCTAATGACTCTCTTTTCAAGGCTTTCTTCCTTCACATCACAGTTGTTTTAAGTGTAAATATACGATGCTGCTGTTATACTGAAATTAAAAATGCTCTTTCATTGTTGTTCCATGTGCTTTTGTGAAGCATCTAGTTTCTTCCACTTATATATATATATTTCTGTGAGAACTGCAGACACAGGGATTTATGTTTTCTGTAACTTGCATTAAATTGTTGCCAATAGTGGGATAATTTTTACCATGCTCCCTCCCTCCCCACCCCTCTCACTATACATACATATATATATAGGCATGTATGTATATGCTTGTATATCTGTGTGTATACGTCCTATTGATACTTTGCAGTTTTGCGGATTTCTTCTTTGGAATGAAAAAGGCCAGTGTCTCTGGAATTATTACTGTGATTGTGCAAACCTTTGCAGCATCTGTTATAACTGCCGCTGTGATTTCAGTGAAGAGCTACTGTTGTGCTGTAGCCAAAACTTGTACAGGCATTTCCTGGATAAAAGAGTTTGTGCTGAATTTTGGATGTCCATGTTCATATGTCTACATCTAAGGCAGTCATCACAGCTCCTGTCGTAGAGGGTAGAGTGGAAGTGGGCACTTCCAGGGATGCTTTATCTCATCTAAAGATAGATTACTGAAATAGTTCTGCAAAAGTGTGTTTTAGAAGTGCCTTTTCTTTCTGTTATCTATAAAGGGAGTTTATAATTAGATCAGACATAGATGGTTACATCACAGAAATCTAAAGTTAGGTGATATGAATCCCACACTAAAATTTGTTGTCTGCAAATTTTAGATCTAATTCTAAGAAGTGCAGCACACATTTATGAAGAACACTTTGAAGGGGGTTGGGCCACAGATATCTATACCACTTTTACTTTTTGCTGGGATTACCAACAGCTTTGATTTCTCGGTCTAGCTCTTGCACATCCAGGAAACTTAGCTGCAGCCATGAAAAAATGAAGAGTATTTTTATGCCTATTAATTTAAGCAGTTAACTAGAAAACAAGCTTCTAAAAATAAAACCAGGATATATACTCTGCATTAAGAAAAGGAATCTGAAAATTGACACAATGTTAGTGCCTGCATGGCTACGAAAGTCTACTTCTGATCATAAGCTTATAAGGAGGTTAAACTTCTATCCCTTTGGTGCTATATAAAGTGTGGAGAACCTCTTCATGTTAATAAGCACATCAAAGAAATAAAAAATCTCTGATCGGCAGAAAACCACATGATTAAGGTATTTGTTACATGCTTCCAAAATTCACTCTCTTAGCTGGCTGCTATTCCAAGCTATCTGTTTCTTTTTCCCTCCCCCACAAGTAACTAAGATAATGAATGTCCTGGCTCTCTTGAAATCTCCGTGAGTCTCAGCCAGTGAGGCTCCTATCTGACTGAAGTGGTGCAAAAGCACTAAAGGCTGACGTCCTGGTTTGATTTCTGCTTAACAAGAAGCTCCAGAGGAGACCTGCATTGTGGGCTTTCTAGATCAGTCAGTGGCAATTTGTGAGATACTTCAAGAAAATAAACACACAGACACCCCTCCCAACCAGCCCCTATGACTTGATCTAGAAATTGGACATTTTGAGGCACAGAAGTTATTCCAGATAGTTATTAATTGTCTCATGATCTGTTAACTGGCATCTAGGAAACGTGCAAAGCCAGCTGACTCTTTGATTTGTCTCATTCACTAGAAAGATGAGGTAGAGATTAAAGCTACATTCAGCGTTTGCTCAGAGATCTAGCTATGAACATCCTTTGGATTCTGAAAGTAAAATTAATGCCGAAGAAAACCACACCATGACCTTTAGGAGTCCCATCCATTGAGCCTGTCAAGTTACGTTTAGCAGATGGTAAACTTGGTTACGGAGAAATTTTCTTTTTTAATGTATAAACAAAAATGTATTAAGTGCTGTTGGTTAAGGCATCACTTGAGAAGTGAGGGGTTGGTGTCCTCATGACAGATCCATAATTATGGTGATGTTGAAGAAGTTAGTGTACTGGACTTGGATCTGACAGACATAGGATCCAGGCACTCCTTTGCTGGAGAGTTGAGAGACACTGGACACACTTAAATCTTGGACTTCAGTTGTATAATAGCGAGTAAAATGTAAGGTCACAGGTTATGTGGTTTACATTCAGAGAGTCTTTGGGTAACGCATAAAACAGGTACAGGCCCACTTCTCTTTCTTCCAGATGAGACCCTAAATATAGAGCAATTAAATCATATTCTCTCATTCCAGGTTTCTTAAAACTGAACTCCCCCCACCCCTACCTGATGATAGGAAAATTGCTATGGGAAGGTGGAAAGTGCACCCATGCAGCATAACCTAAAGCCCCACGATCCCGGTGTTCTCCTGGAGCCCAGCCTGGCTCAGGATGGAGACTGCACCACTGCCACTCCAGTCAGGCTGGAGGTCCCATGAGTTCTGACTTTGAAAATTTGAGAATTTTTTACTGGTGGAAAATCTGAGCAACACTAAGTACAAGCAACTGTCCTGAAGTTTACTTTTGTGGATTTTAGGCACCTCGTCCTTTGTTGGCTGTGACTGCCTCAGCTTCAGGGTATAACAGTACTTGTACCAACTTCCCCGTGATGTGGATATGTTAAAGTGGATATGTTAAAGTTTGTATGATATATAGGTACTGTGAGAATGAGAGCCATATAAATACTGGCCCATTTTTATGGCAGTGATAGGATATATAACAGACGCTGTTCAAAGCTACAAAACTGATTTTGTGAGAGGTCTGTATTTTTAACGTTTCAATTAAGGCTATATCACCTGTTTGTCACTCAGATATACTGTGAAGTTGTTACAAGTCTTATTCATACATGACTATGAAATGCAGCATGTTAATTGTTCGCTTTAAAACAGTGGGTTTTATTAGAAACAGATAATTCATAGGTGTGTCTCAAAACTGCACTAGAGGAAGTTACTTGATTTTCCAGTTTATTTATTCATAAAGTCTGAAGTGCTTAGCAAGAAATGAAACAAAAATGTTGAAGTACAGCACATTCTTCATTTTGACATATCTATGGCTTATGCTTGTCAAAACATTAATCTTTAATCAATGTTTGAAATAAAGAGACTAGTGCTCATTAAATACAGGATCTGGAGAAGTAGTTGTGGTTAATTAGTAAAGTGTGACTTGTTTATGGATGCTAAAAAACATTTGAATGGCCTACATGGTAAAGATGCTGATGAATTAATTGTTAATGTGAAATATCTTGTTATTTCTAATGATTCAGAATTTAAAAGTGTAGTTCCAGATTCTTAAAGGTATTTGGGCATGCAATTTCCACTGATCTCAGTAAGAGCTTGCTTCTAACTAATTAATTTCCAGGAATTTGCCTTTCTCTCTACTGATAAGACACATTTTCAGGGACAGTGCCAAAGTCCTAGCTCCTTCAGAGTACCTTTTTTATTAGGATCAATTACTTATCAGTGACATATCATAAAGTTAATCCTGACTATTCTTGGCTTCTTTTTTTCCATCTGCTTTGTTTATCCAGAATCTGACTTCATTTATCCAGGGAGACACCCTGCTTTAGAGGTGATGAGAGCTGATAAGCACCAGAGGCAGTGTGAATCAATATTTCCTTGGCCTGATCAATCCACACCCGAGATAAACCCACAACCTAGATAACAGCCTATGGATGATAAAACCCATGCAGGCCCCTCATCAAGAAAGTTTGGGCTGCACACCAGGATTACGTACTGAAAAAGTTCCTTATTATTTAAGGAACTGAATCCTATAATAAGTCTGGTCCTTAGCCTGAAATCTCTGGCCAGGCTCCAAGTTCCATAATGTTCCAATATAAACAAGTTTTTTGCTGGATACCATAGACATTTCCCAGAGAAGAAGTGATAGTATAATTGAATGTTTAGACCCCACAATTCAATCATGATTAGACTTCGTATGTCGTAAGGACCAACATTAGGCTAAATTGTTGCCTTCTTTCATTGAAGACAATATGAGTTTTGCTACGGAAAACGATGAGAAGGGAATTGGATCCTGGGAGTGCTTACCAGGAGAAGGGTGAAACAAGAATTCTAATATATAGTGTCAAACTGAGATTTGTTCTGTGAAATCAAAGGAAAGTTATCACAAGGTTAGAGAAAACAGGAAAGCCGGGAAGTATAGGCACTGAAAACCACACAATTCGTGCCATTTTGAGAGGAAATAAAGTAAACCAGAGTTCAACTCTGTAAGAAGAATGCTGGTTGACACTGTAAAATATCCTCCAGTGATTATGACACGGTATTTACAAAGGAATTCAGCCTTGTGGTAGTTTGGTTCTACAGTTACTTAAAATGGGAGTTATAGTAGGGGGAAAAACCTCAAGCTCAAGAACATTAGCAAAATGTTTAATTTCTTTATTGTCCTTGGAAAAAATGGAGTTGCCTGAAATTCTGAAAAAAAGTTAGAATTTTGAATTACGCTGCAGGCCATATTTACAATAGGGGATCCGAACTGAACTAATTTGATACCTAATTTGCTTTTTAACTACTGCCTTTACACCTTCTGAAATAAAGGATTGGTTTGTAGGTTTGTGTAAAGATGGGAGAAAATTGGTTTCTGATCCATGTTTAATTTAAGCAGAACTTGATTCTCCAAAAGAGGTTGCTGCGAGTCCTGGGGAAGCAAACATTACAAGCAGCTTTTTTATGAAAGGAAATAGGAATCAAAAATCTGTAGGGAGCTATCTCACTGAATTAAAAAAAAAAAAAATTACTGAAAATTTACATTGTGGTGTTTAGGAAATGAATGGATATGTTCGTGGTGGTGTAACATTTCAAAGAAAACCCTCAATATAGTACCAGTTTGCAGTCACTAATATTAATTTAGGACAGAATGCTGAACTTTTCTGTAAGCAATAAAAACATGCTTCATGAATGTATTAATGTCTCCAGCCATTATATTGTTGCAAACCTTTCTTAACATTGATCAAGAAGCAATGTGATGAGGCATTTTGAAGAATCAATTTTATTTTCACTTTTGTAACTAGTAACGTTTTTTCATTTAATATGCTGAAATAGCAGGAGTATGTTACCCCTTTCACTTTTTTGCTTTTTAAAAAATAAGAGTGCTTATTCTCAAAAACGTTATGTTAGTGAGTGTTTTCGCATTTGAAAAGTGGATTTTGGTTGAACGATATCAAACAGAACTGAAGAATTTCTGCACTGTACGGTTGCAGTCTGACCCATCAGTTTCCACTACAGTAATGCAGATTGAAGTTACTGCTATTTAGATATTTATTTGTTAACTCTGACAGTAGTATTGGAAAAATGAAAACTTGATGCCTTTGAAGAAGAATGCCAAATATTTTTGCCGTGTCTCCGGTACTGTGCAGAAGAACCCAGTTTTATGTCTTTGCCCACTGTTGCAACCTGCTGAAGGGGTCTAGTGGTTCATGGGCCTCCTGTTGTCTTCTCCCTTTGAATCTGCTTAGAAATTGTGTTACTTCTTTCAGTGAGAGCCAGACAGATGTCAGCCTTGCCTCTGAAGAGAACAGAGAACAGAGGAAAGATAGTATTTTAGTTCGTCTCAGCTAAAACTATGACTTTCCCAAAGAGCTGTTTACTATGGAAATTTACCTTATTCTCTCTTTATGTTAGAAAGTTCTATACCTCTTTATTTATGAAAATTAATTGATATACTATTTTAGTTATAGTATTTACAGTTTATCACAACAGTTTCATGATACAAGGAAAAATATCTCCTTTTTAGAGCTACGGAAACTGAGTGACAGATAGCAGTGTATGTTTTGCATGGCCAGGACTAGAAACTGATTGCGAGTTAGTGGTCATTCTTCTGTCCCACAATGTATTTATTTCAGTGCTGTTGATTATTTAAGCATTCAGATTATTTTGGATAATAAAGCTAATGTCAATTTTCTTGCTGATGAGCTTGTTGCCTTGCAATAGAAGATGAATGCCTCGTGCAACAAAAAGAAAATAAATCACAGGATTTACACTGGTGTCATTGTCAACAATTCATGGACCTTAACTTTCTGAATAAAAGCAACCACTTTAGGACTGCCTACACAACTGATTATGACTACGAGACAGACCCCCTAATTCTATAGATTTTCATTACCAGTGTGTGTCCTGAGTGGTTCAGGGTTGCTTTTACAGTGAAGGGCTGTGGGGCCTGCAGTTTGTTCGCCTGGCGCTGCGCGGTATGGTATCTGCAGGTCTAATAATATGGTATGGGGAGGCATCACCAGTTGTACAGCATTCCTATTTGTCTGGAGCTGCACCTAAAATGGGTTACCGGCTTTAGTGGGCATACTGAGTTTCACGCAGTTGCTGACACAAAATTATCTGCAAGAGCACACAATGGAAAGGGAATGCGAAAAAGGCACAGGCAACTGAGAACTAATTGCAGGAGATACAGTCTTAAGAGCAAGCAGAGAATGAGAAAAAATGTTGAGTAAAAGAAAGGACGACTTCTGAAATGCACAGATCAGAGCAGAAGAGGAAGGTCATGAGCCGTATACAGAGCCTTAAAATATTATGAGGAATCTTTAATGGATTCTGGAATGAAAGGTGCACAAGGCCTAAAAAACTCATTCCACTATGGCATGTTTACACTGTCTTAAAACTGCTAAAAGAGGCTTTCTGAGTTTGCTGATGCATGGACGGGCATCTTGCTTTTCTCTTTCAAAGATACATGCCTCTAAGAAGAGACAGAAGTAAAGGAGAATTATTTTATAATAAAAACAGTCTCTGCAAAGCTCATCTGAAAGGTCAGGATACCAGAACGCGCCTTTTATAGTACTTTGAGAATAGCTATTGGCATTATAGCTTAGAGTGCCAGCGTTCAACTTCTAAATGCTTATGTCCATGGTTTTTTTATGTTAATTCCAGCTATAAGAAAGATAGACAGTGTTAAATAGTGACAAATTAACTCTAAATTCCTAAGACAGCTGTATCTCTTCCTCTAAAGGCTTAGTACTAGCACACAGATCAATAACTGCGAAGAGGAAGGGTACCTACAGAAATTCTTAGTTCTGGGGCAAACGCCTGGGGACCGAGCCCAGGTGCTCAGCGCAGTCCGGTGAAGAGGCACTGGAGGAAGCTCTGTTAGAAGTAGCCACAGTAGTGAAGTATTCCGCGGGGTGTAATTAGTTAAGATGAGGTGATTACTCACCCAGAGCTTGGCTGGGATCATGTGTCAGATGCATAGAGCATCGCAACTGGAAGTAACCAGCCTGTTCCCACTTGGAATAGCACAGTATGCCTAGATGCCCCTGAAAACATCAGTTTGTCCTCAGAAAGTCCTGTTCTTTACATGTCTTTCTGAATGAGCTGAAGCAGAATTTCGCTATCTCTTTTAACATCTTTTCTTTGAATTACAAGCACTCCATTTAAAATCCATTTTGGAAACCTGCATTGAAGAGTCCCCTCTTTGCATATGTGGAAGAATATTGGCTATTCTAAATATTTCTGCCTCTCCTGCAGAACCTCTTTCCAAACCTTCTTCCGAAGGTTTTCTATTCAGCATTGAATATTATGGATTCAGCTCAAAAGTACAGCATGACTACTTAGCAACTCTTACCTTGCCATCAATTTTTTTCCCCTCAGTTTGTCAGGGAAATAAATGTAATTTGAAGACTTTCAAATAGACAGCAGCTACGATGTGTGGCTTGGAACTGACATATCACATCTTCTCATTCACACTTTGGCTTGTGAGTTCATAGTGTGGACTGTGAAATCTTGTTTATTTGGAAGAGCCAGAGTAAATAACAAAGTAAACAAGCAGAATGTGGAGACGAGCTCTTTTATTTCCTGTGTTGCTCTAGTGCCAGTGAGGTTTATTCCCAGACATTGGCTGTCACCGGACTCAAGGCTGTATAAACAGTACAGAGACTTGCACAGGGAAGTTTAAACTTGATGTTTATAGCAGCAGGCTATAGAGGAATAGAAATAAACAGGCAGTACATGGAATTTGGAACGGCTATAAAGGGGAAAGATGGGGAGGGGGGGTGGGGAGGAGGGCAACTTGTGGCTGCTAGGTACATGTCCCTAAATGTGAAAGAAAGTACATAAGCGTTAGAAATAATAAATTGAGAGGCTGATGGGGAGGGAGAGTGAGCATTTCAGTAGTGAATGTGAGGGGATTTCTTGTCAAAGACACTGAAAGTGAAGACAAACAAGCCAAGTGGTGTATATTTAATGAAATAAAGGGGACCTTGTAGAAGAATTCAAGATGTGGCACCAGGGCGACCAGTTATGAAAACAGTCTTCACAGTGAGTAGGTTGCAATTGTATTTGCTTAAGTCTACAAAGCAAATTGCTGAAATTGAGGCAGAGATAACAAGAAACTGGATGAGACTGGCTAGGAAAGGCCATACCGTGCAGAAAGATGCAGGAAGATGGTGAGAAAGCCTTTGCTTTCTAGATAGAGAGATGAGAAACAAGTTACCTTCGCTCAGCCATGCCTTCCCCGGTGGTTGAGCAAGACATACAGCTCGGGCTCTGTAGCAAGGAACTTGGTTGGGAGGAAAAGCCCAGCAGATGAGCTGACTCCAAAAGCCACGTGAGCTTTCTTCAGATTCTGTTGATATGTTTGGGGATGTTTTTTTTAATGTGTTTAATCAACACTTTACCATGACATTTTCCCTTTCAGAAAACTACAGTTTCACAAGGGGACCATTTAAGTGAATTCCAGCCACTTCTACAGGAACACAACGCATGAACAGCTTTATGTTTTGCCGGGACACCAGGCACTAGAGAGACAGGCAAAGATGGTGTTTTGGGCAGAAGATACGACTATCCTGATTTATTACACCTTTGGAATTAGCTCATAAATCCCAGTAGGAAATGAAAGTCATGATAGATCTGAAATATTTATTGGTCTTTTTCCTTATTCTCTCTTCTTCTTTAATTATATTAAGGTAGTAAACAACTTTACTCTCAATTAAGCAGATTAACGATAGTATTTGAAATTTAACTCTCTCTCAGATTTTAGCTAATGGTATGTGTGTTCGTGTGCTTGCCTGAAGACTTATCATTGTAACTCTCATTAACCTGAACAGGGGCCATGTGGATAATTTCCCATGTAATATGTTGAAATCTAACTTTCTTATTAACCTTAGATTCATGGGGCTAATTTCTGGCAATCACGTAGGAGAAGAACCCAAATATGTTGTTTTTAAAGAGGTTCTTGTGGTTTCTGAGACGTGTACCCATATTTCCCTCAGAAGTAACCAAAAAAGCATTTAATATAGGTAGTAGCTATGGCACCTGTTTTAAAATATTTAAACAACATAAAATACACAAATGACTACTGTGTGTAAGTTGTTGCTGGCTTGATACTACTGTAATTTATACATGCTTTCATGAAAAGTCTGGTTTCCAGCTTGAACATGTAAAATGTGTGTAAGAGTTCAGACGCTTTCCTGTGAGGTTTCCTTTTTCTGATCTTTGCTCCCACCAGTGGTTCTTGCTAGGAAAATTAATCAGGAAGGTGTAACCTGTCTGTGATTTTTAATATACTATTGTGATTTTTAAACAGACTAGAACAGGACTGTACTGAAATCTGGGGCTGCTCTGTCTGCGTAGCAAGAAGCAGCTGATAAAACCATTCAGTGTTTTTTCTTAAGCTTCATATTCTGCTGTGTAAGTGATACTGTTAGAAGAGATTTGGGAGATGAACTTTGCCCCTGCCTTTGTCTTCATGCTAGCACTGTCTGGGGTGACTCAGCTGCATGTTATGGACAAATAGGAAGGACTTACTGCTCGGGGCTGGTGGGCAGCAGATGGTGGTCTGGGGTAGCTCTCTCCAGTTGCCCAGGAAGCAATTGCAGGGAGAGGTCTTCTGCCTCTGAGTAGGGTTGGAAGCGCCTTTCACCAGGGATATAAGGATAACCAAGGGAGGATGCAGATGATATGGTGTCAAAAAGTTTTCTTGCTGGATTCGTTGCTTCTGGGAGCAGAAGGTGGAATTTCTGGATGCGGGGAAAGGAAACTGAGGCGGGAGGTTATAGGAATTACAGCCAAATCTTACTACAAGTTTTCTCAGGGACTTATCTTCCCCCGTTCCATGAAGATGATGACTACTAGTAAAAAGTCTGTGAAATTTGTATCAGAGCTCTGCGATCAGAGCTTTTAAGGTATGGATGCAAAAATGTTTGCTTATTTCTACTTCATAAAAATGATTACCAATAAAATGAAAGTATATACATTTGTTTTAAAAAGTATATGCTGATGTTATATTTTGATCCTTTCTCTGCAATTTAATGTTTGTTTCAGGGCTCCCATTTTAGCTCTATCTTTAGAAAAATAAAGAAGCTTAAGATTTAGACTTAAGAAGCTAGCACAATATTGTTCTCTCTATGCTAGTAATGACCACAGGACATATATTTTAAAAGCACTAACTCTCTCTGAAGTCTTTGAAAACTTCGAGCAGTGCAACTTGTGCCTCAAGATGCAGAGGGAAGGGGTGGAACTAGGCGTCTGGAACATGCAAAGGATGTCCTTCTTGTACTGTATTATTTTTTGAACAATTCTAGATGTCCAGTCTGCGGGCTATGTGCAAGCTTCTTTTATTACCACTTCCTTGGCATACCTCTTCTAGTTGCTGTTTGGGATTCAGCTACAAACCCAATACTGTTGCTTTGAAAAAGCTTTTTCTAAAATACTGCTGAAACAAACCAATGAGTTGATATTCCATTTTCAATAAATTGGTGGAAACTGAGTGTCATAGGACTTACTCTGCTATTACAGGGAGCAAGATTTGATCTGTTGGTTCCATTTATACTACGCTCAATGGTTGTGTACTTCAGCCAGCATCTTAATATGGCTAGCAATTTAATGGGGCTTGATGAAAGACACTCTGTATGCTTTCTCTGTGAGATTATTTTTACATTAGAATCTATGGACATCCCAACTAGTTCAGTGAGTAGAACATCTGTTCTTGAAGCCAGTGGGTTCTTGTCTACCTGTTCCTACTAAAAAAAACTGTAGTCTGTCATTGATACCTGTTGAGTTATGCAATATGCCATGAAATGTCTTTTTTCTTTTCTTTACGCGGAACACCTGTAGTATTTGAATTCTAGGACAAAATGGTAAATTGCTTTGATTTGCAGCCTGCTGGCAGTGCTTTTTTATCTTGACACTGAATACAAGCTCCACCACATGTTCTGTATCCCCTCTTTGCCTGAAGCTCTTCCAGAGCCCTATGTAGGTGCTCCTCCAGATAAGCTCCAGGCCTGAGTAACAGTGGGAGGTATACCCTTGAGAATATTATCTTCACTTGGGTTTAATATTTGGACCTTATAAGTTTGGATTTAAGGACTGTGCAAAAGCTTTCAATTTAGTCTGTGGTGGTATATCCTGGCCTCTGTCTCCCCATTAGTATTCCGAATTCTGGACAAATGCTTCAGTAATTTTTTTTGAATGTGTAAGTAGAGATTCATGAAGGGAGAGTTTGATTTGAATTTGTTTTCAGTGGATTTACTTCCTGGGATTGAAATTACATACACCATCCCTGATTAATTTCGGGGAAAGTTTGTAAAAAAAAAAAAAAATAATCAAGGGGTACTCATGCATGCTGATTCTCCTCTGCTGGTAAGCAGCTCTGGAGAGCACTGAAAGTGTGCTACTGCTTAACAGAGGGCTGATGCGTGCTTGGGAGAGAACTCACCTCCACTTAGTATTTTCCTTAAAAAGCCCTGTAAGAGTTTGGGTAGATGATGCAAGAATAAATGTGTTCAGAGAATTCTTAAAACTAGTAGGCAACGTGTATTTAATGAGTTTGCATGACCTGTACAACTCTGATGGCACTGATGATTAGTAACTAAGCCAAAAGGTTCTCCTGCAGGATGCCGTTAAGTGTAAGCAGACAGACTCTGTTAGGGGTATTTCACGGCTGCTTTTCAGAAGAGGCAAAAACTCGCTGCATAAATGAGTTAGCACATATTCCCCAGTCAGTAATGAATTTCCTGTTAGCGCTAATGCGAAATTGGGGGCTTTGCAGTTTCATAAAGTGGAATGGGCAGAAACATGTTGAAAAAACACATCTTAAATTAACCTCAACCTTTGAAATGCAATTTACCTATGTGGACGAGATTGAATCGTGATCCGGGAAGAGATTTTTAAGACTTCTGAGCATTAAACAAGTAAAGGGAAATGCTCCCAAGAAATAATAAAAAACTACCATAGCAACTTACTCTAATTTATCTAAATTAAATGTTACTTTAAAATCTGCCATCTTGCTGATGACCCTATTTTTCAGTATGAAATGCTAAATATTCACACAATACTGTTAACTTCAAAATTGTTGAAATCAATCCAAAGCCCACTGAAACAAGTTGGGGTTTGTTTTTTTTTTTTTAACATAATATTTAATCAGGTGAGGTTTTTCTCTTTCTAGTAGGCTGTGGATCAGTCTCCATTATTAAAACAGAATGTGAGTCAGCCATGTTTCTGGAATACTTTTATTATAAAAACAAAACAAAAAACTTCAGACAATTGGTACATAAATAAAGATACCTTCTCTAGGCTCTTGTCCTGTGTTTGTCCTGTTTTATGGAGAGAAAGGGTAGGTAGCCGGGTGTAGAGCTCTGAAGGGCTCATTATTAGAAGAATTTTGAAGAGGTTTTTCAGAAACTTAATGGGACTATGTCATGTGCTAAGGATCTGAAGTTCAGGAGGGGAGACAGAAAAACAAGGGAAATGAAAGAACAAGTACAGAGTGAGCAAACTAGAAGAATGGTATCTGGAATGCAGTGAAAATGCTACAGAACTTTGTGGATTTTCAATTTGGTGACAGAAAAAATACAGTTAAGCATGTCAGTAAGAAGGGCAAAGGAAAGGACTGGAATTTTCTTTCAGATGGTTTGTATTGCAGGAATGTAAGTGCCTTCATCTACGGTTTCTAACGTCTGAAATACCTGAAGGTCTGATCGCACTAGAATGACTGTGGCTGATCGACTGTCTCAAAATTTTCTGATATATATCCCTATAGTTGATACACGCTCTATTCTTCAGCCCCTAAAGAGGCGTCCTGAGTACAGATCTGCTCTGAAAGTGCTTCAAAACTCGGATATATTTAGAAACACTCGTATTTGATGCATTTTGAGTAGTGCTGCTTCAGCTTCAGCTTGGAGAAACAAACCTAGCCTGAAAATACAATATACAAAACGAATTATTTAATTATTTCATAATAGAGATAATAGGGGACTTTGGAAACAAGTTGGATGTTCCATATTCTGTATTATGAAAGCTTCTGTTCTTCCATCTGGTTTTCTTTACTGTGAATTGCTCCTATAAGCCCTTGATTCAGTACAGCTTTTGCACCTATGCTTTACTTGTAAGCATGTGATTGTTCCCATTTGGGGAGGTGAAGTAGGGAAAAGATGATTCTATACTTTAGTACTGTGCTGTATTGGGACCCTGGCAATGCTTTTATCATAGATTTCTTGCCTTGGGATTTCTGCAACGTGTTCTGTGACTTCTAGAAGGAAGTGATTTACAATTCATCTACAGCCTTATTCTCTTTATACATAGCATCTTGTTCTGAATACTTATGGCTGGTAATAGTCCTTGCTGCAGAGAAAATTTACAACCAGGGAAAACCGTTTGTCGATGGGTTTGGTTTTTAGCTCTGTGTTCAGAAAAAGGGACTGCAAATATGCTATTTGCAGCTGCAAATGTTTGTTGTGTAAAGCTCATTAACAGAAAATGAAATAAATTACATACCTCCCTTTTTTTTAAACAACAGATCAATTTGCACTAAGCCCACTTATGCAGTCAATTACAATACACGTACATAGGTAAAACTATAGAAGCTAATCCAAGGGAAAGTGTATAATATCATAGTATTTGTCCAACAAAATACCTTATCTTAAGCAGTAATTATATAGCTACCAGTCTTAATTCATTCCCCTCCTACCGGTTGTGTGGACAAGGAGTGATTTCTTGTTTAGCTTACTTGAATTGGACATAAGAGGAGATGGAAAGATAACTGCAAAATTATTAAGTGTTTGTGCAAATCATAAACTAGATTTGGGATGCTTTCCTAATGTGAGGCAACTGGAGAACTATTTCAAAAGTGAGTTACTTCTAGTAAATCAAAGCAGCTCATTTAGGAATGAGGAAACTCAAAGTTTACATCACCAAAAATGTCACTGACATGTGACTCAAAGTAATCATGGGCAATTCATGTCTGTCATGTCCTCCTTTACTGAACATAGCAAAGTAAATTCATGTCAACAAGGTTAGTTTGTGTTTGAGCCTCCTAATGTTAGTACCCTAGCACTGAGTATTGCTTTCTGTATGAAAGAAGATTTAGGGCAGCGAAGGGGTGATGGAATTATTGGAGTGCATGTTTGCAATTCTACGTGCTGTCATCCAATAAGAAAATAATCTGGATTTGCTCCCACTTGATGTTGCTGATTCTCTTGAAGATTAATTTTGAATTGGCTTAATTTTTGCCAGAATAATAACTTTAAGATAAAGTAAGACTGTGAAAACACATTACATGCAGTATCCTATTATGATGGTACCCTAAGGGGAAGCAGCTTGAACTAGCTGTTGTAGGTGTACAAAAAGATAGGTGTACAAAAAAAAAAGATAAGAAAAGGAAGAGGACACCTTATTGCTTGTCTAGGTCTGCCAGGTCACACTGCTGAAACCTTTCATTCTTTAACATTAAAGCCACGTAATTAAATCTCTGCTCATCTCTACCTCTGCAGGTTCTGGAGAAAAAAAGGCATTTGCTGGAATAGGTTCCCACTGCATATGTACATGAAGGCAATTTCACTAACTTGCCTGTTTTCATACAGAAACAGCTGCCTGTTTTAGAAATAATGGTGCTCGGATTGCATTGTCTTGCAACTTTCAATGTCCACATCAGGAAGAAAACAGACAGTTATGTTCCCCTACACAGATGTAATTTCCTCTGAACGTGTTTCAGCCAGTACCTTGACTAAGACAGACAGAGAAAATATGTGTTTGAATGAAAAGCAGAATACATTGCCTATGTAATGAAGCTGCTGTGCAGGTAACTTTAATTCTGGTGCTCTCTAGAGCCTGATAGCTTGCCTTTGCAACAGGTTAATCATATTCAGAAGTGGATATAAATTTTGCCTCTAAAGGACTAAAATTCACATAGCATGATTACTTGTTGAAAATATATTCCCTTTTCCAGATAGTGAAAAAATCTTATTAACTACCATGGATTTTTTTTTTTTTTATAGATTACTGTATACTGACACACGTATGCATTTTTGTTACCTAGCTTTTTAAAAATAAGATTTTAAATTACTGTCTTCCACAGTAGAAACTGAAATCAAGTTTTTTGGCAATTGTACATTCTAGCCATCAGCTAGATGGCTGTAAATCAGAGTGAACTGAGCTCTGCAGCTTTCTCCATGAATAGGTCCGTGAATTGTTCTTTAGGTTTTGATACAATTTCAGCCACCACATTCCAGTTGGAATAATGTGAAAACTATCAGAATAAAACACATAAAACACGTCAAAAATGTTCTGATGACACCTTTTGTCCAAGCGGACAAGTTGGACTGTTCTACCTTAATGCTTGACAAACTCACTTCGACAACAGCAAGCAAACAAAGCAGAACACAGCATTTTTTCTGTTTTCTTTTGAAAACCAAATTGTTTTTCATTTAGAAGTAGCAAATTAAATATTCCAATTTAAAGAAAACTCCAAATATTTTTATTTAACTGGAATAATTTTCTTTTTTTTTTTTTTCTATGTGGGATTCCAAAATTGGTGGTTGAAAGCTTTTCTATAAAAAGGAGTTCATTCCCTTCCAATCGATGCACAGAGAAATCACCAGTGACTCCTTGATTTGACACTAGGTCAGAGTAACTGGACAGATACCTTGAAGAAGAGTATGGTGTATGCAACTGTGATGTTTCTTGCTCGTTCAGATACCTGATGTCGTTCACTGTCTTTTGGCAAATTGTTCTATTTGAGATGAGCCTCCTGTGTCCCTGTCTGCCGTCCCATGTTGCTTTGCTGTTCTAGCAAGACCACTTAAATCCATTTACTTAAGCATTATGCTGGTTGACTTTTACTATCATCTTGAACTGTGGTTTGGAGATGGGACCAAGCTCGGCTCTGCCCCGACAGTGCAGGGCAAGGCTGGCCTCCAGGGAGAGCTGCTTCTGCGTCCAAATTACCAGCACTTCTGTCCTAGCCTGGCACCAGTGCCTTGGTCTGTATTATCAGTGCTTAGAGCTATATGGGACAAATGTTCCCATTCTCCACATTTGGAGACAAAGCTGAGCTTGAGTTTTGTAGCCAAAGATACCGCAGGAAGTGGCAAGGGGCCTAACCTTTCTCAGTGAGGTTGTTACGGACCTATGTCTATGCAGGGCTTATTGTTTTATGGAACAGTTTGTAGGTTTGGATCTAAATGAGAAAACATGCAGTTCATTCTTCTCCGAGAGCTTGTTTTGATCCCAGAAGGTGTCTGAATCCAGAACCTTGTGGCTCAGCGTCCTGTCTCTGGCAGAAGCTTTCAGGACATGCCTTGGGAAGAGTGTCAGAACAGGGCTAGCATATGTCCTCTCCTAATACTTCCTCATTTCCAGCTAGTTTGTGTTAGAGAACTTCCTGAGCCTTGTGTGGTTTCTGTTTATTCATTATCCTCCAGTCAACCACCTACAGAGAAGAGGAACAGCTGCTGTTTGTTTTGAACTTCAATGTTTTCTGTCTTTGCTTATACCCCACAGCTCTGGCGGAAGGAGTGAATGATCAGTCCCACTTCCCCTTCTCCGTGCTCATCACGGATTTGAGAGACCTCTGTCACATCCCCTCCAGTCATCTCTTTGCAGGCCAAAGAGTTTGTCATTGCGTAGGTGCAGTTGCGTTAGAAAGGCTGTGGTGGATATTTGGTGGATAAACCAAACACATTTGCAATCATGAAATAAAATCAAATTACATTCATTCTTAAAAATGGCAATGTGCTTTGGGATGACAGTTACTTGTCTTCAAGAATGAAACACACTTGTTCTAGATGTAAAATCGTTCCACTTCAGATATACATTAAAATTACAGACCTGGCAGTTTAATGGTACTCTTGTCATTCTGCTAAATGTGGGTATCTTATCCAAAAATGCAGTCATGTTAAGCTGTGTCAGTTAGGAAAGCTGTTGGAATTGCTTATATTCATAGGAAAAAAAAAAAAGAATCTGTGTTTGTTTAAATTGTCACTAGGATCTTCCGCGTGCCTCCTTTGCTACACAGTGCAGGAAAATCATGTCTGCTCTGTTGCTGCTGTATAGAAAGAACTTCCTCATCTCTTATGGCTGTTCGTCATGTTTGATGGCTTTTCTCAAAGCTCTGCTCCCAGACTCTTGTTATTATGAGAGAACCTCAATTTTCATTAAAACAAAAACAATACCCTACAGCCTTCCTGAAGGCACAGAGAAGTTATAAGTGTGCTCAATGTACATCAAAAGGTTTAAAAAATAAAAGACTGATGGAAAGTCCAATTAAAGCAAATATCATGATTTTGTGAGTGCTGGCCTAACAAATTTTTGAACAGCAATTTTTCAGAAGTTAGAAATCCTGTATAAACTTATGATATTGCTGTTAATACTGGCATATAAGGATCTTCCATTTTCACAGCTGGAAACTTGAGTAGACTCTAAATGAAACACTTCACAATTAAATCATCCTTCAAGCATCCTTCTTCAGCTTGCTGCCTTTTAGATCTTCACTATGAAGCAAAATCCTGCATTCCTCTTGAAAGAGGAATAAAGAGCGGGGAGGAGAGAAAAATTAAGATTCAGCTATGAAAAGAAATTCAGATAAGTAAATGGAAGGCCTCTTTCTCTTTCCTAATCTTAGTACAAATGCTATTTAATAAGATACCAACAACATTCAATTAGCATCAATCTATGCAAGATGCTACAAACATATTTATGAGGTCACACTCATTTAAAATATTAGAGGAGTAATTACCAGCCGAGTGCCACAAAACTAAGTGGAACAATACATTTATCTCACAAACATTCAGAAAAGCATCAAGAAAATGTTCCCATATGCTGTATGATCAGGCTAATTTTACTTTATATCAACCTTCCTATTAAAACAATCACTTTAGAGAAGAAAAGGACACATTCATATCTGTCGCTTTCTTTAATTTGCAGCATGCATACTCTGTAGCTTTTGAGAAATGGTAAATGAATTACAAGTAAACACTGCCCTTCTCTTGTGGGGATTCGCACTTGAACTGTTTAGTGGCTTCATGGATTTTTAGTGAGGTTGATTTATCCAGCAGCAGTAATTGAATAGGAAATACCAGTACCCAGCAGCTTTGAAATTTGGGACGTTTAATGTGTAGCTTATTTGATAAAAAAACTGGGTGAGAATTCCAGGCCCAAGGAATAATGTAATTTCTTAAAGTGTTGAAATAGGTACTGGTTCTATGAATCATTTAGATCCATTTACTCCATATTGGAAATATTGATGTAACATTACTAGCTTAAATGCACTGGCTTTTACATTCTATACACAAATAAGGAGAAGAACAATTCTTGCATATCTCTTGCAGCAGTAAAAAAATATATTCTGAGTCTTTTCCATGAGACCATTTGTGGCAATAATTCAAATTCCAGAAGCATTTAAAGCTCTGCAGAGCTTTAGGGGAGACAAATTAAAGATGTTTTTAATTCATGTGCATATCGACCCCATAAAAAAAGTTTACCCCAATCTCTGTGACTAATACACTGCTGTATTGTGTCTGAGACAAATAACTTTGATATTGACCAATTTAATGCATGTTACTTCTGCAATTAATCATAATGGCAAGTTTTCCTCTAATTAAAAAAAAAAAAATTAAAAAGAAAAGAAGTAGTGGCAAAAAAAGGACAGCTGCTACATATACAGTAAACTGTTTACTGGTCCAGGATGTCTGGAAGAGGAGGGGGTGATTGCATTTATGATGATGCAGTTGGTTAAGGGATGAGCAGGATCAAGTTTTCTGTGTTATGATCTGGCCAATACACACATTTGGTTTTGCCTATGGCCAGCCTGATCTCCATGTTGTCAACAGTAGCTTATTACTGTTAATGCTTTCAGAAGTTCAGGAGCTATTCACACGCACCGATTCTGCTGTGCAGTAAGCGTATCTGCTTCCCACAGGGTGCAGCAGTTTCTGAATACATAGACTATCATAGTTCACAAACTGAACTCTCTTAAAAGACAAACTGTGTTTGGATATGTCCCTGACAACGTACAAGCAAATTAAATAGTGGCCTCTTTTATCTACTGCATTGTAAACCCTCTCTCTTTCTCTCTGCTAAAATTCTTGTCCATTACTTGGTCATCTGCTGCATCAATTATTTACAAGGAAGGAGGCTGTAACCTTTTTCTCTTGGCCTCTATATCTCTAGGGTATTTGATCTATTCACAGAAAGTCACCTCACTTCCTGAATTCCTCTTCTTGGAAATCAAAGGTCAGGAAAAAACTGCACACTCACTGCATCCCAAAGCACATCTCATCTTTGCTCCTTTTCTATGTATTTTTTCCCTCTTCTAATTTTACCCTTTTTTGTCTTATATTCAAGGGACTTTGAACTCCAACAGAAAGAAAAGATCCTCATATGCCTTGTTAAGTACGAATCATATGCACATGTGAAAATATTAGCAAACAGAGTATCAATTACATTGCAGTATGTATTGGGTATTAGTCTGTCTGAGGATCTGTATTGCTTTTGAGTAGGACTTAACCCAGAGACTCAAATCCCACTTGACAGTACTTTATCAACATGGAATAAAAATAACCTCTCCTTAAGCAAGAGACTTGGTGATTGGGGCAGAGTGCAAAAAAGGGTGAAAAAATGAATGTTAAAGCCTCCTAGAACTTTTTCAAAAGAGTCCAACTTCTCAAACCCAAAAACTGCTTGTAGGAATTTCCATTGGGAAAGTTTCTTAACACAAGGATGGAATTCTAAGGACAAGAGAGATTCCCCACCACGTGTGAGCTCTAACTGTAAGAACAGGCCGCTTGGCTCCTACGCTGGCCAAAACGGGGAACCTTAAAAAATCAGGACAAGGATCATAGGTGACAGGTCTTGAACTGTCACAGGGTATGGAGATGTCAGTTAGAAAGGCATTTAGGGAGGCGGTAGATCTGTGAACGTTTTGCTCTTAAGAAGAGGAATCTGTTATTGGGTGTAAATGAGGAAAGGTGGGCTGTTGGTGAAGGGCTAGGAAAGCCACATCTGCAGCAACACATCGAATTGTTTTAAGTGAAGGGACACCCATGTGAATTTTTTTCAAGACTAAAGGGAAGGTCTTTATGAGATTCTAAGTGATCAAATTTAATGTGCAGTGATAATAGCAGATGCATCATTGTATAGTCGATGTTATGCAGGAAGAATGTACAAAAAGTCGGCAGGCATAGCCTTTTTGGGAGGATCTGAAAGAGTTGAAACTCAGGGAGACTTTCTGAGTACAAAACTTGGTGCTGACATTATTTCTGAGAATAGCAAAGAAAACAGGCAGAAGCTGAGCACTTGCCTTTGTTCACATTTAGCATATAATGATGAGACCACACGGAGGTAAGTAAAGATTTCATTTTGGATAAGCTAAAGTTCTGTGACTCACTGATTGTTGAATTCAGTCGTATAGACTATGCCTGACTGCTAGGCGGAATAAGGGGAGAAGGAAAGAAATGTCTAAAATAGAGCCTTACAGAAGACTCTTCCTCTGTCTACATATTTCTCCCCAAAAGTGGAAGAGAGAATAAGAACAAAGATTCTCTGAAAGAGAGGTAAAACAACTTATAAGTTTTTTAGAAATGTAGTCATTTAAGTACATTTGATGGGGGATTTCAACTTGCAACATGTAAATAAGAAGTTGTTACTCATTTATTATGAATAGAATTATATCCTTCACAGAAACATGCAAAATACTATATGCTACTAGAAAGCTGAGTAGTTGGCAAAGATATATCTGTATGTCACTTCCCAACAGTAATACTTGTTGATTTGTTTGAAATTTTGTGACTTATTTTTTACAAATACCATCAAGAACCTATTTACTATGCTGTCAGCTAGCTACTGTGACTCAGTGCAACACTGCAAAGACCAAAGTATTATACTAGATTTATATGGAGTGTGTAGCAGTGTAAGTTTTCAGAGACTTATAACATTGGATGTTGGGAATGAATGGGGAGCCCTTTAATTTAAATCTGTCTGAGGTCAGAAAAATATATAAAGATAAAAAGGAGACACTAATTCACGTAACACAATTCTTCAGCTGAGATACATATTATAGACAATTCTAAATATACACACACACGCACACACATATTATACACAATTACACATCGCTGCCAGGTCACAGTGAATATTGATCTTTCACATTCAGTTTCTTCTGGAAGAGTGAGAAGGAAGACCAAAGATGGATATTTTAAGCTATTGGTGGAAAGTAAGGGATGCATGAAGTTGATATTGAGGTGCAGGGTAAAGGCAACCCAAAATCAATGTCATACTAAATATAAACTTGTTCACTTCTTTCCAGTGTGGAATATTTGAAATGTGCTTTTACTTTTGTGCTAGACAGCGGTTTCTTGGCAATGGACTTAGCATGAACTTAAGCACAGACTGACTGCGGAGCGCACACGCTGCAGGTCTCAGCAAGTGGATTCACTGTTTGTTGAATGCATGCCTGGTTGGGCATGTATGCTTTTTCTCTATAATTTCATGGGTGGAAACAGAGAAGCCTTCAAGCTCCTACTGCAGAAAGCCTCATGCAAGGCTAGAAGTCCTGCAAGTTTCGGAAGTCAGCTGTATGTTAGTAAAATATAACAGAAAGGAGATTGCTCAGCAGTAGTGGGCTAATGAGGTGTGCTGTTCACAGAACCCTCTGCTGTAATGTGAGGATGGAGGGACTGCTGTTCTTGCTGTACCTGCATCACCAGTGCAAAACAAGTTGGTGCCTAAATGTCACAGCTGGTAGATTTGTAAATCGCACCTTAGAAAACGATTCTCCTGCTCTTTGCCCTAGTATCCTTTTCTTCAGTGATCAGTAGTGGCACTGAAATGCCTTCAGACAATTTAGTGTTCCCCTCTTGAAAGTCCTATTAGAAAGTTACAAATGATAGCACTCAAATTTAGAAATCTGTAGGCTTTGGGACAATGTCTTGTATCTGGTTTGCACTGATAGAGCAAGAAATAAGAAAAAAAAGATTATAAGCCACCTGCTTCTTTATGTACTTTCTCTGCATATTCTGCACAGTATTCTGTACTTTAGCATGCTGATTCCAGTCTGGCAAATCACAGACACCCCATTTATCTGAATTGCTGTTAATAGTAGACACAGATGTCTTAGGCAGCAAGTAAAATATGAATTTTTAATTATTTTAGGTCTACAGTAGTCATAACTGTGAAGCACACTGTCCAGCAGAACAGATAGAATAGGAAAGAAAAATTCTGAATGTTCACTGTCTTCTTTTTATTCCTCTTCCTCCAGCTGTGATATTTGTTACCCAGCTGCTATGCACACAGCTTCTCCCTTTGTCAGTGATCTGTGGCTTCTGTCTACGATTTCAAAGTGTGAAAAAAAGTGTGATTGTTATTTGAAGCAGCATAGTTTGAAATAAATATTATACTTTAGACAGCACTGAGGGAAGGTTTTGTTCACGGATCCCCCAAATACTTGTTTGTAAGTAATCCAAATTTTTTCTTTTTCTCTCTGGAGTGCAAAATGGGAGATGAGGTTAATCACCTCTCAGTAAAGCCTTCCCTTGGTAGTTCAGCATCACCAATTTCAAATGTAAATAGGGAGTACTTTAGGTACTTCAAGAACATACAGTGAAATGGGAAAGGCCAAAATAAGTAGTTTTTATTCTCATATTTTTATTAAATTGAAACCTGGCTTATTTTCTACTGGACGTGGAACAGTTCTTAACTTCAGTGGATCTTTCTTGTCAAGCACTGGTGTGTGTATAGAAGCAAATCCCGTAAAGAGAAGCATTGCAAACCTAAAAGATAATAGACATGAAGGGAATGGAGGAAGAAGGTGAAACCTCTGTTCGATGGGGAGTTTGTGTCCATATCTACATATAGAAATTTATCTCCTATTTCTCGTCAGTTATGGTGCTTATCTTGAAGACATCTCCTATTTTCTGTTGGAAGAGGACATCCAAAATAAGAAAGGATCATATTAGAAGGGAAGGGCATAAGGAGGTCTACTGAATGAAAGTGGCAAAATAGCACAGGTAAAATAAACGAGCTAGGGCCGCAATTAATACATGAATAGCTGTTTCTCTAATCTTTTGAAGGCTGTCACTGATTATGAGTCCCTATTATACCCTAAAATTAAATATCTATTTGACTCGCCTCCTTTTGCCTAGTGTCATGTTAGAGGTTTGAGTCATTGGACAACTTGTTTTCATTTCTTATATGAAATTAAGCTGGGAATTATGACCTTTTCAGTTAAACTTCATATTTAATTTGTTGGCTTATTGTGAGCTGGCAGAAAGCACTGTAGTAATTTCCTATCATCCTGATCACACTTGGGGACCTTCTTTCATAGCAAAATAACTGCAAAACTCCCTGAGGCATGAAGAACAACAATATTTTCTTCAAAACATTTAATATGGCTCTAGAAGTTTACCCTTTTCTCAACTGAATACTTCCCTTTGAATTCTAAAAATAACCTTCAGGGTAGTTTGCACAAAACAGCATAGTGTTCGTAAACTCAGCAATCCATCATTGTTTGTGTCTTAGCTGACCTGCATTATTCTACCTGCATGTTCTTCGACATGGTCAGGGGTTGAACACCTTTCACTATAGCAATTCATGCTGACATTTATGTTTTCAGTTGTACTGGTTTAGTACATGCCTTTAAAGAGTTTCAGATGAGACCTTGAAATCAAATAAAAAGAAATAGATTCTTCAGCATATATTTGCTTATAAATTTGCAAACTAATTTACCAAAAATGAAACGTTCACATTAAAGCATGTCAATCAACAGCCTGTATCAATTAAAATATAAAATAAATTAATAACTTTCATTTGCCAAACTCACCAAATGTGTTAATTTCATTTTCTCACCTGGTTTTGTTGCTTTGGCAAAATATCCTCACTGCATGATGCAACTCTGCCTCTCTGTTTCTCTTTCTAAACAAAAGTTCGTAAGATTTTCTACATAAATAATTCTAACAAAGGTGATTCACAAACGTTTTGGTTTCACTTATTAACGCTCAATCCGAGAACGTAAAGGTAAACTCAACTGAAAGCTAGTGGAAAAAAACCCTGCAATCCTTCTACAGTTGTCATGTAGTCTTTCCCAGTGTGACCTTGATCATGCCAAATTTCTAGCAAAGGCTGCAATGAAATTGCCACACCAAGTAAGCTAAAAGTACAACACATTATGTTGCCAAGCACCATGCAGTAAAGATTTTTGACAGATGCCATGCTGCTCAGTGTCCCGAATAGAAAATTATTATTTCATGCTCAAGAACGAAGGCTAGATTAAATCTCTCTTGTTTCCCTGGAGGGGCACTACTCCATACATGCGAGTATCACAGGCATCACCGAAGGAAGGTCTGCTGACCACAGAGGTACTAGCTGCACCTTCTGGGCATGGTGATCGCACTGAAAACAGCAAGAAACAGATACCAGTGGCATCTGTGAGCTGAGAAATTTCATCCTATAGTATCCATGAAGCCTTTTGCTAGTGTTTGTGCACCTCAGAGGGAGTCTCTAGAATCTGATGCTGGTGGGAGAAGCTGCAAGGAAGCTTTGTGTAAGAACTGGTCCAATAGGGGCATCTTCAGTGAGGCATTGGACTGAAGTAATGATGAAAAGCTTCAAAGAGGTTATTAAGCCTGAGACCTCTGCGTTTGAAGGAATGAGTATCTACGGCAATAAGTAAAGCTGCTGACACTGTAAAGACCGTAATCTGACCACTGAAAAGGAAAGGAGTTGGGTTTGTGCCCAAAATTTTTGTGCCACCACATCAAGGCTGCTGACAAAAGCACATGGTGCACTTCCTTGTCAGCCTCAGTCATTGGGTTAGAGACCACATAGGCAGAAATGAACATGTATTGTAGTAATTTTCTTGACAAACCAACAACCTGTCTATAAATAAAAGAAATAGAGAAAAAAATACTGTAGGCAAATAAATAGAATTTATGCAGTTATGGTCTATACAAATAGAGTGTCGCTTCGTATCCATCTGCCTCATGGGCTCCTGTACTCATGTGCGGCAGGATGGGGGCAGGTAGTGAAGGTATTTAGTGCTCCTTCAGCTTGAATAATGAAGCAGAATTTAAAATTATCTTCTTTGAGGTACTCAGAATCTTTTCTAGATTCTGCATCTTCAGTAGAGTTAAGTCTGGCCTCTTGTTGGGGGAAGAGAGTGGATCCCAGAAGCAATATGATCCTTGTGTGTGTGTGAGTCCCCGTGATGCCAATGCTGGCAGAAATGCTTCCACTTCTTGTGACCTATATTTCACTTCAACACTGCAACTAATGTAGCTTTGGGCCTGGAAATGCTTGCGTACCTCATGGGTAGAAATACGTAAATACGTTTTATTTATTTCCTTGGGACTTGGGTTCTTACGAGTGAAGTTACTCATGCAATTGATTGCAAGCTTACAGGTTGAGGGTCTAATTTCACCCTATAATGAATAACTAACCTGATTATTTCACCTTCTTCTTCCCATATTTCAACACTTTTCTGGAGTTGTGATATTGTGTAGGTTAGCTGTTTGCATCAAGCTAGTGTGCTAGTGAAGACTTGATGTTTGCTATTTATACACAATAATTCCCTCTAGCATATTTAATATATAGTAGAATATTCCTGTTAAGGTATAAATATGTTACTGATGTCCTTCAGTAGGGATTCCCATGCATCAGCAGTTTTATAGGTCACTGCAAAGAAGCATCAAGAAAAAACATATAGTCTACCACACCTATACTCATCCCTCTATGTGATGACAACCATTTTTAAGTTGTACAGAACATTGTTGCTCACCCTGAATCTATTCTGTCATCTTTTATGTTAAAGCCCAGAGCATCACTCTGGAAGTCATGTTAGAACATGCAAACATCAGTCTGAAAAAAGAACCTTCCAATCATCAACTACATAAGCTTACAGAATATAGACAGACTGTAGCATGATTTTTAAATTCAGAAAGCAAGCGAGAAAAGGCTTTTGGTATTTTTTCTGTTGTTGGGGTCTCTATAGGACCAGTTGTCCAAACCCCATGGCTCCAGAATACACCTGGTCCTCTGCCCACTCTTTTTGGTGAAGACTTTTCAGTATGTAGACAGAGGATTCTACATTTAGAAATAGAGTTTTTCTCCCAATGTGTTATTTAAATGTGAAGACAGTATGTAAGGATTTTCTGGGAAAAATAGCACTAGGGAATATAGTTGGTCAAGAAATGAAATGGCTAAATGTGCTTTGGAGGCATGTTAGAATTACGTAAAGCTTATTTGCTTATCACGTTCTTATATTACTTTCCTTCCAAAGTCTTCTGCTCTAAAAAGTCTGTTCTAATCCCTTTCATTTGATAATCATAGATGTTTGGCTTGCTGCATTGCTTTGATCTGGGATGCAATTTAATTTTTTGACCTGCTGAGCCTTTTGTGTTTTCTCAATTCTTGTTTGTTAAAGGTTTGATTTAAATCCATATTCTAGGGAAGGTACCTGAACCCGAGGGTCTTTTGTATTTAACAAGATTCAAAGCACAGTATACTGACATATGTCTCTCTTTCAAAGTGCTCTATGTAGCTGGTTGAAATCGTGGCCATCTGTCATTTAATACCCGCCAAGTGCCAGCTGCAACCATGGCACTGGTTCAGCAGCCTTCAGTACAGTACCTGCTGCGGATAGATTTGCAGCCATATCTGAGGTCAGGGTTGGGGTTGGCTGTCATGAAACACAGGAGGGATGAAATACAGAATCTTTCAGGAAGTCCGTTTTTTGTCTGCATTGTCATCAGTGAGACACCTGGAAGGTCCATGTCCTGGAGGGTCAAAATCTTCATTAAAATACCGTGTTTCTGAAAATGTGAATCTCTGTCTTGGCTGTTCATAGGCATGCTCAGAGTGGCAGTGCTGGCTATGAACGGCATAGAAATTGTTTCACTTCTTTCTCAGACTACAGACACAGTTCAGTTGGCATCACAAACTTTTACATTATCTAATAATAAAAAGAGATTGCTTCAGCTTGCAAAATAGGTTGTAAAGGGTTTTATCACACAATATCACAAGGTATGTAGCTCTTGTGATAAGTTTTAGATGATTTTCTCACTCAAAACAAATGTCTGCGTATCCCAGAGAGCTCTCTCAGCTGGAGCTGGTAGTAATTTTTGACAGCTATTTTTCTTTTAGCAAATATCCATTTTTCCATCAGGCCTTAGGTAAAAGCATACGAGGTGTGGCAAAGGGTACTCACAAAAGCCAGTCTTGACAGATTCCCTTTACAAATAATGGTGAGTTGCGTTGAATTGCTTTTTAAGTTGGACTTCTCTCCATGACCTTCCTCTTAAATACGATGGCCTCAAAAATCTTTGCAAATGCTCTGTTCACCTTGCAAAAGATTTTGGCTGGACCATGTTCTCAGAGTGGCCAGCAACCTAAAAAAAAAACACCTAGGATGTGGAAACCTGGCTGTGTCATTCTCACGTTTCAGACGTTATTGCTCTAACCTGTGGGCTAAGTGTGAATGTCTTCTCCACCTCTTGAGTTTTCACAGAAATCTTCACAGGGTTCTGTTTTTATCCTGAGTCAGAGTGGGATGTCTTGTTGAAATGTCAGTTTTCGGGAAAAATTATTTCTCATTTATGTCTAGTTTTAGCCATATTTAATATTACATACTATAGTTGGTACAAATGGGTCCAAATCATATTTCCTAGCCCCCAACAGCAAACCTTGCACATGTTTTTATGGTAGTTTTGGCTATCGTCTCCTGAAAGGCAAGTGCAAAGATCTGTTAAACCAAGTTGAAATATTTCAGCCATTGCTCTAGCTCACAAAAGCAAAACTCTTATTATTTTCATGATGAAAAGGATTTCACAATATTCTTGGAGTTGTTATCTTTTCATGGTTTCACAGGCCTCACAAGAATCCCAAGTGACTATTTGACTCTGTGAGTTTGACTTACTCTTTCAGCAGTTCAAATCATAGAGGGGCTTTAGACAGTTCATACTAAGAAATCATCTGATATCTTAACATCCGTAGTCCCAAAACCTAGTTTCTTAGCCACCTGGGCAAAAAATCTCCATTTCACTACTGAAATACCCTTTCCAAAATCCTGTCAAATGAGAAGAAGAGTTGAAGGTCATGACTTAACTAGAGTCTTTTGAAAGCAAATCTAGAGTCCAGCAGGATCTGAGTGCCAGATAGAAAATTGTGTCTTAGAAAAGAGAAATTATGAGGCAGATCTTAGCTGAAAAATTTCAAACCTATGAAATTTATTTTTATAACTTTTAGTTCATCACTAATTTTAAAGACAGCTAATAGTTACACTCAAGTCTTCAAGGTTTACTGGAGTGATAGAAATTAGCTTAGTGTCTGAAGGTGTTTGAATAGCAGCATTTTAAGTCCCTGGTCTGAAGTTAGATGCCAGGGACTCAGGTACCTAATTGACCTAAATGGCTGCAAACTAATGTACCTGCATTATTTCATCCTGTGAGAATCTTGCCCTGTAACTTAATGAAGTGTTTAACTCCTGAGTTTTGTCGGCCCATAAATACGTAAATGTTCATAATCTCATCTGTAGCAAAATACTAGCTCTGATCAGCAAAATTCAATAACAGTATCTTCTTCTGGGAATAATGACCATAAAATCTAACTCCTGTGTAGTCTTTTTCAGGGCTACAACTCCCACTAATTCCTACCAGGCGTAAAGAACAAATTTCATTTTATATGGCCAGTATCATTTAATACTCCAAAGTAGTTATTTTTATCTATATCTATATGTGCCCATTACAAATTCACAGAAACACGTTAAGTGTATTAAGTTGAATTCAGACAAATCACTGTAGAAGTGCAGCATTCGGGTTAGATATAAATTGTCCTGTAGCATTATTAATAGATGTTGAGTTGTGTAGTTTTCAGTTTCCCAATTTGCATTTCTCTCAAATGATGGTAAAATGCAGGTGAAGTGCCCCTTTTGAAAGAATGAGGTCTTTGCTCGTAGGGTCACAGGGTCATAGAATAGTCTCAGTCGGAAGGGACCTTTAAAGGTCACCTAGTCCAACATCCCCTACAGTGAGCAGGGACATCTTCAATTAGATCAGGTTGCTCAGATCCCTGTCCAACCTGACCTTGAATGTTGCCAGGGATGGCGCACCTACCACCTCCCCGGGCAACCTGGGCCAGCGTTTCACCACCCCCGTTGTAAAAAATTTCTTCCTTAAATCTAGTTTACTCTCTTTTAGTTTAAAACCATTACCCCTTGTCCTGTTGCAACAGATCCTGCTAAAAAGTCTGTCCCCATCTTTCTTGTAAGCCCCCTTTAAGCACTGAAAGGCCACAATAAGGTCTCCCTGGAGCCATCTTTTCTCCAGGCTGAACAATCCCAACTCTTTTAGCTTTTCTTCATAGCAGAGCTGTTCCATCCCTCTGATCATTTCTGTGGCCCTCCCCTGGACCCTTTCCAACAGGTCCATGTCTTTCCTGTTCTGAGGACTCCAGACCTGGACGCTGTACTCCAGGTGGGATCTCACAAGAGCAGAGTAGAGGGGAAGAATGACCTCCCTCGACCTGCTGGCCACACTTATTTTGATGCAGCCCAGGATAGGGTTGGCTTTCTGGGCTGCAAGCGCACATTGTCGGATCATGTTCAACTTTCCATTCACCAGTACCCCCAAGTCCTTCTCTCCAGGGCTGCTCTCAGTCCCTTCATCCCCCAGCCTGTATTGATGACAGGGGTTGCCTTGACCCACCTTGCACTTGGCCTTGTTGAACCTCAGAGGTTCACACTTCTCAAGCTTGTCCAGGTCCCTTTGGATGGCATCCCATCCCTCAGCTATGTCAACTGCACCACTCAGCTTGATCATGTCTGCAACCTTGCTGAGGGTGCACTTGATCCCACTGTCTATGTCACTGATGAAGATACTGAACAGTACTGGTCCCAGTACAGAACTCTGAGCGACACCACTTGTCCCTGGTCTCCATCTGGACATTGAGCCATCGACCACTACCTTCTGGATGCGACCATCCAGCCAATTCCTCATCCACTGAACCGTCCACCCATAGAATCCCTCTCTCTCCAACTTAGAGAGAACGATGTTGTGGGGGACTGTGTCAAAGGTCTTACAGAAGTCCAGCGAGATGACATCTGTAGCTCTTCCCTTGTCTACTGATGTAGTCACTCCATCATAGAAGGCCATTGGTCTGTAAAACTGTGCGTTTCTGTGGATAAATGACTCAGGAATATAACGCATATTAATCCATCTGTATTATTCTGATTCAAAGCCTATTGAAATTAAGGTTTTATATACAGTGCTCTATTCAGTTGGAAATTTTTTACCTATTTATTCCCTTTATCATTCAAGACCATGAGACGCAGACTGGTGAGGCAGGTAGAAATCATAGACTCCTCTTCCTATTTCCTGCCTCTTCTTTCAGTTACTCTTATATCTGTTGATAATTTGAAAAATTTGTCATGGGGTAAAATCTTAGAACAGTTCTTTCCACAAGTCTTGAAGAACTTCATTTAGTGGTTTGATTAAAGGAGAGAGACTTCCGTGAATAGGATGAGCTCAGCCCTTGCAGACTGTGGTGCACACAGTCAGCGTGCACATGCTGATTGGTCAGTTACAAACTAGTTTGAGCCACTCTGCACAGTAGTTCATGGATATAGCCAGAGGTTCTACAAAACAAAAGGTTTACATTTCAATTAATGCCTTCGTTTAGCCATAGGTAAGATCCTTTAAACATATGCTTTTCTCTCCATTGAAGGGCACGGGTCCTATCTACTTTAGAGATTTTCATAAGGTAGACGTTATTTCCTGTGACTAAGGAAATTCTGGTAACTGGAAGTGTTAAAATGCATGATGTCGAAAGTATCACTGAGTGTCTATGATAATATACAGCGCCAAAAACATTTTAATGTCATAGTAATGTGGATTAGTACAGTGGATTAATTAAAATCCACTGAATCTGAACACTTGGATGAGAGGAGATGGGCTGGAAGATTGTGGTGATTTAGCACCAGCCAGCAACAACGAACCATGTGGTTCTTGGCTCATTCGGCCCCCCCAGCAGGATGGAGGGAGAATCTGAAGAAAAAGGCAAAACTCGTGGGCTGAGATAAAGCCAGTTTATCAGAACAGCAAAGGAAAGAGGAAAAGAACAAAAATACTGATAGAGGAATATACAAAACATGATTAATGTACCACCGGTTACCAATTGGAACCCAAAGCCCAGCCTGCTCCCGAGTGACGATTCCTGCACCCCCAGCCAGCTCCCCCAGCTACATACTGAGCATGACCTCACATGCTATCAAATAGCCCTTTGGCTAGTTTGGGTCAGCCATCATCCCAGCTCCCTGTGAAAATTAACCCTATTCCTGCAGGAACCAGGACAATGGTCTAATATATCATCCTTGTTTGTAAACATCGTTATAAAAGATAACTGCATGAATGCAGCACTGAATGGAATGGGATTTTTAAGAATAGAGGAGTGCAATGAAAAATGTAACCAATGGATCACAGATTATTCATAAACACTTTGAGTGAACTGATTTTTCACCCATCGTGAGTGCAACCCTCATCCTTAATAGCCTGAAATTTTCCATAAATGGAACCTTTTTTTATTTTCCCCAAGACCAGCTCCTCCACAGCTTGTCGCTGTATATTTTGTTCCTTCTGCCGTAACAATTGTTCCCTCCATAATGACTGTAGGTTGCTACCATAACATTTCATCAGGTTTTTCTTAACAAAGAAATAGGACTTGCTAGTAAAGGTCTCTGTTGGAAACAGAGATAGAACTCAGCATTATCAAACACAACAGAAACCTAAGGCATTGCTGGAGACTGAGCTTCTTGACTCTGCCCCTCCAAAATTACTTGGATAACTACCTTAAGCCTTAAAGATTCCATGTTTTCTTCTTTCCAGGAAGCTAGGGCAATCCTGCAGAATTCTTGGCAGCTGGGAATTCAGCAATTTTCTCTTCTCTAATCTCTGACTACAGTGTTAATTTTTCCAGTATAAAATAAAATTCAGCTGTTTGCTTTTGAACTCCCTACTTCCCCACACCCAAGCCGCCTCCTAAAAAGCACTCTTGAAAATAACAATGAACCATCGTAAATTTTGATTCTTTATTTACGTATATAGTCTATTTTCTTATTTTTAAGTAAAAAAGATAATATGAAGATTCTGACTGGTCTGATCATTCAAAGAGCAAAATTATTGCAATTTACCGTGAAAGAAAATGCTTTGGCATTCTTTAGGCCAGAATGACAGCAAAATACCATGATGACATATTGCATTGATAGGCAGATAATCAAGCAGTGAAAATATCTGATAATTGAACCTCTCTGAAACATGGTACCGAGGCCTACAGACGTCATGTGGTGTTCCTCAAAATCTAAGAAAGAAAACAGAAAAAGAATTGGCATTGCAGTCTTGACACACTTATTTTCATAAATATTTCTAACACAGTGGTTTTCAAAAGTTTCAGCCAGCGCTTGGAAGCTTACTGCAGAAATTTGATATTCAAATGTTTGCTTCCTATGGGTAAATGAAGCTAGTAATTGAAATGTAAACCTTTTGTCATGTAGGACTTTCCAGGTTTTAAGGCAAGAGACTGTTCCATTATTCCAGGATAATAACCCTGAGGAGAAAACCACAACAGTGTGGATGAAAATTTTCAAGTTATTTAATTACCTGGTACTTGAGATTGCCACTATGTTTCTCAGGGCTAATTTTTCCTAATAAAAATATATCTCTTTCTGTGAATGTTCATAGAGTTTAAAACACAGTTACATATGGAGGGAATGTTTAGTATTTTATACCTGTGACATCACTGCCTTCGTGACTGAGTAATGACATTCCCACGTATTAAGTCTTAAGGTTGAGGGATCTTTGCGGTGCTTTTTCTGGAACACTATCGGGGAGTTTTGGCCATTCACTCCTTGCTGATGATTATTTCTGCAATTGTTTGAGTAACTTTGAACTGGGCAACTGGATCTATAACCTGCAATTAAATCAAACTTCTGAATGGATGAGTATGATGGTGCCAGCTGGTCTGAACTTATGGAGCCAGTGGCATTGCAGCACCCACGACAGCAGCACTTATTCCTGCAGTGAAGGTTCACTCTGTTACCAGTTGGCAGTAGCTCAATAGGTGTTGAGCTATCAGGGCACACTATCATGACCTTGGTATATTTATGCTTCAGTTGACTTGTCTGTGATACATGCGTGTAGGACATGTTCATCATCAGAAAAAAATGTCCTTTAGTGGCACTTTACTGGTGCAATCATTAAAAGGCATCTTTGTTGCTGTAATGTTCAGCTATAAATAATATCTTCAACATTTTGGGGGAAGAAAGGTGACACACTCTCTCATTAGAATCTTTCCACGCTGAAATATTGTATTTATATAATGAGGAATACTGTTCTAAAATAGCTCAAACATATTGGATATGTTTACCTAAGGGGTCTTTCTCCATTTTTCCCTATTACACATATAAGAAATCGTTCTGATCACAGGTATGCCTCAGAAAAGTATGTTTGTAGCGTTCTCATTATAGAACACCTGACAGTAACACATTTTTTGATTATTTTTTGCCAAGTTAGGTTTTAAATACTTCTCTATAATAAGTATCCATCAGTTACATACCCTTTCTTGTATCCTAAGGTACCTTTTTTAAATCCCAAAGGATCACTGCAAAGATCTTCGCTCTTATATTCTTTCCCCTTTCTTTTTCTCAGTTTCATTCAATACTTAACATTGATTCTATCCTTATCCCTAAGAATTTTTCTTTCATTACTGACTGAACATACTAAGCACATGTCTATGTATATCCCTAATATACATTCTAATGTATGTAAAGAAGACGTGCCTAGGTCCCACAGTCCGTCTGTGTAAGCATCTTATACACACTGTGTGAAGTACTGCACAGATGCTGCGTTCAGCCTTTGTAAAACAAATAATTCCATAGATAATCAAATAAAATGGATGTCAGGTCGGAAATAGTATACTGTCATAAAATGGGGAGTGTAAGCATTAACAATGTGAGGAAAACTTCTGGACAGGATTTTAGTACCTTCTGTGTGGAGGTGAACAGACTGCATTTCTTGTTGGAAGCAGATTGTGAATTTCATTCCGTGCAGGCAGCCCCCGGGGCGTTAAGATGCTTATACCTATGGGAGGGGAAAATGGGCATAAATCTCAAACCGCAGACAGAGGAATGGGTATCTTGTGACATTTTCTGAACTTACTTTGCTATAGCTTTTCAAAGGATGTGTCTTTTTCTTTCCATTTTGCTTATTTATTTTTTTTTTAATGAAGATTGTAGGCTGAAGAAAGACTGACGAACAGAGATTAGGCTCATGGCCATGTTGGCCAGGATCATTCAGGCTTCTGGAAACCGGCTTATGTTTCCAACTGTAGAACTGGTCTGAGAATTGCGTATGACCAATTCTGCCAAAAATTTGTTGAATCTTTACTCATTTTTAAAGCTGTGCAGAGCAAATAAAAGGAAACATAAAACCCACCCGGTTATAAAAAGATGCACTTTACTGAAATTTCTCCTGGAAGAAAGGGAAAAAAACTGGTTTTCTTTAGTTATATTTTTTAAATATAACTTCATGTATATTCATATAGATGCCTATAAATCATAACAATGTTGTGATCAGTGTAATTCACATGCAAGTACACGATACCTGTGAATGCCGTGTCTAGTCACAGGTGCAAATTATTCCTTTCCCTTTTTGTCGTACACAGATTCTTCATGAATCTCCTCAGTCACCATTCCACAACACCTCCTTTAGGCGGAAACTTGTTTTGAAACTATGAAAATTATAAATACAAATAAACCCTATACCATTCTATTTATAAGAATGTGGTTTTCTTAAAAAAGTCCCTTTAAAATTATGAGCTTTTTTTCCCATAGATGGTTTCAGTTTACAAAAGGAATTGCCCTTGCCTCACCATTTCCAGTCCACTGTTTTCCACCCTTTAGTTCCTCCATATTTTCCATATATCAGACAGTATTTCATGGTTGAAATTCTAGTCCAACGGGGAAAAAAAAATAGACAAATAATACCAATGTTAGCTCTCATGTCTCTAAGCATCCAGTAATTCATACACATCAGCAACATAGGCGACGTTCCATAAAACAAAGAAGTAATGGAAAAGACACATGGAAGTTAGTTAAGAGACCTCAGAGTTATTAAGGATAAAAAGAAACCTGTGTGAGTTGTTTTTCTCAGTCCCTCACTGTTAAACATCTTTCTTTTTGAGTACAAAAGACTGAAGTTCTAGTGGACTGGGAGAGTCCCGATAAGAGGACCGAGGGAAATATTTATTGTAGAGATCTGTAGAAAAGAGTGCAAGAGTTGGGAGAAAATGGACAGATAAGTCTGAGAAAGATGCAGCAATAAAATATCCTGATTTATGACCCTTATGGCCTTGACCTTCTGCCAAAGCTTCAAAATGCATTACAGAAATAAAAAATAAAAAAGGTGGAATAAGTGTTTGGGGACGCTGTGCAGGACTAATTCCTTTTCCCTGGCCCCCATTATATCTTCCAAAACACAGTCAATGTTCCTCTGTTTTCTCTGAAAGGCAAAGATAGGCCCTGCCCTTTTTAACAAGACCGTCTTTCCTCCCTTTCCCTTTCTGCTTGTGTAGTTTGAGTTTTGCTCTTCCTGCTGCCCTGGGGATGTGGCGTATGCGCAGACTGTGAGAAACACAATGTTCTGAATTTATCAAAAAAAACATACAGCAATTCACATAGCTTTCGTGCAAGCTGCACGGAAATCCTGCGATTTGCCTACTGCAATTTTAAAAACAATCAATATTAGTATTTAGGTCCCGAATATTAGCTGTCCTAGAAGACTGAACTATCACTATACTTTCTAGAAATGCTGTTTTCCTTCCAATAGATGGACTTCATTTCTTTGAAAACCATCGCAGTGTTTGTAAGACATGAAACGTAAATGCAGATATTATGGGCTTCCTGTACAATGCAAATAGTCCACCAGACCAGCCATTGAACTCATCATGATGTCAGCTGGATCCCAGGTCTCAGGGACTCATAATGATGTGCTAGTAACATAAAGTTCCTGATCTCCATCGATGCTGATGTGTCCTAAGTTATGCCTCACGGCATTTTACAAGCACTCAAAAAAGGAGGGTGATGTAGGTAGGGAGAAAGGGGAAAGCTATTGCTACAGTAATCACCCCGGCTGGTGGTTTTCCGGGAAATGCCTCTTCTCTTGGGGTTCAACACGGGTCTTCTCTGAGAGCCGCCCACTGCAGCACAGGTACGCAGGGGCCTTCTTTCGTTCATGGCAACTCATGGGACTTTGTGGCACGTCCGGTCTTTAACCATGGAGCCCAGAGCGAGGTGTTCTGGGGGAGGCTGCAGTCCCCAAGTTATGTGAAGGGAAGAACTTTGAATGATGGTGTATTAAAAATGTAAGCATCTATCATAGTATTTTTGATCTGTTAAATGTGTAGTCAGTATTTCCTGCTGCTGCTGCTGCACAATTACTAATTCTGCAACAGTGCCAAACCAGCATGGCTGTCCTTTGGATATAAAGACTTATCTTCAAAATACAGAGAGAAATCTCTCTCAGACATGCAGTGCTTTTGAAAACTAAATTCTGCTGCCTGCAGTTATAGATGAACTTTTTTAGTTGATAGGTCACTTCTGCCAACCTATTGACCTTAATAACTGCTACTTGTGTACCTCAAAGTATGAGAGAGGAGACGCTGCTAACAGAGATATTACTTTATTTTTCTCCAGTATTAAAAATTTCCCAAAGTCTGTGAGCGAACAAAAAAATGTTTACAGATAGATTCTGCACTGAACGCTATAGTCTTTGTAAACAGCATCCAAAAAACTTTAGAGCCTGTCATTTGCTCAGCTAGAATATTTTGGGTTTTGTCCAAGAAAATGCACTGAGAGTGGGACTAAAACAGCTAGTAGTTGCACGTATGTTGGTATGCGCAAGGTAAGGCCAGCTCTTTTTCAATGGAATGATTCTTAGACCCTGGACTAGGCTTCTTAGAGGTGATGCACCCTGTCTAAATTAAGGAAAACATATAAATTGCAGTCACCTTGATGCTGCTTCAGTGTTGTCCAAAGTCTGGATTGGATCTAAACTTGAAGGAAACTCAGATGAACAGGAATAGTGCATCAAACTAGCACACGGGAAATGTGGGTCTAGGCCTTTGTTCTAGCATACTAAATGTCAGTAAATAAACTCATTCCTTCATTGTGTCTCTGTTTCCTTATTTGTAAAAATGAGATTTCTCTTCTGGAGCGCTTTGAGATCCAGAGATGACACAGGGTATTTAGATTGAGGTAACTAATTATTATTAGCTTTAATTGTAAAAGCTCTGTACTGCTTGTACAAAGAGTAGGAAGTGAGTGATATTTGGCCTGTTATTTTGTATGGCTTGAAAAAATGTGATCTTTACCTACTATTGCATGAGTAATCAAGGTTGGGACCTAGGTGTCATATAGAGGTTGTGATAATTTTCAGCATCTGTGTCTGACTTGTAAAATTTTGGTGAAAAATATATGGCAGTGTATTTATATGAGCTCTAATCAAAAGCTTCACTTGCAACTTATGCTACTTTTGTATGAGGTATATTCACTCCAAGGTCTTTAAATAACATTCATGCCATTAGGAATTAAAAAGCGAATGGACATCGGTATTATTTAAATTGTTGTGTTTTCCTCTGCTGTGCCTCTGTGGGAATGCTGAGTGCCACACAAGAGCTATAATTGAGAAATCCCTTGCTCTCAGTGACTCTGATTGCTATTATAATTGGAATAATTTGCATTTTTATGAAGATACCATTCTGTCTTCAAGCATCCATGACAGTGCTTGATATTTTGAAGATCATTTGGAAAGACATACAGAAATTATTTGCTTTTAGTAGAATAGCTCTTAACTTGCAAGCAAAGGCAAATTATTAGGGGCCAACAGAAAAAGGGTCGTAAGTATCTGAAGAAGCAGCTGTTGCTAAAAAATGTCTCCAGAAATTGACTCCTCCTCAAATGCCTGCAAAGATACTTTACTAAAAACTTCTCTTGCAAACACACTAAGAAATATTCTTGCAATCTTACCAAGCAATAAAATTAGGGTTAGAACCTTCCATAACAGCGGGTCACTTCCATCTCTCTGTTCTCCCTGAAATGCCTATTATAGAACTTGTTGATTTTTTCACTTCGAGAGCCGGAGGCTCTGACAACGTGGCTTATGGCTGCTTCAAATGCATGCTTCATCTCTGGCATACTAGAATCAATGAATAAGTGGTACCACATTGTAAACGTCATTCTCTATTGTCAGGAAAACCACTTTTTAAGAAAGCAAACTGAAACCATACAGCTGAGGCTCTGGTACCTCTTTCACCCTGCTAAATTCACGGTGAGCAATATTTTGTTCTGCACTTAGGCTATGTCGAAATGGGTGTGATTAAACTTGGAAGTTTTACCAGTGTCTGTGATTAAGTGCTCAAATACGGTTCTCCATTATCCTGCGATCGTACATACACTTACAGAGGAAATGCACGTGTAAATGAAAATTACACACCTCTGACTAATGTTCAGCAGAGCTTAATGGCAAATGTTTTTTATTTATTTTTCAATTTCATAATGGAGGGAATTTGCCCCCTCAGAGCCTGTGAAATACTAGAGTCAAAATGACCAATGTAGATCAGCTGGCACTTGTCTAGCATCTTTCAAGCTAACATTAGAGATCTAAACATGCCTAGATATGCCCAAGGATCAGAGTTTCTCTCCCAGATGAGATTTGTAACTCAAGCTAGCTCAACACTCTGTTGATGACAGATTCAGAAATATTTATTCTGGTGAAATAGTTTTTTGTGCATAATCCTAGTAATTTCACTTGTGCCCCTCCCTACTGAGGAAAGAAGATAAGAAGAAAGACCTCCACTTCTAGTACTGACTCAGGTCTTTCTAAATGAAACATCTATGTCCCAAGTGAATTTCTTAATCATACTGCTTTGAACAAGGTAACACATGAGTTAAGTGTATAAATTACAGAGAATTAGTTAATTTAACTGCAGTGTCCAAATGTTCCTTCCTGATGCTTTTGTCCCATTCAATTTCTTTATCTTTTTATCTTTACCTCTCTCACAGAGTCACTCCAAATCATGATTAATCAAAACTTAAATTTAAGGTACAAAGCACTTTCTGCCTTAAAGGCCCCAAGATAACTTCTGAGCAACAATAACCAAGCACATTTGTTCATCTGTAGTGGAGAAGTCTTCAAGCACGTAGCAGACTAAATGACACATGAGTTTTTTCCGCTAATTTTATTACAGTATTGTTCTTCATGCCCTGCATAATTAAAGGTCTGTCATCATCTCCATTATGAACCTCTAATTTCGCTGGTTTATAACCTTGCCCATAATTTACTCTGAAAGGGAGGCTGCAATATGGGATCTTGTCACAACCATGGGTTCTTCTTGCCCTGACTAAAAATAAAAGCTAAGTTTTTCATAAGTGATTAATGATTGCACCCTTCTGGTTTAATCTGGTAGAAGGGTTATGAATCTCCAAGGGTGGGTGGAAGAATCTGTCTTTTCTGCAAAACAAGCTTCATTGGTCACTTATTTCAAAATTGTTGCTCTTGTCTAATGAACTGCGTAAGTTGTTCCTTTTTGGAAACAAAGGAGACACCAGAAATACAGTATTTGGTGTCAGATGCTCACTACAATGGTCTGATAGAAAGGAGCCTTGTCTTTCCAATTACAATTTGCTATCATTGTCTTCTTGTCTTCTGGTATTTAAAAGCAAGCAAAATGCCTGAGGGAAAATATATGACAGGGCAGGCGTAGCAGATAATTTTAATATGAAATACTAGTATTTCGTACTTATTCTGCACATATAGATATACAGATTAAAGGCTTCCTAAATGAATACTGACACAAACTGCTAGAAGTGTTATGAAGATACAGTCTGGCTATTTTATGATTGTTTCTTGCACAACTACTGATTTTGTAATGGCATATTGTGAAGCCTTCTAACGATTTGATAGAATTTCAATTGGTCCTTCTAGGCCTGTTTTTTATATTCTTCTTTGGCTATGAAATCTGAAACTATTATGCAAAGGACACAATCTACCATCTCTTATGATCATGACAAAGCTATAAAATGTCCATTCTTTTGTAGACCATGACATTTTCAAATGCTTCTGATTTTATTAGCTCTTTTCTGTTACCGTGTTTATCCTCCCGTATCTCTGTAACACTATAAACGGTGCCATTGTTTTATGTCACAGCTCCAAGTCATCCCTTTTCTTACAGGAATTGAATTGGATCCAAGATAAGAGTATTTCTATTCTTCAGAGAGATTGACAGGGCCAGTTCAACTTTACACCTCTTTGTAAACCCATTCCGTTGCTTTACTATCCTTCAGTGTCAAGTCAGAAGTTTTCCTAGAATATCTGAGCCACAGTGGATCACAAGTGATCACAACAATGGCCATAACTATTGTCCGTGAAGGTAATAGACGGGAAAACAGCGCGTATTGTGATAAAAAAAACAGGGAAAGAGGAGGAAGAGGAAGGGAACCTGTACTGTTCGATAGTCCTGCCTGCATTTGAATGGAGGAAATTCATGTCTCTTTGGGTGATCTCACTGCACTGCCTAGTCCTGACATCAGGTGCTTTGCTGCATAGTATGACGTGTTGCAAGATAGACCAGGCAAAGAAGTACCAGTTAAGGAGAGCCCATATTTAGAACAGAAGTTTATGCTGTTAATTTAACTAAGCACTTGAGGATGTGTCTGGGTCACCCAGTTCTGAGAGGTAGGTACGTATGTGTTCAACATTTGGCACACATTTTCCTGAATATGTGGGGCATTTTTACAAGGATCTTGAGCATTTATTGTTTAAGACCTGCTTAAATGCTTTTTTGAGCTGGAGCTGAAATAAGAAAGCAGTCACAGAGAAACTGTGAATTAAAATACTTGCCTTGTTCAAAGGGAGTCTTTGAGTTGTCAATCCCATGCTGAACTTGGACATGCACTGTCCATCGTGTCTGTGCACCGGGACACTGACTGCGGGGGAAAGACTCACAAGAGAGGTCATCTGAATAAGGGACACTTGAGAGCAGCAGGACACTGTTCTGTGTGCCTGGCAGACAAGGGGTGGCTGGTCAAGAGAGGTGGTATAAACCTGCAAACAGCTTAAGGTCAGGTACATTTGATCACCTGCTGGTGACTGGCACTCCATGCGGATCCTAAACATTACTGGCATTGATTTAAGTCTGTCACTGTTGCAGACAGAAATGTGTCAGGCACGTTTTTAGCAGAAACATAAAAATGATGACATCTTTTTTTTTCTTTCTTGACTGCTCCATATATTATGGTGCTAATAGATGCCTCTCTTGAATTTCAGACAGTAAAAATAATTGCCAGAATTTCTCTTTTGCCTCTCCCCCTTCTCTTCCGATGGCTTCTGAGTCTCTTTGAATGAAGGCTTGGCTGCATAACTAGCCCTGCATAACGCACATCAGCCCCTCTGTCCCTGTATGGAATAGCAGCACATGCAGGTCTCATACGCACAAAAGAGAGGATTAAGAAGAGACTAAGCACATTAATTCCGCTGTTCCCCCAGTGTGTGCTTCATCTAACTATTCCACTGTACACTTGGCACATTTGTAATTAAAGTCTGTGTAATAGATGAACATATTGTAAGCAGATAGAAAGAAAGCAGCTATTAAAATTAGTTTGAATTACTTCTCTTGCTTGCAAAAAAAAAACAAGCCTCCAAACCAGAAGATCTTTTATCATGAATCCTAGAAGCAATGAGAAGTATTTTTAAGTATCATGTTTTCCCAAACAAGGACTTCGAAGGAAAAATAGGAGAGAGACCTGTAAGAAGCTCAAAGAAGACAGAATAAGGAAGGGAAATAACTCCATCTGGGACTTAACACTTAATGTTGGTGATCAAAGGCAGGCCTTACGAGGTGTTTCTTCTCTAAGATTTTCAGTTTATGGGAGTTGAGGGAGCTCAGCATCTCACATGACGTTCCAAAAATGTCAGGATTAGCCCTCTGGGTTTAGATGAGTGATTGTATTTCCTTTTATTGAAGGAAGATGATCTAGAATTATGAAATTTGAATTTTCTTTGTTGCCTTCCTTACATTGAACTGACAATACTAATGTTGTCTTCCTTTTGTGTACATCACCAGATTGAAAATTTATCTTTGGATAGGGAGCTGGCCTAAATTCCGGATCCTAATAATACTATGGATAATGGTGAAATAAAATTTTCACTTTACTGATTATCCTCTGATATTGTCCTGGCATTGTCATCTGCATGCCTTTCTGACAAAGAAGGTTAGCTGCATACTGGCTCCGTTTACAAGAACTCAGCTAGGCGGGTGAAGCTTATTCCCATCTATTCAGCATTTAGGAGCCCGCATCTGATGCAATGCCCATTCTGGGGCTTCCCGGCTTCCCAGCCCAAGAAATACATTGACCAAACGGAATAAATCCAGTGAGGGCCACTAAAAGGCTAGGGGAATGGAGTATATAATGTATAAGGGAAGTCTGAGAAGGCTGGGCTTGTTCAGTTTGAAGAAGTCATTTGACTTCAGTTACCTAATGGGTGGTTACAGAGAAGTTAGAGTGTTCTTAAGAGATACACAGTGAAAGGACAGGAAACCTGAGTCACAAGTCACAAGAAATCCTTATGCAACAGTGAAATAGGTCTCCTGAAGAGGCTGTGCAATCCCCATCCCAGGAGAATTTCACATCTCAGTGGTTCAAGACCGTTAGCCGCCTTGCTTCATTTTAACTTGAATGAAACTTAGTGTCTTTGTTTTGAGTGGAGAGGTTAGACCACATGATCCACAAAGATCCCTTTCAACCCGAATTGTTTTATAATCTACCTGTGAAGAAAGCTTTTGTTTTCAGTTACATTGTCAGTGATCCAAAATAGTGGCCCTTTAATTATTGAAATATTGAAGGAAAAAAGTTTTCCTACTGTGGTCTTGTCTTTTTCCAGTTATTTTTCTCTCCTTTTTTTCCTACCCCAACCCTGACTTCATAGTCTGTCTACAAAGTGTCTGAAAACGAAAGGCAAACTAATCAGCTAAATATGTCATAAGTGTTTTGTTAATGGTAGAATAACCTCATGTTCTTTCCAGACAAATAGTTATGGATTGTTCTAGTATTTCTAATTGAGTTATTAGTGTTCATATTTAAGGTCGTAGAATCTTTAGTTGTTTTTCTGCCAAATGCCATTTGCTTACATTAAAGTAGTAGGAAAAATACATTTCCACCATTTCATTTGTTTGATACCTCTTCAGCCCCACTGCCAATGTTTCTGCACAAGTGCCAGCTATTAAAGGCTCTTTCAAAGGGTCTTGTAAATTTTATTGCTGTCTGTGGAAACCCCTTTTTTCACAAGTGTGCTATCCAGGTACTACTTTGCTCTGTGCAAAGTATTAAAAACAGTAAGTTGCTTTACTACTTTACACTCCTGTATTTGCAGTGGTTAACTCCCAGCCAAAGAAATGCCACACGGATTTAAAATGGAGATACGTGGTACAAACTAAATTCTAAACCTGACCAGATGGGATATTTGGGAGGAAACCATTTAAAAATCCCTTCCCCTGTAGTTTTAAGAGCTTAATGGACTGGAGAAAATAGGTAAAGTAATTGGCAGATGTGTCACTATCAGAGTGTCCGCATCCTTGTCTATTATGTCAGTCCTACAGAATTAGCAATGATAATTCAGCTTTTAACAGTGATATCTGGAAGGCTGTAGCAAAACACTTTAGTGAGTGCTGTGGATATGAAAAATATAAGAAAAATTATTAAGATTGGTGTAAGCACTATGGACACTGCATAAACATTAGTTGCCTCCCAGGAAACCAGGACAACAGCAGTCAATTTGAACAGCTACTGGCTTTTTTCTACAGATAAGGAAGTTCTAGGATTAAATAAAAACTTTCCTTGTCTCTCCATTTGAACTGGGAGTCAGAATAACAACAACAAAAACACATGAATTCCCTAGGAAGGAGGCTGAGTAAAATTTCCTGACAAAATAGGCATGCTTCTCCCTGTATCTTTCTAATATATTCAATTAACCATTGCAAGTAAAAGATAATAAGCTCAGGCTTATCCTAATGTGTTTTCAAGCCTTATCCTCCTCTTCTCACATATCTTAGTGATCCCTTTTATATTGTCTCCTTATTGTGTTCTTGTTCACACAAACAAGAACTAAAAAATGAAGGCACCCACCTTACTGGGGAATAGCTGTAGTGTGCCAAACAAAGGACGGTCTTTCTTCCTGAAAAACATTTATACAGTGTTTGGATTGACTCTTATTTTTCTCCACCTTAGCTCATGAAACGTGCACGTTTGGTTAATATGACCTTTGATGGTGAGTCTATAGGAGGAGAGGAGAGGTGAGGAGGATGACTGGGACGAAATAGCAGGAACGTATCTAAGGCAGCCCTTCCTGCACCTTCTTTCATATTTTATTCTATTAAAAAAATGTTCAATCCCTCTATTAAAATTAATATATGAACCACAGTCACTAAAATGGTTGTAGTACTTTGATGTTTGACTTGATTAATATGACTGTAATTTGCTTCAAAGCAAAGGCTATCATTGACAGTTAAAGCTTCCATGGAGAGAGGGAACTAGAAGATGCTTTGGGACATCTTTTCTTGTTACCCTTTTAGTCCTTCTAAAAAGAAACTTCTGTTCACCCCCAAATTACAGGCTTCAGAGAACAAAATTGCTTAATTTCTTGATAGCTAATCTCTTTCCTAGGCTTTCAAACCATAATAAGGTTTTTCTTATAAATTACCTTATTTTGTATGTATGGTAAGAGCAGAAAGAGAGCATCATGTGTCCTTATGTGCAGTCTGCAGTATACCCAATCCAGACGTCATTGTTTGCATGCCCTTTCTTAAATAAAATCTTAACTTGCAGTTCTAATTTAAATGACCAACTCTTAAAAAGCACTAAAGGAAACTTTCAAATTATGCTGATTAAACTAGCAAGCTTGCTTATTATATTGTTTTGACAATATTGCTTTTTATTTAAACTGTACTGCAAGGCAGCGCCTCATGGGGAGCAGGCAGGATGATCGCTGGCTGAAGACAGACATTACAACATAGCATTAAAATATGTTAATGGCTGAACCACCTCCGCAGCAGTACAGAAAAGAAATTGTGACTCAGCCATATCTCCTTCCTTGCTCCTCTTAGCTTGGGGAAGAGTGTGAATTAGCTCCTCTTATTGTCCTTCGTGGAGTTGATTTTTGACTGCCTTTTGGTAAGCAGTCTGGGATGGCAGAGTTTGTTGCTACCACAAACAAGCGTTTCTTAGCTGACAAAAAAACCTGCTTTGCTGAAAACAAAGACTGTGTTTAATGTAAGTTCTCATGAAAACTAATTTTTAAAAAAGGCTCTTATTCTCTTATTTAATTTCCCTTGGCTGTATTACTAATAATACCGTTTGATTTAGCAAAAAGAAAATTTAAAATTTTTCATCTAAGCAGAAGAAAACTTCCTTCCACAGCATGTATTTAATAACTGTTCTACCCCCTTAAGATGTCATTTAGTGTCATTTACAGTCTGCTGCTCAAATCCCCTGGAAATAGTAAAGCAAGGGTTAGATATTTGCTTTTCACTGGTTTTAAATAAGGCCTTGTTTAATCCCGAAGTGAAAGACTTGGCCTTCTCCTCTAGGAAAAAGCTGATAATAACTGTGAATGTGTAACTTCTGTGTCACTGAAAAAAGATCTTCGCTACTTGCCTTGCCACCTTTTCTGTTTCTCTTGCTGTAGGTGTGTAAGGGATGGGGAAAAACATTTGCTAGTCAGCCAAACTGCTACATGATTTCACTGTAGGTGGTCCAAAACAAAACTATTTAATTTTTGTGGCTAACTACTAAACATATAGCAACTTCCATAAACTAGCAGCTCTTGTGATGCGTGCGTGTTTTGAGCTGTCTCGCACCCTGGGAAGATCAGAACACATTCAGTGGCCTAGATCAATTAAGCACATGTTTTATTTGGAAGAGGTGCCACAGTGTCTCTCCTTCCCCAGCATAACAGAACAGTTGGCAACCTTTTCAGTGACATAAAGAGATCTTTTGAAGCCCATACGCCTGCATAAACTCCTAACATCTTTGACTTAAAGAAATCATGTTACAAAAGAGAATAGGGTGCATATGGTTTCATAATCTTTTCTCTCCCATTCCTGTTACTCCAGAACAATTTTGTCTACAAATACATTTTGATAACTTACACATTTTCCTGTTATCTCAAGCAGAGGGGAAGTGGCGTTCTTTATGACCAGATCTAGTGAGTGCCCTGGGATTTGCTTGTTGGCATTTACATTCCTGATGAAGTGCTCATTGGAACTCCAGTCAACACATTCCGCTCTTTCCCAGCCTAAAGTCATCAAATTTTAATACCGAGGCACATTTCCCAGAAACAATATTATGTCCAAATATCTAATTTAAATTAAAAATGAAAGTGCTGGATTCAAAAATTCATGTTAAAGAAACCTCAGCATGAAATGATAGTCAATAAGAAAAGTAGTTTACTAAAATTAGCTAATACCCTGTATGCATTCGTGTTCAGCAGCTGATTCTACAAGAGGCAAAGTGCTCACATAAAGGGAACCGTTAAGTACAATGTAAGATAACCATGTCCCATGGAGACTGAGTAAAAGCAGGAGGATTTTTGTGTCTGGACCCAAAAGGATCATTCGGGAACAGCTCCAGCTGACTTCAAAATGTTTCACCTCCAAGCAGTGAAAGTCATGCCTATATTTATTATATTATTTATTTTTGGATAGCTGTGTCCTGGAGTCCTCTACAGAGTGGCTGTAAATAATAAATTGATAGAGTTAAAAAATGAATATTAGAGGGACAAAGAGAATTAAGATCTGTAGACAAGGGAGAAGGGAGGGATATTGTGTGAGCCAGCACACGCACGTTGCAGGAACAACCACAAAACCACAGATGAAATGGAAAGAGTAAATTTATTTTCATTACATCACCAACCGGGGGATCTCCAAAGCAGCACCCAGGCAGAGGCACACAAGCAGAACGCAGCCACCAGAGAGCTCAGTCCGTGCTAGAGAATCACGGAAATTGCTGGTTTCGCCTGTATATCAGGGATTCACACAGGCGCGGTTTACCACTGTGATTTTATCTTTCCCACCGCAGGGCAGGAATCTCAAGCGTGTTCGATAGGCTGCCTCTGAGTCTATTGCAGGCCGATGTTAGATCTAAGTACAGGTGTTCTACTTGTCAAGCACATGAGACTAAACAATGATTGGTGTGATTTCAACACCTCAGCTGCAAGTCACTTGAGCATGTTTACAGTCCTCCTTGCCAATTTTCCATTATTTTGCCACAGATATGTTTAGAAATAGGTTAGAGAGTCAATGAGGTGGAAAGAAAAACGGAGGTTATTTTCAGTTGCTTTCAACACATCGAGAAGGAACGAACTATCAGCAGTAAGAGACCTTACGTGGTAATGCAGACAAAATGGTGCAGAAAACACAGAATAAATGGAAGGATATAAATGGAGGTAGGCCCTAGGAGAAGTAAGAAAAGTACCTTAGAGGATTTTGGAAACAAAAGGGTAAAATTGAGTGGGGATCAGTATTTCTCTGAAGCTTTCTCTTAAAAGAACTGCTCTTAAGAAGCATCTTCTTTAAATAGACCAAAGCCACATTGTGATCTAATTTGCACTCCTTCTCATGTGTAACTTCCACTGAAACTCATGGAATTCTGTGCTTGCAAAACATCAAAAATTGATCCGAAGTCTGTATGAAGCACTAGAAATAATTTGAATTTATATTAATAAAATTCAGACTGCAATAATCTGTTTGTTTCTCAAGAAAAAGGAAACAAAACATTTAAAAACTTTATTGGTACTCTAAAGGAAGCAAGTGCAGAAGCCAAAAGTAAAGCAAGCCCTCTTAAGTAAGCCTTTCGTTGAATTATGTTCATTCCTGCAGCCTCCATATTCTGTCAATTCAGACTATTTTTGTAAGCATTTCTGTATGCAACTAATGTTGAGTAGAAATCCCAATGCCTGTATTTCTAAGCAAACGATTAAGGGCCAGGGTAAAAGCGAGCTCATCCCAAATTTGTCTTTCGGGTACCCTGGGGTACCTTGCACTGTTGGGTGGGACGATGGAGCCCAGGTGTCTGGAGAAAGTGAGTTGATGAGTGATGTGGTGGTTCTTCTGTCACTCTCACGTACTTGCCAGCAACCTGTCATGTCAGTTCAGGGCTTGCAGCAGTCTTCTTGCCTCGCACAAAAATATGGATCTTGATAACCTAGCTAGTTCCTCCCATCAGTACACATATGAGCTTTAAACCCACATATTAGCCGTGTGGCAACACGCTTTACAATTTTCTTCCAAGTATTGTAATTACCAAAGATGCAGTACTTGTTTAATCTGACATAACTCATTCAGCAAAGTGCAACAATGTAGGCACATCTGTACATTTGCATACTAAAAAAGTCTAAAAATACTTATATAAAAGACAAAAGGTGGTTTTTGAATACATGACCCAGTCCTGGCTTCAATTATATGTTTCAGCATAGAGTATTATGGTCTTGTTTTTAGCTACATGTGTGACTACCTAATTACAAGGGAAAGCTTTTAAACAAATGCCCTGATTCTAGCATTCGCAATGGGGTAAATTAGGATTACCGCTGTTAAACAGATTGTGACTGAAATGGTGCAAAAGCTTCTGGAAATACGAATTTTGCTTAAAGTTTGCCTTGTCTGTTTCTCAGTATCTGGAAGAAAAATATGTTAAAATCCAGGTTGGCAATCTCAAATTGGCTTTTGAATTTACACCATTAATTTACTGGTTAAAATATGATTCTTGACTGCAAGGAACAAATGCTGATACTGTAATTAGGCCTTTCAATCTGTTACATTAAATGAGAACATCAAAGTCAATGTCTAAATTATGTACATCCATGTATACCTAGTTTCTCTGACATTAAATTTGTTCTAAAAAGGCCACAGAAACAAATTTTGCATTATAATTAGTGCACTGCATTTCTCAGATGTTTGCTGAAAAGGAAATACTACATAAAAATAAATACATCTGTAACTCATACAAGGTTCATAGAATACAGAGGAGAACTTCTGAAGGATGAACAATAGCCCCACAAGTGGGAGTTCATAAGTTGGAATATTCTCTGAATGGACATAAAATTGGTCCATTCTTCTCCCAGCTGATGCTGGCATTTAACACAAGTGAGAGGGAAAACCAGCCTCCTCAGCGCCAGTAAGTTTACTTTCCTTCATTAAATGCATAAAATTACTATCAGTAGAAATCCAGCACCCATGCCTGAGAGCAGAATTTGGCCCATACTGCACTTTCAGTCACTGTTTTAGCATACTAGTTTTACACTATTCATCTTTGGTTCAAACCCGCTGTTTATTCTCAGTGTAAAACTTCTGTTTACATTTATGGAAAGACGTAATGTGAGACTGGCCCCTTCCTTAAAGAGATAATTTGCTTCATTGTGTTGGATTTCTACAAGCCTAAACAACCGTGTTTATCACTGGGCACGTAATTCACACTTGCCTTACATAATTTTTTTTGCACCTTGATGTGGCAGATAGGCATAGTACTAACTGACCAGTAAATGCTTGGAGCTATTCTGATTTCCGTCATACGTGAAGTCTAACTCAATTTAGAGAAGACTGCAAACGGGAGCGAGTAAATTCAAATTCCTGGTGTACAATCATGAATGTTTTTGATAAAAATACAGTTCTCACATGGTTGTGTGTACTTTTACATTGTCTCAAGAAAAGACTGTAAAAGCTGCATAGCCTATAAAGGCCTAATAGCGTTGTTGGGGAACAAATGTTTTCTTCAGTATAAACAGGATTATACCATAAATCAGATGTGTACAGAACTGTTTGATTAAATTCACAAGGTTTGTGTGTTAAATGATTCCTTAGTTTAAAAGATGCAAAACAATCAAAATTATTGTGTCAGTGTCTGGTAACTTGGGTCACTGAAATGTCAAATTTTTTTATCTCACAACCTCCAATCTAAGGAATAATTGTGTCTATTGTAATGTACTCTAGAGATGGACATCTAATTGTCTGACCCAAGAGAGGACCTAAGTATAGCTATAAATGCAAATCATCTTTTTTCCTTATAACCTCACAAAGTAAAGCATATTGTAAATATTTAAATAAACGGTTTGGGGTTTTTTTTCCATGTGTTTTATCTTTTCACTTTCATCTGTAAGGTACCCACTTTGACTGTGGTGTATCTGAAGTTCCTTTATTATTTATGAATATCAGTGAGTTGAGAGTATCTCTCAGGAGGAGGGGAGAGAATCAATAGTCTAACATTTGAAGAACATCTTTCACGTTCAAGATTACAGTGGGTGACCCACAGGAGGTGAACCACATAGTTAATGTCTAGCAGCCCTGGAGTGTTTTTTATTACCTGAGTTCTCATGAGGACGTGGGAGGTAGCATTATGCCACCAACAGCGCATAATCTAGGTGTTGCTGAACGTTTTCCAGGGAAAACACATTGCTCCCCAAAGTGGCAGTGGCTGAGAAATTCATGCAGGAGAAAAGATACAGGTTTCTGTTCTATAATGCCCCGTGACTTCCGAGCCAAAGACCACATCTAGCCTTTAGACCATGAATTTTCCTTTATGACAACTAGAAGCTTGATGCTACATGTGATCCCGGGTTTGTATTAGTTCTGCTGCAAGAGATTTAGAGCACGTAAAAATCTAAAAACTCTCTCAGGAATGTCTGGATCATTTCCGTTTACCTGTCTGTCACTTCTGAAACATCATTGGTTTTATTCTTCTGATTGTCATTCTGAATTTTGGCAGTCTTACAGATCTATTTAAACTTGGTACTTAGAGATTTCAAGATAAAAATCATGGGCCTATTGCAAAGCCTGCTAAAGTCAGCACAAGTCTTCCCATTAACATCAATAGACTTCAGATCAGGACCTAAAAATGTTATTCCTCCCTACTTTTTATTAAAGACCCTTTTCAAGCAAAACACTTTGGCTTGTGCTTTATTTTAAGTATATATAAGAGTCTTTAAACCCTGCAGCTTGAACTCATTGTACTTACTATAATGTGCATTCATTTCTGCTCAATGATTTAGTGAACTAGTGACTAGAGTCGTATTTGAAAGAAAAGGTTTGACGTAGCTCTGGGTGCATAACCATGCGCTTGTGCATATACTAATAGACTTAAAGATCAAGCAGTACGTTTTCGGCTTGTTTCGCATTTTCTCAGTACCAGTATTATGAAAGTGTTGGCACTTGAGATTATTGGCAGGAAAGGGAGATAAGATAAAGTTCATAAATAATTTTAAGAGATTTAAAGGCAAATGCTCGTAGTGGCATATATTATTTGTCATTGAAAATAAGTAAAAACAATTTTCATTTTATATAAGAAGTAAAGTTATAATGTGTATTCTTTACAGTAGAGGTTATTCTTAATAATTGAAACATAAGAAAATGACAGTCTGATGTTTTGAATTAGTATTTTAGCTTTTTTTTGTTCCCTGATTATTGTGATCAATGAAGATGTTTTTTAAACAAGATATGCTTAAATAAAAACTTTTTGTCAAGGAAGAATTGACGTTAATGGCATTGGTGGCGTTATTCTAGATGAACAAAGCTTTCTGACAGACGATAAATGTTTTACAGGGTTTCAGTAGGAAGTCATGCGTGGAGTTTTTCAAAGTCTAGACACTTATTAATGGTGAATATATAATGAAACAACAATTGTAGTTATAGGCTGTGATCTAATAGCAGTTCAACTTTATAATGAACATTTAGATTTATTTACTTAATCCAGTCTTTTAATAGAGTATGTATTAGTGAAGACAAGTGAATATGAAGCTTCCACACTGAAAGTAGTACATAGTATTATTACATTGCCATTGTCTCTAATTAAAATAGCAGATTATTTAGCAATTGCTGGAAAATAAGTATATTCTTAACTCTGCATGGTAAATCTCATGACACCTCTTCAAAAGACAGGAAAACTGATGCACGTATTTGTGATGTATTCAGAGGAAGTTAGAGGCAGAGCTCTCAACGGCTACCAGAAATCTTTCCTGGGAAACCTATATATTCTAACAAGAATAGAACAATATCATTATAGTTCATCTCCATAGTTAAAACATGTAAACAAGATGTAGAGAACTCTTCAATTTTTCCAAAAATACCTTTCACAGTTCAGAAAAAAATTGTTTTCTGATTAAAATAGATGTGCTCATGTAACACCACAGGGCATTCTTTACACTTTCTGCCTACGAAATTGTCAAATGTTTTGAGTAACAACTTTAAAAATAAATCCTCTCTCAGCAATATAACTGGCTACAGTTGTACCTCAAGCTAATAGCACTCTTTTCCACAAATGGACTGAATGAAAAATATATTAATGGCTATTATAAAGTCCAGCTTTTAATTTAGTTTCTTTGGATGGCTCACAATAATTTGAAGTCTTTAAATCAAAAGTAGATAGCATTGTAAAAGACATTATAGCTCGACAATTATAAGCACAATGTAAGAACTCCTGGGTGATGTTCTTTGGCCTGTGGGAGGCATGAAGTTGGAGTATATGATGATAATTGCTCCTTTTAGCTGCCCCATCTATGAATCTAAAGTACCTTTTCCAAAATCCTGAGGGGAGGGAAGAATAGATGGTCATCAAGCAACAGTGGTTTCTGTTAATGCAGCCTTCTAGCTACCGTTTCTGACAGTAGCTCTCTGTACAGAGATCACGATTATGCCTTTTACCATCAAGCAAGGAAATGATTAAAAACTTCCAGCAATACTTGCATAAGGTGATATTCAAGATATTGACTTTAGCTAAATGAGAGCTAAGGTAAGTTACACCCCAATATCATTCTATCTTTTCACTTTACTACTCGTCCTAAAACTCATTTTGCTAAAGGAAGCAGGCCTATTACTGCTGGTGATTTATTCAAAGGAGCTCATTCTAGTTCCCTTGTGGCTATCTTCAAGTGCTTAAGGCATATTTCCCTAACCAATTTCATACTCCGTAAAATCTTTCTCTCTCTCTTTACCTCTCTTATCAGGAAAGGATCAAATTCTCTCACCTTGAAACAAGCTTGTTCTACCCTTTTGTGCAATCATGGGAGATAGACGCACCATTTAGATATCCTCACAGGTAATCAGGAAGGTAATTGCTAGATTAGCTGCCACTGCAGATTTCTCTTTAAAAGCAATCTTAATTCAAAAACAAGTGACTCCCTGACCTCTGGAATTAATAATGTCCAAAATCCACTTAAAAACTCTCTTGGTCTTCATATAGGGATTTTTCAGATTTCAGCCTTTCTAGAAAAACAGGTAATATTCAATTTCTTTCCTCCCACTCATTCTTAAATCCTTGGAGCTGAGTGTGAAAGCATCTTGAAGTCATTCCATTTATGTCCTACCTGAATTCCTGCCTCAGGTTTCTGCACGGCAGCGCACTTCTTGAATTTCTCACTTTCCTATGGATCAAGTATCCCAATAAACATGCCATTAAAGACTGTAATTAATTTAGGTGGAGGGGCTCTGGTTGTTGCAACCACATAAAGTTGTGGACAGTAATCCTGCAGTAGAGCTTCAGCGTACATTTTCTGTGCTGCTGCTGGGGCATTAATCTTTTATGAAATATGAATACACTGGTGACATATATAGTCACATTTCTAACTCTTATTTTTGTGTATAACTTTTAGTTAGCAAGACTTAATCTGTGATTATAAATTAATCCAGTCCGTTTTTATCTCTTCCTTTCCCCTTCTGCGTCCCTTCCCCAAAACATCCCAAGTTTTGTATAATCCCCTGATTTCCCTCTGCTCCATTGAAAATTGTCTTCCTCCCAACATCCATAATAATTCCTATATCCCTTTAGGCAGTAATCCCTCTTCGTTTGCCTGGTGTTCTGCAGAGTTTCATTAGTTGAGTCATCTTGCCAGGTTTCATCCTGGGGACGACCATTCTGCTCTAAGAGTTGTAGGTGTAGCCCACGTGGTGTACTCCATTCCTCACTGCTCAGGGTACTTGGATTCCTCCACCTGTCATCACGTCTATGATCTGTGCAGTGTCTTTGTGTTTAATTTGATTAGCCTTTAGTGGGACAACCCAACATCAGTCACATTTAATTTAGTGGTCTAGGCAGAGCCTGAGGTGGGGTCAGCTGTGCCATTAGCAATGGTAGTGAAGAAGGAAGGGAATAAGTAGTGGAGGAGGTTTATTGTATAGCTGGGAAGTGGTACTGATGTTGTTTCTCATCCCATAGCAACAGGGACTGAGGCAACTGCCAAGAGACACCCAGTGTCCCTTTCTGGCAGCCCAAGCAGAAAGACGAGGGGTTCACAGCTTGATTCCTCGCTTTTGGCAGCTCAAAAATGATAAATGCAACAAGAGTGCTCTGGAAAACAGCCTGATGAAAAGGCATAATTAGATATCATTTACTCATGGCAGACAGGGGAGGTATGTACTTACTTAGGCACTTTCCATACTGCATTTCTGTATTAACTCTTTGCTCCTACTATAAAGTTTGAATTGAATTGCTTTTATTCTGCTTGGGTACCACAGTGAGAAGACAGTTTTATTCTGCAAGTGAGTCACATGGGTTTGAATAACTGCTCAGTTGATAGTTTGGAAACATGCTGGCGGGTTTTGAATTGTTTGTTGTTTGCCTCAAAAAAATAATCTCAAGCAATGTATATTTCAGTTTTGCCCCAGATGGTATTGCTAGCAAGCTCCCATTCAAAAATGAAGTATTTGTGTCTCAGAGTAAAAATAGTGGTTTCTCAAACACACATTCATTTCACTTTTTTTCTGCTTTGGTGATGTACAAATAGCTTGAAATCTTTGAGGGAAGCAGGATGAACCTATCAGCTGTGGAAGTAAAAATGCCAGAGGTTCAGTCTTTGCCTTGTTTCTTCAGCTGGGAAGATAAGAAAAATCTCTTCTGCCAGGAGATTAGTGAAGAAGTGCAACTGGGTGACTGCTTAGTCGACGGGTGAAATTCAGTGGAGGTTCTGCTCTGCCAATAGTTGAGGAAACAGCTGTGGCAGTTTAAGAGTAAGTGTCTTCCCAATGATTTGTTGTTGCCCTCCATTGAATCCTGCACAGTAAGCAGTATGAGCACTCCTTGCTACAGTGTAAGGTAAGTAAAAGCTTACCTTCAGCTGTCAAGGAAAGCTGCTTAAATTAACCCTGTTTGTTTTACGCTGTGATAATTGAGGAGTCTTAGTCTGAGCCATTCTCCTGACTCAGCTGAAGGGAGCAACATGCTGGTGAGAAGATGGAGCCTTGTAGATTGGGGTGGAATGGAATTTGCAGTGACTTTTCAGCATCCCTTAGATAAATCCACGTTATTTTAGAAATACTTGCTAATAAAAGCAAGTCTACTAGCAATCCGTATTCATTTTCAAAACAGATATGAGACAGATAAAACCTGTGCAAATTCATTAAAGTTATAGTAAGAAATGAAACTGAGTCTATGTCAGATATGTCAACTCCCAGTTGGGATGTAAATATATTCCGAGGGCTAGTCAAGAGAGTCCTTAGTGAAAGAGTTCTTTTGAAAAACAGTCTTGGCAAAACCAAACACCTTTTGTGGCATTATGTCTTTCGTTGAAATATGATTTTACAAAATTAAATCAGAACGGAGCAGTTAAGAAATTTGGATATACCATTTGGAAGTTCAGTGGGAAATTAAATTGGAACGGAATTGTACTGTCACTTTGAAACAATTTTTTTTTCCTTCCTCAAAAATATTCAGAACAAAAAAAAAAAGACTTAATTTGCAAATTTATTTATTTATTTATTTAGGTTTAAAAAAGGTATGTATTAGCCAGCTTTGTTTTAGTTAGAGGAAACAGTAGATTGCTTACATGCAAGTGGAACATGCATTTGGTACAGATTGGTTTGTTCTGTGGTCAAAGCTTTCCATGACAGCCATGGTCCACTGTAACCACAGCACTTCTTAAGCATTGGACAACATTAACAGAAGGGGTAAAAAGACGCACTAACATTGAAAAGAAATTCAAGTCTCAGTTTCACCCCAGTAGTCTTTTCATATTCAGATGAACTTTTGAAAGCATACAAATTATAGATTATTTTTCCTAGAGAAAGAAAGGCAGGAGGAAATAGGTTATTCATATTTCTTTTCTCAAGTATAAGACAGCTGTGGACAGTTCTTAACTATATGTCCAGTTGTGGACAGTTGTGTCCAGAGGAGGCAACAAAGCAGGTGACAGGGCTGGAAGGCATGTCCTATGAGGAGTGGCTAAGGACTTTAGATTGGTCTAGTTTGGAGAAAAGGAGGCTGAGGGGTGACCTCATGGCGCTCTACAACTCTCTGAGGAGGGGAAGTAGAGAGGGAGGTGCTGATCTCCCTGGTATCCGGTGATAGGACATGTGGGAATGGTTCAAAGCTATGCACGGGGAGGGTTAGACCGAACATTAGGAAGCATTTCTTTACGAGAGGGTGGTCAAGCACTGGAACAGGCTTCCTAGGTAGGTGGTCGATGCCCCAAGTCCATCAGTGTTTAAGAGGCATTTGAACAATGCCTTTAACAACATGCTTTAACTTTTGGTCAGCCCTGAACTGGTCAGGCAGCTGGGCTAGATGAGTAGATGATGAACTCGTACATCCCTTCCAGCTGGAAACATTCTATTCTACTCTTCTAGATGTTCATAGCGATGTGAACCTGGTCTGGGAACATGCTTTGACCTTTGGCCAAAGTTTTTTACTGCTTTTGTTATAATTTCTTTATTTAACTATTTGAAAAATTAACATTTGAATCATTTAAGGATTTTACTTACTTGTGCTGAGTTGGGAGGTGCTGTGTGGTATTTATCACACCTAAAGAAAACAATGTGATTTATATATTAAAAAATACAATTTATTGATTTGCAAAACCAGAAACAAATTTACCTAAATACAGAAGGAAAAAAGAATGAATTTAGATCTTTTTGTTTATAATCTAAATATAGATTTGAGAATCACTTTTTTTCCTTAGTCACTCCTGTATCCTAGATATCCTGGAAGAAAAAAACCCACCAACAACAACAAAAAAAGGAACCACACAAAAAAACCCCAACATAGCTGCATTTTTTTTTCTGTCCTCCCTACAGTAAAACGGCAGACTACCAAGAAGTGTGGCTTTGCAAACATAGAGGTGAACAACTAGTTCTTTAGCTGCCAGGCTGCTGATTTCAGAATGCTAAGTAAGCCTTGGGGAGATACGAGAATGGCATGCTGCTCGTGAGAAAGCCTCATTTGGAAATGGAGGTAGCTAGCAGCAGCATAGGCAGCAAAAAGTCTCACTGAGATTCATACCTACTTTTTAGGGGGATCTTATGTCCCATATATCCCCTACAAGAAAGTATTAAGGCAGCATTGCACAACAACACGTAATGGCCGTGTAAGAAAGGCAGGGAAATCAGCATCTCTCCAAGAACATGAGGTATGGGAGGGGAAGCTGGCTGGTATGCCTACTTCTCACCCTTTTGGGGGATTTTGGTCGTCTTATCACCCAGTTTAGGATTACTATGAACTTTCTTAGTATCACTCAAGCTGTATTTCAGGTGTTGGGGTTTGAGGAGCCAACAGATATAGGCAACACATCTATACAGTTAATGTATTCAAATTTCTTGATTGCTGGTTCATGCTTAGCTTGAATCTGGACTAGCTAACTTGATCTCCTGGCAAGGAAACTCTGGCATTACAGTGCAGCTGCTTTGAATGTATGGATGCAGGAGGTTGAAACTGTGTTACACAGCAAAACCACATTCGCATATCAGTAACCAAGACCTGCACCTGGAGCCCATGTCCTGCCTTAGAGCTGGAGCTGATCAGGTCAAGAGCCAAATGATTCCAACTACATTTGATGAATGCACGTGGCACACTGGGACGAGTGGGCCCATGTGGGCAGCTCCTACCCACAATAAATATGCTGGAAAGCCTTTCTTGATAATACATTAATAGTGACAAACTCATGAGCATTGCAATAAAAATCCCAGAAGCTCTTGTAAAATCTCTTCAGGGAATCAAATGCTGATTTTTTGGTGTTTTTTTTCTTAGGAGTTGTTCCTGTTTTTCTCGCTTATGCAAAAAGAATAATGTTCATAGCACTGGCAGTAAATTACTATTGATTTTATCAAATCGCTCAGCTGCATTTCAGCGTTAAAGCAAGTATGGGGCCATTTATTGCTTCCTATAGTGTATTCTGCATTGATGAGCATCATGTGCTGAGAATGACGCTATTTACATTGTGGAAGGAAATCACGCTGGGTAGCCTGAAAATATAGTCAATTTGTTAATTGGATAAAATGCTTTCTGCGTTGGCAATCGGTTCATTCCTCTCCCCACCCCGCAATATCAGAATTTACTGAAAGGCTCTTCAAACAAGGAGGGAGGAGGGAAACAGTCATGCAAATAAGAGGCAGGCTGTCACTATAAACCAGAAAATTAGTCTTTTGGATTAGTATGGAAGAACCTAGTTCATGCATTCATCTCTACTATATGTTTCTGCACTGTCAGTATACACTGCCTCCTAGTTTATAGCTGCCTTCTGGTTTTCTGTTTATTGGTGTATAAAAAAGAATGTTTCTGTTTCCATATAGAATCTACTCGGGTTGCACTTAATGCACTTAGAAGTGATTTAATTCTAATAATCTGAAATGACAAGTACTGTATGGGTTTTCTGTTGGCATTAATAGGATTAAATCAGAAGTGAGATATATACTGACAGAGAGGCAGGATCATAAAAATAGCATTTGAAATGGTTCTTAAATTGATATAAAGCTCAAAAAAAAGTGCGAGGAAAATATCTAAATGCGAACAAAGGAAGTGTACTGTTCAGTTGTAAAGGAACTAAGGGTAGGAACAGGTGAAATAAAAATGGCAAAGGACAGTTTCATGAGATCTGTTAATACAGGAGAGAGTAAAGACCAGAAAGAGCCCACAGCAGTTCTAATATGCAAGAAAGCGAAGCAGCAAACAAAACAGAAAGTTAGAGATCCATTAGTTTAACTTCAGCTTTGGGAAAAGCTTGGGAACTCTTCATAGAGATCAAGCGTGGGAACCCCCACGAAAAGCACAGAAGAGATTAACTTTATGTTCTCTTCTCTTTCTTTCTCCTCAGTATTCGAGGTTTTCAGCTAAACTCTTCAATAAAAATCATTAAAAATTAGACTCTTATCCAGTTCCTTAGTAGCTGGGAGAATTGGATAGAGTTAAGGAGGGGAATCTGGTTTTGGAACATTGGTTTCAATGGTGAAAAATTTGTATTGTAAATAAGGAATCGATCTTATTTCACTGAGTAAAGAAAGCTGAAAGGCAAAGAGAACTGTTACCTGATAAATATGAAAGGACTATATGCTACCGAGTATTAAATTTATGTAAGGTACTGTCCTTTGCGTTTATACTCACGAACTGAAAGCATGACATCCAGATGAACAAATAGTCCACAAGAGTAAATTAAGAATAGATAAATAACAAATTTTACACAGGAAAAGACTAATAACTTCCTCATTTAACATGGGCTGCAACACAGTTGTTGGGAAACAAAGAATTATTCTTTTGCTCCAGAGAACATAACTAAGACTTCACTTTATACATGGTCAGACAAAAGGGGGTTGAATGCCATTTATAATATTTTCAGCAAGCTGTAATCCTTATTAAATGTTTTCCTCATAAAAATTCCTGACTAAAAAAATTTACTTCTAAGCATTCTTTAGGAAAATAAAGATTTCCTTTAAGTTTTACCACATGGAAATTTATTTTTCCGCTATAGACTTTTAATAGCCATTCCAAGAAAATAACTGTTAAAATTAAATTGATTTCTTGAATAAATATATAAAACTCAGTCACACAGGTAGTGCTTTTCTTGCCTTCCTCCTGCTAGATTAATACTACAGCATGAGAAAAATCCAAACTAAAACTTTATCATGCTGTATAGTTTGGGAATGTACATAATACTCTTTCCTCTCACCAGAAAGTTCTATATAAATTAGTGGAGATTGAATGAGCTTAAATAGGATTAGCACCCATACAGAAACTCTACAGAGGACTGTAGGATGAAAGATGTAAAGAACATACAGATGGATGCAGATTAAATTTGGAATATGATCAGGTGATCTTTTATGTTAGAACGTTTTAATAACATCCTGTCCTTTAACTTAGGCATAGCATCTGATGACAGACATGGTGCTAATCCCTTGTAATGAAAAGGAAATTATTTAGCTGTACTGCTGGCTGTGAACTATTACGTCCTCTTTGTTGCATCTTACCTCTTCCTAGTTCACCAAATTCATTTTGGAGTTGCTAAATATATATAGTTAAAGTTTACTTAGACTCAAAAGTAGTCCTGGATCAGTTTTGAAAGCGGTATTGTTTCATCTCTCAGTCGTTCTAGGCCTGTTGCAACGGCAAATGAGAAAGAACTCCTATGGGCATTGATTCAGGGTTGCTGCTTGAAAATTCCCTCAGTGCCTGCTGTTCTCTCTTACCCCAGCCATGTTGATTTTCTGTCAATGTAGAAAGATAAATTAGTAGATCAATATAGCAAACATCAGTCAAAATACTCTGATGCGTTTTGCTGTATTTCACTGTGATGCAAAATAACTGACGTGGATCCGCTCCCTCTCCGGTACCTGCATTCCTTCTGGATTTCATCCGTAAAGGGCCCTTTTTGTACTGTGATTATGGAAAAAGGTTTTCTTCAGGCTTGCGAAGAGCAAAGACATACTAGGGAGAACCTGTCTCTACTTCGCTACTCATGCAAAATTCTTTCATGATTATTTTTTGCTGATTTTTGGGTCCTTTATTTTTCCATATCATTTTTAATGTGCATACAGCTCTCCCTGCATTTCAGTTCACTGACTTTTTGGAAAAACTTTAAGTTGCAGTACTAAATAATATGCAGTTCAGCACTAAATAAAAAAGTATTAACCCACTGATTCAATCCAGATATTAAAATTAATTTTGTTCTGTTCATTTATTAATTCAGACCTGCAGCAGTGTGTTAGGAAGGATTCCCATCAAAAAAACAGGTCATTAAAAAAAGAAAAATTAAGAAGTTTTTAGCCTTTCATATTAACTAACAGTGTGAAGTGGAACTAGTCTGAGCAATTTCACTTTGAGATGGTCGTCTGCTGAAGTAGCACAGTATTTTTCTTCCTACCAAAATATAACTATTTCAAGCACATAACCCTCCCGGTTATAGTCACATCACAAAGCAGAGTCTGTCATACGTAACTCCCAGAACTGTAATAGGAGTTATATGCTTAAGTCCCCCTGTATCAGTTAACATGCATATGCAGAAATCAAACAGCATGAAAGCAGTAACAGCTTTTGCTAGAGTTATTTGGGTTTATTGTTAATCTTTGCTCTTAAAAAAAAAAAAAAAAAAAAAGCGCATTTGCTGCAATCTATCCAGTCGAAAATCCACTTTAAATTTGACAAAATAGGATTTACCATGCCACTGTTGGATGTAAGAACCCTAGAGAAAGCATTACAGTATTATTCAGATCATATGCATTTTGATGTTCTATATTTGGTTATTCTATCTGACACCCGGTTTACCCAATGTCACGAAGTTGCTGTCTGTAGTTAACATGCAGGATGCCAATACTCAAGAGACGTATCTCTTTCTTGCCTTGTCACCTCTGAGCTAAACCACCCAGAGTATGCTGTTCAAGTTTTCTGAGACTGAAATCGTTATTTGGTATCTTCATATTTGTTATTACAATGTGCAAATCTCAGCATCCTGATCTGTAAGTGTTCTCTTTGTTAGTTCTGCAGCTAAAGGCCTCATCGTCATACCTTGTAACCTCAAAATTCTCATTAAAGTCTATGAAACCAGAAGGCAGGCACTCAGAGTTTGACAACAGGCCCTTATTCAGAGTCTGTGACACATAAATTAAGCATTAACACACCTAAATTACTGAGATTTGGAGCAAGGCACTTTTTCAATACTCAGTGGAAAAAGAGGAAAGTTTATTCAGGTTCCCAGAATATTTATACGCTGGAATCCGTTCTTTAATGTTCTGAGGATTATTCTGCAATTCTGACACTGTCCTGCTCCTGTTCCTCGGGTTAGCTGTGCACAGCGGCAAACCAGCAACTGTGCTTGCTCAAAGCAGTTAAAGAAGCCGTCCTCTTGCTGGCTTCTTTATGCAAATTTTTGTTGATAATATATGGCTTCATCCAAAACACTCTGGATGCAGGACAAGCAGGTTTATTTTGTTCTCAGTAATGGCAGTTAGGCTGGCAACAGATAGCAAGAACTTCCATTGCTCTTCTTGGCAGTGATTTGAACGTGGGTATATCTAGCGGTAGGAAGTTTGGAAGAGCATAGAAAGTATCAAAACCCACAGACTTTCCCATAGGTATTGGCAGTCATCCTGTAGCAGATTATTTAGTGCTGAAAGCAGCATTACTTAATGCTGAAAGAAGCATTCTGTGGGGGTACAAGATGAAAAATGCAGATATAATCGGATTGAATTCAATCAGAACCATTCAACTGAATGTCTCTTTTCCTGTAGACTTTAACTGTGATCAGCTACTAATTTAGGCAGACCTTTAGTCTAATGCAGCACAATTATTCTTGTACGTTTAGCTAGGCAGGGTGTTGAGCGCTTGAAAGATAGCACGGCGACCTGCGGCATAGAAACAGGGCTTCAGAACCAAGGAACAGAAACAGCATAAACCCGGGGCAGATCACAGGCAGGTCTCTGGCACACGTGCAGAATTGGTTCTAACTACATAGATAGAAATTTTCCATCTGGCCAGTACCCAAAGTATTCATTGAAAATGAGAATGGATTTTTGGTTTATACTGTTGGAGAATGAGAACCAGCTGGGAAAAAAAAAAAAAAAAAAATTTTCAACAGTATTGATCGATGTAAGTACGTATAAATGCACAATTTTTTTCAGTTTTATCTTTGCAAAGGAAGTCGGTCATGCTAACATTTCTTATAGCATTTCCTACTAATAATTGTACTCCAACGTTCATGAACTATCATAAAGTCAGTGTGGTAGCACCAAATCAACAATATTAAAGAAAGCCAATACAAAAGGTTATTATCCATCTATTTTAGGGTCAAGCTAATTCACCTTCCATTGGCCAAACTATTAAAATGTTTGATTCTGTATTTTGAGGTGGGACATACTTGCTGCAACTTTCACTATGAGAGCATTTATAATAATCTTATCACTTTACTTGTTCTGTTTCGATCTCTGCGTAAGTAATTTACGTGTAATATAATTTTAAAATAAAAATGACTCCAGTATAACCTACAGAGCACCAATTACATCCAGTGTCACTCTGTGTAAATACTGGACTATATACGTGTTATTAACTTAGATCAAAAGATTCATTTAATGAGTCATCAAAACCCTTATTATTCACTTCTTCGTGACTCATCTTAGTAGGTAAACTTTTAAAATCAAGTTACTGTAGTTCCAACGAAACACTTGGGCACTGAGATTCTATTTTCTTTGCTTTACAAGGACAAGCCAGAACCAAAAGGTTTATGACGAAACAAACAGGGAACAACGTGTACCATACAATATAAGGTCATTCCTTTATTGGAGGTTACTGGCGACATTGTTAAAATGAGCACGAAATACGAAGGGCTCGTTCACACCACCGGAGTTACAAGGTAAAAATACTTCTGGTTGCCATGATAATTATATTGCAAATGCTAAGGAAAGATTTTAGAGATAGGAAAGAGGCTTAGAGCTGGAGCTGGAGAGTGCTTGCTCCTGGTTTGTTAGCCTGCTGCTCAGAACTGGGTGCAGGGCCCAACATTAAACTGTTTTAAGCCCGGTCGGTATAGCCTCTGGACTTTGCTGCCTTCACATGCTAATCTAGTGCCTGGTGTTAATTCAAACAGTCTTAAGGTGACTGTTGACAGCCCCGGAGAACCTTCCAAGCAGCTGTGGATTTGCACTACTGGTGACCTAAAAGGTAACTTCATCCATGTTTACATTGGTTTTAAGCCCAGAAAATCATGCATTTGTTCTCCAATATCATGAGTTTTAAAAAAAATCTGGTCTTTGAGTAATCTTTTGAATTCTTTTCTCTGCAGCAGATTGGAGGTAGAATCAGCACAAGTAAACTATAGCGTAGAGCAGAACTAGAGGGAGGTTGAGCCTTCATATTATCCAAACCTAAACTGGATCAAATTCTGACATAGTTTGCTTTATATAGCAGGAATGCAGAGGTTTATAACCTTCATGGCTCTATTTGTTTATGGTTGTGTTCATTCAGCGCTTCCTTTTCCTTACCCGGCTTTTTGGGCACCCTCTCCCTTGTTGCAATTAACCCTTTAATTCTTTATGTCGTCTTTCATCCTTGTATTTGCAATCCTTATTTGGCCTTCTTCTGCACGTCTGTGTAACCTTCTCAAAATAAAATGAGAAGGTGATGAAAATTACACAGGAAGTTGTATTTTCTTGACACAATTACCTGGGTGTCATCTTGAATATGGCATTTGATTGGAGGCCAGAATGTCCAAGGTGTAAATGAGACGACAGGCGTAACTATCCCAAAAGCTTTACAAGGCAAGCCCTGAAGACTATGCTTATAGTCATGATTGGTGTTTAACTACCAACTAATATTCTAAAGGATACCATTTAAGTTTAACGAAGTTACATTGTTGGGGAAAAAAGAAGACTAATGTCACAAGATATATTTTGGGATATGCAGAAAATCCATGCATGTTTTCCATCTTGGCTAGGGCAATGTTTCTGGACTGTCAAACACTATCCACTTCAAGAAAGATATAACCAGATGGTCCAGAATCTAGAAGTTAGTTAGTTGACCATATAGACTGTTGATGAAACATTGGTTTACTTTAACAAATTAAAATTTGTGGAAGATGTGAGATTTTTCTGCAGCAGACTAGAGAAGATATATGATAACACTGCTTTTTATTTCCACTAGGGTCAGACAAGGAGAGCTGAATATCAGTTGTAACAAGGCATTTTGTGTTAGTAAGAAAAGTTTTCTGATTATTAGGGCTGGAATAAGAGACTGGAATCTCACAGTTGGTCTTTAAAGAAAAACACAACAGCTTAAACAATATCTGCTAGCAAGGACATTCACAGCTGATGCTGCCTGAGGAGCAGAGGCCTGACTTAGAGGACGTTTCAAGGTCTCTTTCAGATTCACTTCTGTAGATGTTTTATTGCTGGAAAAAATTCATAAGCACTAAGAGTCCATTGTTTGCGTAACGGTTGCCCAAACATTAATCTTTATATTTAGAATGTTAATTCCCTCATGAGATGTGTTGCTGACTGAGAAAGTCAAACTTCAAGCTGGTAATGATATTACTTGATTAATCCTTGCCACAGGTTCAGAAGTGCCACTTCTGAACTACTACTTATTACAGCTACGTTGCAGCCAATTCATTGACTGCTACACCTATTGTGCTAACCTGATAGGTCATAGTCATTCATGCACTGAAGTCAAAAGAGTCATCTCACTCATTGTGCAATAACAGAAGCTGACACTGCATATTTACAAGTTTTATGTCAGTAGAAGGAGATTGCAACTGTTTGTTATTCACATTAGATGGGTTATGACCTTTAAGCCATCAGGCAAAAATATCTTGTGCTACTGAACTCAAGAAGGGGCTTAGCAGAAGTGCCAGAACCTACCAAAAAAATCAAGATGAAAGGTAAGTATCCAAAGTTAGGTGTCCAGATGAATAATGGAGACAATCTATGTGTTTAGGGAATCTAAATGAGGTGCTTAGCACCCCAGAATGCTAAGGCTTCTCAGAACTGATTGGAGTATGTGAAAATTAGAGGTTTACAGCATTTTTTTTAAAAAAGGCTTTTATTTAGGCCCCCAGTGAAGTGCATAAAACTAATTTTAGCCACCTGACTTCGAATATTTCAATCAAAGTACAACTAAAAATCACTCTAGTTGCCCACTTTCTGTAGAGGGCTTTATTTTTCATAGCTAGACCATAAGAAGTTAAGAACTTTCATTTAGTGTAGTCTTCCCCTTTCAGTAGTGATGTGATTAAGAACTTTTGTCTTTCTCTATAAGGAGAATAGATTAATAAATAGATTTTTTTTATATATTCATCATTACTATATAAATGAATTCTACTGAATTTGTGTTGTGCTGTTAACAAAGAACAGTATATCAAGCCTATCTTTTATATGCTTATAATTACTTGATTAAAAGGACATTTATGTGATCAACATGAAACTAGGATTTCTTTCCTTTTCATTTTCCATTTTGTTCTATTCCACATTTTTTAAAAAACGCCATAAACCACAACCTGTGAACAGAAAGGTCAAAGTGTAAATTTACTTCTATATAAAAGCTGCGGTATTGATTTTATTATGTGTGTGAATCCAGATGGCTCTGTTCTTTACCTGCACAAGAATGTGTTATTGGATTGAGCTTGTTAAGTAACTGTGTCTAGTTAAAAGACAAAAGCTTTTTCCTGGAAAATGTCACTGTTAGCAATGTGTTCTGCAGTGATTCAACCTAAATTGAAATGATTCATTATATCAAAATGACACAAGACACTTTTTAAGTGATTAAAAACAAATGTATGCTGCATTTTCTTAATTTATGCATTATGAGGGTTGTAAGTCAGAACGCCATAACTGGGGTTTTAGACAGAAAAGAGGGATTGCTTTAGGTGTATCGTAAAAGATACAGTCTCACCAAGAAGCCTAGCTTATAGGATACAATGGGATGTCATGCTCCCTCCCTGGAAATGGATCAAAGTCTACAAAGGGTATTTTTTTCCACATTTATTTTTCCACAGACACCTCTCATGTCAAATTTTCTCTAATTTTAGAATGAAAAGCATTTCTTAATGTAAGGAGTAGGGGAAAGTCCAGAATTTATCAAATTAATTTCTATCCCACTTGAAATCGAAAAGCTTATGAAAATGAGAGAGAACATGGTCATGCACCATGGACTGGCATACTTTTGTGAAGGTGTTATCACTTTACTTCAGAATTGGAAATACCTCTCAGCTGCCATGTCTCTGAACTCACGTGTTGTCTCTGGTGTAAATGCTGGGCACAGTACTGCTTTCTTTAATGCCTCTACCAGTCCTCCCACTGAGGTTATTCAGACTGGGACATGTCACTTCCTACATAGAAAATATGTGGTGATAACAGCGTAATTAAATATTTTTACAAACATCTTTGCTAAAAAATGCAGATTCTTCCTCGTGTCAAAGAAAGGGGACGAGTTTGGAACGGCATACCAATACTCCTCATCGCACATTATTCCTGAGCCCCTGAAATATAAAAAAGAGTCTGCAATGGTCACACTTTACGTTGGCAGCAGATTGCTGTTTCGACTGTAGACTGCAGACATGGAGTAGAGCAATTATTTGTTATTGACATTCCTAAGGATAAAAAATTACACTCACTAATTTTGAAACCTAGCTGAAAACTCACGCACGGTGTTGCTCAGGATTATATAAACACTGTGAAAACAACAGAACAGCATCTGGAAAAGCAGAGACTAATTAAGGACAGCCTACAAGGTCTCAGAAAAGGCAAGTCACACTTCAGTAAGCTTTTGAGACGATCTGCAGAGAAGATGGCCATGCGAGACCTGCACATTGTATTCTTACATGTAGATTAAGAAGAAGCACAGCGGCAAGGCTCCGCATCAGCTGGCTTCTTTGGATTAGACCCTGAATAATGACAGTGATATGAAGTGTTACCAAAACCTCAAGCTATATGAGGGGGAAAATAAATGGATTAGGAGTTAAAAATACGTTTGGCTGCCTATCCTTCACGGAGCTGTGGGGCAGAAAGTAAACCCAAGATACCGAGTGAGACAAATGATGGTGCGATGTTTGACACTGCAGCACATGTCCGGCTAGAAAGAAGTATTCAGAGGATGAGTGCGGCACGGGAGAGACTATGTGTCCTACAAACAAACCTCATCCCATCCCAGTGCGTTAAACAAGAATACCAGTTAACAGTATTTATGTCCAGAGTATTTTTTGGAAATATGCAAAAGAGCACAATGCCTGCTGATAGCTCATGTCTTCACTCAGCACTGTTCTCTGAACTAGTGGTTCTATACATTTTAGCATTGTTGCTTTGCTAGATTTTAGTCAGCACAATTCGGGAGATCATCTTGGTAATATAGTCTGTGACTTACAAATAAACGCAAATCTCTTTCCTCTACATGCCAGTGTGTGACAGGTCTGGGTAACATCCCATGGTGATTCCAGTGTATGTAAGAAGAGGAGGAGCTTGGATTTCCTTGATTTTGAGAGTCAGGTTCATATGACTCTTGACATTTTTCACAACATCATTTGGTGTTGAGTTGTACCTTTAGATACTTAACAGGTTTGTGCAAGTAAGTGGCTACCTCTTACTCCGGCCCCGCAGAAAATATTAACGTGGTGTTAAGGGCAGTCCAAAGCCCCAGGCAAGTGCATTAACAATGAGACTCCAGCGGGATGGTAGATGGGGAGGAGAGTTGTTGGTCACTGACAAAAGCAGGGTTCCAGCACCTCCATGGGCCTGCTCCATCAATGCACAGTTGGCCTCCAATGCCTCGCATCCTCCACACGGAGTACGAGCTTATAAGCATAAGCTGGGATGCTTCAGCCTGTTCTGCTGCAGCCTGTGCAAAGTACCTGCACACACGCTAGCCAGCATTCCCCTCTCCACCGAACATAAACCTGCTCTTTGTCAGATAGTTCCCCTGTGGCCTATCAAACATGTACGGCAAGGGTAATGTTTTGCAAGTGAGGAAGAGAAGAAAAACAGAGGGAAGCAAATGTCAACCAGCAAATAGAAGTGGAAACACCTGTTTGGCAGTGAGGAACAGCTGTACGTGTGCAGCTGCTGCTCCCCCTCCGTAAACGCCGCGTGCTTGTTGCTTTACTTAAGGTTGACCAGTTCTCTGTGGGCCCGCAAGATTTAGTTGATGCTATTTAGAAAAGGAGGCTCCTTCCTCCTGTGGATTTACTCAGCTTTAATCAGAACTTCTATGGCAAATAGCAGACCTATAAAAGTTGTATCTATTTTTTTATTTTATTTCTTCTAGAGAACAGTTTTGAATGGAAAGGTTTCTTACTACTGATCCTTAAAATAAACTGTGGATGACTTTTAGAGAATGATATGAGGCCAGATTTTATTTTTTGTTATCTTCTGCCTCCATTTACTCTTTTAACTGACCCTGCAAGAAATGTAGTTCATGGAGGAGCTACTTAAAGTGATTGTGCTTGTTGGAATCTACATATGATCTTAATTTTTAGAGTTCGTCTTTTTTTCTTTCATAGGAATTTTTTTTAATAGGAATTTTTTCTGCTAGAAAATACAGTTTCATTGCAATTTAAATGCATTCTAGGTTATTTCCATAACCAATTTGATTATAACAGCTTATTTGAAATTAAGCATACATCTTTCCTACACGCAGGAAAGGTCCCATTCCTCAATCATAGGTAGGCACTTAATTCCTGCTGGAGAGCATCCAGATCACGGTATAATTATGAGCAACAACTAAGAACCACCAAACTCTATTGCACTGAACCATGAAGTATAGAAAGTATGAGAAGAGAATACAGGTTTTGTAGCGATATGTAAGCTGAAAATAATTGGCCTGCAAACTGAGTGTAGATGCCCAGCCATGTAGTAAACTGTGCACAACAGCCTAGTCAAAAAGGAATTAACTGCTGTTGAACTCCAGGCCACCAATACTAATTGTAACAACCAATTCATAACCAGTCCACCCGTCTCTGCGTTTCTTATTTTTCCTTCTTTCTTGTAGCACAGATATAGCATATGCTAGCAAGAAGTAATTAGCTTAAAGATAAGTAAGTTATCTATGATAAAATCCAGACAGCTGAAATGTATATGCATCAATTAATTTTGCTATAATATACGCAGAGATAATTGGAAGCTGAGAACATATGGGACAACAACATTAGGACTTTCAGTTCGTATGAAATGCAGCATTGATATATTCTGCTCCAGAAAAGGTAAAAAATTAAATGTGGGAGGCATTTCTTCTTTCCAAAAAAGGTCAATCCTCTACTACAATGGTAAAGAACAGAGTGATCTTTTGTAAAAGATATTATTGGCAGTGATTTCTTCCATTTGTGTCTGCCAAGTTTTATGACAGTGTACATAAAACCAACTGTAAAGAATCTTATAATTAGAGTACTCATCATCTTGCATTAAAAATTGGTACTAAAAAATAAATCCCTTTAGTGGATAGCACTTAACTCCAGTTGACAGCAGGCTCAATCCTACATGTTTTACTCATCGCTTTAATGCTGGTGACGTCAGTGACTTTTGTACACGGCCAGCAGGGTTTGCCCTGAGTCATGTTTGCTCAGAGGGAATAGACGTAAAGAAAACTACCTTTAAGGAAAATTATCGTATAATCCAAGAAAAATCTCTTAATTTCCTATTAAAGAAAGGCATTGTTTTTCCCATGAAGGAATCACGTTCAAAGACCCTTTTATATCTGTATGCTTTGTGTATGCTGAAATACACTGAGTTGTAGCCTGCTGTCCTCATTTTGTATACCGTTTAGAAGGCACTCCTGTATAAACATTCCTGCAGCACGCACACCTCCAGTGAAGTGTAGCGCTCTGCACAGCATCCTCAGCTCAGGGGGAAACCTCTTCTCTGCATCATGCTACAATGATTCGTCACAAGAAAACGTCCCTCTCTGAAATCCTACAAGTCTACTAATTGGGGGCATGGTGTGCTTTTTTGAATGTGGTCACTGCCAAGGAAAAACTGAACTGCTCCATGGCCCCTACTGTGAAATAATCAGAGAAAGGGAGGAAAGGGAAGAAAAACATGACACTGCTCTGTTGTTCTGATGCAACTTTGGAGTAGCTCTTTTAAAAGAGCTCTTTTACTGGCCACAGTACGTCCCTTGCAAAGAAGATCTTCTTGTAGAAACCTATACCTTTGCCTGAGGGATGTTAACATGTTTAGATCGATACCTCAAGAGGGCTCCTGAAGTTTGTGATCTGCAGTTTGCTCTGCTCCACCGCACACCTGCAGCTTCCAGCGCTTCCTGCTGTGAGTCGCTCCTGCAGGCAGCCTCCGTGCATGGTCCACAGCTACCTTCCAGCTGGCTGTTTGCCACCCAGCCTTATGTGGAATGCTACCTGCCTTAAAATGCTTTGCAGATAGATTTTGGAGCCTCTTTTCTTTTTTGCCTTACTATAAAAGTCAACAAAAGGATCTGCTCTCAGCCTTGTACCTTTGAGCGTCAGCATCAAACTTTGCAACATTGTGTGTGTTGAGAACACATCTTTATTCACTTCTGTTCTTGATTGTCTGAAATTTCTGCAGGATTACCCTAAAAATACTTTGCATTCAGTAGCGCATTTTCTGTGCCATTTATTTACCATTTGTTTACCATTTCAAGAAAAGCAGAAGAAACACAACTGTGACAATTAACAGCATGTATTGTTTCTCTAAGACAATTCTTGTAATTAGTATGTTAATTTCCCACAAATATGACCAAAGCTATATTAGCAACCAGTATTACCATATGCTTCTGGGAAGAAAATAATTATCAAATTGTTTAAGAGTCTTCTGGGAAAGGAGAATAGAAGATCTGATTTAAAACAGTATGATGTCTTGAGAAAATTACACTATGTCCCTGTCATATTTTTATCTATTATGGTGCTGTCTGCTGATGCATTTCCATTTGAAGAGTGTTATAATTTATCATGCAACTAGAGATCTTCTGAATAATGGCTAGTTAAGTATCAGTATGCAGAACCTAGGAGTCTGCTGAATGTGTGGCAGAAAGCTAACCGCTAGCTAACCGTGGAATTGGTCCTGTTAGATCTACTCGTATCTTATTACAAACCTTGACCTTGTGGGTTTTTTCTCTCTTTTTGGCAAAGGAATTTGGACGATAATTATTTGATAAGATTTTTTAAAAGAATCATTGCATTGCACTCTATTCTCTCTGTGCTTCTGTATATTGCAATCCAGCCCAAATTTGCTTCTCATTGCTGCGTGTTAAAAGATCCAGGATCTCTCCAAAGGAAAGATTGTCGGGCTTGGCATAAACCTCCTTGTGGGCTTCTGTAGCCCAGATAACCTTAGATATCTTCTGCTGATTCAGACTCTTGTGATGATTATTTCATCTTTTCTCACTCTGGAAACGCACACATTTCTTGTCTAAACTATGGAGTGTAAAGACAAGCAGTGCGGTGATGCCATATGCTGATGAATCAATGTGAAAGGAGTTTGGCAAATTATAGCTTAGTTTAAAAAGAGAAGGCCCTTTCTAGGCATTTAGGCCCTTCCAAGTCCAGGTATTTCTCTTCAAATGGGGTGGGGTGGGAAAGGTTAGCCAGCTTGGTGCGTATGTTTTTTTCCAGATTTCATAAGTATTCTCTTAGGTTGAAGTCTTTTCAGTTCCTCTACTTTATTACTTGTATACATAAATACAAAAATATTCATTACCCCCTTCTTAGTGGTGTTAACATTCTGGCTAAGGAAGCCTAGAGGAGCAAGTTAGGCAGAATCTAAATATATAGAATATTCTTTATCTGTATCAGCAACTCCAGATCTTTGTTTCTTATAGGTATGTAAGAATTTCTTGCAGAGACTAACCAAAGAAAAGGATGAAATCTACTCTGAAAGAACGTAAGCTTTTGAGAAAAAGTTCCTAAAAATAGTCTGCAACTATGCTGTTTCCCTTGCACGGCTACTCAAGTGGAATATTTCCTAGCCTTTTGTTTCTATGATACTGCACTAGGTATGCTGAAAGCCTGGAGGTTGCCTCTGAGTTGACGTGAGGAGTATGCTTTCACATGAGTTGATATTTGAAGAACTCGAAAGGAAAAAATGCACCGCAGGCCCACAAGAGTCAAAAATCAAAGAATGCTGTATTAAAGCTGGATGAACATTTGTTGGAAAAATATCCCTCCTATATAGTCCGATAGAAAATGTTTATTCATTCTGGTTTATTTTGTGTGATTGAGCACTCCAATTCTTCATTCTCCCAAAAGTTCTGAAAACCCAGGTTGTTCTATTTTCCTAATGAAGCAGTTTGACTTTTCATATGAAGCCCATGGCATTCAGTATTTTAATGTCTTGAGTTTTAATATTAAAATGCTGAAAATCTAATGAATATAGTTGTCTCCCAAGCAACCTTTGAGGTTTTTTTAAGAATATATCGTCTGATTCTTTTTTTTCTGAAAATTGTATTTATCCAACTCAGATAGAGATCTTTCTAAAAATCCAAGAGGTTAGTCCACAGACTGTAGGAAGCAGATACAAAGGCAACGTTTGCAGTATTATTAGCCATTTGTTTCCTGATCAAAAAAGCAGAATTGAAAAGATTTTCTTATATTAACATTGTCTAAATATTATGGTTAAATATGGATTCAGCACTGATATTGATGAAGGTCTCTCATGGGCCAGAGCTTATTTTTGAACAGTGTACTGAAGCACCTCATAGTTTACTCTAACGGACGAGATGAAGAGTTTTTTCAATTAGGTAACACAGTACCATGTTTAATTACGTACTTAATCTTTTTTTTATTTCATGATTGAGGAATTTTGGTAACTTGTATTTTGAGCCTATGATGTTTCCCTGAGATCCATGTGTCTGATACCACAGTCACTTCAGGTCACTATGGATTGGCTGAGGTGACTACAGGGAATATGGACTAAGAGGAGTCAAATCCACTAACTTTGCTATCACCAGGAAAACAGTCTACACAAACCTGTCTTGCAATATGGCTATTTTTCCATCTGTGGTTTAAATACAGCAAAAAGGCAGTTTGCTGCATTACTGGGACACTGAGCAGAAGGAAGAAGAGAGATTTGTAGATGTTTACACAACTGAGTTTATTTTAGAAAGCAGGAACAGGTTCAAGTCCCCATTAGTAAATCTGGACCAATAAGATCAATACTTTTCCAATGCATTTCAAAAAGGTATTATATACAACAGAATTAAAATATAAATGGAGTCTGATTTATCCTTTGTAAAATATCAGCAGGACAAACCCCAGTGTAATTCATTTTTATGTGTATCCAAACATCAGGAAGTGCCTTACAACTGTGTGAAAATTTTCCCTTGTTATATGCTATTTCAGGAAAACCTCTAGCTCACAGAACACGTTTATAGCAATTCTGAAACATGTAATCCCAGGCAAACCATGCACCGCAAAATATAAAAGGAGTTAACCTAGGGACCTTGTATACATTTGTCATAAAACAATGAATATGAATTAAAACAACTAATAAAATATTTTTAAAATAATTTAACTCCTTTTAGAGGAATTGGAAAAGGGAACAATTCGAGACACAAACTAGAACAATCAAAGACCACTCAGTATCAAAACACAAGGCAGTCTTGTTTGCAAAATGAAAGGGTTAAGAATATTCAGCCAATGTAACGATTTGATTAGTTTAGCATCAGTGGGTACTTCATCATGGATAAAGACAGTGAATGGCCCTAGGTGTCTCATATTTGTTCCCATGCATTCATTCCATTCACCGTGACAACTTCCATGACAACGTGATGTATTGTGGGTATACATGTTAATGATAGCATATATTCCCAAATCACATGTCCACGATATTGTCTTCAGAGTAAAAGAACATATTGTTAAAGTATTGCTTTTCGAACTGTAGAGAATTGGTGCTGATTTTATTTTAAATACTGAGACAGCTAAGTTTCTGTTTCACAGAAAAAAACCCTAATGCTATAAGATTTCTATGCTTTACTCCTTAATAAGTGTTAAAGGAAAACTATAAATTCTTTAGAACTAGGGTCCACAAAGAAACATCATGACTCTTTTAATTACAAAGATATTACGGAATGCAGCTACATTGGATTAAGGTAGTGGTTGTACCATAGTTTGCTTCATTTTACTGGTTTGGTGTGATAAAATAATAACACCTTCCTTTTTTAATTGAGCTGTGATTGTACTGAAAATACTTTGCAACTTAAAACCGAAGTCTAGATTCACTCTCTGAGAATATGTGGTGGATATGAACACAACAACAACACAGTCCAAACTTACAACTTGACGGCACAAACTGATTTTAGATATGAGCAAAGTGTGCAAAACTGGTATGCTGCATTATCCTAATCAGTTCAACTTTATTGTGGAAAATGAATTTATGATAATATACCACAGAATCATTATGCATTTGACCTTATTAAACTGGAGTAGAAGCAAATTGTATACCATTGACCTTAACCTTGGCTCACTGTCTAGATGAAAGAAAATAATTGCACTAGTGAAAATAATAAGATGGCTGCATGCAGCTCTGCAAATTGAATGGACCTTGGCTCGGTGCTATTAGGAATGATTTAGCTTATAGAAATGGAGTTTTGTAATTAACAGTGAACAGAGACAGGAGAAAAAATGCTAGTCCACCGTCTGCCTTTAAGCAAGAGTGGACGGATGCAATTGTATTAGCATCTAGTTGTTATAAATATTGAGGTTGGTTTTAAAGGCTGGAACAGAAGAGATGCATAGCAGGGTGGAGATGGCAATTATGGTCAGAGACCTAGAATGAGGGGGGTTTGTAATCCAAATGAGACCAGTAACTAAGGAATCCCTAACTATTACTACAATTAAGAAAATGGAGCTATTGAGATTTGCTGCCGATGTGACTTTGGTGGAAATTTGGCTGTGAAAAAAAATAAAGACTGGAAAGATGCCTTCCTTGAGGTCAGTGAAAATATTCCAGTCTTCATTTTGGGTAAGTAGCATACTTGCAATCGATGATGCTGGACAGTGGGACAGGTTGTGGGTACATGCATGTGGTCACTTAGGTGGAAGGAAATTCAGTCCTTCTTATTCCACAACTGGTAAACCAGCAGCTCCAAGACCCAGAAAGCGTAATGCAGGGATTGGCGTTAAGTGGCACAAAGTCTCCCAGGGCACTTGATATCTGATTTTAAACCTATTATTCAACAAAAATAATATGTTGCATGGTTGTTGTGGTGTCGCCCCTCCCCCCCCCCCATTACTATTTCTTCCACAAGGGATGAAGAGTCAAGTTCTGCTTTGTCCTATTAATTTAATTTGTATTGGTTGATGTAACTGAGAGCAGAATTTGTACTGTATTGTTTAAATTAAATGAGAGCTCCATCAGGCTGCTTCTTTCATATTACAGTGCATCTTCATTACAACATCATTTAATTCCCTCTGTGATTTCAGCCTTTTATTCCTTTCCTTATGCAGAGCATCACCCTGATACCATCAGTCAGGTGAGGCGTTTTACTGCTTCCTTCACAGAATTTGTCTATTCCCAAAAGAAAAAAACGCACTCAAAAAAGGAGGGCGGGGGGAGACCTTGATGAACATTTCACATTCTGCTTTTAATATTAATGCTGCAGTACGAACGACAAGGTTTCGTTACTAACACACACACGCTGAGAATATTTTTCGTGGCAAAGGAGTGCCACACAATGTCTACTGCCCAGCTGTTAACATGAAAGGGGGACACATTGGCAGTATAACCAATACACAGCTGGCCTTCTTTGCTGAAGTGGTTTCATGCCAAACGCATGAAGTTTTAATTATAAGCAGTTTGAAATATTTATGTTCTTTGCATTTCCTTATTCTTGTACAGAAACAAGATAAAAGTTCTTTTGAAATTTGATGACAGAAAGTATTTGATACCAACACCATGCAATTGTGGTGCCTAATTAATTAGTCTGAGTGAATATTTATGTTGTTGGGTTTTCTATTATTGTATTCTCTGCTTAGTGATACCTTAAGCCAAAAAGTCCCGTTGCTCAAAAAGACCTAAAAGTAATAATCTTCACTCCCCGCTTCCTTACCTCTCTTCCTCAGTCCAAAAAGACAGTTTGGTCCACTACGGGAATCAAGCATCGCTGCGTATGTGTGGTTTCTGGAATGAGATCCACAGCTCTGAGTGAGTCACTTAAGCGTCCCTTCAATGCATATGTTGAAAGGCACATTTAGCATCTAAGGCCCTTTTCTGCATTTAAACACTCACATCAGTTCATTTAAAGGCTTAGCTAAGCTCACCGCTTTTTTAATATCACAGCTGGCACGATGACGCTGTGGTTAGCTTTGTAAAGTCTTTGTGGTTAGCAGAGACACCGACGAAGAGATAGGACCTGGGTTTTATGCCCTGTTCAGCCTTGAAGCTTTCATGTCTGCCAAAACAACTAAGCCTCATTGGCTAGGAAAAGTGAAGAGAGGAGAAGATGATATTCTAGAGCTGACTAGGAGACGAGACGTGCATTCTACACCAAAATATGCTTTGTGGTTTTGTGGATTTTTTTTCCTTTAACCTAACGACACTATAAAGTAAAATATAGAAACATTTTCTCCCCTTTTCTGGAGAAATAACTAGTCATTTGACTGACGTGTATGTATGTGTGTGTGTGCGTATACACATATACACACAAATATATGTGTCTGCATATATATATGTGCATATATATCATCTTTTCCTGTTTTTTTGAATGGTTACTGTGCCTCTTGTGAAGCTCACTCTCATAAGTACCCATCAGGTGGGCTCTGAGTCTGCCTGCTGGATCAGACCCCACAGGGAAACTAAATGGAAGAAAACCTTAGGTGCAGAGATCATTGTAAATTCAGCAGGATTTTGAGGACTGCTATTGAAGTTATGTTCTCAGGTCCTTTCATGTATTTGAACTCTCATCTTTACAATTGCTCTGATTTTCAGAACAGGTACCATCAGCTGAAAAGTGATTCTTTTTTATTTTTCCCTCTAGTAACTTGTTCCTAGTCTGAGAGCGTGGATCAGTGCTTTCTAATGGGTACCCCACAGTGTCCTCTAAGATAGGGAAGGAAAAATGTGATGTGCAACCGGGAATTGTTGTGGTATCTGGCAATTTATGGAAATAATAGATTTGCTTAGGCAAGGAATTAAAAAAAAAAAAACAAACAAAAACCACCAAAAACCAGAAACATGGATAGATGTGTAAACACAGACTTGTCTAATTCTGAACAGCAACTTCTGCAAGATGGAGAAACCGCCACTGCACAATTAACTGCATCACGTAGGTTCAGTAGCAATCCCATTTTCTATCTTTCATTAAAGTAAGAGCAGAAAAGTGTCTACGCTGCAGACTGAAGTGTACTGTAGCCATACCTGAGTTTTAAATGATCTGTCTTGGATACTGGGAGTCCTTGCCAAGATCAAGGTAAATTAATCTTCCTGATCTCTGTTTTGTCGTGGCTGTGCAGCTCTCATTACCTAGACTAGCTCATATAACATTAACTTGAGTATCTTCTAACTACACTGTTTTCCATATTTCATATATCCGAAATCAGTTTGCTTTTTTCAGCCAACCAAGAAAAAGCCAACGGCTTATAGTACAGTCCAGTCAAAATGTTTCCTATCCTTGCAAGTCCCACAGCACCTCTTGGGACCTTTGTCCCGAGCTGCATGCAGTAGTGGCACTGCCTGTGTGTTCGTCAGGTCACCTGAAAGTTGCTGCCTGACAACCATAGTTTTGTTGTGGGTTTTTTTTTCTGAACGGTATTTCACTACTACCATGTCCCTTACAGCTGAATTCCTCTTCCATTCCCCTTGTACTCCAGGTCTGCTATAGATTGCAGGATTTGATAATCTCCCTTCCATCTTGCTCCGGCTTTGAGTCTTGATGTCCCTGGCTCAGCAGGGTATCTAGACAACTGTCCAGTGTCACGAATGGGATAGACAGACTTCTTGACAACACACTTGATTAGCATGGATTTGAGTATTTTAATTTAGAAAGGGAAAGAAGAACAATGTTTACAGGTTCACTTCTAGATTTTTTTCACTGACTGTTTTAAAGGGTAAAAAATGGAGCAATGAATTGGCTAAAAAAAACCTGAATACACAGTGAGTATGAAACAGAAGAATCAAAGAGAAGAGGGAGAAATACCAGAAGAAACCAGTAAATACAGTTTACCATTAACCATGTGTTAAAAAATACTGGGTTTATTTCACATGTCTGTACCCTCATAAGAACCATTGCCACAGTATCCGACCAACTGCAGCCCCCCAATCTAAGAATCACCTCTGAGCTGTGGCTTTTCTTGCAGTAAGGCTCTACTGCCTGTATCCGTGCAACTGGGTGACCAATCCCATCTGTAATTATTTGATGATTTCTTTATCTCACAAGGCCTTTATCTCTTAGGCTTTTTCTGGCCCACAAGGAAGGGTTTTTTTCCAGTGCTAATTAAATAACTTTTTTTTTCTACTGTTTTTGGTTTTTTTACTTACATCATGTGAAAAAAATAAAAAGTGATGTAATTGGAAAAAAGTTTATAAACACCATCATCTTTTCTCCACCAAAAAGATTCAGAGGACTGATTAATGATATACTTCTCTCTAATAAAAAAATGTTGCTTGGTATAGCACCATAGAACACCTTCCCAACCCAGAGCTGTGAAGCCCGATTGACTGGGGAAGGGTAGAAATTAATCAGAGGACATTAATGAACATTTATGACAGCTGTAAGCAATGCTATACATATGACATTGCATAGGTTGAGCATCTGCCTGAAAAAAAAAAATCACACCAAAAACCCTTGGACAAACAATCAGAATGTTCTTATTTCCTGACACAGGCTATAACTTAATGCATCTTTCTTCCTTTTTTTTGGTTGGATGTCTTTAAAATGAGTCCCAATCTTTTGATTTAGTTCCAAAATGATTATTTAGAGCTTCGTGAGGCTTGATAAGCTTGATTCTCTGTAGCTAGCAGTTCATGCTCCATGACTTTGGTAGCAAGTTATGCTTTAGAGTTAGAGCCTTGCAGGTAGGAAGCCCAATTAGAAGGTTTCCTAAAGGGCTTGATGTGCTTTAGTTCCCCACAGCGTAAGACGTCTGGTAATTCCTGTGGCGCTAAATCCTTCAGTGTGTTCTTTTGGGGAGGCAAGAACAACACATCAAGGAAATGATGCTGACCTTCTACCTTGCAGGCAACCTCATAGACAATATACTCTCAGTAGGTGAATGGATCCTCAAGGTGAAAAAGCACATCCCTTATCAAGATTTGAGTTAAGATATTAATAAGTGCCCCTTTACAACCATTATCTACAGGCATCATTTTCAGCCTCTGACTTTCTTTTAATTAAAACTCCATTCTCTACATGTAGCTGTTTAAGTCTTGCAGATTGTAGCATTTTCTCAAACTCACAAGTTTGTAACACAAAAATATGTTCAACAATGCCTTTCATTCTGCTTTCTTACGATGGCACAATAAGAAACAATAAAACTTGGCTTGTTCCTGTACCATTGATGTGAAAGCAGAATGCAATGCATATAAAAGACACTGTAAGCAAGACCATTGCAGAAACGCCTGAGGCTCATCATTTCTTATAGTGTTTTTGCTGTAAAGATTCATGGAATTTTGATTTTTAAAAATATCTCAAACACCACTTTCTTTTTTTTTTCCATTTCTCTCTTTCTCTCAAATTCATCGGAGTTCTTCCTTTCCATGAATGCCTGATAATCTGTGTTTCTTCAGCCTTTAAGGCCATCAAAAAAACCCGTGGGTGAAATGCCTTATATACTTCCAATGGCATCATCACCAGGAGCAATTTTTCACATGCTTCAATCTGCGCTGCTGCATTAGTATAACAGGGATGTAGTTAGTGTCAGTTAAACGGAAGTTTTATATATGAATATCCGTTAGGTCATAGATTGAAATTGCTAAATTATTTCATTTCAAATGCTTTTAGATCATAGTGGGTTTGGGTCATGGTCTGCCAAGTTGAACTTAATTTGAAATGGTCACCCTGTGATAAAAACCTCCTTATCCCACTTGTATTTCCAATTGTAATGCAGTGCTGCACTAAATATGATCTCAGGTTGGGCAGTTTTGGAGAGGGCTTATTTGATACCTCTCACTTCCCCATCTGTACTTAATTCTTTGTATGGAGTACAGTGTCGTAGAAACAACCCCACTGTGTGTTTTAGGTTGTTGTTTCATAGCAGTGTTTCGGAGTAGTCTTGATTCTGCCACTTGGCAGAAGGAGTCTTCCATCAGAGAATTTATCAAAGCCCCTCTTTTGAATGTGTCAGCATTACTAACTGAACAGCATTTGCTTATTTAACTGACATTGCTCATGCCTTAACATGTTTTGGCACTTTTCTTCTGGGAGTACAGGAAAATTCGCTTTTATGGACACTGTGTTTTCAATGTAGGTATTTCACTGTCCTCAATTATGCTTTTTCATACATGTTGGCATTGTTTCCTGTTACTATTCCTAATAATAGTATGTATAGTGAAAGCCTAAAGCACAAAAAAGTCTTCTTGTAATATGTGTTTGGTAGCCTACCTGGCCAGTTTATTTTTTATGTGTGGATGCACCATTGCCACGAGCTGCAAAATAACTGTTCATTAATGATATTGGCAATAATACAGCCTTGATAAAAATGTCTTGAGAATAACTTACATCACAAAAAATAAAAATATAGGTATAGGGGAGCAACACCCAGGTATGCCCTAGAAATAAAATCTAATATATATTCAATACAATATACTACTCCTCTTTTAATTGTCTCTGCTCTCTTCATGTTCATAGACATCTACGTATGGTGAGTAGTATCTTACCCCAAAAGAAGCCATATCAATTTCAGGAGAAGAATTTGAGAGATAAGACTTTATCCAGTTTAAGGAACAGCTGCAGAGACTTTTGAAAGAGGCTTCCCTAACATGACTTCATGCAGTACTGACATCTTTCAGATGTAGTAGAGAAATCATCCTATAATAAAACACATTGATCAGTCAAACTCTCAGGAGAGTAGTGAGATGGTATAAGGATGCATCCATTACCCAGAAGCTGGATAGAGGATATAGACTTCTGTTCCTTAGAAGGAAATGCTTTATTACTAGAAAATCAATTACATTTATTTTATGAGTCCTATGGTGGCTTAGAGGTGGGGTTTTTTTGCCCCTCTCTATAACTAGAACAACGACGCACTGCTTCTCTGTAACGATGAAGGATCAATATTCACTAGGTATTGTATCATAATTTAGCATATTTTTTAAAATGCTGCGTGTAAGTTGAATGTGCCAGCAGAATTGAATTAAGGTCACCTATCAATGCAATTACAATTTACTTTTACATCCATGTGTAAGATGTATCACACAGTCTTATGTCTGATACATCACATAAAATGTGTTGGTTTTCTATGGCTTGTTTCCTAGCCACAAAAGAACACAGTTGTCAAACAAACTGAAATTAAATTCTCTGTAGCATTTTAATTTCTCAGCTTTGTAACCTGGCAGTTAAGTGTTAACCTGCCTGGCTTAGCATTGTGTTACATCAGTCATGCAAGGTTGAAACAGGTTAGAAGTACTCATTTCAATAACCAATTACCAGACACCTCATTCACATACACATTTCTGTTCAAAGCCATTACATGGTTCATTTGATATAAGACTGCATTTGTGTTCCTGTGTTTATACTTTATTTTGCCTATGGATCGGGAGAAATGGTTGTTTTTCTGAGTATTTCCTCATCCTGTCTTTAGCAGATTGTATATGTCCCCATAATTTATTTGAAAAAAAACCCCAAATAAATCACAAAATAAAATACTGGTGCCTCCAGAATACCTTGAGTAATTTTTAGGTCCAGCAGTAGAAGCTGTGGTATCCCCAGTGTCTGCAATCGGTATGCACATGCCAAAACTAAAAGTAAGAAAAACTGCAACTGTTTAATTTTTAATTATTTCAAGATACAAATTCAGTCCTACCACTTGGAAGAAAGAATTTGGATCTTCTCATCATCACAAGAACATCTTAAAAACATCTTCCCTGGTCATGGATATGAAGCTTCTCTAATATGATGGACGTGGCACAGGATCTCCTTTCTGCAAGACCTGGACTTTATGTGGTAGACTTAGATGGGAGTTTAGCTTCTGTAATGATTTCTGGGGTATTATGAATATTTGGGATAATTAAAAATCCCTCACCGTTACTATGTGGGATTACACTCTAGGAGACAGACTGTACATTTATTATTTCAGCCTTCTGGTGGGTCCAGATTATATAAGGGATTGGCCCAGGATATAACTGGTCGCAAATCAAAGAACAAGATGCCTGTGCTCCAAGCAGAATACCGCAGCTGGGGATGAAGAATGAGTTTGGAGTCTTCATTATTACAGAAGTGTAAGTGTGAAGTCTTATAGTTCATTTTAGAAGTAGTCATGGGCACTTGATGAGATACTAGGAAAATTCTGGATTTCTAAATGGCAAAATGAAGATTTATTTGGTCTTTATGCTGGCATTTGACTTTTGAACATCTGAGGAGTTTTGACAAGGTTTGAAGAATGGAGCCATGATTATTTTAGGCTTATCACTCCAGAGCACAGTCCTGCATTCCTTGCATACCCAATTGCCAAGCTTCTGCTGAGATCACTGAGAGTTTCTTGTGCATAAAGAATGCAAGATCAGGTTCCAAAGAAATATTTGGACAGGGCCACTGTGAGACTTTACTTCTTTTGTAAAGCCTTTTGTCTTGGTTTCAACTTAATGCCCGAATTCTCCTCTTCTTTGATGCTCATTATTTGTGAAAAATGCATCAGGATTCATTTGCACGGTGGAGCACTTCCAGGAGATTTTATTAGACGTTTTTATGCGCAAGGACTATTTTCGAGAATATATGTGCTCTTACGTTCAGTGCTCGCTCTAGTTTCTCTTCCTGGCAGTTATGACAATTATTTACCAGTCTTCCAGACTGTGGTTAGAAAAGAAGCAATAAAAACACAGGGTGAAATCCTGACTCCATCGAAATAGAAAGGAACTCTGCTACTGACTTCAGCAAAGCCTGTGTCTCCACAGCACACTGTTCTTTGGTTCTTGCTAGAATGAGAACTGCCTCATGTGCAGTCAACTCATTCGAAGTCTAATTCCCTTCTGAGGTCCTTTATGTTAGAGGTTCAGGTTCATTTAAAAAATCAGGTTTTAAGAGCAACGCAAAATACACCCAAAGTGCAGCAGAAAAATCTTATTCATGTTTAACAGCTTTTGAAATACTTCCAGTACAACACTTTTCAAGCTATCAAATAGAAATTTGATACTCACTCCAAAGAGAATTTGACTTATGCTGCCTTGGTAAGACTCTTCATCTGCAAATTCTTGGTGGCTAATCACATTTCTCCTTTGTCTCAAGTAGTTGTCAATGATGTTTTGGCTTCGCTGCACAGCACGTTAAGCTGCGTTGCACCTCCAAATCACTGGCATATCAACAGACCTGTCCCCAAAGAACTGCTACAACCCCACGGACGCTGGGCTCAACAAAGATCACAGATACGGCCCTGCACATGTAATTCCTATGAAGTAGCAAACAGAAAAGCATGTTGTCCATTTGCAGAGAGAATCCTGGCCCTCAAGAGAAGTAGAGGCATTAACCCAGATTACAACATATATGAGCCACTGTGGCAAAATGAGCCAGCACAGTTTAAGACTGAACAAATTCACAATTTTTGCTGTAGTTTAAGAAATATAAATATTTTAATTTAAGTCATTCTAAAACCCCACCCCGCTGGTCTTGCTTTTCAATCAATTTTGAAGTGACTTGGTATTCGGTCTGTTTTATTGTCTTGTAAAAAAAATTATTTTTGGGAAGCACACTTCCCAAAAATAATACTTAGATAGAAAAGTCCCCTGTCAGTTTTACTGACATCTGACACTGCAAGTTGACTGAAATGACTTAACAGATCTATACGGGTATGTTCAGCTCCTGTTTTTTTTTAATTCAATGGATTCACTCCTTTATCTCTGTCTACGACGGTCCTGATGAAGCCTACTCTGATCAGTGAGATTTCAACTACTCTTGAAGTTCACCTCTCACTTTGCTAAATTTAAATCATATTATAAATATTAATTATTTTGTATTTTAATAATCTTATGCTGCCAGAGTTGCATAGGAATAGCTTCAGAGACCTACTATAGAGGTTGTGCGTTAGATCTTGCCTTTTCTCAGCAATTGCCAAGGTGCTGGCAGGCAATAGTTTCAGATAATTTCCATCTAATGGTTTGATATCAAATAAAGAGCAAAGGAGAGTTGTAATGAATCATAAAAGACATTTTCATTATCCAAGAATAAACTAGATGCAGTTATTGAATAAGACAGTTCAGTGTTATTGTATCCTGGAAAATTTCACTGAATTGTAGCTAACAGTATCTTATGCCCACAACTGAGTAGGAATGAGATTTATGAAGCAAAAGCAATAATAAAAATTCTGAACTTTCCAGATTTCAAAAATGCATTGAGATCAACATTGGATTCTGTATACTAAAATAATTGCAGCCCTAGTACATTTGAGGACATCTTATCTCTTATACAGAAGAGGGGGGAAAAAAGGAAACAACAATAGAACTAACAAGTATGGTTTGTCATGGGTGACCAAATGTATGATTTCTATCCTATCATTAAAAGTGAATACAGAGCTGTGACACAGGGATTGCATCTAATCTAAAAGCAGTGACTTATATAGCTGCAGGCATATTGTTAGAATTTGGCCTTTTATCACATCTCCCCTTTCCATTTTTTCAATTCCAATCAAAAGGCTCATTGATTTTGCTTGCCTATGGTAGGGAGACTCCAATAAATAATGAGGAAAAAACTGCTCTCTTCAAAAAATAAATAATCAGCTAGTGCAGTGCAGTGAGATGAATGCTTAAAATGTTAAGACCATCAGTTCTTCATGGGAGCAATTCTGTAAATATCACTTGGTCACTGAAGTCCACAGGAGCATTCAAATGAGGCAAATTTTTGTTCGAGTCCCAACTTTGAGCTTGCCATCGAAATTATTTTCTTACCAGCTATTCAGTAGCGCTCCTTAAGTTCACCCATGGAGTTGTTTGCAGAAGTAGCAATACTACTTGCAAGTTCAGTGGTTACCCAGGTACAGTATTTTACAAGAACATACAAGGACACCAGCCTCTGCTCAGATGGGCTTATGCTTATCAGACTGAGAGTGAAGCATTTTAATGACAAAAAATATAATAGTTTAGGAGAAACAATAGGGAGGAATTTGGGCAATATTTTTAGTAGGAAAGCAGTATTATGTAGTTTGCTGTCGGCTTTGCTTTCAAAACCTGTACCTCAAAATCTCTGAGTATTTCACTCAGCTCTAAAGAAGATTTCAAAAGACATCCTTTGACCGTACCAATGCTGCTTTTAAGCATTGCATGGTTGCAAACAGAGGGGTTCTTCATGTCAGGCACGGGTGGTATGAAGAAGGATTGTTTCATGGCTAATATGTGTGCTTTTCATCTTGCCTTGAGGTATCACATACACGAGACCAAACTAGTTATAGAAACCTCCCTTTATCCTTACAATATATTATTTTCCTACCCATATACCTGGTCTTGCTGATCTGGGCAAACAAGTTAGGCCATGAACGGAAACCGTTTTTATAATGTGGGAAGAGTGAATGATTGTTTTTTGCTCTGTCTTAAAACTGATGACACAGGTCCAGTTCTCTCACAGAAGTGTTATGAAGTTTGTTCTGGTAAGAGTGCTCAGATAGTCAGATCTTACCAGTTCAGGAAGAATAGCTGAAAAATGTTTAAATCGAAGCCATTGAATCCTGGAAAATTATCTCAGAGGCCGGTTACTGGTATCAGATGGATAACAGGTCTTATCCTGTGTAACAATTTTTATCTCTCTCTGCTCTGTTGCACAAAATACCAGAAAAGCCAAGTCATAAAATCCACAGAGGACATAGACCTGTCCTTTTATTTACTCTATAAAGTGCTATTTGCACATCTGATACTAATATTAACAAAATGACTCACCACTAAACGGGCAACATAATTTTCAAATCAGCATCATTCTTAAAAATCACAGCAATACAAAAAATAGAACTATATCATTGTTGCAAAGGATGAGTGAGAAAAATAAATGCTATACACATAGCTGTTTAGAATTATAGGAGGTTGTTTGACATGATAGATACTGTGCTTACTATGAAGAAAATAGCTTTTTTAATTCATAGGCATCTAGTAGGAAAACTACATAAAGTGTCTGAAAGAAAAAGATAAAAACTTTATCTCACTCTTTCTGAAGTCTCTTGATGTATTGATTTGGATTATATCCTTTGTATATTGCATGATAATCAGATTTGTGTTTATTTGTTCATATCTTCTGCAAAGCTTCAGAACTCAAAATCGGGTACACTTAGCTTTAAGAGTATAGTCTTCTAGTAAAGCAGCAGCTACGCTAACCTATTTGCTGGAGAGAATTGTTACTACGGAGAAGATCCATTACATTTTTATAGAAAGAAATCATAAGTCCATACTTCACACTTCTGGGAAGGCATTAACAATAAACTAGATAGGAAATCATTCAAAATGACACAAAGGAAAATAATTGTATGATCACTACAGAACCTTGAAGAGACCGAGAGTTACACTTGTAAAAATTACAATAAGAATACATCCTTTACAAATGTCTTGTAAAAAGAAAGGTTTATTATCTTTGTTGTATTTTGAGCACCTCTTTTCTCTGGTGATCATTTGAAAATGTTCAAGTGATTTTTAGCAACTCTGTTCCTAGGGAAAGTTCTTTTTTATTATAATTTTTTTGAGCTTGGAGGAAACGATAGATGATTTTCACATTTTTGACAGGGACACGGGAAAGAATGGGATAACAAAAATTGTGAAATTGCTGTTTATTGATAACATATCTCATATTTACATCCCACTTTCTTTATTCTTGCAGTAACCAATGAAAGAGAGAAACATGTTTGCATACACCGCTATCATCCGTTTTCTATAACGCTCAACAGCTGTTCAGTACTACACCGCTATGGTGCTTTCCTCAGGGGCAGGAAATAAATGTTTTGACTGAATCTGCCAAATGCCTTTAGTTAACCAAAATATGCATATCTCAGATTTAATATGGACAGGATTGTAACTTCTGCTTGTGCTAAAAATTCAGAAAATTCTTTCACAGCTTCAAGAGGGTAGAACTGTGTCCTTATGTCTCAGTCGAGATGACACACAGCTATGGGTCTGGTTCATGGCCAGTTTCCATCTTACTGTTTGGCCTGCCATGGCCCTTCTAGTTTGTGAGACATTCATAGAAGAAAACTGCAGCTGAAAAGAGCAGGAAACTTCTGGACAGAAAAGGAAAAGAGTCGCTGTCTGTATTAATTTACTTACACCAATATTATTCTCCTCTATTTGTGTGCAGGTTGCCCATTATTGTCGATGGGAACTCCACAGAATGTGCCTTTGGTGTCTATAGTGCTTTTCCAGTCACAAAACCAGCATGTGCCTAAAAGCACTTAGGTATAGTATCCTCAGTTCTTACCTTTTTCAAAGAATATTCAGAAAAATTGTTTATTTACCAGTCTAAATGTAATTTGCCTACCTAACTAAGTAACTGTGGGTAAGTTTCAGAGTGGAAATTCTAACTTAGTAGTTGGGCAAGAACCTAACATCCTCTGTTTGAAAACATGAAAGGAATTTGCACACGGTAGCTGAAGTTCATATATAAATATCCACTTTGTAAATGAGTTAACAAAACAGTAGGATCGAGGGGTCCTGTTCTTTCTCATAGACTAATACACTTGCCCTCTTTTTAACCTCACAACGCTCTAAACTAGGACTACTGAAGTCAATAGCACTGAAGTCAATAGCTACAATGAATTGCACTGAGGTCAATAGCATTAGGCTACTGTAAAATTGGCATAATCACAAGTCGAATCTGTGTCAGTATCTTTAACTGTCAACTGTCTCTTTTCTACTACCTCCTTCAATTGACAATGACTATGTGAGACTTATACTCCCAGGAAAAGCCATTTAGCACAGATGGGGACAAAGGAAAGCTGGAAGGACAAATGCTACGGTCAGGCTTACAGATTTCTGCTGAGACAGGTAAATAATAAGGTGATCTACCAGAGAAGCGATCATAAGTCAATAATGAAAGGTTTTTGAGGCTAAATAGGCAGTGTATATTAGTTAACTGCTGAAGACATTGTATGATGGAATTTCAAATTGTGGTTTTATAAACATGCGTGGGTGCTTCCAGGCTACCTCTCTGAGCAACTTTTCTTGCATATTGCAGTAATTCCAGTCTGCAAAAATAAACAAAAATCCAGAAAATAGGAACACACAAATCTCAAGATATACAAGTCATATTCTGACAGAGTTTACAAGTAAATTGGCTCCAGAAAATAACTTTTTAAAATGTAACAATAAGAAGTAAGACAAGAGAGAATAAAAACACAACAAAGTTATAACCACTTATGTGAAAAGGATGGTTTGAGAAAAGTAATTCTGGGCAGCTTGCTTTGGCAAGTGTCATATGTCTACAAACTGGCTGATGAGTAGAGGCATCTCCGTGTGATTTAAGGGCAACTAAAGGGTACTGGTTACATTAGAAATAGCAATACTTTACAGCATTGACGTCATAATGTTTTCTCAATCCCCGTCTGCTCCCCCAACTCTGGTATCTTTAACACACTTCTCCAGACATCAGGGATATACTGTGGCTACTCTCTTTTTAAGGTTTTAATGGGTACACCGCAAGACTTGCAGGGGGCAAGTGACTATGCCAAGATTTTCTTGTGAAGGTTTTTATGGTGACTCAGCTTACACTGGGAGCAAGCCTCAGTTCTGGGATATGGACGAGGCACCATGGACTTCAGTGGAGTCAGAGTTAAATAGCTGATGGTCTGACCTTATCTGTGAGCAAGAGGCACATAAGGATCATAACCTCTTTGCTACCCTGGACCTTTAATAGACTTTCCCATTACTATATACTGGGAGCATTAGCAATTTTTGTTGTACATTATCATAAATTACAGTTAAGCAGGATAGACTTTCACCATGAAAAGTATTAAGAGAAAAATTGCTCTAGTTTGACAATAACTTCCATGATATAAAAAGAAGTATGTATGAAACTTTCAGAAAGTCTATTCTCTGTGTGCAATTAAATTATTTATATGGTGTATAATTAATATGTTCGGTGATTTTGGTAAAGAGGCTTAGCTTTTAATCCTTCTCTAAAGATAAGAGATCACAGGAGTGAAATGCAAATTTGAGGTCTTATTTTATGTTTGTACAATAATATCAAGCATTTTTCACTGTGGATGAGTATTAAAAAAAAAAAAACCACAAGAAATCCAGAAATCCCCATAGGCTAATGATTACATTATCAATGCAAGCAAATTCCTCAGCAGAATGCTGAAAGAATTAGGCATAACAGCAGTTCAGTGCTGTCTGCATCCATGGTGTAGCAGATGAGAAGGTGTTGAAATATTTAGTTTCCCATAGGTAATTTGTGTATCTAATAAGTGTGGTAAATATATACTCTAAATCCATTTATTTAGGGAAAAATCTTCACTGTTTCAGAGGCTGCAGAGGCCACAAATACTGCTGAACTGCCAGTCTCATTACGCAAGGCTGGAGAGAGAGACAGACAGATAGAGAGACTCCAGGGTCTCTCATGGCCTGTGGCATTGCACTCTGCATGCAAAGAGATGCCACGACTGTGGTCTGCAAAGTGTGTGAAGCGAGTGGCCATACGTTCAGATAAGGGATAAAAAAAAAGACCAGTACCAGACCAGATCCTGGGACCTGTGAGAGATGGGGTCTGACCGATTTGTGCATTTCCAGTGATACACTTACTCAAGTTTTAGAGTGGTGTGAAAATTTTGAACAGCGTTGTACGTGCATTTTCCTGAGGTGTACATCCACGTCACTCACTGTTGCCGAAGCTCAGTTAGCTTCATGGAGTAAATCAGTCTGTAGACACAGGGAAGCTTCTCAGGGAATTAATGAAATCTGATTTCTTACCGATTCACTTACTACATCCTTCTACTTTCTCTTATCATAATAAAGCAGCTCTCTCCCAAGCTCCCTATAACCATATTCTTTTCAACTATTTCCCTTGACAAGCATATCCTCTAAACTCTACCTCCCTGCCTACCATCCCTGTGCAGGCGACCTGCTGATGACAAGTCAGGCTGGTGCCGGGAGGCTCCCTGCTAACTGCATGCTGCCTTGGGGAGGAGGAGAGCACACCAAAAAAATAACTATTGTCTTGCCCCGGCTGGAGGGTGAACGTGGGTCTTACTGTTCCCGTTAGCTGCAGATTTTCACATAGAAGCTTAAGCTATGACACCTCTGTATCTCTGTCAAATCTAGATGAGGTTGAAAAATGGATGGAAAAGTTGTTTGGCAGGGCTTGACAGACTAATGTGCAGACGGTCGTATAGCCTGTGTAAACCTTACTTTCTTAGGAAATAATTCTTAAAATGTCCTCAGGTTTTGACTGTCTTTAAAAACAAGCCTGTAATGCTCCCCATAAAAAGTCTGGTTTAATCTTCAGCACGAAATAGGAGGAAAGTCATAGGAAAGGTATCTATTCTATGAGGTTTCCAAAGCTGTTCTTCCAAACTCAAGAAGTTTTTTTTGGATAACCCCAGGTTGTTTGGATAACCTCAGGTGATCACTGGAACTTCAGTGAATCTGAAGGTTGCCCATCTTGGAAATATTTTCTGTCTTTAATGAAGGTGGCAGTTAATAACCTTTTTATACAAACTCTTTGTTTGTATAAAAGTTTGAGTTAGTTTGAGTTCGTTAATAGCTCTTTTTACCCATGATCATTTCAGTATGAGGAAGGCTGAGAAGGCACGTTGTATATATTTCGTAAATACAGATCCACCACTATGGTCCATGTTCTCCCCTTAACCTCTGTCATAAACTAAAAAAATATTATGTGGCTCAATATTATTAATTATTTTTCAGGTAAGTTCCTGTGCAAAAAAGCCAGGCGTATTATCATTGCAGTCAAATTCTGAATGGCCCTGCTGAGCGTATATCCCCCAGGTTAACATATCACTCATTTGACTTGACCACTGCAACCTTCATCCCATCAATCTGTGACTTAGTCACTCAGTGGCTGTATGCCACTAATTAAGACACAATGGGATAAAGCAAGAAGTTTAACAGCTGAAGGTAATGGGAGCAACCAAGATTTGGCCACATGATAGAATGTTTACTCAGTTTCCATTAAGCTGTACATTATTAATATTTCTACTATCTAAAAGCTATATTTGCAATACTAAGTGGATCCGCATAAAACAAAAGAATCCCAAAACAAAAGCATAAATTGTTGAGAACAATGAATGCATAGAGTTCACATTAATATTCTATTATCTGAAAATAATCTATACCATAGAAGAATTTTGTTTTACAATATGTAGGTGAAAAGTTACAATACTTTGTCATTCTAGAGAACACACCTCCCCAAAGAGCTTGAATGAGAAATGAAAACAAGCAGCTGTCCACATTTTGGCAATATTTGTCTGAGGGGGGTTGAAACTTATTTTACTTTCATTTGAAAAGATTTTAAATCCTGTGTGTTTACTTTGAGGTTGAGACTCAAACTTAAGAAAACAAAGGAAACCTAAGCACTGGAGTGGAAATATTTATTAATTTCAGGTCAAAACACAGCGGATTTTATTCAGTCTTTTTGCTCATGCTCATTGAAATTATTCTTCAGGATCTAGCAAATGCCATAACTTTCTACAAAGCAGATCTCAGTCATTCACTAAAAAGACTCTTATTTAATGAGTAGCTGCATTAAACAAATTTTGGAGAATGTCCCAACTGTGTCATTTTCATTCATCGCTTCTGTCTTTACAAAAAAATATCTATCATGGTACTCTGAAAAACTATGGTGAAATTAAAGCTTTTTCAATAATTCTGAAAATCAGAGAGAAAAAGATTATAAACTCATAAACACTGTTACTGTTGGAGTACAGTATGTCCTGTTTCAAGCACAGTAAGGTATCGTGTCACAGTAAATGATACTTTATTTTTCCTGTTCACGTGTTGCAAATAACTCTACATCTTTCACGAACGCACAGCAGTTAGGCAGCTGGATATTTCTGATGAATTTCTGCCCTGTGCAGACCAAAACCCATGACTTTTCTGGTACCCTCTCTTTACCTCCCCGTTTCAGCAAGGCTGCCAGATTCATAGTTCATTCCAAGTGCAAGAAAACAAGTATCTGCTGTTCAAGATGACAGCGACTTCTGCCTGTTCCATTATCACATCATAAATTGTGTCTTCCTTAGGATGCCAGAAGAATGCCAATCATTATGAGAGCTGTTTTATTTCCTTTGCTTTAGACAACTGACTTAAGAAACAAATCTCTCTTATGTAAGAGTAGTTCTGGATAGTAACGTAACACAGTAAAATTAACGTAAGTGGTTCTTTTTATCATAACTTCCACTCAAATCTCAACACTAGGAACCATTTTAAAAATTGACAGCCTGCAAACCAGGTGAATTGTGCTTGAAAGTAGAATTTTAAATATAGATTTCACATAGTTTTGCCAATACACTGGCCCTTAAAATTATCCTTTTGATTTTCCCCACTTTCTTACATATAGTCTTTGGCACTCCCTAATATCCAAAATACATTTAGTTGTACTTTAGAAAGACACCATGTTCTGTGTAATTTCGACGTGAAGAACTCTCATGAGGATCACAGGAGTGAAGTGCTGACAGACACCATCTTGTCAGATGTCATCTTGTCCATCTCCCTGGGCTGAGGTGCCATAACTACACTTACGCTATTTGCGCAAGCTGTATTTTAAAGCTTGTAGTCTAAGAGGTTTGATAAAGCGCTTTGGTAACCTCTTTCACTAGTTCACTAATCTTTTGATGAGAGGGAGCTTTTTCTGGATATCAAATATAAATTATTTTTGCTGTAAATGAAAAATGAAGATAAATTAATAAGTGCTTGACACAATCCCTAAGGATAGTGTCTCCTTATTCTATCATGAAAGTCATTAACGAAATGTTGAGTAGGATAAAGGAAAAGACAGGCCTCTTTAGGGACCTCCACTTGAAATCCCACTTTATCAATGAACCAGTCATATCTACTCTAACCTTATTATTCTTTTTTTCTTTTAGTTGTACACGTACAGCATGGTAATTTCATACAAATGCATTTCCCATTAGTTGTTTAAAAACATTACTAATGTAAAAGAAGGCAGTTTTTATCACTGCTACTTCTTCTTTCTTATCCAGTATATTGTATATTGGTTACAGTGTCAAGAAGCAAGAGATTGGTTTGACATAATTAGTTCTTCATATATCTCAGCTGTTGTTATCAGCTAATTATCCCCAGCTACTTTGAATCAATTGTTAAGAATCCCTTCTTCCCAGATAGCAAAGATTTTTAATTTTATTAAGCAAGTTTTACCAGATGTATATATTAGAGCACATCAGGGTTTTATGGAGAATTTACACCGCATTACAGAATACAGCCTTTTGGAAATACATTCTCTCTTAAAAGTTGCATTATGCAGAACTACATCATTGTGTACAAAGAACAGTGATAAAATAGGAGAATTGTTGTGGCAGTTTAATGTGGTTTTTATTTTTTACTCTTAGGACTCCTGTTAGTACAGGTGTTAATGTACTAGGCTTTCCACAAAACAAATTAGAGAGGAATTTTTATTACTTTTATGGGATTCTGAAGACCTTTTTCTCATTTAAGAAATTACATATTTTAGTCAATTAAAATTATCATCAGTTTGTTACAAAACAATTCACAACTGTGAAGTCAAGCCAAAGGTTGCGTGAATACACGAGAATTGTATTGTTCCTCCCATGGCATTTTGATCACTTGTCAGTATTTCAGCAAGGATGTCTTCACAATGCGTGGCAGCCCAATGAAGACCACAAATAATGATCAACATTTCTTGAAATGTGTAGGATTTCTTTCTTGATGATCCCCCCCCTTTTTTTTTTCCCTCTCTCTCTCACTATGCATCTTAAAAAGAGCTTTTGCTTACTGCAGGGAAATAATACAGTGTTCACCAAGTTCTGTATCTCTTGTTATCTGAACACTTATTGATGTGCTTGTCTTCCTTTCAGGCTCAAGGACATTTTCTCACTGTGTTCAAATGTCTTTCTGATGGCTGACTACTTTGGCATTTTCCTGTTCCGTTTCTGGCAGGGTTTCAGTGTATGTTTTTGCAAGGATAAGTGAAGTTTCAATGAAGTTAAATGAAAGTTAATGAATTGTTCAGCTTTGGCTTTGTGGTCATCCAGTTAGGCATTAAGATTCAAATGTTGTCTGGAATATTATAGAACCGCTGAACTAAAATGATGCAAACACCTCTACTGGTTTGTCAGGTACAGCACTGAATTATTTTTATCTTCTGTTTCTAATTTTGCAGCAGTTCTACATTTCCTATATGGTAACATATATCATAAATACAAGACACAAAGAAGGTTAAGGGAATTGTTCGTTTGTGCAGGAAGACGACACGAAAGGCCATAGCTCAATTACAGTTGAAACTGGCCAGTGTTGTTTCAAATAACAAGAAGGGCTTTTTTAAGTATGCTACTAGCAAGAGGAGGTCTAAAGAAAACATTGGACTGATACTTGTTGAAGATGGTCATCTGACTAACAGGAATGAAGAAAAAGTGGAAAAAGCTGCATCGTGGAGTGCATCAAACACGGCACCCAGCCAGTCAAAAGAGGAGTTTATCCTGCTGTGTTCAGCGTTGGTGTGCCCTCACCTTGAGAGCTGTGTGCAGTTTTGGGCCCCACAGTTTAAGAAGGATGTGAAGGTCCCTGAATGCATCCAAAGGAGGGCAAGAAAGCTGGAAGGCATGTCCTATGAGGAGTGGCTAAGGACTAGTTTGGAGAAAAGGAGGCTAAGGGGAGACCTCATGGCTCTCTACAGCTTCCTGAGGAGGGGAAGTAGAGAGGGAGGTGCTGATCTCTTCTCCCTGGTAACCAGTGATAGGGTAACCTGAACTATACTATGATTCTATGATTCTATGATGCATGGGAATGGTTCAAAGCTGTGCCAGGAGAGGGTTAGACTGGACATTAGGAAGCATTTCTTTACAAGAGGGTGGTCAAACACTGGAACAGGCTTCTTAGAGAGGTGGTTGATGCTCCAAGACTGTCAGTGTTTAAGAGGCATTTGAACAATGCCCTTAAGAACATGCTTTAACTTTTGGTCAGCCCTGAACTGGTCAGGCAGTTGGACTAGATGATCGTTGCAGGTCCCTTCCAACTGAAATAGTCTATTCTATTGTACTCTAATGACATTTTTCATTCACTCATGAAAATTCTAAGTTTCCATATTTCAATCAAAATTTCAGAATCTGGAAAAGGTTGAGCAGCCTTTGTTTGTTTAGGTTTTGCTCTCGCTAAAAATAGTTTGGGTTTGTGTGATTTGGTATTTTTCTTCTTTAAAATCTCATTTGTTGTTTTGTTATTAACACAATAGACTCCTTTCTAGGGTTCCTCTTAAGAAGAGGTTTAGAACATCCACATGATGCATCTGATTTTAGGCAAGCAGATCATTGTCCTTTTCCTTTTGAAGCATGAGTAATTATAAGTATTTGAATGATAACTTAAGTTGAGCTATGATAGCTGACCTACAACCCATTCAGACAAATCCTGAGGGTTTATAAGCACTTTTGAAGGGGATACAGAAATCATTACATTGGGAAAGTGGTAGTTATTGCTGTTAGTTCCACTCTAAATGTAAGCTTTAACAGCAATTCTGTGCAACTTTTTTTGATTGTTTAACTCCCTAGAGGAAAAGGCTGTTTACATTTCTTTCCCCAACACAAAGATGGACAAATGGTAATGTACTTTGCTGGTTTTAATCATAGCTACTGAAGCTTCATGGCTGTACACATTGACTAAAACTACTAAAATAAAATTATATAAATGAAGGAAAATGGAAATTACTTTCCACAGAAATTAAATCCAGAGCCAGAATTAAATCCAAATTAAATCCAACGCCAAGGCGTTGATAGAAATATGTATTGAAATTTCACAATACAAATAATAACAGAAAAGTAGTAATATCCTATTTCTTTAAAGTGAAGAGGGTGGTTTCCATGAAAACACACCGTTGTGAGTGGGTTTGGTTTTGTTTTTTTGTTTTTTCCATCAAGCATGTGCATAGCTAGGTAACTTTTAATTCTGGTGAGAGAAATACAACGTTATGGCTTGGAAAGGGTTGGCAGACAGGAAAATAGTTATTTGCTCAGTGGCTGGCAATGGCTGTATTTGCTATTTGCAATGGTTTCAGAAGCACCCCAGTGTCAGTAATCCCAACAGTGACCATCATATAAATGTGTCAAGGTAGTGATGTAAGATCTGCTTGGGTTATCTTAGAGAGCTCTGTTAGATGTCTAATAGAACTAGTAGGTTCAGATTTTAAAACAAGGTTTTATCTGTTTAATTGTAACTAACTTGGATCTACCATATACACTGCATTTGTGTGTACACCAAATAATATTGCAGACTGGATTTCTACTAATTTAACCACTGTATTTAGGAACTGCACTGGTACATATGGCTGGCTGGCTGGCTGGCTTCCTTCCTTCCATCCTTCCTTATCCATTCCTAATATGAATATGGTTTGCTGCTATCTCACGGTGCAAAGTGATTATTCTGCTGTGAAGCTCCTGGATTTCATCGGTGATAGCTGTCTGCACATACCAGCATTGTCTGTTACATAATTGCTCCAATTATTGGCATTGTCTTTGAAAAGAAATGGGTTTTTATTTTCAAATGGGAGCTATTTTAGGGAGCTATTTTAGCATAAGTAAGATTTCTTGCTTTAAAAAAAATAATAGAAAAATAAGGAAAATATGTGAACACTAGATAAAGAAATTCAAAATATAGAATCATGCAAGCATTTCAAATTAAGTCACAGAATCATAAAATCGTAGGATACCAGGTTGGAAGGGACCTCAAGGATCATCTGGTCCAACCTTTCATAGCAAATCAGGGTCTCTAGACAAGATGTCCCAGCACCCTGTCCAGTTGAATCTTAAAAGTGTCCAATGTTGGGGAATCCACCACTTCCCTGGGGAGATTATTCCAATGGCTGATTGTTCTCATTGTGAAACCAAACGTGGTCAAATTCTGTCCAATTGGAATCTCCCCAGGAGTAACTTGTACCCATTACCACTCCTCTTTTCCACATGACTCCTTGTAAAAAGGGAGTCTCTCTCTTCTTTGTAGCCACCCTTTAAATACTGGAACATGGTGATAAGGTCTCCTCTAAGCCTTCTTTTCTCAAGGCTGAACAAACCCAGTTCTCTCCCAGTCCTTTGATTATCCTTGTGGCCCTTCTCTGGACCCTCTCATGCCTGTCCACATCTTTTTTGTAATGCGGGGATCAAAACTGAACACGGTATTCCAAGTGTGGCCTGACAAGTGCTGAGTAGAGTGGGATAATGACTTCTTTGTCTCTGCTGGTGATGTCCTTGTTGATGCAACCCAGCAGCATCCCATTGGCTTTCTTTCCCGCAGGAGCAGACTGTTCACTCATATTGAGCTTGCTGTCCACCAGGAGCCCCAGGTCCCTTTCCAGAGAGCTGCTCCTCAGCTGGGTAGATCCCAGTCCGTGCTGCACTCCTAGATTATGTTTTCCCAGGTGCAAGACCTTACACTTATCCAGAGCGAGTCTGCATCAAACACTGCATAAGGGAATGTCATTAATTTTCACATTTGTTAGTAGTTCTCCACTATTTTCCTTGTTTTTTGAAAGGATACACTCATTCATCCAAATATGAAGAGCCCTATCTAATGGGTTTAGTTCCCTATGAAGAGTGTTTATGGTTTTGTTAACATAAAAATTAAAACAGGGTAGTAGTTCTAAGAAGCTCAAGGGATGAGGTGGTTAAGAAATATGTGATATTTCAGCTCCAAAGCTGAAAGATCATATAAGCTCCAATTTGCCCTCTAAAGCAATAATTTTCATCACCTGAAAGCCACCCACTAGCTTCATGTCAGAACGGCAGCATTTGTTCACTAACAAAATTTCTCATGTTTTTTCACATTAAACTACCTTTTTTTTTTCTCTTGTTGCAACCCGTTGTTGTTTTCAAAGGGTTGCTGTATGACACTGGTCACTTAGGAAAATGCTCTATGGAGAACCTTAAAGAGCACAAATTCAGGAGCAAGAGGAAATAATTTGCTGGCAACTTGACGCAGCAGTAATTGTAGAGTACTTAAATGACAAAAGTTGAGCTATGATAGGTGATCTACAACACTTTCGTAGCAAGATTAATGCTGGAAAAAGCTACAAAGGTAAGATCCTATGGGTACAAGATTCAAGGGGAAAATACTTCATGTGCATCATGGGGAAAGAGAAAATTTTCATGGGGGATTTGAAAAATGCATAATGTTTGCATTGTACCAGAAATCCCTGTATTGTATCCATTTATACCTCCTCACACTTTCTAGTATGCCTTGCCAGCTCAAGATACCATACATTGTCGTAAGCAGCCTTCACAATTCCTCCAGGTGAACACCCCTGAGTCCCATTGCAGTGGGTGGGGACCAGAGCTACTACAGAAGATAACGTTTGACTCCATATGAAGAGCCAAGCCCCCAGGTAGTATTATAAAGAGCTCATCTAAATGTAATAAGGTCACTGTGATAGTCAAATCGCTCAGGCTACAATTTTAAGCCAACAATTTGAAGTCCATCTTCAAGCACCCCAAAAGTGTCATGAATTTCCTCCAGCCTGTAATGTTTTCTTTCAGGATGAATTAAATGGAATATAAATAAAACCTGGGGCTACTTTGGCTGCTCTGCTAGCAGAGTTTGTAGTCACAACGGATGGCAGCATGGGCTGTGTTTCCCAATGTTGTCCCTTTAAGCTTGCAACCATCACTTTTCCCAAGGTGGGATCTGGGGTGACAACATCAGACCACAATCACTGATGAGACCTTAAGCAATAAAACTCTTAAGTCAGGCCTAGTGGATAGTCTCAAATAGCTATATGCTCAAGAAAATCTTGACAATTAGCAAGCTTCAAATGCCACATGCTAGATAAGACAAGCCAGATTTAGCCAGGACACATATGTATCTCTCGAATCACTTCCCATTACCCCTTGTGAGTCAGTACTGCCTTCAAGGTAATTTAACTCACTGTCTTGTCTTCCCTGTTGATAAAAAAATAATCTCTTCCTCTGAGACACCTAATGGATGATCCCCTGAAATACGTGCCTAAATAATTATCTGTCTAGAAGACTCTTTTATACAGTGAGTCATCATTCACTGTCACTATAAAGGGCTTGTTCTAATTTTGAGACCCTCATTAGAATTAAAATATCAAACAAAGTATATGCCTTTGACAGCTAGTCCACCAGAATTGCAGCAGTAATTCTGTAAAGCAAGGAGAAAACAAAAACAAGTGTTCTGAAGCTACGAATCTAGAATATCCAAAATTTTCAGAGCAAAGTCAGAGTTCAAGGCACAGAACATTTGAGTTCAACCCTGTTGGAGGAATTTTCTCTTACTAATTGTCTGTAAGCAGATGAGAAAAATGTTGAGCAAAGCAAAGATGCAAAATATTATACTCCAGTGTAAACTTCAACAGTACCTCCAGGGAAGGAACAGAATGTAAGTTACCAGATATAAAAAGCAATAGTTTTTCTTTTTTGTTATTGTTGTGGAAGAGGAGGTAGGTTTGGGATTACAGGAGCTCTTAGAGGATACTTTATTGGTTCCTATGCAGATTAGCGTGGAAGAAAAAAGGTGGAAAATAATCTAACAAGAATGTTGAGTGATTTCCAGCTTCCACAGACAGCTGAAGTCAGCTCCTCATACTCTTTCTTCTGACAGTCTTTGTATTGGATTTCTTTTAGAAGACACAAATGCAACTGGCTAAAATTAGTAAAATATCCCTTGCAACAAGCAAAAACAGTACTCGGTATCAGATTAGACTCCAGAAGACCAAGTCAGAGCAGGGTTGGGGAAAGCAAACTACAAACTCTTGATGGATTGGAATCTCCATAGAAGAAAAACGCTATTTGTGCCTAATCCCAGCCATTAGGGAGGAATGCTTTGTTGGTAGGATTTGTTTAAACCATACATCAGAACAATTCTGGGAAAGAAAATTTGGGTTTAGACTCAAAAAAATTTTGAGCTGGAAATGTATGCTGAAAAGCTTTCAGAGCACAAACCTCAGTCTGTAGATGAGAATAATTGTTACTTGGTAGAGTTAAGACAAGTCAGGGCTTTTCCTCAGAATGCAAGGGAGCAATGCAGAGAAGTTGGAGTTCATCTGAAGATGTTAAACGCGTGGGTTTCCTGCTTATACAGCAACCATGAAAAAGGAATGCCAGCATAGTTCTGAAAGTCAGTTTATACTAAATATATGCAAGCTGCATAAGCTAGTTTATATTTATACTGCTGTTCTCATTGACTGGATTAATTGGTTGCACAGAGCTTTACATGAGCGCAGCTGCTCCTGCCACAGAGGTGTATGTGAGAGCAGGCAGAACCTCCCTGCCACTGTGAGGAGAAAAAACACCGGTTCTTCTTTCTCAGAGTGTGTTTTGGCTTTAGACACAGCTGTAACTCAAGTGACATCAGCAGCACATGGTGGTGATTTTCTCCCCGCTTCCCACTGTTTAATCCCAGTGTGAGAAACCTTCCTGCTTCATGTCTATTATGCTGTTAGCTGCTATTTGGCAGGGGCCTACCCAGTGTTCCATCACCAGCTGACAGTGGATGAAGAAAAAACAAAAAAGAGAACCCCTACCCCCAAAACTATCACACTTATGTGCCTGTCTCCTGTCTTTGCAGTGCTTTGATTTGAGGCTTGGCGGCCCTTGTTCCAGTGTCCCACACCTGTAACTGTCCCTCCACGTTACTTCCCTGCTTACCTTCATATCCTCTTCCTCACCAGTAATCATCTTTCCTTCTCCAGAAGAGCTTTGTGTATCATTAGTCAGTTAAATAGATACAGGAACAATTGCTAAGAAATATGTAGCTTGGTTCCTGGAAAATATAGATACTTGTGGATTTACACCTGCTCCTAATGTCTCTCTGCATTTAAGCATTCTATGTGTGACCTCCGTACGCACAGACAGCAAAAAATACATTAAAGGTTTAAATAAGTAGATGAAATTTAGGGAACCTCCCATGGATATTTAGCACTGCAGTGAATGACTGTCTCCTCTGTATCATATTGAAGATACTGATATAGCTCTACCATGGCTTTGCTCAAAGAAAGAAGCCCCCTTTTTAACTGTATGAGATTTAGGGTGTATCCACGTATTGCAAAGTCTGTACCTGCTCCCACCTCCATGTACAGAAGCAGCAGCTTGGCAGTTTCCTATCTGCTGCCTAAATAACAACTTCTCATGGTTCCTGTCATTTTCCTTCCCATCAAGAAACCTGTTCTCTGCTTTGACTACAAGTACAGGAAACGATGGGCCCATCACTACTGCGCTGGGGCTCTAGAATTGGTTAGCTGTGGTATGGAGGGTGCCAGGGCGTGGGCACCCAGGGGGCAAATGAGCTGGCACTTTGCTTAGACATCTTGGCTATGCCAAAGCCTGGAAAGATGCCCTGGTGGCAGCTGCTGTCAGCAGCGGAAGGGTCAGCGTGTGCAGGGGGGTGGCTGTTCTTGGTGGCTCCCCCCATCCCAGTCCTCATCCCCAACCCTCCCTGTCCCTCTGCAAGACCCCGCCCTGGAACATTCTCATGACCCACCAGAGAATGTGTTACTGCTCTAAAGACAAATACTGTAGAGAACAGTTCTCAGTTTGTCTTGTGTAGTATTTGGCTCAATGGGCGCATGATGCCACCAGGGTCTTCGAGTCATTTTATGATATTTCCTTTGCTGGGCTCCTTTTGGAGGCTTCCATAATATCTTATATTAAAAAAATAACTCCTGAAATATTTTTATTACAACCCAGACTAATGTGACATCCAGCTATCTCTGATTGTTATTCAACTGTGCAAGTTGCCAGCTCTGCTGAAAGGCTTGTGAAGTTTCAGCGACTTCTGAGTCAGCCTGTAACATTTGTGGGTTTATGTGGAAATTGTGCCCAATCAACAATGAATGTGAATGCACAGCTTTGGGCAAAACGTGGGTATGTAAATGTATCTGCATTGACATTGAAGAAAAATGTCCACTTTAGTCCCTTATAAGATGAGTTTGTTACAGCCGAAATATTCAGCTATAAATATGATGAGAAAATATTTTTCCTTTGAATAAATTGAGAATGAAGTTAAACATTATTTTTCTGTATTCTAGGCTGGATTCATTTTCTCCTCTTCTACTTCATCTGTACTCAGTCCTGTCTAGCACAGAAGTGGCAAACAGAGTGCCATCTCGTGGATAAAGGAGACCTGTACTCATAATAAAACATGGATTCGGCTTTTCTCCACTAGTTCGAATGGAATCACTTACACTGTACAAATATGACCCAGTATAGCAAGCTGCATGCACAAGCGTTTGGTCGTTTTTGACATTCCTTCCCTCCTCATACACAGCAACAACCCTACTGGGAGTGTACCAGAGGGCAGGTAGAACCCAAACGTGTATTTCCCTGAATTATGCTGGTGGTAATATGCACTAGGTGTTCACTTCCTTGGTTTATTAATAGACAACAACTTCCCGTAGTGGAAAATGTACCACTTTTTTCATGGTATGTTAATTATAATATTTTGGATGCCAGTAAAGATCAGTCATAACTTATATTTAGAGAGAGTCTGAATGATTAAGAACATTCCTGTAGCTTATGTTTTAATCCAATTTTGGAATAGAGACAAAATCAGTAATGCCTGCCTATTAATAGCTGATAAAAAAATTTAAGGCATGTTTCTGTGCAATCTGTCCATAAATTAGTTTTTAAAAAAGAGATGAGTTGCCATACCATAACATTCAATACACTCTATCAGTAGAATCACAAACATACACATAGATTTCTCTGTTCCCTCTGAATGTTGGCCAGCTCCAGTACATGGCTAAACTATAAAATGAAATCCGATCCTCTGCTCAGATTTTGTCTGCGGTTGCACCGTTATCAGCACTATATTGGTTCCATGTCAGATCATACAATCATAGAATAGTTTGGGTTGGAAGGGACCTTCAAAAGTCACCTAATCCAACCTCCCTTGCAATGAGCAGGGACATCTTCAATTAGATCAGGTTGCTCAGAGCCCCGTCCAACCTGACCTTGAATGTTTCCAGGGATGGTGCATCTCCCACTATTATGGGCAACCCATTCCAGTGTTTCACCACCCTAGTTGTAAAAAATTTCTTCCTTATACCTAGTCTAAACCTATCCTCTTCTGGTTTAAAACCATTACTGCTTGTCCTAGCACAAGAGGCCCTGCTAAAAATGCTTTCCCCATCTTTCTTGTAAGCCCCCTTAAAGTACTGAAAGGCTGCAATAAGGCCTCCCTGGAGCCTTCTCTTCTCCAGGCTGAATAATCCTGCAGGACTTGCCCTTGGTGAAGCCATTCTGGCTATCTGAAATCACCTCCCTGTCCTCCAGGTGCCTCAGTATAGCTTCTAGGAGGATCAGTTCCATGATCTTCCCAGGCACAGAGGTGAGGCTGACAGGTCGATAGTTCCTAAGGTTCTCTTTTGATTACCCTTGGCTATGTGTTGTGGCTTCATCGCCACCCACATGGAAGAGCACTAATGGGTAATAGTCTGAAGGCCATACCAGGCTAGCGATGTAGCCCCAGGGAGGCAGCAGTCTTCCCTAAGAGGAGGCTCTGTCCAGCCTATTGGACGCTCTGTTGTCCTCAGAAGGGAGTTGTCTACAACAGTTGTCTTTTCTTCCTCATGGAGGTGGTTGTGATACAAGGGGTAGGCTATTCTGACCTTTGCATCATCTCTGGTGAAGATGGACAGTCATCCACATCATCCATTGACTGGCCTTCCACATCCAGAGGCTCATACCTGTTGTACAGAGGCAAGGGAAGGTGAGGTGGGCAAGGAGGGAGATCATCTGCCACCCTGAGCAGGGACTTGCCTCCATTCGCTCCTTCCCAAAGGTACAAAACAAAGATCACCCAAAGGTACAAAACCAATCCAGATCAGACGTACACACAGAGTTGTACGCATTTCTCTTAAATTACAGCACATGATACGGAGTTTACGTTGGCTCTGAGATTTTATTCTGGGTTCCTGCAACACCTGATCAGGCATAAAGCTAACGTGGCACGGATGGTTAGTGCCTGAACAGTCAGACCGAGGTCTAAGCTAACGGAAATATCCTGAACTAACTTGAACCAGGAAAAGGGAGCTAAAAATTTTGCAAGGTGGGAACAACACTTTGCACCCTGTGGCTGCAGTGTTTCTGATCTGATACTTGTAGCTCTGAGGCTGTGCTATCAGACCATGGCCAAAGGAGCACCTCAATTTGCCATTTCACACGCGCATCCTCTGGGAACCGGTTTAAGCATCATACCTTTCTGTCACTCACTTCTGTCCCTTTGCATCTGTTGTGTTAATACATGTGTTCGGCCTTGGGTAGTAAAGCAGACTGGGGCAGTGATCCAGGCCTAAAATCCTCATCGCTGTGTGTGCCTGTGTGCGCAGGTACCCGCGTGTACATGCACGCACGCATGCACGTGCTCCAGCCTGAAGTAGGGAGGATAAGGAAATTGCTCCTTTTGAGGTCTACTGGCCCAGCTACATCATCTAACTGCACTCTGAGATGCCAAATAGACCCAGTGAATTCATCTGGCCTTCTTTTGGCTTAAACTGTTGTTGAGCGAAGGACAAACAGACTGGCTTGTGAGAAATAAGGGCAGGGCAGTTTAGCCCACTGAAATTCTCAGGTTCCTAATGAAACTTTTAACAAACTAATCTCAGTACAAAACAGACTGCAGTGTAAACAACACAGAGTAGCCTGACTGACTAAACTGATCCAGGTGCTTTGCTCCTAATTTAGAAGGCTGTCAAGTGAAAACTGAAAAAGTACTGTGCAGCTTTATGTTTTACACCTTTTCCATGACTTTATGCTGCGAAACATTCAGCTCATTCACTGAGGAATGAAACATTGCACTCACCCAGAGTCAGGCCAGCTCTTCTCTTGGCTAGTGGCAAGGGTAGCCTTGCCAGCCTGCTCATGGGGAGTGCCATCTTTACACTTACAGGGAGGGTGGAATGATTTTTGTGTTCTCCTCTTCCACAGTAGACAAGGGCTTGGATCCAAGCAAACCTACAGAAACTAAAATCCCTGAGCCAGGTCTCAAAGCTCTTCCAAGGGCAAATGTCTAGCTCACAAGAAGCACTGTGGGGCTGGGGGCTGTTTGGCTTAGGTATGTAGAGCCAGCCAGTTCCTGCTTAAAAACTGACTTCAGTAAAGCCTGCTTTCCCCTGCTGTTCATGGACAGTCCACAGGAGCTGCTCTGTTTGTAACTGGCTTGATAGGTAGCCCATCATCCTCCTCCTCGTCCTCCTTTCAGCTCTGGAGTCCAGTCCTTGTTGCCTTAGCTCCAGTTTCCAGTTCTGTCCCTGGAGCGGGCTGTCATTTATTTGCCAGAACGTCCCTGCAATTTAAAGTCAATTAGCTGCAGGGCCATCAATCAGCAACAGAACCATGCCAGAGCCCAAATCTTGACTGAGGACACTCTGCAAGATCTGAGCAAATTGAAGATAAGTTAATTCTTATCAGATGAATCCACAAAAAGTTACCAAACACTGAATAATATCTGAGAGATACACATTTGAAAAATAGGCTGTGGGTGATTGTGTTCATGAATGAAACATTACAGATAGACTAAGTTGCAAATAGTAGCTTTTCTCCCTTCTTATTAATAGGGAGAGTTTCTGCTTCCATTTAGATCATATGTGTTGCATTCTTTTAGACGATCATTAATTTATTTTTTTTGCTGAGAACCAAATTTAGGTCAACATAAACTCTTAAATCAAACACAGAGCTCTTCTAACAGTTCCATATAGCAGCACCAGGAAGCTGCTTAGCAGATTTCTGGTTCCTCCAGACCTGTTAACAAGTGATTCTGTAGAAGGGATGATATTAATAGTTCCTTGGTGGATTTCAGAAATTGAGTATACAAAACCGTAAGAAAGTTTGTGGGACTTCCTAGACATATGCAGTGTGTAGTCTCACTGATGCAGTTCTGTGACAAGTAGTGAAGCAGACAAGATCTGTCAACATTTATTCATCAAGTCCCTGATTTGTTAAATATTGCATATAGATTGCCTGCTGAATAATAAGTAGCCAATTCTGGAACTTGCTTCAGTGTAATTCGGACCTCCTCTCGATTAGATATTAATGTCTGGACTTTCAAGTATATTAGACCAAGTTATTATTTTAATTTCATTGCTGCCTTCTTACAAGTTCCTATCTAATTAAAAATGATTGTGCTATTTGGAAAGCTCTTGATTTTTTACCCCATAGAGCAGCTTAGAAACAATGCTAGCTGTCTTAGCAGATCAGTCATTTGTGTTAATAACTCAGGTGATTAGAACACTGACATGCAGCTACCTTATTCCAGATTCGGAATGGTTGAAACATAATGCACAATGTATTCAAAAGCTCTTTAGAAAACATTGACGTTTTAAGCATTCCTCGGTTTGTCAGTTTTGGTAGAAGAAACAATGAATAGCCAAGGAATGTTCTTCCTTAGTGAAATTACAGAAGAAAACACTTTTCACCAATGAATCAATTCCCCTTCCTTGATGAAACAAAGTGTGGGTTTGATCCAGCTGCTAATACATCGGAGAGAGCAAAAGCAGGGACTGCAACAGTATATATTGCTATGCATATTCCTCCACTGGAATTAATGCACGAGTTAAATAGACAGTAATGTTTTCCAAATTACGGAAGGTGCATTTTCAGAAGAGGCACTTTTAAGAGTCAAAATCTTCCCAAAGCGTTTTGGGGCAGAGGTTAATACCCTTAAATACTTTTCATATATCTATACAGGCAGCTTAGCCTGCTCTTAAACCCTAAACAAGGCTTTAAGATAGATCTGTGATGATCTCTGACTCACTCAGAGCCTGAGCCCAGTTGCCGATGAGTGTTGGCCCGTTGCTCGAGGCCAGAGGAATGGCCCTCCAGGAAGTGTGGAGTACGTGCTGTTGTGAAAATGCCTAGGTTCCCAAATAGAGGTGGCTGCAGAAAGCAGATTTAGTCACATACAATGTGACATCAGCATGTTTGCTTACTGAGTCCAATCCTTTCAATGACCCAAATGCACAACTTCACTTGCAGAGATTTTCCAAAGTGCCAACTCCAGTTTCTCTAGAAGGCAGGGAAAAATGGCACTGGGCTAATGACAGTCAAACCTGGAGCCGCTCTGAGGGCTCTTCAGCTGGAATGGATAGATATTTGCATTCACTCCAGCACAAGTCCTCCATTTCTCAGAGGCGACAGGATAAACCACTTGCAGATAACGATCTGCCCCCGCCACTCGGAAGTCCGGCATGTTCTGTTCCATTTTCCCAGGCAATGAGAAGGTGTTTACAAATAGCACAGCTTTACGTTCTTGAGTCTGTGGTCTGCAATAGTATTGTAGACTCCAATTTTAACTAAGAGATTGTTGTTATTTCAAACTGGGTTTTGTACATATAGTTTCTCCCTTCTCTTAAAGAACAAACAAACAAACAAAAAAAAAAACAAAGCAAAACAAAACACCAGGAAGACTTAATAATGATTTAAAGTGGAGCTAGAAAGTGGATGTGAAATGAGTTGCCAATGCTAAGTACTTCCTGCCTTTAGGAGGAGCTTAAGGCATACTAAGATACAAACCTGGCCATGAATCCGTGTTGATGGCTCCTGCACACCAATGGGGAGCAAACCCAGCCCCCTGGAAGCAGAGACAGAGCTTTTATTTCCTTTGATCTAAGAGTGCAGGTTGGGTTCTTCTCCTGTGGTGTTCAAGCGTCAGCTTAAGGGACTCAGTAGCAGATGCAAAACTGGAGCAGCTCTGCCTATACCAGGAGCAAAATGTGCTTCCTCACCCCATCGCCTCCTACCCACCTGGATGCCTTGCACACGGACTATGTATCGCACACGTGCCAGCTCCGTACACTGGCAACGCACATCCACTTGCTGTCTGCTCATTGCCTAATTCAGGTCACGGGGAGAATCTCAGGGCCACCCCTGTGTGGCGATATGCAGATACCCACTGTGTTTTGCGCACAAGTACAATGCTTCAGGGCATTTTCCAGACTGCTGTAATACTACTTCACAGGTACAAGGGCAGGCTA